>NC_142514.1:157015000-157732500 GCF_057876585.1 Rhinolophus sinicus | reverse complement strand
ACCAAGTGTTCTTTTATTTTCTTTTTAACAAAACAGTCAAAAAAGCCCAGCCAGATTTAAAGCCCAATTTTAACAGTGATGTTAACCGCTCAGAATGAAAATTTGCATTGTCAATTTTCACTGGTCTTATTGCCATTCTATTTTCTTTTATTTTTTTAAAATTATGAGATATTTCAATCATACAGAAATGCAGAGATTAACCAACAAAATTAACTAGATTTCAAAAATTTTCCTACTTAATTCTTCTCTTAATTTCAAAGAATGAAAGCATTTATACACGTCCCCACAGCCCCATTTCATCCTTCTCACATCTGTCCCAGACGCAATTGGTGTCTGAAGTTGGTTTATATTGTTCAAATCTATAAAATATCCCCAGACAAGCACTTAATTCACTGAAGTAGGGAGAACATTACCTTTACAGAAGATTTTGGTAGGCCTTAGGGTCAGGTTTCAAGTGGTTTAGGGTTTATCTTTCAAGGTGGGATGTTTATTGCAATTGAAAAAAAGTTTGCGATCTAAGAGTTTAGAATATGAGCAAAGTATATGAGGGTCTTGAAATGGGTCTTAATAAGTGAAATGTTTGATAAGCGAGCAATTTGCCTAGATGAGCAGACTTCTATCTCTCAGAAACTGATTTGTAGGAATTTTCCTAAAACAAACAATACAGTCATTTGTGGGTTTAGTCTTATCTTTCCCAGGCAAATATTTCCTGGAACAAACAACTAAGTCATCATGACAGAGATGTTCTATACAATAGATGGACACCGATGGTTTCCGTTATTAGTACTGTGTGTGTGTGTGTGTGTGTGTGTGTGTGTGTGTACGTGTGTGTTTGAAATTGACTCACATAATTATGCAATCTGCAATATGAGAACCTGGAAATCTGGTGGTAATTCAGTCTCAGTCTAACCATCTGAGAACCAGGGGGGCTGATAGCATAAATCCTATTCCTACTGAAAAGGCCCAAGGGTGCTCATGTCTGAAAGCAGGAGAATTTGGATGTCCCAGCTTAGGCAGAAAGAGCAAACTCGGCCTTCCTCTGTCTTTTTGTCCTATCTGGGCCCTTGATGTATTGAATTATGTGCACCCACATTGGTGAGGGTGACCTTCTTTATTCGGTCTACTGATTCAATCTAATCTCTTCTGTACACCCTCACAGACACACCCAGAAATAACGTTTTACAGCCATCTGGGCATCCCTTAGCCCAGTCAAGCTCACACATATATTAACCATCACACAGACTAGTTAGAATTTCAGTCCCCATTTGCACCTGAGTCATATATCTTGTGTGGTGTGCAAGAAGCACACCATCTAAGTTTGCGCTGCCCTCTTTTGTAACCACATTGTATGTAAACGTTCTTTAAATTTGTTTTCTTAAGAATTTAGTATAATCAAGCCACTTATCTATTTGTATTTCTAAAATGTTACTTTTCCCCTTAGAATACTTCTTGTCCCTTACACTATTATCTTCTAATTACCCTTTGCCATTCACTGTGGTAATCTTCTCATGGGATCCCCTTTTCCATTTATCAACATTTAATTCATTTTCAAATGGCTACCTCTAAACACTGATGTAGATTGTGTTTTTCACTCTTTATTCTTACAAAGATGTCCACATGAACTCAGGAAAAGTATTAAGCCACATGTAAATAGTGGACTGAGTAAAGAAATATTTTCATTTAATAGTTTGTTTGTTTTTTTAATCTTAAAAATATCTTGAGATTTCTGGTATCTTTTCACTGCAAATAAAACTCAACCTATTTTTCTTATTCATGAGCACACAACTATATTCCATTTCCCAGCCTGCTTTGTAAGTGGGTGTGGCCATGTGACTGAGTTCCAAACAACAGAATATGAGAAAATTGATTAACACGTTGAGTACGGCGGGGTTTAAATCCCTCATACCCCTCTGTTCTGGCAGGTTTTTAAAAGAAACTACTTTAAAATGCACTCTTCTCTTTAAAGTGTAAATGCTTCTATGTCATTTATTATTTTTCTATGGAATTTTTTAGGATTTACTCACCTATGATGTTAGTAATCCCTCCTGGTGTGATACTGCAGAAAGCAGCTTCCTTTGTTATTAACGAAACACAAATAATTCAATAAAATATGCAAAGTAAAAAGAGTCAACAGTAAAAACGAGAATTCTCGTTATCCGTCCTTAATGCATGGCTCAGAAAAAAAACGAAGATTCTCGTGATCCGTACGCAACGTCTTAAGCCACTTCCAGGCCTGGTTGGCCAAAACTTCCCAAATTCTAATGCTTTCCCCTATTCACTTATGTAATACTGACTAGTACTGCAAAAATACAGGCCATTTAAAATGGTGACATTAGAAATGGAAGAGGATCACTAACTAAAGAACCACCTCTCGATTGTGTGAGCAAAAATACACATCAATTATCTTTGAGTAATTATATATTTGGGAGTTGTTTTTAAGGTGCTATCTTAACTAATAAACAATTACTTTAAAGTAGAAAACAAAGCAAGAATCTTACCTTGAAAATAAGCAGGAAGTTCTTAAGCAATTACAGGTTCCAAGTTACGTATCTATCAAGGTTTTATTTGGATGAATATTTCTGTTTCATATGTAGATATAAATACATATATATATATATATATATATGTATTTATATATTATATATCATGTATCTATCATAATATAGATTATACATATATTCTTATTATATATATTTTCTACCTAATATATACTATGTGTAATTTAATAAACTGTTTCAGCAAAAAGAACAGAGAGAGAAAAATAGGATACAAACATTCAAACATTGAGAAAAGGTGATTCATCTAGAAATAGAAGGGTACAAAACACAAGGAGTGGAGGAATTTATTTTTCATTATCAGATACTACATTAGGTTTGAGTCTTTTAACCTGTTATATTTCATTATTATAAACATTTTTAGAAATATTTTACGTAAATTTTGCAAATAAGATGTGATGCTTAAATATTTTTTCTTAGTAGTATAATGTCACATTTTATTAATTAAACTATACTTAGGAATTCTGTAAAGTCTGAAATTGGACAGCTGTTTAAGTCTCAAGGTGACTAAAAGTTTAAACCAAAAGAATGTGTAACTATTTTTATGAAACTTTGTATAATGAACTTTAAAAAAAATACTAGATTGAGATCCAAGTAGGTCATTAGTTGTCAGAAATAGGTCTTTTGTCTCAACTTATCTTTGTCTCTGTAGAATCCTTTCTGTTTCAAAGTGCTGTCCATATGCACTTTGACCAATGACCTTCAAAAGAAGTTGGCGTTTACTAGGATAGCTGCATACATTTGGTGAATTAGAGACAGAGAAGGAATGGTCTTAAGAAAGCAGTTGGCAACAAGACTATTAGAGTGAACAGTTAGAAGACATCTTAAGTATAAAAACATGTTCATATCTATATAAATGTCCAGCAAATAATTTAAGAAAAACTTACTAATAATTTACAGTGTTGAGTCATGTAAACACAA
This sequence comes from Rhinolophus sinicus, assembly GCF_057876585.1. Lineage (NCBI taxonomy): Eukaryota > Metazoa > Chordata > Mammalia > Chiroptera > Rhinolophidae > Rhinolophus > Rhinolophus sinicus. Next base: position 157,729,024 of record NC_142514.1, on the reverse strand, counting down.
TCAGCAATCATTGCACATGAGTAATTTATTTTCATGGTTGTGTTTTTCTCTAAAATATAGCTTTTAAATGGTATAACATCTCTGTCACTCTATCACATAAATTATGAGTGATATTTTAATCTAAGATTTTAAATGAGTGTGGTATTTCCAAAATTACATGCATCTTTATAGATTATTTTATGAACATTCATTCAAAGTGAATGGGAACTACTGAAACCTTAAGGTGACAAATTGCCATTTTCTGTTGTATTAAGAATCGCGTCTCTTCATTTTGAATACAAGAAATGAATATCAAAGATAGGAAAGTTATTAGTTCTAAAGTTCAAATCTAAAGTAACTTTCAGAAGAATGTAGTGAACACGTACTTTATTTTTTTAACATGTCTTACACCTATTTTCTGCAGATAAAAATGGTTCATTAAGTCTTTGTCACTCTGGGTAGAATATTGCTTCAGAGAAAAAAAAATCTGGCCTGTGCATTTGACTGATGCTCCCTTACACTCCTCGTGCCTTTGCCCTAATTTGGACATATGGCAGGTGCTCATGCCAGAAGTTAATGGGTTAGTTCCCAATGACAAGAATGATATGGGCTTTCCATTTACTCATCTTAATATTCATGACAAACAATGGAAATGAAAGGTAAGGGAAATATGTTGGAACTTTGATGCACAAACCAGTGGCGCTTCATAAAAAAATTACGAATAGAATTACCATATGACTTAGCAATCCTCTCCTGGGTATCTACCCCAAAAAATCTGAAAACATTTATACATAAAGACAAGTATGCTCCAATGTTCATTGCAGCTTTATTTACGGTGGCCAAGACATGAAAACAACCAAAGTATCCTTCAATAGACGATTAGATAAAGAAGTTGTGGTATATATACACAATAGAATACTATTCGGTGGTAAGAAAAGATGAAATAGGACCATTTGTGACAACATGGATGGATCTTGAGATTATAATGCTAAGCGAAATAAATCAGACAGAAAAAGCAGTGAACCATATGATTTCACCAATATGCGGTATATAAACCAAAAACAACAAAAGAAAAGACAAACAAGAACTCATAGACACAGACAATAGTTTAGTGGTTATCAGAGGATGAGCGGGTAGTAGATGAGGAAAGGGGATCAAATATATGGTGATAGAAGGAGAACTGACTCTGGGTGGTGAACACACAATGTGATTTATAGATGATGTAATACGGAATTGTACACCTGAAATCTATGTAACTTTACTAACAATTGTCACCCCAATAAACTTTAATTTAAAAAAAAACCCAAAAAACAAAAAACAGAAAAAACAGGGTAAAACGCAGTATCTTTGGCTATCGAAATAAAAATTCAGTGTATACTTATGCTACACAATAGTAAAGATGCAAAAAAAAAGCCTATGATTTTTGTTCTTATGATGCATATTTTTGGCACAATGTTTTATTTATTCTTATATTAAATTATCAGTTACAATTTGGTACACATTATAAGCCAAGGACTTAGCTAAGAACGATATGTGTTGTCTTCTTTAATTTTTGCAATTATCTCTTGATATAAGAATACTCTCAGTTATAAACTTAAAAAAAAAATAAAACAAATATCCAAAAAGCTTATCATGAGGTAGGCACTACTGAAGCATTTCATAAATATGAACTCAATTCTTATTACAACCCTCTAAGTCAATACCATTATTACACACACCTTGCAGATGAAAACTGAGGCAAAGAGAGATTAAGTAATTTGCCCAAACTTGCACAGTGATTAAGTGGTAGAGCACAGGTTCAAATCTAGTCACTCTGGCTTTAAAGTAGAAATTAAAGTTGTTAAGACAGTTATCCAAGATCAAACACCTAATAATTGATAAGAAAGAAATACTAATTTGAGGTTTATCTGTAAAATGCCCCACACACAGCCAAGAGAGTTCCCTGCCCTGGGTTCCAAATTCAGGGGGCCCTCTTCTGGCCCTCATTCTTCTGTGCCCCTTTCCATGGAGAAAGAAGTACCCACAGCAGGCGGGTATTCCTTACAACCTAAGCCACCTTCCCAACCCTCTTGAAGCCTCCATACTGGCAATTGAGCCTATAATGCTCTGCACATGAGACTCGTGTCTGCTTCCATAGCCTGCTCAAGCCTCTTCCCAAGCTCCATTTTCCTAAAGTTGACAACACTTCCAGGTGTGCAACCTCAGGTCCAAGGAATTGCCCAGGGTGACTTTTGAAGGAATTTGAGCTGATATTGGACATGCAGACTGAGGGGTCTACAAATATGCACTTGAGGCCATCCTTGGTACAGGATGGAACAGAGAATTGAAAATAAATGGATGAACTATTGTTTAGGAGCCTGCAGCCAACTCTCCCTGTGCCACTATATCCCTGGGTAGAATGCCATAGTTTCCAGGAATTCTAAACCAAAGCGTGGGCATCCAGATCATTATGAAGATAGACAAAGGAAAAGAGTTTTATTTATTTTCTACTAGTGTCCTGTACCTTAGAAATATTGGGTATTGCTCTTTCCAAAAAAGACATTCTATTCTTTATAATATTCTACTTAAATCTGGTATTGAATATATGTATAAAATGGCAGAACACACAATGTTATTAACATGGTAGAGGAAAGTGCTTCTCCTTCTCTCCTCAACTGTATTTTATTAATATTTTATTTGACAGATCTCATAAATTAAGAATATGCAGGGGAGTTCCAAAGCTGAGAATGAAGATGCAAAGTCATAGCATAAAGAATAATGAAGCAACCCTTAAATCATTTAGCTGGGAGCACAATTACAAACAGTACACTAAAATGGAATCAACTTCAGGTTTCTCAGCCTTTCATCAACTACTATGGTTTTCTCAAAATGTTTGTATATAAGGAAACACATTGATTTCAAGTTTCTTTGTAAATTTTTAAGTATGAATTACAAAATTTTTGCTGCACATGTATTTTGTTTTCACTATATTTTATAAAAAGAAGCAAAAGTTTCCTTTTTCCCAGTTAGTTAATCAGTTTAGCTATTCTTTTCATACAATGTCTCATGGTGAATAGTGTATCTTTTGATCCACAAATGCTTCTAATTTCAAACAAAATACAACTGTAAAAAAGTAAGGTTTTATTAGCTTTGACATTAGTAAGATATATGAAAATTTGAAACTAAATGTACTAATAGTAGACAGAAAGAATAAGGAGGAAGAAATGATCATAAAAGTTCAAAATTTCTTACCAAAAGTAGACCTCCCAATTAAAAAGAAAAAAATACTATTTTTAAATTAAAAGTTGAAACTTCCATTAGAAAACCGGGCTCTGAAAATCTTAGTCATGCAAGAGTATAAACAATGTATTATACTGTACAGGGCCAACTGGTAGATGAACATCATATCCTTCAGGAAAAACGCTATTACAGAAAAAGTCCAGAAACTGTATGCCATTAAATAAGTTTCTATATGACCATTTTGAATAGTTCTTTTATCAAAAGATGATTATTTTATGAAGGTGAAATGGAAGGACTTGTCATATGTAGTAGCTAGCTCTCTTTAAAATATCCCCAGTTCTAGAGGGAGAGGCTAAACTGAAATGCTTAATCAGATTTCAACTTTTTACTGCCCTTAAATTCTGCTTTCTCAGCATGTAATTATTACATGGTTCAGTTCAACTGCCTAATTAGAGAGCACTGTTCTACTGTGGAAAGAAACCGGTCTTCCTCAGTCTCAGCCTTTACATCTCATCCTTTTGTGGTAGGTCAGGAAATAATTAATTTATGGTATAATCTCTCAAAACAACTCCATATTTTTAACAATAACAGACAAGGAATATTTATTGCCACTTGGCACTGAAAACTAAAAAGAAAGAGATAATCAACAAACTGCCTGCCCAACAACAATCTGTAAGGGAAAGGAGAAATATATTCCATCAATTCATGACTTGCCCATGCTGTCCCCAAAGTTGGCATGTTTAGACAAATAGAAGATGATATGAATGTTTCAGTTGTATATCATGTAAATACCAGTGAAAGACAAAATAGAACCACACGTAGTGCACCAGACAACTGCATTCTGTTACTCAAAGAAACACAGGAAAACAGATGGTTGTAGAATTTTAGCATAGATTTCGGAAGCAGTTTTATTTGTATTGTATTATGGTATAAACTGGGATTACACAACGACAGAAATGTTTCAATAAATGTTTTTCAATAAATGTTTGATTTGTTGATAAAATGATTTGACTAACTTCGTTCCTCCACTTACCCCTCTCTCAACTCCCCTCCTCCCTTCCCCCCCAAATGGAGTTAAGGAATTTGGGAACAACCTCTAATTGATATGGCTAAATGCTAATCAAAGATCTTTTTAGGAAATTTTGTGTTTTATGGTCAAAATAGTTTTACCGAAAGTGTGAGCTATAATATGTTGTATAGCATAAATGCACACTAACGGCCTATTTATGTCCTTGGGGAGAAAGAATAGCTAACAGGATCATGATACATTTTTTCCATATCTTTCGTCAAAAAATCATTTATGGTTTTTAGCTTCCAAAAAAGCTTTGAGCCCATGTTGGGATACGCTAAATCTAATTCTATAGAGGAAAATCAAGTAAGAGAGAAATCCAGACATGCTTGAAAGAGCTATTTATTAAGAACAGAAATTGATAAAAAAAAAAAAAAAAAAGGGGGGGGGAATAGATGAGCAAAGCAACCCATTGCAAGAGTTTGCAAATCTTTTGACTTTGTTGTAATTATTTAACCTGTCTTTGATATTTGGCTAACTCATGCTGATGATAGTATACTGATGAAGAGTCATGTGTCATACATATCTGCAACATTTGACAAATTATATGAGTGAATATTCTATGGGAACATAATTAGAGTGCAGATTCTATGTGGAGTCAAATGTGTATGAAAATCTATTGTGCTGGATACTGGGGATAAAAACAATACATATAACATAACTCCTTTCCTTTGCACGATACAACTTATGCTTTTGTAATGTGTAATACAATTCATATGAAGTGTAACATAATTTACACATTCTAATAGCTCTATTTTGATAAACGCATGAGTGACACAGGATATTGGCATTAAATCATGTGGGCGATGTTGTACAGGAAAAGTTCAGGTTCTAGGTTAGAGAGTCCATCCTGGCCTGGGCCCACAAATTTCAAGAATTTTATATAATAACATTCAATAAAGTTAACAATTTTAACATGGTTTACCATATCAGTGTACCACCCGAGAGACTCAACAGCTGCTTTGGGGTTGGTTTTGATATTAACAATAAGATTGCAGAAGTGGAAAGTAGGTTTAATTCATATGTTTTTAATTCATCACATGACATCCTCTGGCATCTTCACCTCTAGTCCCAGGGTTCCTGATTCAAAATGATCCTTAATGTCCTGTATTATTGAATTTAATACTAATTATTAAGATAGCATTTACATAAAGTTTGCACTGTATCATACACTGCTCTCAGCATTTTACATATATTATCTCATTGTATCTTTATAATAACCATATGAGGTAGGGAGTATAATTATTCTCCACTTTACAGATGATATCTCTGTTTTGAGAATAATCAGTTCTCTCCTTCATTAATTGGTTGATTAATTTCTTTATTTGAAAACTATTTATTGAATACCTGTTCTTTTTCAGACATTAAAGTGGGCATGACCACACAACCTCCGCAAACCTTCCTTCACGAAGCTTATAATCTAATGGTGGAGCAGTTAAATTAACCAATAGCTTTAATATTAAAAAGTCCTAATAAATGTACACAGAGAATGCCTTAAGGTCATGAAAAGGGAGTCATATAAAAAGTCAGAAGGGATCTTGAAACACTTCCTAGTCTAGGGATCCTTAACCACATAATAGTTACAGAACAAAAAGTTTGTGTGAAGAGCAAAAGTCATTCTAGGCAAAAAAAAAAAAAAAAAAAGCAATACGCAGAATGTAATTTGATTTGTAATCAGTCACTCCTTGTATGTAGCTATTTGTACTTTTGACGAGTTTAATCAATGCTCTGCAAGGATGATGGAAGAAATGAGTCCTTCAGCAGTAAGGAAGCCTAGCTAAATGCCCAGCAGCCAAATTCAAAGACTCTGATGTCCTCTTTAATTCACAGCAAATCCCATCATATGATGAAAGCTGTGTCTGCTTATTAAAAAATGTAAAATTTAAGAATATGATTAAACTTTTATGTTAGCATATGGTTAGGGTATTTGATTTAGGGGTGGGGAGGTAGAATGCAATCCTAAAGAAAAACTAGAAACATTATAAAATTTCTCCATCATAAAGGTTTTGCAAAATATCCATCTTGGATGATCTCCAAACTGTGAACTTTGTAGTTCAATCTAGTTCTGTATAAATATATTTGATTTCCCCCATATTGCTTTTTGCTATTAAAATTGTTACAAATACGCTGCTATGGTTTAATAGACAGAACATATTATTTTGAAGAGCAAATTTGCATTACTTATTTTTATATTTTAAGCACTCCCTGATCCAAAATTGCCTCACACGAGGTACTTTAAGGAGCATTTAGAGCATTAACTCCTGATTCAGACAGACTAAGCCTTCCCTAACACTGGTGGTGCAGGCAACCCCAAAACAGCCTTACTTTGTAGGAACTATCACCACTGTCTTGCCATTTAGGTTTCTCAGGACTGGAGGCTGACACAGTGACCATTTTTTATTTTTTAGGTGTGTCAGTCATCATGGCAGGCGACATATTTTCAAACCTAATCATGAGGAACACTTGAAACTTTCTCACTAAACAATGGGACAGAAGGCAGCCCCCCACGCCGCCCCTTACTTCCCTCTCTGTATAGGGACTTAGAACACTGAAAGAGTAATTTAAATCTCTCCCTGAGGATGCTTCTCTAACTCTCCTCACCCATTTACATTCTAGAGGTAGGTAAAAGGGTTCAAGTGTTATGAAATGGGTTATCCTGCTTTCTCTTTATAAAATATATATGGGGTCAGGGAATGCTTTCCGTTTTATTCTCATTTTTATAGTATTAAAACATTACGACGGGCGGCCAATTTAGTATCGTATTATACGAGAGTTTGAAATTCAATCCAACCCTATGAGTTTTAACATTTCCTTCAGTAGTTCTCTCAAAATATAGGTGCTACGTATAATTTTTAAAGCTGAGGAATAAAAGTTTGAGCCCATGTTAAGTATACAGTCGTGACTCAGAGATGCATATGCTTTTGCCCGCTATCACCGATCTATCCACATGTTTCTTTCTCAAACTTCTTTGTCCTTCGTCCTCTACCTTTGCTCCTCATTGGTTCAGGATCAACCAGCAAAACCATTTCATCACCACTCCTGGGCCCACTCCTGTCATTAACTTGGGCTATGGTTTTCTCTACACAAAGTGTGTAAGTACACTAACCAAGTTATATCCATCCTGATCTTGCTGAAAATCTCATTAATTATATCCATATAGTACAAAGGATTTCAAAGTATCTAAGTGCTCAGGATTCTCAAGTTCAGCTACCCACATGCCCCATCCCAAGTCTGAAGGTCCCACAATTTCCCTATTAGTTTCCTGATGTTGGCATGTTAGATTTGTTTCAGCTGAGAATCTATCTTGTTTTAACACCTAGACAATCTTAAAATAGACTGTATGCCTGATCAGGTCTATATGTCCTGAAATTGCAAGAAATGAGTGTTGCTTTAAATACTGTAGAGGAGGCTCTCCAGTTCTCACATTTTGCTTTAAACTGTAGATTAATAGATCTGAAATTCTCATTTTTTCTCTTCAGTAAATCAAAGGCATTTAGCAATAGGGACTAGATTCCAGACTACATCATAGTTACTCATTTCTCCATGCTTCTCAAAAACAGATGCTTTTGGCCAGCTAGGCATCCCCTTTATCGTGTATTTGGTCCAAGATCATTATAGGTAAACATTTAGGCAAATATACTGCTATGAGTTTCCAGGCACTGTCAAAACTCTATTCACCACCAGTGATGGAGCCTTTATTACCATTGGTTAATGAATGGTTCACTTCCAGAATCCCATTCTTAGAGGGGGCTTCCTAGTACCATGCCTGGCACCAACTCTGTTTGATTAGACTCCCTAGATACAGAGGTGAAGACGTGATTTCTTTTGAAAATTATTTATCGATAGCGTTATCTCTAGGAAGAAAAACAAACAAACCCCACCACCACCACCACCAAGATAAAAAAACAAAAACAAAAAACAAAACAAAACAAAACAAAACAAAAAAAAACCTTGTGAGTTTAGAGAGCAAAGCAGGAGAGTAAAGGGGAAAAAACTGAGAAACAATAGAGTCTCAGAAAATTCCTGGCTTTAGCCTAATTCATAGGAGGAGATATCTGGGAATAAACTGATCAGGAGAGCTGCTGTCTTTGAAGGCATGGTGTTCTCTTTATTTCTTTCCCTGTAGCAATCAGTCTTTGGCTCTGGTTATCCCGGGAAGCAGGGGAAGGTGTCAATATAACTTCCAGAGTTAAAAAGAGCACACTAGATAATAGAGGGCAATTGTCTGGAGAAGGAAGTCAATTGTGGGCCATTAGAAGCTGACAGCAACTGGGGAATGGGTAGGCAGTCAGTACAGGATCTGAGAGTAAAAACTTCACAACAGAGTATATGGGTGTGGCAACAGAATTTCTCCCATAGGAATAGTGTTCTTTTGATTCTCTCTCTCTCTCTCTCTCTCTCTCTCTCTCACACACACACACACACACACATACACACACCCTGAACACACATATGCATAGCTTTACTTTTCGCTTTCAATATGCGTCATTTAGGCTTGAAGATGTGGCAAATGAAACAGGACGATAAGTAAAACACTGCAGTGATCACTGAGACACCAACCTCCTGGCATTAACCATTGAGGTACATAGAAGTGAGTGCTAAAAGTGGTATAGAGACACCAAACATGAGGATGGGAGTTGGAACAAGCAGAAATATGACCTCATCCTGCCCTAACAATGACTGACTGTCAAGAACATGGGAACGGAAATCTTATTAGACCATTCGAAATGTCACTACCTCTTCCTGAGGATTCTATGCCAGATCTCCACAAAACAAACAAATCAAAAGGAAACCCATATAGATAATGCCCAGGGAATCTTTGAGACATTCTCTCATGAAATACTGTTGCAAAATGTAACAGTGATGAATCAGACACACAGTATAAAATGAGAGATTAAATAAAATTATCTACATAGATCACATACCCATGGTTACTAAAACATGGTATTTAATGCTCTATGACAAGAGTCCACAAATTACATCCCTGGGTTAAATCCATCCCATGCCCGATTCCTTTGTTTATCTGTCTTTCTAATGCCCCGTGGGATAAGAATTTTTTTTTTTTTTTCATTTTAAAAGGTTGTGAAAGAAGAAGATCAAAGTAGAGTATGGAAAAGGTCTGTATGTGACTCTCAAAGTCAAAATATTTACTATCTGGTCCTTCACAGGAAAAGTTTGCCAATGCCTATTCTGTGATTCAGATCTCTATGAAAATCTCTTTTACCAAAAGAAGGAAGAGCAGAAAATATTCTCTACTAGTAGAATAGAATTTCTATCCCCACCTCCTGATGGTATTTTACTTGGAACATAAGTAGTGAAGAAATAGTTTTATATATTACTTTCCTCATGAAAATTACATTTTATATGGCCTTAAATACTCAATAAAATACTACAAAAAAGTGTTTCCCATGATCTCTGCATGTTCTCCAGTTTGAATGCGTAGGAATCACCTGGAATTCTTACTAGAATGTGGACTCCTAAATTCCATCCCAAGAAATTTCAAATTCTTTATATATTGGGTAGGACACAAAATCTACATTCGAAGCATCCTCAGGTGAGTCTGATGCAGGTGGATTATAAACTACACTTTGAGGAATACATGCAGAGTGAAAAGAGCTTAAATTTAAAAGTCAAGCAGATTTGGATTTGAAGACTGGTTTACCGGTTATGTCCACAAATATTTTAAGCTTATTGAGTACCTACTATGTTTCAGCAACTGTAATAAGTGTTGGGGGATGCAGTAGTTAACAAAAGAGAGAGGAAAAAAATCTCTGCCTCATAGTACTTACCTGTGAGTTGGTATAAACTCAAGGTCACTGACATATCCTTATATTTCTCTTACTGTGCCTCCAAACTTCTGGTATCATTATTGTGTAAGTAAAACATCTTGAATTATATTATTTTGAGTGTGCCACCTGTTTTCTGATAGAGATCTGACTAATTCAGTTTTTGAGTGACTGTGTGTCTCTGTGTATATTTAGTGCATAGCTGCCCCTTTACCATGCCCACCTAAATGGCACCAAGGAGAATAAATAAAAATACAAACCATGGTTCAAATACAATCACACATGAAATCAGGTATATAACTTGCAAAACATAAGTCTCAATTATCTCTGTTCTATTAACATGTAAGAACTGACATTTTTTCTCAAGTTCAAAACGAAAATCAAACGCAACCTATCAGTATCCCCTTGTTGGCAAAACCTAGGGTGGTGTCAGATTGTGACCTCACTCTGCTATGAGCTTGCCGTATGTCTACCCTAGGCCCTTACCTTCCTGTCCATGGAAAATATCCCACACCTGGACAGCAGCCGTCCATTTCTCATTCATGACCCAATCTCCAATATTTCTACACTATCATTTTCAGCAACCTATTGCTATTCTAACACATCAGGTTGATCATTTATCTTCCTGGGTTAAAAATCTTTTTTTTTCTTCTCACATTTGCCTACTGAATACTGCCTCACCTCCTTAAAATGATCAGCAAGGCCTTCTGCACTCTGATCTCACACATCCTTTCCAAAATGACCTTACATACCTTTCGGAATCTGCTCTACCCTAGTTCGAAGTGGTAGAATTACTTCCTACCAATTTGAAAAAACCTGTCTACTGACATCCAATCCTGAATAACCAAGTCAACTGTTAATGGTTCTTTCCAAGTAAAAACTGTTTCATTTAAAAAAATGGGTGGTGGGGGGTGCCAGTTCAGCTCATAACTCAAGCAAATACTCGTATATATTTTTCCTTTAGGCAACTCATACTCTGGTTTGCGGTAAGCGTATTATACATTTCTTGTTTAATTACACAAAATATTTAGAGGAGTCAAGATGTAATAAAATTAATATTCTTACTTCTTAACAGATACTTAAGAGAAGAATACCATGACTATTAATAGAATCTGATGCCACTGTTTTATTTTATTCAGTCTGAAGCATCAACAGTTTATCCATGATTGTTTTTCCATCATCAGTGCAAATACCAGCAAAGAATAAAAGATAAATAACATCCTAGTATTACTAAGAAAATAGTTTTTACCAAAACACCCTGTAAAAGATTTTCAAGGACACAGAGAGGTCCATGGACCACATTTGTATAACAGTTTCAGTAAACACTCAACTAAGTTCTTCAAGTTATTTTTTCCCTTTCTCAGAAATCCTGGTTGTTGCTAACAACAGAAAGAAACCACTAGTTGAAGAGAAGAAAGGTGGAACCCTGAAAGTGTGTGCTGAGCTTCCATGTTGTGCACCCAGGCCTTCAATCATCTCTGTTCTGTTCCATGTGTGCACTTAGATTGGACCGAGATGATGTTCCTCTCTGGGGTTTTACTGCAAGCTTTTCATCTGTGTTTCCATAGCATTTTTACATGGCACAGGAGAGTTTCCATTATATTGACTATAGGAGTTAATTTGCGTGGCTTTCTACTTTGGTAGAACGTGAGCTCCTGAGAAGTAGGAAGCATGTATTATTCATCCTAGTACCTATGGTTGCCACACATAAATGAAAGAGCTCAGGGATAGTAGAATTTGGGGCTGTGGCTAAGTTCTCATTGCACTGGCTACTGACTGAAATAATAACTTCAAGCATCTCTTATTGAGGGCTTTATGTTTCGAAGAAGGTCCTACGTGCTGTGTGTATCTCTCATTTAATCCATATGTAAATTGTTAATGTTCATAAATTGTTATGAACCGCCCCATCTACTTTTTGTAGAAACAGAAAATGAGGGTTTAAAGGACAAGTGATACCGTCCCCCCTCCCAAGTCATCCAATTAGCAAATACTGGAATCCATATTCAATAACATGATATGTATCTGAATGTCAGAGGCTTCACAGATAAGAAGCAAACCATGCTGTTGGAGACTTTGCTGACCTCATTCATTTGTCAGATGACAAGATCATCTGGACATATTGATCTGAGAACATCTCTCAGGATCAGGTAATTTTGTTCCACCTGGTAGGGAGCGGATAAATAGTAGGTGGCTGTGAGTTGGTTTCCATGATATTTCCATAGCTCTGACTTGTTTTCCTGTGATTTTTATTTAAACATGTCTGTATGAGAACACTTTTCTCCTGACCCTTTTAGCCTCTTCCTGAAGCACATCTAACTTAAGTTATGTAGCCTGTCTTGTTGCATATATCTCAGCGGCCTTCCAGACTAACAGTGACCATGTCTGATGAATAAGGCACTGGTTCTAAATCTTTGCCATGCATTAGAATCACCTGGAAGCCTTGTTAATATAGATTACTGGGCTCTACCCCCAGAAATCTGACGTAGTAGATATGGTGAGCAACCCAAACATATGCATTTTAAACAAGTTCCTAGGTGATGTTTTTGCTGGTTTTGGGGATACACTTTGAGAACCACTGGCCTAGGGGGGAAATCAAGGTTTTCCTTCCACTGAGATCTCATGGTATTAGATCCCTCCTCAGAGTTGTAAGGATGCCCCCTTGTGACAATCTAAGGTAAAAGTTTGGGAGACTGTTTTCAAATACTAGAGTGATAAAGGCAATAGAAAAAGCACTCACGTTTAAGACATCCCCTCCACCTCTCTTAGGAGGGAAAACAATGATTGTTTTAAGCAGTAAAACATCATGCTTAAAAGACCGGAGCTTAGAATCAGATGAACCTGGGTTCAGAGTTACCAGTTTAGTACACAATATTGGTCAAGTTACTTTAGTTCTTTCATTCAAAGCTTCCTCATCCATAAACTGGCATGACAATAGTACTTGATACCTCTTCTTATATTGTTGTGTGTGTGCTGGAAGTATATTAAGGCATGAAGATTGGAGCATCCCGATTTATAGTTTAAGGTGTCAGTAACCATCCTCCATTAAACGTTTGAAAGTGCAACACCCGAGACATCCGCATGTCAAGCCCTCCATCTAATGCATCTTTCCCCACATATATCCAGGAATAAGTGCTCATCCATGCCCAAGGACCAGCCTGAATTCAGAACTCAGTAGACCCCTCGTCCCTGCAGAATTGTCAAACTGCCTCTGCCACCTGAAGCTGTTTGTTCTGGAAGAAGCCATTGTGGTCCATGGATCCTGGATGGTGTCGAAGCCAAAGGCTCACCGACACAGCTGATACCAAGACATTCCAGGGGATCCTCTTCTTACCGTGGCACACATGTCTCAGGTATGTGGTGTGTACTGATTCTGTACCCTGAGACCTGCCAGTGCCACCAATGCAGGTGTCCAGCCCAGGCTCCTGTGGTAGTAGGTTGGTGCAAAAGTAATTGGGATTTTTGCAATTATTTTTCAACTACAATTACTTTTTCACCAACCTAGTATTTGAGGTACAAGATTCGAGCACCTTTCCTCTCACCATTGCGCTCAACCACAGATGTCACAGATGTGTGACAGAAAGATGGGCCTGAGTTCCTGATAAGCAGCCTTTTGGATGCACTCACCTAATAATTTTCACACTCCACAATCACACGAACCAAAAATGTCCATTCCTCAATATATATATATATATATATATATATATATATATATATATATATATATTAAAAGCCATCACAAAACAAAACTACTTGTTTTAAAAAAATAGGGCCTATATCTTTCATTAGTAATAATTTGCCTATTTTCTCACTATCTGAAAATAATGAAAGGGAATTAAAATGATCAATTCCTGCCCTAAAGGAGCTCATGTATAACCAGGGAGATAAACACATATTGAATTTATTTGATATAAAGATAATTACTTTTTCCCACATTTCAATATTTCTTTTCTCCACATTTCAATATTTCTAAAATCTAGATAATTTTCAATGTAGTCATGTTCATTTTTCTCTGAAAGTTAAACATGTTAATAAATCAATGCTGGGTTTACAGTCAGTGGCATTTCAGAATCAAAACCAGGAAAGTTAGAAACTAACTGTAATACAATATGAGGGCTTATGTAAAGGGCTGGCTGAATATTTTTAGGTTATACATCTAATGGGAGACTTATCTAATGAAAAATCTTGGGAATGGAAAATGTAGACATTGACTTCTATACAAACTCTCTCTTTCTCTCTCTCTCTCTCTCTCTCTCTCTCTCTCTCTCTCTCTCTCTCTCTCTCTCACACACACACACACATAATATTCCCCAATAACACCAACAACACTATTACCACCAGCATTACCATCACAATTCATAATTATAAGTCTTAAAATGTTTTGATGTGAAAGTTTTCTATTCCCCAGCCCCAAGAACCAAGCAACCGCAAAGCAATATTAATAAGCATAGAATAGTTCTCAAGTATTTGTAAATAGTAATATAAAAGCAAATTTCAGCAAAACATCCATAAACTTCAACCAAACAATATTAAAATATGTTAATAAAATACAAAATATGCCCTGTATTTTTTAAAAGAATCTTTCTTAACACAAATAAATAAATATGATATGTGAAGTTTCAAAATTGAACTTTGAAATTTTAATTGCAGAACTGAGGATGAAAGAAAATGTCAGTATTTTGGGTTAAGATTTGAGAGGAAAAACACACATACAGAGCTTTACAAAGAAGCCTACATTTGCCCAGGAAATGGTAACAAAAAAATGAATGATGCTGTCTGAGAGACACAGTCATTCATGAGCAAAGGTTTGGCATCTGGACCTGCTCTTAACTAGGCAGCTCTAAGCTCTGCAGTCAAACTGAAACCTTAGGTATGGTTTTAAATATGCACTTTCAAATGCATACGCAGTTTTAGAAATGCACAATGATTCTCTGAAATAGATGCCCAGAATTTATCTGCATTTTTCTTTTTTAATCTGTGATGTCAACCAGGAAGAAACAAGTTTGTCAGTAGAAGCGTTTTCCTTTACAATGTACTTTTTATGTCTGGCTCATTTAGTGATATGACAATCACACTGTGATGTTGAAAATGTTTATAAATGGTGCTCAGTATTCTATCAGGACAACTCATTCAATATACATAAGCAGATGCGAAATGCATTACACCTGTTTACAGAAATACAATAATAAATCAGTGTAGTACAGTATGAGATTTTAAGCTTGGTGTTAAAATTTGCCTGATTTGGGGTAAATTACTTAAACCATATAAGCATTACTTTTTCATGTCTAAGAAGGAATAACAATATCCATCACATGGGTTGTCAGTATTTAATAAACAATCTATGTAAAATGTTGTGTCTGGCACAAGAGCTCGACAAATGTACCTTCCTAGCTTTATTATAGAAACTCAAAGGAGAGTAAAAGATACACATAGTACGAATTAATGGTTTGCTTATCTAAAATATGTATATATATATATATATATATATATATATATACACACACATATATATGTTATATGTGTGTGTGTGTGTATATATATATATATATATATATATATATAGGAAATATCTATAAATGAAAATATATAAATGTCCCAAAACATATTACAGAATGATCATTATCCCTTTACACATGAATTCACTAGAGGATTTATTTAAATGTCACATTCATTGAATTCCCTTAAAATGTTATTTATAAAATTTTGATCTGTATGGAACTTTGCAGGAACACACATCATATGAAGCGTGGTACACCTATATGTCTTTCCAAAATGCCAAAGTTTATATGCTTCATAGATCTGTAAATTCAAAGTTATTTTCTAGTCTGAATATTTCTCTGTTTCAGAATAACTTTTTATTTACAGTGATGGAAATTATATAGTCGGTGTCTGTAAGATAAGGAAATCTGGGCCTAGAGATTTACAGACAGACAACATCCAGCCATGTAAACTACATGTGAGACAGCATACATATAATTATGATTAGGCTGTGGGCCTGGGAGAAGAAAGGGTGGAGGTAGAACGAGAGTGAATAGAACGCCTTGTCTTTTACAGATTTGCAACATGTCAGAGCATATTGAGAATTGGTTGAGTCCTCTGAAGTTTCTTAGTGAAAGACACTAAGGAGATATTAAAAAAATAAGAAACGATTTTAGTGTATACATTGTACAAGCTTTGGCCAAAACTGGTTTTGAAGTGAGGGAAGAGTGTGATTCTAGGATACTCAAGAGTATGTATTGTTTTAATTATCTTCTGGTTCTTCGTGCTTTCACTTCCCCACTTTCTCCATCCAAGAACTTAGGCAACTGTGGTGCTACACCAGGAAAAGAGAATGATTGAGAAAAGAGAAAGAGGGTGAGGGAGAGGGAAGTAGAGAGGGAGAGAAATGACTAATATTTCAGCACAACAACATGGACACAATAAAAGCCTTGGGAGTCTCCCACAGAGAAATCAGAGCTAGCTTTAAGAGCCATTTTGAAATTCTTAATACATTTATCTTTGAACTTCTGTTTTTCTGCCTGAAGTCTGATGGAACAAGAGAACATGAAAGAGAACAGAAGAGATATGTACAATATGGGTGACCCTGCCCTCACTTCCTTGCTGCCACCTTTTGTGCGCACCGTGCTTCCCTGAAAATAAGCCCTAGCATGATTTTTTAAGACATCCTCTGAACAGAAGCCCTAATGTGTCTTTTGAAGCAAAACTTAATATAAGACCCGGTCTTATTTTCGGGGAAACACAGTATCATTCATGAGACTCTATGAATACAGAATTATGGGAGACCAGTAAGTTTAGTGACACTCAAAGTCAGTAAAACGTAAATACGTTATGTCTACCACTTAAGTCAGGGGCCGGGAAAATTGCTTCAAATCCAGAAAGAGAGCATTGGTGTTCTAAGAAACAAGAATGACAAGTAACCTTATCATATCTTATCTTACTCATCTTTCCCCCTATATTAGCCAATCAGTGATATGGAAACTATGACATAGAAAGAAAAGGGTAAGATAGGGCAACCCCTAGTTCATTTTCCTTTCAGTCCTTTACTCATCAGTAGGCTGAAAGTAGAGAGTATTGGTCAGATGTGCATGCATCAAGAGGAGAAATAAGAACATCTGAGAGAGGTTTGTATGTTTCCACTGTTCTGGTAAGACCAAAAAAACATACATGCAAGAGTTACAAGGTCCAAGTTATGTGATTTTAGTGATTGTACATATGAGTTAAATGTTCTTATTTAAAACTAGCCCTTATACTTCTTTTAAAAATGTTAAGTATAGTTGGTCTACAATATCATGTTATATTAGTTTCAGGTGTATAATATAGTGCTTCAATATTTCTATACCTTTCAATGTCATCACCCCACTAATTCTAGTAATCATCTGTCACTGTGCAAATTTATCACAATATTATTGACTATATTCCCTTTACTTTTTTCACTCATCTCTCTACCCCTCCCCTCTGGTAACCATTCCTTAAAGTTATTTTAACATTAAAACATTTAAAAGTATATTTAAAGCATTTAAAACTAACATTGCGCAATATAAAGGTTAATGGTAAAATTCATGCTGATAATTTAAAGTGTTTATTTTTTTTCCCCTTTACTCAGAATACTATAAAACTGGAATTAAAAACCACCACGGCAAGGAGAGAGAGTGTGTGCATTGGAAGAAAGGAAAACATCATATTTTAGTACTGTTAACAGCACGTTTCCTGCTTTGTGAACAAGGCAACTTGCATGTTCATTTTGTACTGGTCCCTGCAACTTATATAGCCAACCCTGTACAGAGTTAGTATAAAACGGAAAGGGAAGAGAAGTGAGAGGTTATTTTTCTTACATCAGCAAAGAGAGAGAAGAAGTGCTACGCCATCACCGGAAACCCCTGTGAGAAAGCCTCCCATTACTTGGCTGGTTCAGTAGATGTCCGGCTGCTAGGTATTACACACAGACTCTCAGATATCGTCTTCCCACCTGCCACATAACCGCCTCTACTTCGTAGCCACATTAATTAGCCTCAGAGATTTACATATCTTACTGAAAGGGTAACCCTTTATGAATGCTAGTGCTGTGTTAGACCCAGGACTGGACAAATTCAGGTTACTCTAAATAATAGGCTATTCATTAGATTCAGACCATCGCTGTTAGTTTCATGGGGAGCATTTTTCTTCGGAAAAGTGCCGTGAAATGGTCTGGAAAACAGGGTGCAGTTAGCTCATTCAGTATCAGGGTGAGTCAACAAAATCAGGTGGTAAATTCATAGCCCATTTGTTGTATACTCCATCTAGACTTTATTCAGAATCACAACCCACGATCTTCAGTGTGTGTCCTTGGTCAGAGAAGGCAATCATAGCAATAGCATAAGTTTTGGAGTATTTTATAGGTTGGAATCAAGATTCTACCCGTTACAGGACAAGTTAACCACCCTCTGAATAGGTTTCCTCATTAAAGTGAGTCAGTTACAGCACAAGCATGTTATTTTCTTCACAAAAGATAGAAAATTATAACCGAAGCAAATGAGCAATAGTAAAGGGAGGAAGATAATTGGCTGCTACGTGCGTATTTGTGATTCTTGGGCAATTTAGAATCTAAATCCCTTTGCTACATTTTAGGAAATAGACTTTACAGCCTGCTACCAAAATATAAAATGTTAGATATTCACTCTCCTGACCTCTTTAGCAATAAGGCTAATTGACATAACTAAGGGTCCTCCAATCACATGCATTCACCCCAAAATTTCAGTTAATATGCTATTGATGCAAAGCATCGAGGCCTGTCCAGACTCCTTTCTGCTGAGGCTGTCAGCAGCAGCCCCAGCTATACCAGGATGCGGAAGCATCAAGGGTGAATCTTGCAAAGGTGGTGCCATTGTCCAATGGCAATGGAGTAAGCTCTGGTGTCCATCCCAGTGGCAACAACAGTATCTATGCCAGGGCAACAGTGAAACATAATTTACGGTCTTTTTCCTCTGTGTCATATGTACATGTCTTGGCTCTATGCCTCTCCTAGAGATTCTGAGAGCTGCCTGGTAACCTTTGAATACATGTTCTGCTTATATATTAGCTAGAGTTGTTTTCTGTTACTTGAACTAATAGCCTTAGTTGATGAATACACTTAAATATTCCAAGGGGCCTTGATAAATTATATAGAGATAAATAAAAATTAATTTCTAAGCACAGATTTCTATACTCTATGAGAGCCAGCAAAATCTTATTGATGACGACACTCTGGACGAAAAACAATGGGTATTTATTTCGTATTGTGTTAGAAAGATAACTGAATCTGAAAGTGTCAGATCACTTTTTTTTTAACTTTTTTTTTATTAGTTTCAGGTGCACAGAACAATTTGATAGTTAGACATTTATCATTTATATCCCTCACACAGTGACAACCCCCCTCCCCCCATCCACTACCCCTCTGACATTGCACACAGCCATTACATGTCCACTGTCCCTATTCCTAATGCTGTACTCCACTTCGTGTAACTATATATATATATATATATATATATATATATATATATATATATTCAAGTTATCATGTGACAATATTGAGCAATGGTTTCTTTATTAAAGTAATACATATTGTGTGCAAAATAATACAAATTCATTGCAAACAGTCAAAATGGTATAGATAGTTTTGTTCAATTTCTCTAGCTCATTTCCCTGAGATAACCACTGTTAATGCCTATTTTTTTCCCCCTATGTACACACCCACATAACACACCAGGCAGCTTTTAAAGAGGTCTCTTGCTACAAATCGTTCCGTGCAATATTTATTTCACTTTGCATGTTATGAAAAAGAAGTCCATATTTGCATATGTAAATCCACATTTATTTTAATTGGAACTTAATAATTTTGAAAAATCAATTTGTGTTCTTTGTGTGATTGTGTTCTATGATTGTGAGAGAGGCCTCCCATCCCCAGTTTAATGGAGAAACCCCCGCTCTTAGCTGCTTGATAAACTAAGGTGCCACATGAGATTCACTTAAAGGGTTGTACGGCTAAAAGCAGTTTGTAAACCTATAGTCACTACAATAATTTTATTTATCAGAACAATTGATTTTTAAAAATACTATGCGTTAAAACGTTTCACATGTCTTTGAATAAATGCCTTCTCCCTAACTTTTTATAAGCCTCCAAATGTATAACACAATGATAGAAGATAAAATAATCTTGAGACCTCTTTTTTTTCTTTCTACCTGCAATGCTAGTTCACTCCTTCGCTTTCTTTAGGTCTCTGTTCAATGTCACCTTTTCAATAAGCCTTACTCTAATCACAAAATTAAACAGGTATCTCTCACATGGTATTCCAAACCCTACTCTTTTATTTTTGTTTGTTTTTAACTTGTACCACAATAGTCATCAGCATATATTATACTATCTTATGTATTATAGTATCGCCTGTGTATTCTCATTATACTGCAATGATACAAGGACAGGATTTTTCTGTGTATATTTATTTTATTTACTGATATAAACACACCAGTAATAGTACCTGACAAATTATTATTATTTATTCAACAATATATTACTCAATACATATTTGGATAAATGAACAAATAATAAAGGGAGCTTCTCCACAGTTTCTTCTTTGGCCTTGGATGTGATTTAAAGCAAGATTTAAAAATATTACAGTAGTTTATGGGTTGAAAGATGTAACCTAGCTCTGGGGTTGTTTCACTATTTTAAATAATTACAGAACATTTTGTGTATATACATTTCAAGAGTTTTCAAAAGGGACACATACAATAGTATTAACAGACTGTTTGAGGTCCTGGTCAAACCAGGATGACCTTCTTAGTCCTGTCTATTCCCCTGGGGCCGGGTGGGGGGCCGGGGAGGAGGGCAGCTGGAGCACTGGCTAACCATAAGCATGTGGGTGAAAACTAAAAGTATGAGATGACAAAATGTAAGGGATCTATAGAATAAAATTTCTCTGTCTCCCTGCGTTTCTACCTTGATTCATAAAATAGAGAGTTCCACCCTTTTGGAAATATTGGGGAGGGATTTTTAACTTGCATCTGCTTATACACTCTTCTTACCTGATTGGCAACATTTGGAAAATTAGCATTGCAAACATGTGCACTACCCTTTCTTTGGGTCACTCTTTGGGGCCTGCCTTTCTTTAGGCTGAGCCCATTCTCCACTTGTCCCTGAGATGAGCCCACTCCCATGCCTTTGACTTCCAGGGAGGCTGCAGTGCCTCGGGTGTGGTGTGTGTCAGTGGGGCAATGAGCCCAAATCAGCAGAGATACTGCAAAATGCACATCTTCTAATCAATCCAAGCTGGGCCCTCTAGCTCCATTTTAGTAACAAACAGCTTGATTCTTGTCTTACTTGTCCGCATGTTTTAAAATCAACATCCCTCAGGACCCAGAGGAACTCTTTCTAGGAAAAATAACCTTCATATAGACAATAAAAACTGTCATTCCATGTGAAATACAGCTAAATAATTTCAAGTCTATTATATTTCTGGATCCCTATAATAAACGAGTTTCCGTAGGGAGGTGAGTTGTTACTAACTTAAGTTGAAGAGGACGAAATGAGACCGAGTAGAAT
Organism: Rhinolophus sinicus; assembly: GCF_057876585.1. Classification (NCBI taxonomy): domain Eukaryota; kingdom Metazoa; phylum Chordata; class Mammalia; order Chiroptera; family Rhinolophidae; genus Rhinolophus; species Rhinolophus sinicus. The sequence goes on along the minus strand of NC_142514.1, from coordinate 157,707,420 downwards.
TTTCTGACAAAATTTACATCATTGCTAAATTTCAAAGCAAAGACTAGAACGTAAGTCTTCCACTAAAAAATCTAAAACATGGGATAATTGCAAACCATTAAAATGGATTTAGTTATCTGAACTGAGGACAATGGTGGCATTAGTACTGGAATTATAAGCATTTGTAATCAATTCCACAGATGGTGGCCGTCAAGACTTCTGACACTTCTGCCATTATCCAGCTCTCTCGCTGCTGGCAATCTCAAGGCTCTGTGTCTCTACATACCAAATCCATCCGTGTAAGTAACTCACTTAAAGGAAGAAAACTTCTAGCCATTACATTAACAAGAAATATGAAGAAGATGAAGTAGAAAAGTGTGAGCTAGTCACCTGTTCCACTGTCTGAGCAGCAATGAGATTTTCAGTCTTAATGGAGTTTAGCTGTTTCTTTTCTTCTTTTGTCTTGCTTGTTCAGCATTAGTTGTCATCTTTATTAGAAATTCTTGATGAAACACCTATCCATTCTGGTTAAAGTGTTTTCATATTTGTTTTCTGACAGTGTTATCTTTTGTTCATGTTCTAACCGTATAGATCAATATTCAGAAAGGTCAGGATAATGCAGAAAGCTGACAAAATACTGGAAATGTAGCTTGTCAGGTATCTCTAACATTAGAAGCCTCAATGATGTTCCTGCCTTTTGTTAAGATAATTGGTAGCAATTATAAAAACAAAACACATGTTAATTATTCGTCTGAAATTGGCTAAACCTGCGCAGCAATTTCACATTTACTATGATTAATTAGTTGAACTGATCGACATTTTTTAAAAGAATAGCAATTTTTCACTTTGCTTTGGAACTTTTGTCTTTATGGCTCAATGGTTATAAAACTGTAGTTGTCCAGGCAACTATGCAGAGCATCTGCTAAGTAAATAGTGCAGCTTCAAATGACTGAAAGCAAATAAAAATCCAGTCGAGTTATAGCTACACTATGGATAAAAGTGACTATTCACTGATTGCAGCATTTTGCTTGTCATTGTGTAATAATCGTTGTATGTATATGAGCAGGCCATGCAAAAAGTGCATTCTCACCCTGAACCTTTTATCTGCCACACTTTAGCCTAGAAATGCCCGCTGTACTCAATGACACAACCATACCTCCAAATACTGAGTATCTCTAGCCGAATTCTAAGTATCCCGGAAGACCAGCTTAAATGACATCTTCTCAGTGAATCCTATGCCTTTTGGTAGTTGAATAAAATTTTCTAACATCGGTACTGTAGCTCTTAGTACATTGCTTTATACAAACATTAATGACATTCGTTTTCCCCAGGAGGCTGAAAATTCTTCGAGGCCTCTTTACTTTTGATGCACAGCACAATGCTGGCACAGAGCAGGTATCAACTGGCAATTTCACACAAAATAGCAATGTTGCTCTTAAGAACTCTCCAAATATTGCATTCAATTACACAGATGTTCAATCTCCCCGATATTATTCCAAATGTAGGAAAAAATAACATTGCTAATAATTGTGCCATCCTGTCCAATGAGTTAGCCTATAGGTGCTGATTGGGCTGTACTGAAAATTCAACATTCCCAAGAATAGACAGCACTGAGGAAAAAAAAAGTATTGGTTGGTTCAATGAATTAAAAGGTTTTGGATTACTAGTGAAATGGCTTTTAAAAGATAGTAATTTGCAAATGTGGGCCAACAGAGTCCATAATCTTATTAATTATAAATGAGAAAATAGTTTGTTCATATTTTGGACTGTTTTTATTGGGTGCCATTTATAATTTAGGACTGTATTCTAATGAATGTGAAACATTACAGCAGTTAAAATACATATACTGTTGAAACTCTGCTCTAAGAACCATAAGATCAAATAAGAACCTGAGTACAGGTATGCAAACATTAAAGCCAATACTGAATTATTATCCTTGTAATATCATTTTGGAGGGAGTAAAAGGAGATGGGTCAAACATTTCAAATGTTATTAGTCATTAGCTCTTTTTTTTTTTCTCTTTTATTTATTTAGCAATCAAAACTATTTATAGATAATGTTATATAAAACTACCACTAGGTAGTATGGTAATAATTATTGTAAAGACAAAATACTTCTTGATTATTTTAATTCAAGTTTATGGGGGTGACAATTGTTAGTAAAGTTACATAGATTTCAGGTGTACAATTCTGTGTTACATCATCTATAAATCACATTGTGTGTTCACCACTCAGTCAGTTCTCCTTCCATCACCATATATTTGATCCCTCTTACCCTCACCTCCCACCCCCCACCCCTCTTACCCTCTGGTAACCACTAAACTATTGTCTGTGTCTATGAGTTTTTGCTTCTAATTTGTTTGTCTTGTTCTTTTGTTGTTTTTGGTTTATATACCACATATCAGTGAAATCATATGGTTCTCTGCTTTTTCTGTCTGACTTATTTCACTTAGCATTATAATCTCAAGATTCATCCATGTTGTCACAAATGGTCCTATTTCATCTTTTCTTATCGCCAAACAGTATTACATTGTGTATATATACTACAACTTATTTATCTATTCATCTATTGAAGGACATTTTGGTTGGTTTCCATGTCTTTTTTTGCATTTAAATTATAATTTTAAAATGAACATTATAAAATGAATCATCCCTCTAATAATTGTAATAGAAGGCAGTGTTTACATTAACATAGCAAATAAAATCATTCGTTTTTTCATTCTGTGTTACCGTGAGGAGACTTGTTTTGCTATTACCTATTTGTTCCCATAATACCTACTGAGTATAAACTACATTAATAGGAAGATGCTCTCATCTGTCATCGTGGTAGCTCTTTACGAGCAAATAGATGTTTTACTTTAGCAAAAGTTTGAATTATTATTTATCTTTTAAAAATATTCTTATGAAATCTTTGCTCCCTTATGATTGTGAAGATATTCTCCAGTGATATTTTTCTATAAGTTGTGTTAGCTTTAGGTTTTATACACCATGTCTTGGCCACCGTAAATAAAGCTGCAATAAACATTGGAGCACACTTGTCTTTATGGATAAATGTTTTCAGATTTTTGGGGTAGATGCCCAGAAGAGGGATTGCTGGGTCATATGGTAATTCTATCGTAATAATATACAGCCAAGACTTAGTGATAGAAAATATTCACTAATATACTTCTAAGAAAGGACTTGTCTGTTCCCAGTAATAAAAATATAAACAACACAATAGAAATGGAAAACAAATTTGAACTGACACTTTATAAAGGAAGATGTATGAATAGACAATAAGCACATGATTTCATGCTCAACATCATTAGTCATCAGGGAAGTACAAAGTAAAATTATATCTACTGACATAACTAAAATGAAAAATATAGATGACACCAAATGCTGGATATGATTCAGAGTAGTGGTGGCAAAATATAACCCATTGGCCAAATCTGTTGCCCCTTTAAAAAAATTAAATAAAATAAAGTTTCATTAGAACATACCACATTCATTTATGTATTTTCTATGGCTACTTTCACATTCCAATAGCATAACTGAGTAATTGCAACTAACCCTTTATAAAAAACATTTGTTGACCCCTGATGCATTATTATCAGAACTCTCATAATAATCTGATTGTTGACTGGAAGATAAATGATGTACATTGAAAAACTATTTTATAACTTCTTAAAAAACTGTATGTATCCTACAACTCTGCAATGTCCCCCAGCTATTTATTCAAGAATAACGAAAACATATCCACAGTAAACCTTGTTCAAGAATGTTCATTGAAATTGTTATTCATATAGACACAAACTACAAATAGCCCAGATGTCCATCAAGAGAAGATTGGATAAAGAACTATGGTATATTCATACAGTGAAATACTTCTCAGCAATCTAAAAGAACACACTACTGAAATATAAAGCCATCTCAAAAAACCTAATGGTATAGGAAAGAAAGCAGACACAAAACAAAATGCATATTTATGTGAATTCTAGAAAATGCAAATTCAGATACACTGATAGAATTAACATCCCTGGATGCTTGAATGTGGGTAGGGATTACCTTGCAAAGGGTACAAGGTAACTCTCTGGAGAGATGGAAATATTCTCTGTCTTGCTAATCATGGAGATTGCATAAGCCTAAACATTGTAATCTGAACTGTATGCTTAAAATCAGATCATTTTACTTCATGTTTTCATACCTAAAAAAGCATGTCAGATGGCTAATCTAGCTAGATTGGGAATGATGTTTACTAGTTGAATATCTTAGTGCCAAGTTTATCTTAGTGCCCAGTTGGATATCTTGGTGCCCTATCATTATAAGAAGAGGGAGAATAAATTTAGATGGACAAATAATACTCTGTACCACAATAACATGTGATTACCTGGAAGAGGGAGTCCAGAGGCTGATATGAAATAGGAATATCTAGGAAATTCAGGTTATTGGTAATTATCAAGTTATCAGGTTAAGTGATGGGCTTATGGGAGTTTGGTAGAATATATTTTAAAAAATAGTATAATAATAATAATTTACAAAAGGGCTAAAAAGACAGTATAAATTAAATAAAGGTTAAGAGGAAACACTTTACATAAAAATAAGTATATCCATAGCATATTGAAATTCTTTAGTTAGTCCAAAAATTTTGAAATGTAAGTGAAAAGCTAACAAGATACTATTTCTTATCTTTCATATTTTCAACACTTAAGAGATTGATAATGCCCAGTAAAAAAAGCCATGAGGAATAAAAAAAAGAAACGAATAAGCCACACCTTTCATGATAAAAACAGCTCTGAATTCACCAGGAATCCCATAGAAGAGATCCGAACCTGTGGGCTTACATGAAATTATAAATCACTCCTATTACTCCTGGGTTATATTTCTCACCAATTTCTAAACCGGTGGTTCATTCTCATTACAATTTACCATCTGGTTTCAGCTGTTATTGTGAGAAATTAAAGCAAAGGCCTGTGACAACACTTGGGACAAAGCAGTAGAGAAGATAACAGTGGCATCCTGGGGGAAAATATGTGTCCAGGAAATTAAGGAGGCAACTGCATTGAAAACAGCAGAGGCCTGTGGAGGAGTGGGCGATGGCTATTAGGAGTTAAAGACCTCCTATGCAGGACCAATCTGTGACAGATGAGAGCATCTTCCTATTAATGTAGTTTATACTTAATAGGTATTATGGGAACAAATAGGTAATAGCAAAAGAAGTCTCCTCACGGTAACACAGAATGAAAAAAACGAATGATTTTATTTGCTATGTTAACATAAACATTGCCTTCTATTACAATTATTAGAGGGATGATTCATTTTATAATGTTCATTTTAAAATTATAATTTAAATGCAAAAAAAATAGCTTCAGCAACTGAAGCACGAAAAAGAGTTACAAATATCTTTCTAAATTAATTTCCTATTTTGTGAGAAGAGAAATGGCAAAAATGTATGTATCAAATACCATGAAATGCGAAAGGATTTTAAAAATAAGGAGTGGCATTATATTTTGTATCAAAGCCAATTTGTTTGTTTCACCACTGTCATGAGTTTGTAGATTCAGGCATCCATACCAAGTGCTCTGACTTCATTCCAGAAGAAAGATGGGAGGTGGCTAACCCCTAGGTGCTTGTCTGAAATCACTTCAATGTACAAAACTGTGAAATCAGTGGGGTGTCATATCCTGAGTGTGTGCTTTGAGCAGCTACATTTGACTGGTTTCCTTGCTTGGACTTTTCTGACAAATCAAATGCTTAGGTTTGATCTTCTATTGGCAGCTGTATATTTAGCAGAATAACTATTATGAAAACTGAATTTTGGTGGCTCATTCATCAAATATTTATTGAGCATCTGTTTTGGAATATATCAGAAAAATTGTCCATAGTTATTACTGTTTATAAAACTATCTTGAATATGAAACCATAAAATTCCTAGAAGAAAATATAGGAAGAAAGTTTACAGACATTACCCAGAGTAAGATTTTTAGTGATACATCCCCTTGGGCAAAAGAAGTAAGAGAAAAAATAAACATGTGGGATTACATCAAACTAAAAAAAATTTTCACAGCAAAGGAAACCATCAATAAAACAAAAAGGGATCCTACTGAATGGGAGAAGATATTTGCCAATGATATATCCCAAGGGGTTAATATCCCAAATTTATAACAAACTCACTCAACTCAACTCCAAAAAAAACAAACAACCCAATTAAAAATGGGCAGAAGACATGAAGATAAATTTTTCTAAAAAGGACATACAGATGGCTAACAGACATATGAAAAAATGCTCAACCTCACTCATCATTAGAGAAATGCAAATAAAAAACACCATGAGATACCACCTCACCCCAGTCAAAATGCCTATCATCAATAAATCAACAAACAACAAGTGCTGGCGAGGATGTGGAGCAAAGGGAACCCTCATGTACGGTTGGTGGGATTGCAGATTGGTGCAGCCATTATGGAAAACAGTTGGAGGTATTTCAAAAATCTGAAAATGGAACTACCTTAAGATCCAGCAATTCCACTCCGGAGAAATCCAAAACTCTAATTCAAAAAAATTTATGCACCCCCACGTTTGTTGCAGCACTATACACATAGCCAAGATTTGGAAACAACCAAAATGCCATCGGTAGACAACTGGATTAAGAAACTGGTACATTTATACAATGGAGTATTATGCAGCCATAAAGAAGAATAAAATCTTACCATTTGCAACAACATGGATGGACCTAGAGAACATTATGTTAAGTGAAATAAGTCAGACAGAGAAAGATAAATACCATATGATCTCACTTATATGTGGAATCTAAAGAAAAGATTAAATGAATGAACTAATCAGAAACAGTCTCAGAGACATAGAGGAAAACCTGAGGGTTGCTAGATGGGAGAGGGGTGGGGATAAGGGGGCAAGTGAGGGGATTAGAAAGCATAGTCGGTAACCACAAGATTGCCACGGGGACACGAAAGTCAATTTGGGGAATGTAATGTTGCAAAGATTTTGTAGGGTATCTGATGGACACTTGTCTCATTAGGGAGACCACCTCAGAAATGATGTAGATGCCCTATCACTGCACTGTACACCTGAAGCTGAAGTTGAACAATAATGAATGTCAACAATAATTTTATATATATATATAGTTACAAGAAGTGGAGTACAGCATTAGGAATAGAGACAGTGGAAATGTAATGGCTGTGTGTGATGTCAGAGGGGTAGTGGATGGGGGAGGGGGGTTGACACTATGTGAGGGATATAAATGATAAATGTCTAATATTACATTGTTTTGTGCACCTGAAACTAATAAAAACAAATGTTACAAAAAAAAAACACACGTATTTGTTACCATAAAGCTATTGAAGTTTCCCTTTTGCCCTTATAAAATGATATTAAAATGAAAATGACCTCTCAAAAAAATAAATAAGTAAAATAAAAATAAAACTGTCTTGAGAAGCAGCATAGACATTAAGCTGATTTTAATAAAATACAAATGGTGAGTAAATGACTGGCAGGCTTCCATTCTTCATACTCACACCCAGGACAGAAAATTCCAATACAGATTAACACTTTCTCCTTTCCTGATGCTCAGCCAGAGTCTGTCACTTACTAGCCATCTAGCCAAGTTGGCATGAGGGAGAAAGATAATTTCCATCATCTCAGAGTAATTGTTTTTTTGAAGCATAATTGGAAAGAATGTCAGAAAGAGTGGTTCTAATTGTATTTTTTTAATAAAGTCTCTGAGATGTTCTGGAAGCCAGAAAACAAAACTAGTCAAATAAAGCCCTGCTTTGATCTTTGCAACTATATTTTGGGCTGTCACAATATCCACTGTCAGTCTACTACAGTAAGACACCTATCACTTTTTCTTTTTTTAGCTAAATAGAAGGAAGGTGGTATCTATGTTACATATATACGGTGTCATGCGGCGTGGCATGTGGGGTCTTTAGTCCCACTCCCTGCATAAGAACGCAGGACATGGTGAAGCCAAAAATGAACACCAACGGAGCCATAGATAAGAGAGTCATACCACTATAGTTTCTCTGGCGGTTGGGTTAGAGACACATGAAGCAGGAGCCACACAGTCCACAACCCGCTGTCCACTTGTCTCTGTCAAACAACCTCACTTGCTACTGCAATCCACGTCTCTGCAATCCGCAATCCATACTCCGCCCTTTGCTAGCTTAGCCATGGCAGTTATATCAGTGGCTAATGGCCAACTAGTCACAGCTGATGACCATCTACTACCCGAGCTAGCACCTTTCCATGTGAGGCCGAGAGCCTGGAAACTGCTCTCTGGGGCTCTGTCCCCACATACAGTGTACATCTATTATGTATATGTGCTCATATATACATGTGTATTTGTGTATTGACGATTTCAAACCTCTTTTCTGCCTGTAATTACATTTTACCCTCAATTCTTTGAAGACTTTATCCACATGTTAGTTCCTCAGAGAAGCATTACCTTTCCTGATCACCTTATGTTATTTCACATAAGGCACTCTCCATCCATTGGCCCTGCTTTATTTTTCCTCATAGTGATTCTCCTTATTATTCATTCATTTGTTTAGTGCCTGTTTTTTCCCTCTAAAATGTGCCTCCATGAGAGGGAGTGTCTTTCTATTACATCCCCAGAACCTAGAGTCATACCTGACATAGATTCATTCAATGAACATTTGTTATATGAAATAGATTATGGACAGTATGACATGATCCTTATTTTGTTGACAGTAAAGCAGATTCAAAGCTTGACTTGTTTAAGGTACATAACAAAGAAGTAACACATTCTCTTTACCTTTGCTTCTTCTATCTTGGCACTTCCAAAACAATGTTGTTTTGTACTTTTGGTTGCATTTCCTCTTGCAAATAGTGTTGGTAAGGAACCTTAGCCAGAGAAAGTTCAATAAAACTTGATATTTAGAGATACTGTTAAATATACACAGAAATGGAAAAAAAGATTCAGTGGCGTTACTTTGAAAAGGAGACTAACATTTTTATGGTCAGCAAGAATATGAATGCTACAGATAACCTGTGGGCATGTGCTTGATGTATTTACCTTATAAGAAAGCTTATTAACTCAGGATTATACAAAGAAAACTTTTGGGAGGCTTCGCTTTATGCCTCTCCGCTTAGCACATGTCATACAACACTCCCCTTAGTTTATGCACCTACCATCACTGCAATCCATTTAATTGCCACTGTAATTAATTTGCCTTCAACAGAGATAAGTAAAAATAGATATCTCTTCTAATTTCCTACTACCTTCTGTCTCTCCAAGTTTTTCACAGGTTTTTTTTCTCGTTTATGGTAATTATGGATCTTATTAAAAGGAGGTTCTCAGATGTTGATATTAGGTCAGCTGCCTTCTGGGCAATAGCAGATTGATAGAGAATGCCGGGAGATTACTTTTAGGATCTATGCAGGATGGAAAATGTATTTATTTTTATTGTTCATTAGTAATTGTGAGAATATTATTTTTCTTTTCGGCTGACTAATACGTATTTAAAATATATACAGACATTGGCTGAATTTTAGATTCCTAGTATCATAACTTTCAAGGATTCAATTAAAAGCAGGTAGCTAATGAAAGTTTCATTAGATGATATTTAAAAGCAGTGACTTTGAGACCAGTTTAAGCAGCATAGAGAAATGCTTAACAGGCTTTAACTGAAATGGGTATGGATTTGAGTTAGAAAAGGGTCAACAGTGAAGGAAAGCAGAGAATGGAGTTAAGTTACAGGACTGTAAGTGGTGTCTCCGTAGAGAGATAGGCTGAGGACTTAAAAAACAAAGATTGCAAAAACTAAAAAGAAAAATTGGCTAATATAACAATACATCTCTTCCAATGACTCAAACTTTGATATCACCTACAGCCTAGTTCACAAACTTGGAACGAAAAAAAGACATGTTTAAGAAGTCAAACTCAAAGCAAGTATCAAGCCAAGACTACATCAAAAAGGAGAAATTAAAGGAAAATATATACCCCTCCAAAATTTCTGGATCTATTAGAAACATTGTTCATTTCCCCAGTACATAGGGGAAAAAGCCTTCAAGAAAATTGTATTAAAAAATTAAAAAGTAGGTGAACCAAGCAATCTGGAGGAATTGGGGACATCCAGGTAAGTGACTTCTGATGAACACTCAGGTGGCATCTTCTCCTTCAATTGGTTTCTCTCTGTCCTTATCTCACTCATTCTGAATTACTGGATTTCTGAATCTGTGTACAATTTTCACCTCTGTGTTCTTTGATGAGTGATTTGCATTTAATCTAGCAGACAACAGGGTACCAGTGAAGACATTTGAGACACACGATTTATAAATAAGAGATTTTGCATTCAGCTTCCTGGAGTTTCCAAGGTAAAACCAAAAATTGTCTTTCTGAATATTTGGATTATAGAAGAACAGATTAATTAATAAGTGAGACATTTGAGGGATTGATTTTTTTTTTCTGTTTTCACTTTCTAGTGCAGTGGAAAGACATACACCACTATCCTTTTCACAAAGATAAAAACATCATTTTCTATTGAATGAAGTGATATGATTACAAAGAGAAGCCACCATTTCTTTAGTGTGGAGTATAGGTCTCCCAAGCTGTTTTCCCCATGCCAGAGAATTAAAGTTAGGGCAGTGGTGAGGACAAACAGGCCAGTTCTCCCAGTAGAGAGTTGGGGAGAAGGCAGCTGTTTTTCATCTTTCTGTGGTGATGCTCTGTAAAGAAAGTGGGAAAGAAAAAGAGAGAGAGAGAGAGAGAGAGAGAGAGAGAGAGAGAGAGAGAGAGAGAGAAGAGGAAGGGAGGGAGGAAATAAGAAATATTTTTAAATAAATTTCTATATGGAGGGAATTAGTGTTTGAGAAAATTAGTGACAGTTCAGAGATATATATTAATTCCCCTTCTTTATAAACACTCTATTAATAAATACTGATATAGACTGGAATGCCACTTTTTAATATCTGGATTTTAAAAGATAATAAAATCCTTCTCCTGGGAGCACAATAATTGATTCAAACATGACCTGCCATTAGTCTAGCTTATAACTTTAGTTACTCTTTCCAGGTCAGAATTTTAAATTAGTGGCAAATTTCCTACAGTGAACCTAATTTCCTGGTTTCTTAGCATAATAGGGATTAAATTACGTGAAAACTATCTTTGTTTCTTGTGTCTGGCAAACTGCTACGGAGAAGTCTCTTCCTATTACAAGCCATACGTTGCTTTTCCTGGACTGTAGTTCACGTACTCAAGCTAGAAAACAACCACTTCCAATCCACATCCCACAGACCCCTCATTTGCCTTAGTTTTCACTGCTAAGGATAATGACAGACTCTCTCTTTGGGTAGTTAAAATTTACTCAGTCTTTTTTTACATTTCATAGTGCCTATCACCACCCCACTTTCAGATTTTTTCAAATGTACCTTCTTAAAAAATATTTTTGCTGATAGGGATCTAAGACTCCTCTGGTGTGCCTGATGAAATTTTGTCAGATATATATTCTTATCTATATCCACAGGAAAAAAAAAAAGCAACAGACTAGAAAATTAATAGACACATGTAGTCCTTCCCTTTTGGGGAAAAAAAAAAAGTTGAATTTGTATTTCTCAATAGAACCCACTGAACTTTTCAAAATGACATGTTCCACTATTCTCTAAATACACCCACCCCACCCCACCCACACACACACATGTATTTTAAAGTACTCCACAGGAGCACAGACATTCCAAAAAGAACATACAGAGGGTGCCAAAAAATGTATACACATTTTAAGAAAGGAAAAACTATTAGGATTACGCTGATGGTAACCACTTTGAAAACCTCTTGTAATGGCAGAAGTCAAACATGACCTGTATTCATCTTTTGTTATCGGTATATACTGAGTATTACAATTTTAATACAGGTTTTTCCTTTCTTAAAAAGTGTACACATTTTTTTTTTTTTTTTTTTTTTTTTTTTTTGGCATCCTCTGTATACCCACATAGCTTAAATTTTAAGCTATACCAAACCAAATATGCTCTTAAAAATTTGGTTAAAGATCCAGATAGCCATTTCTGGAGTAATGTAGCAATACATAAGGATGAAAACATAATTTTACTTATAGAAGTTATATGAGTCTTGGGGTGAAAGGTATATAATACAATGTATCCTACCATGCAGGAGTTCCCAGGGACAGCCATACTGTAACAAGGTGACTTTGTCTGCAGTTGAACATCTTAAACCCTTTTGAAAATGAACACTATTCTCAATGTTGGGATTTTCTTTCTGAGAAAGACTCTGAGAAACTCATACAAGAGGCAAATGTGGAAATTTTAAGAAAAAGAAGAGGAAAAGGTAAAAATTGTTCTGTAAAAAAATCTAAACCTATTACTTGGGACTAATAGTTCTAAATGATGAGGTAGCAGGACCTTTTAATAACAACAGTAGGGGTCTGAACCAAGGCAGTGATTTGAACTTAAAATGCCAGCAATATATAATGCTAATGCCAACTAACACAGCAGTAGTCCTAGAAACCTTTCCCTTCAAAATTACAGCATCACCCGCTGCAAAATGTGTAAGCATAACTTCAAAATGTGCTGCTTTCTCTTGCTCACACACCTTCACTCCTTAACCCTTTCCTACCTCTTTCCAACTTGACAAAAGGTCATCTTTTCTCTCACATGGTTGGTTAAAATATGATTTTATTATTATGTGTATAAAAAGTTTCTTAAGTTTTACAACTTGAATTTGGTAATATAAAGTAAACTTTCAGGATTCTTTTCAAATCTGGAAATGTTTCTATCAAATTTGTTTCATAATGAGCTATACATTTTTCAAAGAATAAGTTTGTTTATCTGGGTTTCACACCGTGTCTCTATTACATTATTCAGTTATTCCCAGCGCTAAACATTATAGAATATGTTCACTTTACAACACGACCTTTGGCCCCACACCTTCACATTAGTTTGCAGGTAAGTGCCAAAACAAGAAAGGAAGAGTCCCTGAAGCCATAGCTACACCAAGATGATTAATAAAAATGCATCAATACACAAATATGACTGCAAGACCAGAATTACATTTCACTGAATGGAAAACAAATAAAACTATATCTTATGCAATTGTCCCTCAGCTGAATTCCAAAATTGCCCATTGTTGTTCCAAGACCTCTTAGCATGAGGGGAATGTGATATAGGAGAAGTTGGAGTGGGAAGAGGCCGTGATGTTAACTGATTTTGTTTAAAGGATTTTCCTTTTGCAACTTTTCAAAAATACATAACCCTGTGAACACACTACAGATGTGCTTCCCAGGGCCTGTGTCTTTGAAGCTTATGCTTCATCTCTGCTACAGTGAGTACTGTGTCTTTCAGATATTAACTGTGTAGGGGAGGAAAAATATTTCCCCCTCCATCTTTCTAGGTAATAAAAAACAAACAGAAGTTTCATCACATGTATACCTCCTGTATACATGGGAAACACCCAGGAAAACTGAGCACCTTCCATAAATAGCCCAAACCATAACCTTAAATATCATCTCTATCTAAAGACAAAATATTTTTTTTTCTTTTACAGGGGGGAGGAGAGCCAGTTATGGGAGGATATCAGGAAAAGCACAATAAACAAGGGTATGGCTGTTATGCAGATTTAAGTTTCTGCCTTGTCCATTGAGAAGAGTTTCAACAGATTTAGTCATTCTTCTATTCCTGGTATAGATGGAGATACACCCTTACAAATGGAGATTTTCCTTATCAATGTAAATTTTTCTAACAAAATGGTAGCTTCTTGGTTTTCAGAGCTTCTCCTGTGTCTGCTGTTTCTTAAAAAAAAAAAAAATAATAACCAGCCCCAAATAATCAATATGCCAAAGAGGCATATTTTGGAGTGCTATATTTTGCCACATTTTAATTGGTATTAAAGCTTTACAGTCATTATGGACGTTGAGAGAAATCCTCCACACCTATTCTCACCAGTTCCTGGTTCGTAAAACCAGACTGGAGTTTTAGTATGAGCTCTTTGAGGGTGGCGTTTTAGTCTTATTCATAGCTGAATCCCCAGTGCCTATAGAGATTTGGTGTTCGAATCAGTATACCAGAAACTTGTGAACAAATGAATAAATTTCATCTATCCTAATTTTAATTCAAAAGTGCCTGGCTCTCTGAAATGCATTTATTTATGTTCCTGTATTAAGTCCTTCTAAAATAATACCTGTAACTAAATGATTTTTTCACCTAGCAAATATTGGATTGCCTAGAGATACATTCTTATGAGGTCTTCCCATCCTCACCACAATCATGAAGAACTTACAAAGTAAAACTTACTTTGGAAAGAATGAATGTTAATATTAGAAATATATATCTAGAATGAATTGATTAATTCTGTTGAGAAGAATAATATTAAAAAACCAGCATTGTCAAAAAAGGGCTGGGAGGTATCTAAAAGTCTATCCGTTTCTCCGTCACTTTTAGGTCTTTGAAGGTATGAAATGACAATTCTTGATATCTCAAAAATCTGAGATATAGGTTCTTATCTACTTTTAACATTGAAGAACAGGAAATCTGAGAAAAGTTAAATGATTTGCTCATGTTCTCCGTGGATAAGTAATAAAACTGAAAATTTTACTGAGGACTAATTTCTAAATCTATGATCGTGCTTCCTGCCATAATGAAACTTATGGATGGTGTGACAAGAAAATTCATTATGTCTTCAAGTCTATGTTAAAAGTATTCTTTCTTAGGCTACTAATAAAATGACTTATAATTGGATTTGCTCCTTGTGACTTTACTCTTTTGTTTCTAAAAAAGAACATCCTCTTAATTGGGAAGGTCCCAAATATTAATTTGGGAGAAGATACATTCAATAGAAAGCTACGTTTATGTTAATTCAAATCTTACGGACTTTTAAATTGCAATAGCAAGCTGAGATAAATAAGACCCGTGGAGATAATAAGTGGAAGGTGAGAATAGTAAGGAGGAGTGAGGAAGGCTGAAAGACACTGGGAGGGAAGATGTGGGACTCAGAGAACAGAGAAGGAAAACACAGGGGACCAATGAAAGGACGTCTAGAGAACGTTGGTAATAATATAGGGAAGGGGCATGAGGACTAAAAGAGGGAACTAGAAGGTTGGATTCCAAGCTGTTGCATGAGTGCTGTGAGACATAGAACTTGGACAGGCGTTAATCAATCACACAGAACAAATCGCCCAAAGGCTATTAAGCAAAGAGATTCCATTAGGGCCATTCCCATAGTTAAACCTACTACAAACAAACCACAGGTTGTGCCTCACAAAAGTTAAAGATAAACCTGTCCCTAGTCTTCTTGCATCTTACAGAAGTCAAAGATATACCTATCATTGCTCTTCTTTCCTCCTTTCTCTCTTACCAAGAAATTGTCTATAAAGGCAAGAAAAACATATACACCCTAGCCCAGGGATGGATGAGGTCTCTCTTCCACTAGCGATTAGAGACCACCACTCTGTGGGTGGCCTTTTCCTACTTACTCCCTGCTAAATAAACTTCTTCACTTTAAACTCTGTATTGGCTCATGTTTGAATTCTTTCCCATGTGAAGCCAAGAACTTGCTGATCCAGGGGACCCCACCGCAGGGGTTAGTAATAGTCACCTATCTCTAGAGATTATCCTAAAAATAATAACAACTGTAACATATTGACATAAAATTATAGTTCTCAAAGACGTTTTCTCCTACACTACTTAGAATAACAGCGGGAAGGAGGAAGAGACAGAAGAAAGCATACATTTCCCAAGAGTAAGTCAGTGATATACATAAATAAAGATCACACTAGCATGAGTGATCAAAGAGATAGGTGACGCCAAGGCATACAAAGGATAGAGCAGTCTGCTGACAGCACACTCACAGGACTGTCACTCCTGGAAGTAAAGGACCAGAGCCATCATTCCCTGTAATACTTTTGGAGAATCTGAGGTCCAGTGTCATTTCTTTTCATTAGATTTTACAGTCTTTTACTTGTATTTAAATTTAATTTCTATTTGGTTTAATTAAAATTACAAAACATGCAAACACACATACACTCACACGCAAACACACATACACAATCAATTTTAGGAACAAAGAGGGAGAATTTTATTGATTGAGAATTGACCTTACCATAAGCAGCTAGTTCCTGACTCTTCAGGCAAAATTCTGTGAGGACAAGAGCAGGGTATATATCCTGTGCATAAACTCTAGCCATCTTGCATTTCCTTCATTTCCTCCACACTCAACTCATTGAAGGAAGAGCTCTGTAACCTTTCATCAGTAGCTTGAATGACCCCAAAGAAGAGCATGTTAGTACAAATAGGCCAATGAACAATAGATGGGCAAAATTCTCTCCTACATCACATTTGTGTTATATGCATTTTATTGAAAGCTACTACAAACCCCTGTAGGAAGTAGGCAGAGTATAAATTATGGTTTAAGACATAACCTTGTCTGGCAGTCAGAGGCTCTATATGACAACTGTACTCTCGTTTACTATGTGATATTTGGTTTTTACTCCATATGTCTGAATTCCTAAAATGAGGAATTGAAATAGAACATAGAGCACAGCACACTGAACATCAAATATTGACTTATTGTAAATGGTATAAAAAGATACATGACAACCTTCTTTAATTTATTGCAACTTGGAAGTTCCTCTTCTCACTGTTCACTGTCCACACTAGGTCTCCCAGCTTCTGTTACTCCATGGATCTTTGACGTCCCATCTCCAAGGAGGGGCATGTTTAGCACAGACTTTCTTCTACTACATAAACAGAGTTTATGAGCGGAAACTTGGGATATTTGTTTGCTTTGGCCTCTTTCCTTGATAGTTTTTTTTGAGTCGGTGAGCAGATGGATTACAAACTGCCGACCTGGCCAAAAAGCAATCTATGTTTTCATGCCAGTCTT
The DNA here is from genome assembly GCF_057876585.1 of Rhinolophus sinicus. Classification (NCBI taxonomy): domain Eukaryota; kingdom Metazoa; phylum Chordata; class Mammalia; order Chiroptera; family Rhinolophidae; genus Rhinolophus; species Rhinolophus sinicus. Next base: position 157,690,602 of record NC_142514.1, on the reverse strand, counting down.
AACGGCCTGGAAAGGAATCTAGTTCCATTTGTTGTGGAGCTGTTTAAATAAAGGCCCTATCTTCACTCTTGACAGCCCAGTCACAACACCAGTAAAATACATTGTATTTAATCATTAGGAAATAATAGATATAAGCTTAGGGAACCATAAATGAAATTCATTGTTAGCAAGAGTTTGTAATAGGCCATATCTTGGGCATTATTGATTTCCCCCCACAAAATATTCAGTCCAGTCTTATGTTCAGAAAATATTTCTGGCAGCTGGCTGGCTCAGTTGGCTAGAGTGTGAGCTCTGAGTGGCGGGGTTACCGGTTTGATTCCAACATGGGCCAGTGAGATGCGCCCTCTACAACAAGATCGAAGGCCAATGACTTGGAGCTGATGGATGGGCCCTGGAGAAACATACTGTTCCCCAATATTCCCCAATAAAAGTAAAAAAAAAAAAATCACAGAAGCTGATTTAAAAAAAAAAAAAAAAAGAAAATATTTGAAGGTAAGTCCCACTATTTTGACTTTTTAAGGTCAAATTTACATCTCTTCATTTACCCTAATGTTTCTAATTTGACACAAATTCGCTGAAATCTAATATGTGCAGACATTATGCTAGGCATTAGAAATGCAGGGATGAATAAAGTAAACTCCAATTTAAATAGATAGTTGGCAACTGATAGTTGAAGAGACTGAAAGGAATACAAACAGAAAACCAGAAATAATTAGGGCCAGAATGCAATATAAGGTGAGACTTTGATCAGAAAAGAGGGAGCAAATTACTTCTGCTTGGGAGAGAGAGAGACAAAGAAGTTTCTTTGAAAAGAAATTTGTCTTGTAGAATGAGAAAATATTTTCCTATGGATAGTGGAAGTGTTCTAGGAAGGAAAGGTGGAGGGGGCATTCCAGCCAGAGGGAATAACCATAGCAGACATGCGGAGGTAGGAGAATTGATAGAAAATTTAGGGAATGATGGTAATTTGGTATCGTTAAAGTGAAAGGTTGCTCAATAAGGACATGGCAAGTAAAAGGCTGATAACGTGGACTGGGGCAATCTTGTAAAGAGACTTACACACCAACCTAAGGTTTGGGGAAATGATGACTCATACTAATTTTTAAGCAGATTTAATAGACACATTTATGGATTTTGCTTACCCAGCATTGCTTCCCACCCAAACACATTCTACCTTTTTCTTCGAATAATTGCACTACAGTTATCCTTTGGAAACCCAATGCTTCCTCATTTACAGTTGATATGGGTCAGGTGAAAATATGTCTCTGAACTTTTGCTCTAAGAGTGGGTACGTGACCTATGCCTGTCAGCCAGAATATCCCATCCTCATGGCAACAGTGATTGGGTGAGGGATGAATAAAAGTGCCTCAAGTTTGTTCAGTGAAAATTTGCTAGAGGGAATCAGTGAACAGAGTTTAAAGTTAGAGACAGACTGAGTAATGACTGAATCCAGGCATACTTAAATCCAGACATAAACCTAAAAGTTTCAGTTTGAGTTAAACTTCTTTCAAGTGCAAATAAAAAACAAAAAAGTCCTGATAAAAATGTCACATAGTTACACGCATTTTTTACGTACATATTTTTTATATATCACCATGACTCAGACAACAGAAAGACAGACTATCATAGAAGAGATTGGAAAAAGGGACATCAGATAGCACACTGGTACTAGAACAGATATGATGAGGGCATATATCAGGGCGGTGTCTCTGGGATTGGAGGATGTGGGCCTTGCCTGTTCTGTTTTTGGATTCTCAGGTCCTAAGACATAGATGGTACTCAAAATTTACTGAATGGACGACTAGGGGTATGAATTCAAGAGAGAAAACCTTATGAGTATGGGCAATGATGAAGAAAAAGGAGGAATTGAGTTTGATGCTTATATTTCTAGTTAGGAGAACTGGAGAGATAGTAGTGACATTATCAAGGAAAGGAATGAGGAGGAGAAGCAAATAAGTGTAGAATGGGATAATGACAAATGAAGAATACAGTTTGGCATGTTTTGTAGCCAATGCCCTTTTTTGGCTTTTGATTTATGTTATTATTCTTCTTTCCCATATGCATAGATTTTAAAAAGCAGAATGCCACATATACCTATTAAATTTTACCCATCCTTTAAGATATATCCCAAGGCAAACTTATCCATAGAATTTAACCCTATGCTCCAGCGTAAGATTATATTATTTTAACATAATATCATGTAATATTTTATAATGATCTATTTTACCACATTTCTTATATGTTGGTTTGTTGCATATGAGACAGTTTTATCTCAAGTTCAAGAGCTATGCTTTATTCCTCTTGGCATCTCCCAGAGTTCCTAGAAAACTGCATAGCAATTGAAAAGTCTCACCAAAATTTGTTTTAAAAAATTACATTTAGAGTCTTTTGAAGTTCTGAGGATATTACTAAGCATTCTTTTCAGAAAGGAGTTAATTAAATCCATGTATCTCACTTATATTTTTAAGTGTGAGTTTTAACTTTAAATTATATCTAGACCTACCATACTTATTTACTGAAAAAGGTGCCCCCTCTAGCATTCTAATCTTTCTCATCCTGTTCTAAATGTTTTTTTTCTAAAGTGCCTTTTAATATAAAACATAATTTACTTTTTAAGTTTTACATTTTGTATTGTCTGTCATCCAATTAGATTATAAAATTTATGAAACCAGTATCTTTATTTTATTCATTGAAGTATTCCAAGTCACTGGGACAGACACTAGTATGTAGTACACACTCAATAGTATTTGTGGAACAAATGAATCAAATAGATGGCATTTATTTATTTTATTGGCAGTCTGCACTTACTAAGGCTCCAACCTTGTCTGCCTCCAGTGGGTACCATCCATGATACAGTCCATGCGAAAAGCACCCATTGGAATTGTGGAGAACACAGCTGTTAGGGTTCTAGGAGATGCTCAGCCACTACATTGTAAGCTCTGTGAGAGTTGGAATTTGTGCCTGTGTTGTTCTCTGCTATAGTCTCAGATTTTTAAAACTACTTTTGAAACTCAATTGACGCTTGTTAAATTATTATTTAGTAATGGAATAAATGAATGACTGACTGACTGAATGAATGAATGAAGACAAACTCCGTTATAGAACAGCAGAAGGATGCAACTTCTCTAAGACTTAGACTTTGAAAATGTGAGACTAACTGCCATTTGCAGAGTGAAACAGACACTTGAAAAGTCACTTATCTATTTTCAGTCAAATAACAGTCAAGATCAGTAAGCAAAAATGAAAGTTTATGATTCAATTGAAAAAGCGAATGTCAAAAAGCTCTAGCCATAAAGTTAATAGTCTTCCTTTTCTCCTTCACTGAAAGTATACTTAATTAGTATTAGTAGTCACAGGTGGAGGAGGAAAGGGAAAGGAATACAAAATTTATAAATGTCTATTTCTTTGCTCACATGGTGATCAAAAAGAGATTACATGAGCAAAAGCTACAAGAAACAGAATGAAATAGATGTTCATTGTGTGCTGGGTCTTTGATACACTCTAGTGTTTTTACCAAGGAAGGCTGTGGGGTAAACTGACAGCTCTTTGATTTCCTCTCTCAAAAGTAATGAATAAACACAGAGAAATGTTAGGTATGCCAAAGCAAGACTTCTGGAAATGGAAAGGAATATACTATGCAGTACAAACGATGACACACACATACGTCTGGGTGCACACACACACACACTCTGTAACAAACTGTTTAAACTTAAGGCCTGAATTTTGAATAAGAAGGGGGCTTTAGGTTTCTCTTCGTGCTTATTCATGAGCAGGTTGCCAGCAGCTGAGAAGTGTAACGGAGGCCGCAAATTTCTGATTCTGAAACTAATGAGATGATAGGAAAGAACTGTGGCTTCCAGCTTGGCTGGTGGGCCAAGGGTGATGCTGCTCCCTATCACACTCTGCCAAACACATTTGTTTTCAAATAGTAAAATTGTTCAGAGCCTGGACATGAGCCAGGCAGCCAGCCTCTTTTCAAGATGTCGTTGGGTCCATGATCCTTCCATAGTAAATGGCACTTTAAATGTCAGGCATCTCCCTTACAGGAACATTTCTAACATTCCTGCAGTAGACAGAATGGCTCCCCACAGACACCCAGGCCCTAATCCCTCGAAGCTGCAAATATGTAATATCGTAAGGCAAAAGGGACCTCATGGATGTAATTAAGGTTTTGGACCTTAAAATAGAAAAATTATCCTGATTAGCCTCATGAGGCCAATACAATCCCATGAGCTTTTAAATGCAAAACTTTATCCAAATGATGTCGACATTGAGTTTCCTTTGCTATTTTTTTTTTTTCAAAGCTGCCTCTTGAAAACATATAATGACGAGGTTCACTTGTGTCTGTTTAGACTAAATAGGCCTAAACCAGAGCATTAATAATTCTCTTAGAGAAAGAGTAATAGAGCATGACATTTGAATTCTTGTGTTTTCTGTATTTTTTCTTTATTTGCCTTGCAATAAATAACAATTTCAAAGGCAGCCTATCAGAAGAGAGAATGAAATTGTGATGGCATACGATCTTTTTTTACGTTAGCAAATGGTGAAACGTTGGTGGACTCTAACAGGACTCTGCTCGTTTTGTATGGACTTGCCATGGTCACTAGCAACAAGGTAAAGGGCTTTGAAGGATCACACTTGGGAGGGTTTGGGGGACAGATGAATTGGATCTGAAAATTAGATCTACTCCTTATAACCTGTATGGATTTGATTCAGTGATTTAAATTTTCTGCATCTATTTTGTCTCTAAATTTGGTGTAATAATACCTAACTCAAAACTTACAATTGAAATCGATGTACTTACAGCCCCTACCAGGGGTTTAATACTCAAAAGGTATTCAATGGACACAGCATTCTTCTCTTTTTGACCTATATAGTTCCTTATTAGATTGTGTAGACTTTATACATAGATATATGTATATACAAATATGCACACATACATGCATGTAGGTAACTTTCTGTATGCATTATAATTTAGAGTTCTTTGTATGATTGCCCAATAGCTTTCCAAAGCATTTTCAGGTCCCTTCAATCTCAAAGAGTAAAGAAAATAATAGGTGATGAGTTCAAAGCAAGTATATTAAATTGAAACATAAAATAGTCATTTTCATAAGTATAAAATGATTACTTGCAATTATATAGTTCATCCTAGGACATCAGAGTATAGTTGGGGAGGGTTATAAAGTAGAGAAAGGACATGTACTGGTTTCTGAAGGATGGGCAATATCCAGATACACAGTAGGTGGGAAGAAACAGTTTTTACAGGCGCCAAAAATAGGCGCTGTTCACAGCAAAAGCATTTGGAATTGAATATGCCAATTGAGGCGTGCCTCGTTTTGCCCAAGACAGAGGCAAAAATTCCAACCTCAGCTCATGTAGTATATTCAAATTCCATAAAAGAAAATGACTTGATATTTTTTAGTCTCCACTTGAATTACTTTTATTCATTCTGGGTCACTTGTGAGCAGCTCTCTGTTCCTTGATAGAACAGTACAAAGTCAGGGAGCTCTTGTACTTCATGAATAATCATTTTGTTCCCTGGACAGTCATTTTATAAAAGAAGACTCATACAAGTATGATTCTTATTCTATTCAAGTTGCCCACTACCATTTTTGAGGGGCTGAGCATCAATGTATGGCTTGAGCATCAACGTACGGCTCTTATGTCTCCAATAGAATTATCCATCGGGAACTGTTTGGTGTGTAACTTAAATCCCGTGATAGAAATGATAACAAGTCTCCGATTTCAAGTGTTTATAGCTAATGAGGAAATCTGTCATATGAGGGAAGTTTTCCATGCTGAGAATGTGCTGTCTTAGAGTGAGATGAAGTACAACACAGACTTTGGAGTAAAAACTTCTAGTTTGAAACAGCTCTCTCACATATTATCTTGGACACTTAATCCCTTTATGTCTTGGTTTCCTCGTATACAAAATACAGACACACAGATATTATTAAATTAGATAAGCTCATGGTGAGCCATAAGATAATTTATCTAAATATGTTTTTATAAGTGGTAAAGCAAGCCAACATACAAGTTTGGTTTGGTAAATAGATCATAAGTAGTCACCGTGTACCAAACGTTATGTCTAAACCTAGAGATACAAAAGAATAACTCATGGTCTCTGCACTCAGAATTCTTATAATCTAGACAGGAATTCAGTAACAGAGAATTTCTATTTAATAGGGAAAGAGCCACTATAATAATTAACACTTGGCTGAATAACTAGTAAGTGGTAGACCCAGGAAATAGCTTCTGACCCGTTTAACCTCTGAGCTCCAGTGTTCACCACTGCACTGCTCTGCAGTAGCATCTGTGTTACTGGGCCACCTGCAGTTGCTGTATTACTGCAGTAATACAGATGCTGTATTACTGGGCCACCTGCAGTTGTAACATCACCCAATCTTGCCATTAGGAAGATTACAGAACATATTTACTTGAAAAAATAAAAATAAGCCTCTCATATTAAGAAGAAGAGTGGGGGGGGAATTCAAGTAGAGGAAGGAGAACTGAGAAAAACAAGGAAGCTGGAAACAAGGAAAGGGTGTTCTGGAAATTTCAGTGAGGTTTCTGAGGCTGGAATGTTGTTTCCTCTTGCTGCAGTAACAAATTTAGCATCTCAAAACAACACACACTGGGGGAAGTGGATGGCTCAGTTGGTTAAAGCCATCAATATACAGCTCTTAACAAAAGGATTGACAGTTCGATTCCCACATGGGCCAGTGGCCTGCACCCTTCACAATTAGATTGAAGACAATGAGCTGCTGATGAGCTTCCAGGGGGCAGCCGATGGCTCAGTTGGTTAGAGTAGGAGCTCTCAACAAGGTTGCCGGTTCAATTCCCATATGGGATGGTGGGCTGCACCCCCCTGCAACTAAGATTGAAAGTGGCAACTAGACTTGGAGCTGAGCTGCACCCTCCACAACTGGGTTGAAGGACAATGACTGATTGGTCCTGGAAAAACACACTATTCCCCAATAAAATTAAAAAAACAACAAACAAATAATAGAATACACATTTACTATCTCACAGTTCTGTAAATCAAAGTCAGGGATTTTGCCCGGCTCAGCAGGGTCCACTGCTTAGATTTACACAATGCCAAGTCAATGCTAAATCAAGGTATCAATAGAGCTGTTTTCCTTTCAGAGGCTTTGGGGATAAATCTGCAAATCTGCATCCAAGCTCCTTTAGGTTGTTGATCAAATTCAGTATTTTCCTGTTGTAGGACTAAGGTCCCGGTTTCCTTGATGGTTGTCAGCCAGGGGCCTGCTAGAGGATGCCAACATACTCTCTCATGCTTTCCGCTTGCCCTCTTTTCCCCTCTTTCCCTCTCCCCTGCTCCCCTCCCCACTCCCACTCCCACAAACAATAGTGAATCAAGTCCCTCTCACATTGTGAATCTGTTCAACTTTTCCTTTTTTCATATATCTCTGCTTCCAGCCAGAGAAGTTTCCATGTTTTTAAAGGCTCATGTAATTAGGTTGAGCTACCTGAATAATCCACAATACTCTCCCTCTATTAAAGACCTGAAACTTAAATACATTTGTAAAGTCCCTTTTGTCAGGTAACATAACATACTCAAAGGTCCTAGGGATTAGGTCATAGACATCTTTGAGGGCCTGTTCTGCCCACTGCATGGTGAGTCTGGTGTGAAACAACTGTAGTGGGTACTTATGGGAAGGGTATACAGGAGCTAGATCAAAAGTTGATGAGAGACACAGAGGAGTTTTAGATGAGAGTGTAACAGCATCAGCCTTCTTAGAAAATAAAACATAGTACCTGCAGGTGAAAAGACAAACTAAAGGCAGAGAGTTCAGTAAGAAGAGTATTACAAGATCCAAGGAAAAGAAAATTCAGGAATCCTCAAGGGGCTTAGCTGGCTGATTGTGGTTCAGGGTCTCTCATAAGTTGCAGGCAAGATGTTAACAGGTCTGTGCCAACAAAAGACTTACCTGGGCCTGGAAGATCAACTTGCAAGATGACTCATTCACGTGGTTGTCCCTGTCCACATGGACCTTACCACTGGCTGGATTGCAACTTGGCAGCTGACTCTCATCTTGCTGGCTGACTACCACCCACTTCACAAAACTGTTGAGAGTTTAAAGATGCTTAAAAACAGTACCTGGGCTGGCTGGATGGTTCAGTTGGTTACAGCGCAAGCTATGAACAACAGGGTTGCCAGGTCAATTCCCATGTGGGCCCGTGAGCTGTGCCCTCCAAAACTGGATTGAAGACAATGGGCGGCCAGATGGCTCAGTTGATTAGAGCACAAGCTCTTAACAAGGTTGCCGGTTTGATTTGCACAGGGGCCAATGAGCTGCAACCTCCACAACTAGATTGATGACAATGAGCAGCCACTGAGCCATGAGAGGGGCAGCTGGATGGCTTAGTTGGTTAGAGCTGTGAGCTCTTAACAACAAAGTTGCCAGTTCAAGTCCCCCATGGGATGGTGAGCTGCGCCCCCTGCAGCTAAACACTGAAAACAGCCACTGGACTTGGAGGTGAGCTCCACCCTCCACAACTAGATTGAAGGACAATGACTTGGAGCTGATGGTCCCTGGAGAAACACACTGTCCCCCAATATTCCCCAATAAAATTTTAAAAAAAGAACAGTACCTGGAACATGCAAATACTCTGAAAATGCCATCTATTATTATTATTATTATTATTATTTTATTTTATACTTCATTTTAGCTGTAAAACTTACTGCAAGAACAAATTACTAAGGAAGTCCAAATGAGGGAAATAATGATTCAGATGGCCGAGATAAATGAAGAAATAATAAGTAATTGACATTTAAGTTAATGCTTGAAGGAAAGTCCAATTTAATGGAAGCAAGATAGAGAAAAACGCTCATTTTCAAAAGAATGAAGGGTGTATAGAATGAATTCTTTTTTTTTTTTTTTTAATTCTAGAAGTTCACAGGATGCACTGTGGGAGTAGAGGGGGAAAAAGGTTGAAAACAAAAAACCAACAAGATAAATTAAGGTGAGATTTTACAGCATCTCATGAAGGCATCCTCAGAAAGCACACAGTGGTTTATTTTGTTGAATAAGTAAATATAACTGAGTGCAGAGCATATATTCATATATACAAGGAGCTGTAGGCAAAAGACAGGGCAAAGCCTTTAGGTTTACATGTCTAAGTATATAATAAGGAGCCACTGATGATTTTCTGGAAATAGTTATACAACAGGGAGTTTATTTTATGAATAAAAAGTTTTTAAATATACTAAAATTTCTTTTGAGTTGCTCTTGGAGTTAATGTATTTGAATATTTATCACTTATCACAGATAAAATTATTTAATGTCTCAGAGGTATTTATTGAAAATAAGAGTTTGAAATATTAAACAACCTACAAAATTCCTTTGGTAACGTGATTCTATAGTGTCCAAGACAACAAATGACAACAGTTTAAAAAACCTCTTAATGCTTATTATCTAATTAGAAACACCAAGTTGAGCCTGTCTGGATGGGATAAGATATGACTCAGAGCCCTGAAAAGTCATCAAACTCTCCACAAAACTCATCTGCTCATACTTTGCAGTTTTGTAATACAGTAACTGTATGTCCCATTACTCTTGTAAATAAAGGGTTGACTGAGTTGACAAACATAACAATTCCCCTGAGAGTAACCCTGAAATATGTCACACTGTCTTTTAAATTACTTTGCTACTTCTGATAAAGAATTACTGTTTACTTGTTTTCTCATTAACATAGTCCCATAAACTCAGATGTGAAAATGGAGCCTCACTAATAGTGTCTCTGTATTGCCCAATTGTGGCGATTATAAAGAATTTGAGATACATACGAGTTCCAACTCTGATTCTGGGATTGAGACCTAAAAAGATTTTCTTTTATACAGTTTGTGACATGGCCACCCAACAACTGGAGACCTTGTTCTTTTTTATAATGCTTCTGAAAGGATTAATATATTTTAATAGGAATGAAAATTGTAGGTTATTAATGGAAAAAAGTGTTATTTCCTTATAGATGTATTTTAAGCAATAAAATCACATTAGTTATAATTATGATCACAGACGTTCTTCATTTTGTATTAAAAAGTGCAATATTGTATGTCCTGATGACAACCAACAAACTTCCCAATGAGCTAGTGAGGCAAATAAATTGCATATTAAAGTCTGTTAATTGGGAGTGATGGGGAGTTAATATAGGAAAACTAAATGCCATGAAGTGGGATAGCAATAATTCATCTTATGATTAAAATAATAATAATTTTGAAGAAAATATCTGATATTGATTTCTAATTTCTCTAAATATACGTATATATATATATATGAAACACAATTTTCAGACTGCACAAGAGAATTTCTAAGTAATAAAAATACAAACTATATGTTGACAGTTGATTCATCGCTGTCTAGAGGGAACGACAGTATAATAGAACAAAGGAGAGTTAAAAGTGACTGAGAAAATGAGAAGTTCTGGGGACTGCAGTGGCTGTGAAGAGAGAAGGGACAAAGTAGTCTACTTAAGAATTTACAAATGCAAGAGTAGAAACAATAACAAGATACATTTTACAAGAATATGGGGTAGAAATGGTATTTAATACATACTTATTTACATACCAGGGAGAAAAAGTTTAGGATGCCATCAATACATATTCTTAAATTACAGTTTTATTGTAAGGTAATTGGTATTTTATAAAAGAGGTCGACATTTGCTACTAGTTTGTCACTACCCTACAAATCACAAAATAAAGTCTGGGGTTCAAGTTATTTACTAAAGGAATGATTTATATTATATATAAAAAGTATATATAAATTTATAGTACACATATTTAAATATTTTTTCTTTAAAATGAAACAAGTTTGAAATTGCCAATAACTTATCAGTTGCAGAGTAGATGAACACTTATTATTCATTCAGTCAAATGTTTTAAAATTTGTGTGTTTAAATATTTTAAAATTTGTATTCCAATCAAAGTAGGGATTAAAGAAAGGAAGCATAAGCTATCTAAATATTGAAAGGTAACTGCTATGGACTGAATTGTGATTCCTTCCAAATTTGAATGTTGAAGCTATAACACCCACTGTGACTGCATGTGGAGATAGGACATTTAAGGAAGTAACAAAGCTTAAATGTGGTCATAGGAACAGGGCCCTAAACTGATAAGATTGGTGTCCTTCGAAGAAGAGGAAGAGACCAAAACTCTCTCGACCATATGAGGACACAACAGTAAGGCAAGTTTGTATATTAGGCAGGAAGAGAGATCTCATCAGAAACTGAATTCTGCCAGAAACTTGATCTTGGACTTTCCAGTCTCCAGACCTGTGAGAAAATAAATTCTTGTTGTTTAAGCCCCTATTCTATGTATTTTGTTATGGAAGCCTGACATTTTGTTATGGCAGCCAGCCAGTAACCAAACATTGAGGAATTTAAATGTGATAATAATTCTTCAAAATCATGACAAGATGATATATCCACATCTGTAAAGTTGAAATAATCAAATCAACTTCCTTTTACAGATTAAAAAAATCAATGAAAAATACAAAATATATTGATAACTATATTTAATGTAGATTAACACTTTACTTGTACTTCTGATAATCTATTTATGTAGAGACAGACTTAATAGATAATGACCTAAAAACATCTCTATTTTGGGGTGGCCAGATGGCTCAGTTGGTTAGAGCGCAAGCTCTGAACAACTGGGTTGCTGGTTCGATTCCCACTGCGCCCTCCACAACTAGATTGAAGACAACGAGCTGCCGCTGAGCTGCTGGAGGATGGTGGGCTGCACCCCCTGCAACTAAAGATTGAAAACGGCAACTGGACTTGGAGCTAAGCTGTGCCCTCCACAACTAGATTAAAGGACAACTACTTAGAGCTGATGGGCCCTGGAGAAACACACTGTTCCCCAATAAAATTTACTAAAAAAAAAAAAATCTCTATTTTATGACAAGTAAAATACACAAAACAGAAAAAAGAATTATTTGTATTGCAAAATGTAACAATTCAAACAGGTAATAAAGGAAGTATGGGCTTATTTATTGTAGGAATAAGCGTTCTATTTTAATTTCATCAGCTTTGCCTGATTACAAAATCTTCTTAGTAACAATATATTTTTAAATAAATTATTTCCCCATGCAGACATGTTTAGGCAGTCCCCAAATTTTACACATTATACATGACCACTAGGCTGCATGTGCATGAAAGAGAAGTAGGTCTTAAACAAATTCCTATGAGTATTTGATAATATGTTAACTCTCTGGAAACAGATTATCCCCGAAAATATGTCTGTCTGTCACTTCATTTTCAATTAGTTACTTTCCAACATGGTTCAAATACGCATCCTTTAGGTAAGATTGCTATTATTTGTCATTAGAAAAATTGTAAATGTAATTATTCATCCAATTCATTATAAATCATTTGTGATATGATTTATAATGGATTGGATGACCTATAATCTTAGTAAACTTTCTATATCCACAAAAATAGGATACATGTTTCATTTATGGCATTATTAATGTATAAGCAGTGTGCCTTTCCTGCCCTCCATCGAAAAATTCTTTCTGAGCACTCTGATCTCTAAAGTGTAAATGAATGCAACTGCCAGAAATTTCCATTTCCTAGGGACATTTGTTTTTCAAAATAAAGCAAAAGTTTTAGTCACTGATTCTCAGGAAGGCAAATACCCAGCTCTCTAGGGATGTCTCAAAATGTCTGGAGTAAGAAGTAGGAAGGAAGCCTTTTTCTCTCTTATTCAATAATATGCCACTGAAACATGACCCAACTCAACTGCTGATTTAAACAAAAGGTGTGATGTGGTCTCCCTGTTTCAGACTGCAGGCCCCAGGCAGAGGAATTGGGGGTGGAAGTGTGCAATGGGAGAAAAAGAGCTGGTTGTTTAACCTTGAAGTGAACAAAGTTAAAGAAAAATCAATACCAAGATATAGAGTTAAATAAAGTCAATTAAACAACAAACATCCCATCTTTATTCCATGAAAACTCTGTGATTGTAAATTAGATGGTGCTTTAACTTGCCTTTGTAAACAAGAATAACATTTTTTTAAACTGATGATATATAATTATGTAATATGTACAGCATATCAGAATGTTTTCAGTTGTAAGCAACCCCCCCCCCAAAAAAAAAAAAAAAAAGAAAACAACAACAACTACAAATTGTCTGAAACAATAAAGGGAATCAGCTTATGTAACTGGCAATTACAGAGCTAGGGTGCACTTCATTTTCATTTTGATCCAATTGTGTCCTCAAAGGCTCAGTTTCTTTCTCTCTGTTTTATCTTAATAGTGTCATCTTATTGTAGGGCTTGTTCTTTGTTTGGTTCCACAGTGGCTGTCTTCAGTTTTGCTGTCCAAATCTACAGAGAGCAAGCATCTCTTCCCCAACCTTGGAACAGAAATTTCAGTTTTCATCCATTTAGGTGCCTGAAGATGAACCAGTCCTTATGGCTGTGGAATACTACGCACTGATTGAAATAGACCTAGGTTATGTTTGCTGATTGTTTAGGCCAAGCAGGACCCAATGCTTGAAGCTGGACATGGAGTCAACCCCACCTTATCTCATGTTCACATAAAGAACAAAGTGGGTAGGCTGCCAACTAACCACCATAAATGATATGCATACATAAACTAAAAACATGTGCTGAGAGAAATAAACGAATTAAATTGAATGTATTAACATAACTGGATTTTACTATTGTTCCCTGCATAGTAAAAGATAAGTGGACAGTTTTGATACTCTGTTAATATTTCTGTTGCAAATGAAACCTGTATCTAAGCACCAGATTTAGAACCAGAAAACTGGAGGTTGAGCACCAGTGCTGAATCTCAACATCAAGGGCAAAGTAATTCATTCCTCAACTATTATTTCATTCTCTCAAAAATGGGAATATCACCTTCCTATCAAAGTTGGTGTGAAGGTTAAAAGAGACAATAATCCAAAGTGATTCTGCAACTGAAAATAACTTTTTTTTTTTTTTTTTTTTAGTTATATTGGGGAACAGTGTGTTTCTCCAAGGCCCATTAGCTCCAAGCAGTTGTCCTTCAATCTCGTTGTGGAGGGAGCAGCTCAGCTCCAAGTCCAGTTGCTGTTTTCAATCTTAATTGCAGGAGGCACAGCCCACCATCCCATGGAGGGAATCGAACCGACAACCCTGTTGCTCAGAGCTCATGCTCTAACCCATTGAGCCATCCAGCTGCCCCTGAAAACAACTATTTTTAAAAACACACTTTTAAAAAGTATTCTGGCGCCATTTTGTGTAATCATATAAAAAATGCTGCATCTTCAGATTTGGTAAAATTAAAAACTAAGAAAATATGTCTTGCTGGTAAGAACTGTATTTTTCTTTATTTGGTTAAACATGGACAAATCCAGAGAAGGAATTAAGATCATACAGATAGTTGCTTTAGGAAACAAACAAACAAACAAACAAACAAAACATCTAGGATTGTTTTGTATATTGGTCCTTTGTATATTGGTCCAATTGTTTTGTTTCTCATGTTTCTTTTTTATTTTTCAAGTCCTATTAGCTCTCTTAACTGTGATAGCTGAGCTTTCTTTAATTTCTCCATTTCCAAATTAAAAAAAAAAAAAGTCCAAGAATAAAAAAATTTGTCTCAGAAGATATGAGGATAACCTAATCACATTGTAATTGACAATTTTACTATTTTAAATAAATTCTTAGCTCAGCATTCATACCAAAGTGGGGGAGCAGGTAAGAGATTGACTTATACATATACATCCATCTTTTATTAGACAATTTTAAATGCAAATTATTTTGAAGTAAATCTATAATATAATTTTAGCAAATTACTAGTTCTTTGGCCAACCCTTTTACAAATGTTGTGCTTTGATCATCTGCTTTAAAATTTTTATTGCATATGATTCACATTCGTATGCAATAAAAAAAAAACTACAGATTGATTTTCCTAAAGCAATAAGGTATACATTGCATTCAGCAAACATGGTTAAAAGCATGCTCACTTTCATTCTTCATAATTAGACTTCTAATTTCAATATTACAGCAGCTTCGATTATATATGTCTTTGGAAACGAACTTAGTGAGAGCAGGCAGTTTTAGAGAGAAGAGAATTTTCAGACATTTTAGAGAACATGGAAGGGCTTTCTCCTTTTATCTGAAATGCCTCAGATTCAGTTAGCTCAGTTGGTTAGAGTGCAGTGCTCCTAACAACAAGGTTGCCGGTTCCATCCCCACATGGGCAACTGTGAGCTGTGCCCTTCACAACCAGATTGAAACACCTATTTGACTGGGCGCTGATGGATCCTGGAAAAACACACTTAAATAAATAAAAGTTTTTTTTTTAAAAAATGCCTCAGATTGATATGGAGAGGATTTACTATGTCCACAGATGCTTGCAATGAGGTAGCAAATGCACTCTGATACAACTTGTGATGTTAATACATGCCTTATCCGAATTAAGTGTAGTGTAAATTTTGATTTACAAATTTAAAATTACAAATTTAGTATTTTAATCTACAACATTACATATCTCTAAAACAGCAAATTGAGATAAAGTAAGCATAACTTTATTTCATAGATTCCTTCTTTTAGGCATGCTGGTTAAGTGTGCAGTCTCGGAAGCATAAAGAAAAGATCTGAATTCTAGCACACTATCTCTTACTAGCTATGAGAAATTGGACAATTAGCATACCAAATGACGATAGTAGCATGAACCTCATAAAATGTGATTAGGTTTAATTATGTCTAAATATAAATATGCCGTGTTTCCCCCAAAATAAGACCTTGCCAGACAATCAGCTCTAATGCATCTTATGGAGCAAAAATTAATATAAGACCTGGTATATATTATATTATATTATATTATATTATATTATATTATATTATATTATATTATATTATATTATATTAAAAGACCAGGTCTTATATTATAGTAAAATAAGACTGGGTCTTACATTAATTTTTGCTCCAAAAGACACATTAGAGTTTATGGGCTGACTAGGTCTTATTTTTGGGGAAACATGGTAGTTAAGATACACATAATATAGATAGATAGATGAGATAGATAGATAGATAGATAGATAGATAGATAGATAGATAGATAGATAGATAGATAGATAGATTGAGATAGATAGATGATAGATAGATAGATAGATGATAGATAGATAGATAGATAGATAGATAGATAGATAGATAGATAGATAGATGAATGACATAGATAGGTAGATATAGATATAGACATGGAGATCTACCTAGATAGATATGATCGAGATCGAGATAGAGATAGAGATGTGCCCTGGTATACAGTACGATGCATCAAATATAAGAAATAGATAAAAGTTGTAGTTTTATTTTGTCTGATAAATAAATATAAGTATTAGAAAAGCCTTTCTCTAAAAAGTGAAAGGAAATAAAGCAAAGTGACTTTGAAGATAATCTGTATCACAAATTAACTAAATTCCTTGACACCTAAAAAATCAATTCAATTTTATATTATGGAGTTCTAACTATTCATTGGAAATGGGTGAAGCTATGGGAGATTTGTAAAGTGCTAAGAAAACCCCCTTCTCTCAAGGAGTTCACACTGATCTGGAAGCTACACTGCCACGTAAATACTCAAATACCATGCTCTAATAGAGGCACCGGATTGAGAGAGATCAATTCTGACTGGATGATTTGTTATTAATAGTTTTCACAACACAAAGCCATCACTTGCTATACTTCTATCTTTGAATCATTCCTCCATTAAAGACTATGTTTTTATTTACAGGGGATCAATATAGGAAGGCTAGTGAGGACTTTTTAATAGTTATAAAAGCTTCAGTACATCTCTTATACTTTGAGGAAGTTTATTCCTGGCACATTTGATTGCATTTGCTGTTTAAAAGGGAAAAAAAAAAAATTTTAAATACTTTTTTAATTTGAACTGCTTTATTTTTGTACTTTTTAATATGAAATCAACCCCAAATAATTTTTCAAAATTTAGTCCACATTTAAAAATATGGCCAATAGGAAGATAAAAGGAATTTTAAAATACATTTTTATGAAAGCATCTAAGCACAGTATTTAAAAGTATAGATGATATATTTTTTTTAAGCACAGGTGATACACTTGGGCTACAGTGGATCCAGGATTAATCTCCGTATCATTCATATTATAACAGATTATTAAAACTAAATTGCATTTTGAAGATATCCTATGTTGAAGTTGAAGCACTCAGCACCCCCAAAATAGAACACTGATGCCTGATGCTCATAGAAGCTGAAATATATCCCCCACTCACCAAAGCTGTAAACAAGGTGCTTTTCAGAAGCAAAGCGTATGATTTTACATTTGTGTGATTTTTCTTCAAAATGTCATCAACAGAGGTGCTATTTTGCAACAGAATGTATGTTCTTTTGACCCCTGGACAGAACTTCTAAAGGGTCCATTTTGAAGCTTTCTCAAGTTTAATAAGTTAGAGTGCTAGGTGACATTTATAAGCCAACATCAGACAGAAAGAAATCTTCCTCTTTCTGTCAGCTCCATCAAGAAAATTATCCTGGACTACAAGACCAGCCAAAAAAAAAAAAAAAAGAAAAAGTGAGAATGAATCAAATGCAATTTAACTTGAGACAGTAATACCTTCACTTCATAAAATGAATTCTAAAGGATATTATATTTATAAAAATGTAATAAACTGATTAATATTTAATGTAATACAGCTTTTATTTTTTGATACTGAATCCCCCCACATACCCTCAGGAGTATGTGAATCCAGTAAAACATCAAAAGTAAATAATGCTATTCCTTTGGGATTTTAATAGAGTTAATCTGTAGTTAATGAATTAATAATGCAGTGATGCCAGAGAACATTAACAAATGCCTTTCCAGTAACATTAATGCCAGAGAAATTTAGGTAGCTGGTTTGATTTTAAGAGTGGGGTATCAACATATGGAGTAGCCAAATGTTGCCTTTACGGGGATACTTATCTGCCTGCAATTGTTTTGCCATGACCAATTATAAGCACTGTTTGTAACTGCAATGTAAGAGACAGGTACCCAAGGGACTTAACACTCAAATTGATTAATTCACCCCATCTTTAGCAAATTGCAAGTAAATTGATTTGGCATACACAGCAGGGAAGTCTTAATGCAAATGTGGCCTCTCTCTGTTTTCCTAGGACGTCCCTAATTGGAAGTGACATTATTATCATATTAGTAAGCAAAACCTAGGATAATCATTTTATCTCCATTTCTGCAGAAAAAAAAAATTATTCTGTGCAGTCTCGACAGACTGATGCTACGTTGGACTCCAACGCCAGCACTGAGGGACACCACTTCCAAACAGTAAGATCCACAAGACTACAGTGATAGAGAAGCAGTTGGACTATTCACATCCACCAGGCCAGGAGGCCAACTGAGGCACTTCTGTGCTATTCAACGACAAAGAATGTCCTTTGTTGTTGTTATCCTGCTTCATAAAACCAGAGACCTGCTTTCCCTGTTCAGTTCCAGGCTCCTACCTTTACACCTGTGATCAGAGAAGAAAAGGTCTCTTTCATTTGCAGCTCAGTTCAAAATAATCCTGGGGAAAGCATCCTGATTGGAATGAGGGAGAAGAGGTAGTCCTGTGACTTTAAGTAGGATAGAACATCTTTCAGAGGGAAACAATAGTCAATTTAAAAGTTCTTCATACAACACTTGCTGTAAACGCTTAACACATGTTAAGAACATGTTAATATTGGTTCTCTGTCAAGCGCATGGGGAGGATAGCCATGGATGGGACTGGCAATCAGAAATTTTAGGTTTTAATCCCAGCTCTGATGTTAGGAACATAATCTGGGTAAATTTATTTGCCTCTCAGAGCTTCAACTTTTCATTTGTAAAATCACCTTGAAAGATATTCCTTACTCACTGGAGTTTTCTCTTGAGCAAGATAATTTTTGCCTTTACTGGGTGATGTGGGGTCTGGCTTATTCTAGTCAGTAAACACCAATTCAATCTCCTTTCCCCTTTATGAGTTTTGGGGTATCAACCTAATACTGACACAAATTGAGTGACCTTGGGGAGTTACCAAAATTTTCTGTCTCCGTTTCCCCATCCATTTAAGGACATTGCTTTTCCTTTGTGACAAGACTGTGTTTTAGATGAAATGAAGCACGGTATGTAATAATACTTTGCTGGAATTAAATGCCATTTTTAGATGAAAGGGCTTATTATGTAGATGGAAATTATTCCAGTTTCATTTTGTCACTAGAGACCTTTCAAAAAGCTAACAATAACTCAGTTAGCAACTGGAAATCACAAACTAAAAAATATATTCCAGCTTCATATAACTTGATATTACTCTGGTACTAGCTCAGATTAATAAGAAATCCTAATGTCATTATGCAAATCATTAATGCTATATAAGTAGATGATTAATGTGATTGAACCTTTTGGGTAAAGATGAAAACTGACCAGAAGTAAATATGATTATATAGCTAAAGCCTGTAGATGATGCTTCTGCTGGAGTCTGAGAAAGTTTTCTCCTAAAAGGAAGTATTTGAGAAGACTGTCAAGTACATGTAGTTAAGCTCTTCATCCATTTCATAGTTCTATTTACATGACAAATTATTAATATCTTTCTTTTCATCACATATATGTAAAACGGGAAGGCCTGTTTTTCATAATTAATGCTAAAAACAAACAAACAAAAAACACCGTTTTTAAAAAGGAGTCTAACTGCTACAACAAGGAAGATTCTAGACATTAGTCATTTCCATAGGACCATGGTGGCACATCAAACTTTAACCAGCAGCAGGACTTAACTATAATTACAAGGACTTATATTTTTAAAGCCTGTAAGGAAGAAGCAAAAACTTATTTAAGGTAAAACGTTCAAGGCCACGTATCATGATCAACTATCATTGAGTAAATCTATCTCTCATTTGATGTATTCTCTGCAAGGAGAATAAAAGAGAACATTGGCTGAAAGCAGTAAATGACTTCCTCTGTAGGAGAAGAGATTCTGGAAGAAAGGTGATACTCAGCACTGAAATTTATGACCAGGCTTGGTGAGTCACAGCAAAAAAGCAAGCCGTCTTCTCTTATACAGAATACTTTAATTTTATGAAACGTTCTTTCAGGTAAGCATTTCTGCCACTGATCCACTATCCAGGCCGTGTGTATCACATGGGCTGCCCTTCCCTTATTTGTTTAGTTAAACTGCAATATATTCCTCTTCAGCATTTCTTTGTTGAACTGGATCTATACTTAGAAATATAAAATGGGGTTCTTGGAGATGAGAGATAATCAGGTGGGGGAGGAACTTGATAAGTTTACCACAAATCCCTAACTGGGAGGCTACAGACCTACAGAGGAGAGACTTGATGGGGCCTGGCAGAAAGAAAAAACTGGGGGAGACTCAAAACTTGCCTGAAATTTGAAAGTGCACCCCACCTCACATATGGATACATTGGAAGAGTGCAACCTTTACTGGGTCAAAGTCCTTGAGCTCAATTTCTGACATGTCATTGGCTTATATATTATGCAGACACTGGAGAAACCTCTAGAAAATGGGGGCGGGGAGAACAGAACCCCAGTGGCCACATGATGCTGGGGAGACAAATTCCATAGGTTAAGTCTCAGCCAGGTAGGTTACATACAAAGAAAGAAAAGAAATAAACAGCAACAAAGCAACAATGACAACCTCATGTAAACAACAGACAAACAGAAATCTAAAGTTGCTATATTATTTAAAATGACTAGTTTTCAACTAAACCTATGAGACCTATAAAGAAAGGAGTATAATCCATAATTAGGAGGTGAAATGGCAGTGAGTATAAAATGTCTCTGAGTTTATGTCTCTGATAGGCATACATAATGCATTTAACAATGATAAAGATTTTGTTGACAACGATTTCAACTCACCTACTATAAATATGTTCAAAAGGTATGCCAAAAATTATGATGAAAAGATTCAATAAAAAGGGAATATCAGGGGCCGGCCCGGTGGCTAAGGCGGTTAGAGCTCCATGTTTGTAACTCCGAAGGCTGCCGGTTCGATTCCCACATGAGCCCGTGGGCTCTCAACCACAAGGTTGCCAGTTCAATTCCTCAAGTCCCGCAAGGGATGGTGGGCTCTGCCCCCTGCAACTAAGATTGAACACGGCACTTTGAGCTGAGCTGCCTCCCAGATGGCTCAGTTGGTTGGAGTGCGTTCTCTCAACCACAAGGTTGCCAGTTCGACTCCCGCAAGGAATGGTGGGCTGTGCCCCCTGCAACTAGCAACGGTAACTGGACCTGGAGCTGAGCTGCGCCCTCCACAACTAAGACTGAAAGGACAACAACTTGAAGCTGAACGGCACCCTCCACAACTAAGATTGAAAGGACAACAACTTGACTTGGAAAAAAAGTCCTGGAAGTACACACTGTTCCCCAATAAAGTTCTGTTCCCCTTCCCCAATAAAATCTTAAAAAAAAAAAGAAGGGAATATCAATAAATAACTATAACCATCAAAAAGAAACACAGGAAATTCTAGAATGAGAAACTACAATAACTGAAATTTAAAAATTTATTCAATAGGATCAAAAGGTGATTCAAGATGGCAAAAGAAAGCATTAATAAATTGAAGATAGACAAACATAAAAGAGAGTAATTATTTAAGGTAAATAGGAGAGCCTCATATATCTGAAGTATATGAAGCTATATTGGAGCACAGTTGCTATATTTTATCAGAATTAAGTCAGTATTAATCTGAAATATTACGATAAATTAAGGTGTATATTTTAATAACTAAAGCAACCACTTATAAAATAAGTAAAAGAAACATAGTTTAAAAACTCATCAGAGGAATTAAAATGGTACATTAAAATATATTTGTTCCACACAAATGAAACAGGAACAAAAAAGACATGAAACATATACAAAACAAAGAGGAAATTGAGTAACATAAATTTAACCATATTATAAATTAAACTCCATGTGTATGGACCAAACACACCCATCAAAAGGGAGAACAAACAGTTTCCAAATATATGTGTTCTATAAGAAACACCCTTTAAATTCAAAGACAAATACACTGAAAGTAAATGGATAGACAAGGATATTATGCAAAAAATAGCCATAAAGATATATGGAGTACCTGTATTAAGATCATATAAAATAGATTCTATCACAAGGTATAGTACTAGAGATAAAGAGGAAAAATTCATAGTGATAAAAAGGGTCAAAACATCAGGAATTTATGACAATTATAAATGTAGATGAATTATGAATATTCTTACCAAAAGATGGAGCAAAAACTGATGTAAGTGAAAGAAGAAATATTAAGACAAATTAACACTGATTGTTGACAACTTCAATGTCCTATTGTCAATAACTGATTGGGAGAATAACTAGGGAGAAATTCAGCAAGGATAAAGAACACTTGAATGAACTCTCAACTAATCACTTTACCCAACTGGTATTTATAAAAATCTCCCCCCAAGAGAGCAGAATACATAGTATTTTCAAGCATACAAGGAACATTCTCTAGGAGATATCATATGCTAGGAAATAAAACACATTTTCGTATTATAAATTTAAAAGGAAACCATTCAAAGCATATTCTCCCACCACAATGGAAATATTAATAAATTAGAAATCACACAAAAAATTTTGGAAAGTATCAAAGTATGTGGAAATTAAAGAACATACTTCTAAATAATATGTGTCAAGGGGAAAAAAACGGAAATTAGAAAACATTCTGAATAAAATCAAAATTAAAGTCCAACACATCAACATTTATGGGATGCAGCTTAAGTAATGCTTAGAGAAAAATTTACAGCTTTTAACTCCAATAGAAGAAAATAAAATGATTTTTAACCAATAATTTCAGCTTCCACCTTACGAAACTAGAAAAAGGAGAGCAAATTAAACCTAAAGAAAGAAGAAGGAAGGAAATAATAAAGACTAGATTGGGAACCACTGAAATGGGGGGAAAAAAGAAAAAACAACATGAAATAACGAAACCACAAGAAGTAAGGCGAGAATCTGACAGAAATCAAGGGCCATTCATGAGCCAAGGCTGAGCTAGAAGCCCGGCTGTGTTAGGGTACCTGCATCAGCAGCATAGTTAGCTGACATTCATTACAGGTCTCTGTATAAACAGGACACAGCCACTCTGTCACTGCAGGAATTTCAGTGCATCCTTTTGTTAATATTCCAACTGCAAAACGATGATCCTCTCTCCATGCCTTCAGTTTGAAATCCATAAGGGAGGAATCTGAATGGTCCCATTTGGTCTTTATCATCTCTGCTGTCACTGTAGCCTCCTAGTCCGCTAGCCAGACATATCGCTGAGGTGTTTTTTGTTTGCTTGTTTGTTTGTTTGTTTTTTCCATGAGTAGGAAAGAACCCCAAAATGATGACTTGGACAAGATAGAAGTTTATTTCCCCCCACATTAAAGTTTAGCGGAACTGGCTTAGAAGAGCTAATTGTGTGCATCTCTTCCGAATTCTGCATTCAGTGACCTCATCTTATATTGGTATCTTGAAATCAGCCACGGGGGGGAGTATTTACCTCAGAGAAATCAGGAAACACTACAAATCAGGGCACTTTTACTCAGGTAGTCAGTGGTTAAGCATTTACCAGCACAGCACTGGGAGAGGTATCCAGATCAGTTGTGTTAGTTGCACTGTATCAAGGGCCTAGCTTTATTTTTTCTTATTGTTCTCCCAAGGCCACATGACGGTGGCAGATGGTTGATGGGGCTCTCTACTCATTACATATTTATCCCACACAGCAGTAAGGAGGAAGAAGAGAAATTGAATGGGACCCCTTTCAGTCAAAACCAACAGAAATTGCACAAAACACTGATTCATCCATCTCATTGTCCAAAAACTAGTCAAAGGCCACAACTAGTTTAGAAGCCTGGGGCTCGCTCCAAGGTTCACAGCTAATAATTAGGGTTTAATGATTAAGTCAGAATATGGGCAATAGATATTTGGAAGCAATTAGAGGTTCTTGAACCAATAATTATTTAAATCGATCATTTTTCTGTCAGGGGTTCACCACTATACCAGAAGGCTATAGTGAACCAGCAGAACCAGCAATACTGCTTCTTATGTCATATATGCAGGGGACACCATTAGGCAGTTTCCCTCAGAAGAAGGCTGAGAATAGAGCTGCCCCCATGACTAGCCTTCCCAAGATAGAGACGTTGGCAAGAGATGTTAGAAGTTAGTAATAAGGTGGGAGTGACAGGAAATTGATGAGATAAGCTTTGCCCTTATTTACCTTTGCACTGAGAGTCTAGTATAACTGACCATAAACATAGTTTTCCTAGAAAAACACAGTTATTACAAACCAGGCTACCATAGACAATTGGAGTCGTATGGTAGGCAGAATAACGACTCCCCCAAAGTTGTCCACCCAGAACCTGTGAATATGTTACGTTACATAGCAAAGGGGAATTAAGGTTGCAAATAGAATTCAGTTTGCTAATCAGATGACCTTAAAATAGGGAGAGCATCCTGGATTGCACAGGTGGGCGTAATACAATCACAGGGTCTGGATCGGAGTGCTAATGATGCAAGCACGGTGCAACCCTCCCAGTCCTCATCCTCCTATGCCCCTCTTCACTTGTCTTCATTATTCTGCTCCTCTTCATTTGAACCCTTTGTAAAAGTGTGACCGTTAAGTACTGCACTTTCCCGAGTTCTGTGAGTCGTACCGGCAAATTCTCAAACCTGAGGGGATTTGTGGGAATCTCTGAATTTAAGGCCAGTCTGTCAGTCATGCACAGGGCCTGAGGACCCCAGATGCAGCTGGCATCTGGGGCAAGGGCTGTTTTGTGGAGGATTGAGCGCTTAACTTGTGAGAACCATGCTAACTCTGGGTGGTCAGTGTCAGAACTGACTTTCAGTACATCCAGTTGGCAATGAGACATAGTAGTGCCGAATCAAGTTTGAACAGGGTAGTATCAAGATGAAAATGATGTTTCATAAATATTCACTGGACATGTTTATAAGATATATCAGTTAGAAGTGGAAAATGGAAGTCAAGACCAAAAATTAAGTTAGTTTAGACATAAATATGAGATGATCAAGGCCCATATCCCATACTTCTTAGGTAATAATTTAGATTCCATAGGATACATCCTTCTCTAAGGCCATAAGCCATTTGTTTTCTCCAAGCCACTACCTTTGTTTTTACATGAACACAGACTGACAGTGCTTCACATCATGCCTATGCTTCACAACTAGTGCTTTGTTACAGCTGCTCCTGGAGCAGATAGTTAAATATTCAGAAACATTCAGATCCAGTTGTTAAATCATTGGTAGCTTAAAATTGGCTTTGGTAAGAGAATTTCTGTAACATAATTAAGGCAAATGTAAACAATGCTATTCTTAGTCTTCTCCTCCCCTCCCTCCCTTTTGTTCTTCTTTTATTTGGAAAGCCAGTTTACCAGCCCCCAACAGCTCACACCTCTCACCTTATGTTTTGCTCCTTTGCCTCCCAGCTGCTGAGAAACATGAGAAGGTCCAGCTCTGTGGATGAACAACTTGGAAAAACCAGGCAGCCAATGCCCCTGGGTGAACATTTTACCAATGGGAAACAAAATCCAGTGGATGCATTCTCTTATTTACGGATCCTTTTACTGAATACACTGTCCTGAAATGCAATATGCATATCGCCTGCTTGAAACCATAATTTGATCCTGTAAACAATGGCAATAAGTAAAATATTTCTTAAACAGAAACATTTTCCATTAATTGTAACTGACAAAATTATGATGCAGTCCAATTGAATCTGTTACCATATTTTAAGATAAATATGTAATGATTAAAAATAATGACTAAAATGTATAATAAATAAAAAATTTATATTAATAATAGCAACAAATGAGAAATGAATAAAGTTTTACATACTAGTGTAATGTAATGAAGGTTTGTTTAACTTGCCAAAGAGGAAAAGAAGGCTTGATAGGGGGTGGTCCTTAGTGAAAAATGCGCATGAGGAAATCATTCTTTGGATAGCACATTTCTTTCTCTGTATTGTTTACCTCACCAAATTTCATCTTTATTGGAGCTCACCATCAGCACTTAAACTACACTTAAGAAATAAATCTATACAGAGACACTACTTTTAGGGAAAAATAAACACTAAATGCAGGATTTTTTAATAATGTGGAAATAGTGCAGGTATATGACAGAATGTGCAGATCTAGGAGAGGCTACCCCTGCATTCTGTTCAGTTGGCATATGTATGTAAAGTAAAATATTTTTACCTTATTCAAATATAGTACACAATTCAAATTTATTTTTATTGAAATTCTCAGACTGGAAATTGTTCTATCAAGTACATTTCTGAAGGTGTTACTGCCTAAAACCGTAACTCAACATCTTAATTCTTGTAGTATTTGTTTATGAGGTTGTATGTGAAGAAGTTGTTAAATTAGAAAAATGAGAATCATCCAAATAGTGGTTTACTCTTTAAAAGCTATTATGGGAACAGTAACTGAATATTTACAGAATAGTCATTACAATGAGCTAAGTACGTAGTTCGGTTTATCTGGAGACAATTCCCATGAGACTGAGCTATCACTAACGCTTGATCGAAGTGGAATCCAGACTTCCTCACATTTTCTCTCCTCATTCCCCGCTTCAATTTAGTTTTCCTTCTTTTCTTCATTCTTGAAATTCTAGTCTCCAATACAATATTAGCAGATGAACGTCATTCCGGATAAGTTTTCTGAGAACTCAACAAGAAATCTTGATCTAATATTGATTGAGCTATGTTAATGGTTTATTTGAAGTCAGTTTGCTAAAAAAATTATTCTCTAAGTGTCAAAGTTATAAATCCATGTTTTAAGGGTTTTCCTAATGAAATAAAGGGGGAAAATAAGATAAGTTGATTTTACTATGTTATTAAAAACAAATGAGCTATATCAGTAGCCATAACTATATATTTGTACGTTATCAACTGAAACTATATTGTCTGGATTGCAAGACTAAGAAAATTTAAAAAGTAGCCTCTGACTGCTTTCTCTAGGGGCTGCCCTGACGCTCAGGCTATACCATGGTGTTCTCCTATAGAACAAAACAATCTCACAGATCAACATCAGAAAATACCACTCTGTGATCATACTAGAAAAAGACAAATTCACTTTCTCTAGGCTACACCAACTTCAAATCAGAGCACAAACAAACTCTCACAACCTACAGATGTATTATTCACAAGTTTCTATTTTCTCTATGACTAGGAAAGGCCTGGTAAAATGCCACCTTTGTTCCTGTACCATTAAAAATCTGGAACACCATTTGCAAGGCAAGTCACTAATCTTAGATGGGGGTTCCCTGCAGAAAAGTAATTGGAATAAAGCTTTCCTTCTAGTTTTGAGCTCATCCTCTATGTTTTGAGATGTTTGTGTGTGTCCTGTGCACATCGTTTGAAAGTGATCAAAGCTTGAGTTACCTTAAGTCCCCTGGTACAATTTAGCCCCAGGAATAACATTTATCAAATGTAATCTTTTCAGAAAAGAAGCTAGAGCATTTCCAAAAAGTAAATCAAACTTTGGACTCAATACACAACCAGAAGTGTTATGATAACCTGTTAGATAAATGTCCCGCAGATATATGAAGTTCTGTAGCAGCTTTCTCAGTTTCTTGGCTTCAATGTTAGCCAACCAGAGGAGAGAAAACTCCGAGAGTGAGAGCTTTATTTCTGGTGATAAAAGTTTAATCCTCTTAACTTACTATCAACTGTGCTGGATTAATTTGTTTTCCTAAATGGACGGCGTTGGAGGAGAAGAAAGGTGACGTACCCAAGTGTTAATAAAATTCACAGCTCTTCAATAAAATAAATGAAGAATATCCCTTTGTAATACTCTACTCCCAGGTACTGGTCAGCACAGACTGTCTCCTTCTATAGATGATATTTCACGATTGGTGAGTTAGATTATCTTTTAGAAAATAATAAAAAAAGTTACAGTACATTTTAATTTTAACTGCCAGACATGACGCTAAGAGCTAAGAGTCCTCAAAGGACTTCCCTGTAGTAGAGGAAGAGAGAGAGTGAAATCAATATGGATTATACTATGTGACAGTCAAGGAGTCTGAAGAGGAACAGAAAATAGCGGTTGCGTTAGGCAGTGAATGGGCATGTTGAGAGGTGACAGGGTCAAGCTCGGCTTGGGATGCAATTGTTAAGAGGACTGAGCCCAGCACTGCGCTGCCTGATTTGCAATCCTGGTCTCTACTGCCAGCCATGTAATCTTGAGCAAATTACCTGCTTCCATGCAGCTTACATTTTATTAAGAAAATAGATAAAAACAAACAACAAAATAATAAATACGTAAATGGTAAATATTTTTAATTGAAGAGCAGCAAGAGGGTGGCGAATGTCAAGGATTGGAGGCTGAGTTGCAACAATAAAAAGAACAGTCATTAGTTATTGAAAGGGTACTCAATGCAAAGGTGACATTTGAGTATTAGGATAAAGCATTCCAGGTGGAGGAAACCTACAGTGTACAAGCAATGAAAGTGGCAGCAACGCCTAAAGTGTTTAAAGGAAAAAAACAAAAAAACTCATGAAATTTAGGATGACTAAAGCTTAGTGAGTGAGGAAGGGTTGTAGGAGGTGAGGTCGAGGAAACCAAGGATAGCCAGGTCTTATCTGACTGTTTCAGACACTGTAGAGCATGACAAGCCATTTTAGGATATGACCAAGAATATGTGACGTCCTTTTAGCAAAATTAGAAGAGAAATCTAATTGAGTCATAACTGATAGATAACTTAGAAAATTCTGACAGATTACTTTGTGATTCTTAACATATAATTCAAGGGTTTGAAGCATTAAATTTCATTGCTATAAATACATCCCTTTCTTCCATCTCCATCTACTTAATTACATGACGGCATTTTATTTTGGCATACATATATATAAAGATACAACAAGGTTCTAATATTTCCATTCAGAACTATCTCTTTCTAACAATAAGCAAAAGTCATCCACAGGCTAATTGCAAAACTAACTGCAAAAGAAGAAGAAGAAAAAAAAAGTAGCTGCAGCTAATTCCTAAAAATCTCAATATTTATATTTATAGTCTAAACTGCAGATCAAGAGCAGCAGCTAAACTTTAGGGCAACACAAACTGCAGGAAATTTGGGGATCTATTTAAACTAAATTAATTTAAGGGCTGATATAGAGCAAAGTCGCGCATAGTTGTGCTAGTGAAGGGGAAATAAAATGACCCAGCATCTACCATTACTTTCAAATTGCACAGAAGCCACAGAAATAGAGTGAAGTGGAATTTCAAATGTTATCTGGAAAAAAATCTTCAAATGGCATATTTGATGTGGTCTTGTGTGGTACGGGTTCACAGGCATGATTTTTTTGGTACTCATTATAACTTCTTTTCTGTACTTATTCCAGTCTTTTTGTCAAGAGACAGAGTCTCTGATTGGTCAAATTTGCAGCATGTATCTACCCATGAAACTTGGCAGTGAGTCCTGCCCCATCTAAATCACAAGAACTAAAAAGGGGAATTTTTTTCTCTCCCCCTCAAAAATCATGTTTAATTTCCAGAAGGAGGATAATGAACACTGGGCAACAGATAAAAAGCACTAAGTGTCTGCTACCTATGATAAAAGAATCTAAGTTTCTATATCTTGATTATACGTATGTATCTTAATGATTCATATATATTATCTTGATCATATATATATATGATATATATATATATATATATATCATATATATATATCTAACAAGATATATATATATATATATATATATATATATATATATATATATCATATATATATATATCTAACAAGATAGATATATATATCTTATTCACAGGTGGTACTACTTAGTGCTTTAAATGTTTTATAAGTTATATATGTACATATATGTATGCAAAAATGTGTACATGTATATGTAGTTTTAAGTCACACTACTTACATAAAAAACAGTCATTTGCAAGTATTTGGTGGGTGACCATGGTTTGGTATTACTTAAGATTTCAGTTTTGTAGTCAGTAGCATGTGAAGCAAGTGTGTATGATACGAGTGGGTGAGACATATGACTCGGTCAATGTGATGGTGATTTCTTAGGTTTTTCGGTCTCACCCTGTGGGGTAAATGTCACAATCAATAACCATATGCAGATGTTATTTCAGGAGTTCATGGAAAAATAACAGAAAAGCCCGAGGCAAGTGTATGAATGTCCCTAACAATGAAGAAATAAAATAGCACTTATCAATATTCTCTATGGCGCCGTGTATTTTTCAATGAGAAACTACATTTAAATAGATCCAAGTTAATACACTGAAATAAAAGTAAGAATAGGCAATTTAACAACTAGGAAACTGGTAAAAATGTTTCAACATTCCTCACTGCAAAAACAATAAGATTGAAAAAGCTTAAATAGGCTACAGAATGTCTTGATTATGTAGTTTACTTGTTTATAACAGGTATTACAGTTCCAATAGTTGGCAAGTACAGTGTTTGATAAACAATCTACTTTAAAACTGTCAGAAGATTAGTTTTGATCTCCAAATGTTTACATGAATTAGGTAGTGATGTACCTTAAATCAATTGTACAGAGTAAATGTAAGGTGTCACTTATTGCTATAGGAAATGTAATAAATGCAAGGTGGGGTGGGTAGAATTAGAAAGGATTGAACAAGAAATCAGAAAATCGAATCAAACCTTCCCCAGCCACTACTGACCTTGAGGTAGTTATTGACTTGCAATTTTCTCATCTATTTTTAAAAAGCATGTTGATCTTATTCCAAGCTCTGTATTAGCTACCTACAGACTGTCTGACCTCAGGCAACTGAGCCTGGTTTTTTCACAGTAAAATGAAGATAAAACTTCCTACTCCAAAAAGATCTGGTGAAGATGAAATAAGACCCTATATGTGAAAAGTGTTATGTAACTAGTAAAATATTTGCCTTGCTAAAAGAATATAACCGGCTGTTGCCTTTTCTGAGAAGCCTTGTTTGGCTCTAAGGCTGCTTGAAGGCTCTGAGTCACTCCCATATCACCCTCTGCTTACTCTTAGCAGGACAGATAGAAAATACAGATTTGGAATCTGTTCTACCAGATCTTGAAGAATAACTAACATGATGTATAACCTGTATGGCTATTAAAAGCTCCATGTGACAGAAAGGAAGAATCAGAATAACTCTAATTGTTATATTTCTTTACCTTTACAATCACTTGATTCAGTTTTATTTAGAATATACTTTTTAAGTGAAGGAATACGTATATGTTCAAGAACAACATGGAAGAGAATAGCAAGAGAAGAGGCATGTGTTGTAAAGAAAAGCAGTGGTCACGCTCAAGGATCTTTAAACCAATAGTGAGATAAATTACATGAATTACTCTACGGGGTATGTATTTAAGAGAAAACTCCCAGGGAGGAAAGAGTTCCATTTAAGACAAAAGTGGTCACGAATGCTTAAACAAGGGCTCTGGTGAGGATGGCAATAGGAGCAGGAGGTTGGATTAAACAAATATACAGGAGATAAAGTCTGCAGTTCTTAATAACATGAGAGGAGAGGAAGAAGTAGGAATAATGGATGAGGCTGAGGTTTATAAATTAAATGCCTTAGGAGTTGAAGATTCCAGAAAAAATGAAGGAGAAAGATGGGATGGAGGGAGGAAATGAGTCAGTGTAATCGAGTTTGCGTTTGAAGGACTCAACGGAATCCTAGAAAAGGGATGCATATTTGGGAGTTATTTAACACTGGAAAAGGTCAAAGTCATAAAAATGACAACAAGCTCAACCTTGTTCAAAAGAAAAATAAAATGGAAGTACATCAGGACTGAACCACAGGGGACACTAAAATTTAAGATGACAGAAGGAAGAAATACAGAAAGAAAATGAAAGCTGGACTCTGAGAGGTTTTCTAGTGAAATTTTTTCTTCATACCTGAAATTCCTCTTCGGTAGTCAGTATCCAAAACAACATCACCAGGAACTGCTACAATTCAGTATGCATTCCTCTATGCTAAGAGGGCTTGCTGTTTGCATTCTTTAACATTCGTATGTGTCAACCCTCTGAAACCATGAAATCGATGTCTGGATTTGAAGTTTCCCTGTGACAGAGGAGAGAGAACATCTTGGGCAATGAATACCTGTGGTCCTGTAATTCCCCAAGAAGAAAGTACTTTTGATATGAGGTTGAACCATATAGGATTTCAAATATAATTCTTAAATCTCCAAAGTGTTACTAAAATTTTATCCAGGTTAATTTCCAAGATATAGTTTCTGACACACATCTATTCCATCTAAGATAGATAACTTGTTTTGAAAATGAAAAGAAGGTTGTTTTAACTTGGGATTATTTCTTAGTGTAAAATACAGACATACACATAGGACTGTGTGTGAATATGTCTAAACAAAATTCATTTTAATCTTTTTTTTCCCCCTAAGTTGATAATGATGATGAGGATGGTTGTTTTATGATGCTATATCTAAAAGAAAGCAATAAAATTTGAGTAGAGGCAAAAGTTGTCCTTTCGCTGGTTTCAGACTTATCTTTATTACAACAGGTTTTGAAGTGATATAGACAGACTTTGGATACAATCTCCATTTTATTTGGAACGGAATGACCGTGAACAAAATCAGTTGACCTCTCTGTGACCACCTTCTTCTTGGAAAAGAGAAGAATAGAGATGCTGGGTGTACTTGACTTCTGTGATGAGCAAATGAGATGATAAATGTAAACTTGGCATGTAAATGTAACAGCATATACACATGAGAATATTTCCTACTATACACATGTTCTTAATAAAAAATAAAAAAACAAAAGTCACATGTCAATGTAGAAAACACATCTTGGATGATTAATTTTCAAACTGACCTGAAAAGATTTTGTTAGAAAACTCCAGCAAGAGCAGAATAAAATGCTATTTTGTAACCTTAATGTTAGAGTCCTCTTTTAGCAAAATACATTATTTTCATTTATCAAATGAAAATGGTTAATATATGAGTTGATTATGCTATTTATATCAGTGTCATATTTTTTACTAGCAATGAAGGTGGTGCTATCCAGTTTGCATATGTTCCTACTCAGTTATTTTAGTGATGTGGATTATTTATATTTATATATTTCAATGTAGTATTTCTGTTCTGCATGGATGCTTACTACTTCAGTCCCATTAAATACAGGAAATCATAGGTTAATGAATGTGGTTTCTCTTTATAATAAAGCTTAGCAAAGGGAAGAAGGAGTTATATCTTTTCCAACTCCCCAAAATATATTTCTGAATAACAGAAGGATGAGACAAAGGAACTACTTCATCTACAAGTGTTATGTCAATGGCCCCTAAGATGGAAAATTTGGGGTGAGCCCTTTGGACAAGCATTCCCACTGACCAGCTTATCAGACCCATGAGTGTGCCTTTCTACTGAAAGCAATCTTTACCAAACCCCAACTTCATGCCAAGTACAAAGTTAGTTGTGTTTTTCTCAAGTGTAAGGCTTGCTTAGGATTCAGGAAAACCCAATAACTCAATTTTCAAAGGAAAATAAACTACAGATATTGATGAGGTTCATTTACTTTATCTCTACAACAGGGATACTATTGATTCCTATTTCTGACTTTCAAGATTGTGGTAATCCAGTGAAATAGTGAACAAGTAAATACTTTGTAAACGATAGTTTAGCCAGGTTATTTTGCAGAACCCAGAGTTGTTTATTTCATTACAAAGATCCAGGGTTATTTATCTCAGCAGGTGGAGTAGGTTTTGATTTTCCAGGGTTTCTTTTTACAAGAGATTTTTGTAGAAGAGTTTTGTCATTTCATTTGCATAAATTGATCTTTCAAAATCAAGTCTACTGCGGATGGCATACGCTTTATAGACTATTTGGAAATAATAATAAAAAATAACAGCAACAACAAAATCCTCTTTTTTCTAATCCATCACTCCCAGTTAATTACTGTTATTATTTTAATTAATTCTTCAGTTATTCCTCCTTTATGGGTCTCCCTGAGGGAAAGGGCTCCGGAAATTGAGTTCGAGTTCACTGAATTTTCCATTCTTGTGTGGGAATTTTGCAATAGTTACAAAACACAATGACAAACTCCCCCTTCCAACACCACCAATCCATGTTAATTACTGTTAACATTTTGGTAAATGTCTCTGCAGTTTTGTCTTCCTGATTAAACCTCCTCTGAGGAAAAGGACACCTGCATGTGAGTGGACTCTAGTCACCAGCTCCAGCCTCCTGTCAGCTGCTGGTGGGAGTAGAGAGGATGAAGCAGGAAGGATTAGAAATCTAGAAGTAGCAGGTCCTTAAAACTCCAAACTTTCTTTATAATCCATCCATTTCCCTGTTAAGAAGCTTGCAATGGAGTGTTGGGGCCAGGGTGTATTTCTGCAAATTGCTCACTAGCGCTACCCAAGCACCTGGATTAGGGAGACTGTTAAGCATTTCTAGTTATAAAGATATTTTTAACTCCCTCTTAAAGCCTTGTTCTCCAAACTCTTTAATCGGGTGAGGGGCAGCTGCCTGCGACTCTAACAGCCTGATTAGTCTTTCCCAGTGAATCAGACTAATTTCCTGTCTAGCACACCATTCAGTTACTAGCAGATTAGATTTCTCTTCGCCCTGTCCCTCCCTGTCCTCGGGGACAGCAGGAATAAATGAGGAGCCCAGGGAAGAGTGTGCAGCCGGGTGAGCGCAGC
Organism: Rhinolophus sinicus; assembly: GCF_057876585.1. Classification (NCBI taxonomy): domain Eukaryota; kingdom Metazoa; phylum Chordata; class Mammalia; order Chiroptera; family Rhinolophidae; genus Rhinolophus; species Rhinolophus sinicus. The sequence goes on along the minus strand of NC_142514.1, from coordinate 157,655,983 downwards.
CCATTGGTCAGAGCGTTCAGGGTCATCACTGGGCACCCCACCACCCTCTCCCCTGCCGCTGCCAGCGCTAGTGACAATGCGCCATCCGGGCTCTGGAGTGGCGGTGCCCGGTAAAACCGGTTCTAACGTGACCGGCCTCCCAGGGTTCGTCACTGGTGACGCTCCCTCCTGGCTCCCAGCTTTCCAGAGGGGCCTGCTGCTGGTTAGTCCATCTCTGTCGCCACAGGAAAGAGATCACAGCCGGCTAGAGACAGAGCTGCACAAAGAGGAGGCCTGAGAGTGAGATAGAGAGGGAAGGGGCACCCACGCGGGCGACCGCGTGAAATTTAGCCCAGCACACTATTTGCTGCCTCTCCTGCCATCGCTAGCCCTCAGCACAAGGTGGGTCCAGAAGCGCCAGGGACCTGAGCCAATGGGCTCTGTAGGTTACAATTGTGGGTATAGGTATTGCAACTGCTTGGTCCCCTACCAAAGCACAACAGGTACCTCTGTGATTCAGAACCTAATATACTTCAGGAGAAACACAACCCTTTTCTGGTTATCTCAGCACCTAGCAGAAAGTGGCCTGACAGCTCCGAGTGCAGGGACCAATGGCTTATCTTTCCAAAGATGTTTCCCTCCAGCCCTAGCAGCAGTGGGGAGATAAAAGTCAGGTAACAGAGAGGCCAAAAATAATGAAAGGGAATCCAGAGATAAAGAAGGAACTGTCATCAAGCAATGTTCTTACATTAGAGGTATCTCATTCTCCCTTTGCTTGCCCTCTGACAAGTGTCTAATATTAGGGTACAGAGAGCCAGAGGGAGCAGAATGGCCATTGAAAATGTGGAGGCAATCAATAAACAACACTCGGACCCCTAGAATGACCTGCTTTAACATCTTAGGTTAGTTGGCGAGAATGAATTTTCATTTAGGAGACCTGAGAACTGGGCTAATTTAAAAGGACCACACAAGGCAATTAAAAAGTTAGAAGGCATTTTCTGAATGCTGGTGCAGAAACCTGCCGTCATCAACAATTAACATATTACACTTTCTCATTGGCTTCTCTCCTTCCCCTCTTCTTTCTTTTCTTGTTTCCTTTCTCCCTGTTTTACCTTCCTTCTTTATTCTACTTTCAGCATTTTAAAATGTCAGTTAAACTTTAGGTAGCTCAGGTGATACTGAGGTCTGCAGGACTTTGGTTGTGGTCTTTATTGACTGCTTGGTTCTCTTTCTAGCTTTTGTTAGATGTTAATCTTATTTTTTAAAAATATCATAATTATTACCTACACTTACATGTGCCATTCTATTTAATTTTCAGAGGTTATTGTAGTCATTTACTTACTTTCTTTTCTTTTCCTTTTTTTTTTTTAATCTTAAGGAGGCTTAGAAGTCATCTACACCTGGTTTAATGCACTCATTTAAGTAAGTTAAATAAAATACTAAGGCCCACGGAATGAGTGACACAACCCTTTAGAGTTAGATGTTAAGACATCAAATAAACATTTCATTTTACCCTTAAAAAGGATAGTTAAGGCAAATGTTTCCCTCAGTGTTTCAAAAGTGTCACATAATTTTTATACTGACATTCCTAAAGCACATTAAAATTAAAATTGCCACTGCAGCAGGTACAGCTATATCCTGTGTAATCAAAATGAGCAAGTAGGAGTGCTTTGCATCCAAATGACTCCTTTTTCCCCCCAATCATTTCTTGATGTAAAAGGCATTAAATTGGCGAAACAATTCAAGGTGACTATCCACCCTTATACTTTCCTTACTTGTATGCAAGTAGAAGATCTGGATGGCATTTTGTATTGATTAATGAGACAGAAAGAACATAAAGGCATGTGAACTGCAACTACTATCATGTTTCCTCTTAGAATTTTTCAGATATTTGAGGAGAAATTCTTTTACGGTAAGAAGACGATGATATATTTCATCCATGATGGTTCATGTAGTCAAATCTTCAGTGTTTATCTGAAATTATGTTGGTATAAACCACTTATGATTGATTTATTTTTCTATTGCAAGGCAGCAAAATAACCAGTTTTTCATACACTACATTAAATTTCAAAGCTGACTGTTTTTAAAATAGGGCATTTGAAGACTGACCCTCCAGTGTGACACACCAGGGTGCATGCAGAAAAATGAGGGCTGTGTAACAAAAGATGCTGAAGTCTAGCTTTAGGTTAAAGAGGACGTGGAAATACCTAATTCAGGTACATGTTATTCCTGGCATAAAATAAACAAAGAAATGGTTATTTTGATATCAGTGACATAAAAAAAGCAACATAAAAACTGAAGTGTTTAGAAAAATCGTAAAATTGTCTTTATCACACCTTTAACTATTTGTCTATAGGATTTGAAGTTCAAAATATTCTTTCAAATGTATTGAGAAAACACAATTTTTGAGTATTTATCTGTGCAAATATACTGATTTCGCCAGATTATGAAGACCATACCTGTCAGTTATATATAGACATCCCCAGGATGTTATTGTTAGTATACTGTTTAATCCTAGACTTCTTCCAGAATGATGTGTTTCTGCAATATTTCTAAGAAACCATTTATAAAGGGACTACTTCAACTGAGGATGCTCTAGGAGTAAGCCATGTCACCTGTTTGGGAGGAAATAACTGAACACTGGGTTGTGACACTCTTTCCAAACTATCTTTTGTGAATCATTACAATGTGGCCTTTTATTAGAATATTAAGTAGTAAATGGGACAACATATATGAATTTGCACTGTTGCATAGTGGACATTATGCTCACTACCAACATAAAATTGTCAGGAGATGAAAGAGGAGAACCATCACTACTACTGGAGGCACACAAAAGTAAAGCAATACACGATAATCTAGAAGCATCAGTTTGATTGGGTAGGTAGATAGAAATGAGCAGGAGAAGGAGAGACCGAGCCTCTGTTAGAAAGCCCCTTGCTGCAGCTCCTACTTGGGTCAACACCCCTTGCAGCTGCCCTCTTTTAGGTCACCAAAGCCTTAGTAGCCCAGCAGGATTCCAGGCTTACACATACCCCTAAATCAAACGGATGCATTTACACATGCCCCTAAATCAAAGGAATGCATTGTTAAAAGCCAGAGAAGTGAAGAAGACACAGACAATAGTTTAGTGGTTACCAGAGGGTAAGGGGTTGGGGGGGGTGGGAGATGAGGGTAAGGGGGATCAAATATATGGTGATGGAAGGAGAACTGACTCTGGGTGGTGAACACACAATGGGATTTATAGATGATGTAATACAGAATTGTACACCTGAAATCTATGTAATTTTACTAACAATTGTCACCCCAATAAATTTAAAAAACAAATTAAAATAAATAAATAAATAAAAGTAACATACAATTTAGAAAGAAAACACTAAAAAAAAGAAGAAGACATCCCGCTTACCAGAGTACACATCCTGCTTATCAGGACCACTTTATTAAGCTTCTCAAACAAATCATAAAAAAGAAAATTGACAGAAACTACCTTGAGAACCAAAAGGAAGGACCAGGCACCTCAGTGGGAGAGGAAAAGAGATAAATAAAGAGAAGGGAGAGGGGGAGACCATTCAACCCATAGAAATAAAAACACCCTCACACAATGTAAGGAGAGGCTGCTTCCCTCTCTTGGGTCAGCCCGCTCCATGTCTCAGAGAGTACTCGCTTTTACTAATAAACTTCTTGCTGTTCATGCTGCACAAACTCTGTCTCTTGATTGAATTCTTTCCTTCAAGAAGATAAAGAGCCGAAGTACAACGTCATTCCTGATAACAAGTTCATCATGATCTTTAAGCTAATAGCATTTTTCTTTTTGATTACCCAAAAGTATCATGTAATGATGTGAATTATTTCAATATTTTTCATATCATTTAAGAGCTTTATTTTCTCTTTACAAATACATTTAAAAAAAAAAAAAAAAAAACTGTGTTGTTTTTACTTCAAACCTTACCCAACTTCTTTCCTCATTTATTACGTTACATACATAGAAGTACAAATCAGAAACCATTGAGTTTATTTTCTTTTCTAAGAAAACAGATTAAATTTAATCCTGGAGGCTAACTGAAATCTTAATTTGCCATTTCTTAAAGAGCAGGTTCATGTTTCTTTTTTTCCTCTTTTCCCTTAAGAACATGGGGATGATCTCTTTGACACATAAATACCAATGAAGGTAGTGACTTTCTCTCCTAGTCTCTGTGGGAAGGTTGGAGCCTAACTTCTTTGGTTACTAATTAGCAAACACTGATGGCATAATCATAGAGGAGAACATCTGCAAAGTAGGCATAACTCAATGTGCCCACACATCCCATTGATAAACCTCCGCAATGTCTTCCAGTACTTTCCACTAGCTCACCCCAATGCTTAAACCCCCCTCCTTTTGCTTCAGTGGAGTTGAGTTCGGACAGAGTTCTGCCTCTCTTCCCTATCAGCCTTGAATAAAGTCCTCCTTGCCTGTTTCATATTGTCCAGTATGACTTTTGCTTTGACAACTCACTTAACTGCTCAGAAACAAAGAGAAACACTATCATAACACTTCCTAGTAGTGTTTTTGCCAAGTCAAGAATTTAAAATATTTCTGTCATTTCCTCATAAGAGTTTGATTCCATCTCTATCATTCATCCTCAAATATTTTCCAGCTTTAGTTTATCCTTTCAAATCCAGATGACTGAGGCAAGACCCAGGGTTCTAAGGAGGCATTGTTCAGTACAGAATAGAAAGACTGACTTCCAGATCATAAAGGATTCAAACTAGTATTCCTTTTGTAGGAGCAGAAAAATGTTTCCTTCTTCCACTCTAGGTTTCTTGGTTAGTCTAATAATTAAATTGATATAACACAGATATACAAGAGAAAAACAAATTTAATTATGTACATATGGGAGGCCCATAAAAATATGAGACCCAAAAGGCAGCCAAGTCATTGAAGCTTATATAACATCTTGAGCTAAAGAAAAGGTAGGAGTCTGGAAATACAAAGGGGAGGAAGGTCATTGAGAGGAAGGCAGAGGAGATGTTTGGAAAATAACGGTTGCCCTGTTATACAGATAAGTTTTTAAGGCCAAACAGTATGTCTGGTAATAACTCTCTTTCTGGTACAGGACCCCTTTCTAATGTAAATTTAGGAAGTTGAGAGGGTGGTAAAGAGCTTTTCTGAAACTGCTGGGGTTTGACTGCCTTTAGCTCAAAATAAGCCCTATGCCAAAGAGACCCGTATTTTGAGATAGCAAAATCTGTTCCTCTTCATTTTCTAACTATATTTAGCTTTGCCTTCCATAGTCTAACTTATTAATTCTTTTTAAAAATTCCTTTAGCCTTCTTCCGTTAATTCCTTTAGTTCTTCCTTATTCTATATTTGAATTTTTGCTTGCTCTATTGGAGTTCATTATTTGACCCTTTAATATGGATTTTAAATTGTGAGCTCTCCTAATCTATTACTTTGTCAGATAAAATTGGCTTAATCTTGATTTCTTTATTCAAATTAACAACAGGATTTAGAAAAGAAGCTGCTTCAAACTGATGACTCCTATGATACATTGTGCAAGATGCGGTAAATATAATGTGCGGAATGCTTACCCGCGCCACATACTTGGTAGAGATGATCTCATTTCATTCTTACAAGGATTTGATGACGTTGTGAATGAAAAGGGGGCTATGCAATAAACCTGACAAGCTTAGGGGAGGCACATGGCAGGCCTGACAAGCCTAATGACCAAAAAGTAATCACACAGGGTGGTCTGACCACAAATTCCTAACTGGGCAGGTCACAGCCATCATGGGTAGTCACATCCCAGGCCCATAGCTTCCTTAGCAAAAGTCAACCTTTACCTTAAGTGAGCTCTGGCCATTGTTCTTATGCATCTAGGAAAACATACCTTTGAAATGTCAGAGTCACTTTGTTTTCCTCTCCCTCAGAGGTACAACCGCCAGCACCAGACCTCAAGACCAAAAGAGCACAAGACCACAGAACCCGTCACTGTTATCTTGTTCTCCCGCGTAACATCTCTATGTGCTGTAAATGTTAATTAACTATCCTGTACCCACCAATGTAAAAAATAGTATGTGTTTCTCCATTTTGTCTCTTAACTAATCCTTGATATTTGCTTGCTATGCTTTCTCCCGCCTCCTTCATCTACCAACAATGGATTTCATGCACCTTCCATATACATCTTTTCCTTTGATGCTAATGTATAAAATAAGATGCCATTCTCTGGAACATTTTCTCAATTTGTTGACATTTTGCTTCCGGGCATGTCCTCAAAATTTATCTCAAATAAACTCTTATAAGGCTTTTCTATAGGCTTTCGTTGGCAAAGTGGATAATATTATACCCATTATTCAGATGGGGAAAATGAGGCCCAGGAACTCAAGTACAAGAGCCGACTTTGGACATAGACTTATTTTCTACCACAGCCATACTTCTAATCAATATGGGACACTGTCTCCCTTCCTTCCTTCCCTCATTTCATCTTTTCTTCCCTTATCTCTTCTTTCACTACCTAGCCTGTTTCCTTTTTCTCTTTTCTTATACTATGTTAGAGAGTAGATGAGACAAGGAATTGGACATACCTTGCTTTCAAGTAATTTAAAGGTTAAGTCTTTATTTAATCACAGGGTATGTATGCATTTAACATTCATTAGATATTTTAAATAAAGCAACAAATAAAATATATGAACTTGTACTTAACCTAAAGAAAGTGTCCCTATCCCATAATTCTAGGTGTAACATAATAAAAATATCCTCTAATCTTTGTCTAATAGACTCACATTTTAGGACTCTAACAAGTTAGCTCTCATTTAGAATTACTTTATTCTATAATCTGATACCTGAATACTGTATTATAAAGATTATAGGCACATATTTTAGACTCTTTAAGTAATAGGTGATACACTGGAGGATTTTCAGAAGGATTTGTTAGGGAAAATATGCATTTGTACAGTTTATGCCTGGTAGACAATTTTTAAAATTGCTTTTTGGAAGTAATTGGAGGACAATGAAAAATGTAAAATTCACAGAAGAAAAAAAGACAACTGAATACACCAAGAAAAACATTTCCTTTTCCAGTAAATCAAAGAATTAACTTCTTAAGTGAATCTGGAAAAAAATAAATGACATGCTTGAAAGAGAAAAAGAATTATGGTAAATAGAGCTAATCAAGCAGTTAATTTAGTTATTTGCACAGGGGGATATTTTTGAAATGTTAAATATTAGATTGTAATGAACTTCCTGTTTTGAAGTTCCACGATTTCTTAGAAATGTAAATGAAAGTAATGTAATTATGCAAAAGAAACAATTATATATTAAATCAGGAGATATTAATTGCTGTGTTGAAGTAAAATCTCCTAAAAGCAATAAATAGATAATACATCACTTTAAAGAGGATCTAAGGTTAATGCTTTGTGTTTTTATTTCCTCAGTTGGATGGATTTACTTAAATAGTCTTTTCAAAATCATTAGCACATTTGCTATGGTAATTGCTTTTAAGTCATTGTTTATCTGAAACAATTTAGCTGTCTAATATCACTTCTGTCATTTTACAGCCTTGTAAAAATAAACCCATCTAACTTTATTCATTTATTAGGTATAAAATATCTGATTCTACTCGTTTTTTTTATTTTTAACATTTTGCTTTCATTGAAGCTTTATTGCATCCAGCTTTATAGCATACATTCCTCTCTGTATTTTGAAGTGAATAGAAATGTTGATCAGGACACTTATCAAAAGCACAGAGATATAGCAATTTTTGGAAAACTGTGCCTTATAATTTTTGTAATTCTTCATTGGTTGTATTGTTAGAGTTACAAATACAAAGATACGTGAAGGCACATGACTATTCTATCTTAAAATAAAGTGTTTGATTGCTAATTTGTGCTCCAAAATATAACATTAGAAATTGGCAGAAAGAAGGAAGAGTTGACTCTCAAATAGCACATAATTTTAATTACAATCTATTGAGTGTAAATTCTCTGCCAAGAATTGTGTTACTCACTTTATATGTATGTTCTTATTTAATCCTTCCAGCACATCTATTGAGATTATTACTTTTATTATTTATTACACTTATTTTATAAATGAATAAAAGGAATGTTCAGAACAGATTTAGTATCTACCAATGGTGATATAATTAGTGTATTGGTTACTAATTATATTTAACTGCAAATAAAAAATCTGAAAAACAGTGGCATAAGCAAAACAGAGATGTTCTTTTTCTTACACGGAAATATGGAAGTAGGCATTTCAGATGAGGTAAAACTATCAGGGTTCTGGACTGTTATGTTTTTATATGTTTAGTTATCTTTAGCATGTACTCTTGGTTTATAACTGAAAGAAAGATGCTCCAATACTAGCATCAAGTTATTTATATTTTTGGAGGCAGGAAAAGGAAAAGAACAGAAGTCAGAATATTTTAGGTAGATTGATGCCCCTCTTCCACTACTGGGAGCTTCTGGAAGCCTCATCCAAAAGCTTATATCTCATTGGCCAAAAATATGATGTCTATTATGTCACATGTTCACACTTATATGGAAAGAAGGCTGGAAAATGCAGATTTTTATATGTGAACTTTGTTACCATTAAAATAAATAAATAATATGAATAAATTAATAATTTACATTTTAAAATAAATTTATGTCCGAGTATTTAAATGGCACAATTGTACAATAAGAAGCACACAATAGCCTGGTTAATATAACATTTATATTTTGTACAATTTAAACTACCCTGAATCACCTGATGTTTAATTATGTTTTAATATAATTCATATATGTTTATGTATATATCTTGCTAATTTTTCCTCCTTTCTTTCTTTTTTTAAAATTTCTGGGAGACCAGTACACCTACATAGAATGAACCTTTTTTAGGTTTTATTATTCTGGTTCAGCTTAAGAAAAACATTGTTTAAGATGGTTTTCCTTTTTTTCACTGAGAACAAAGAAACAAACTTCAAGCCTTTTGTGTGCCTTGACTTCTGTTAAAAAGGATTTCACTAGAGATCATTGTGAGTCCTTTTAGAATAATGCACTGGGCATTATCTTTTATTGCGTTATTCTTGAAGAAATGAAATCAGACAAACTTATGTTCTAATTTTCCTCTTTTTCATGAAAAGAAGTTAAAATGCTGTAATTTTATTATATAATATTTCTAAAACTAAATATTAGATGATTCTAAGGCTTTAAGGAAATATTTAAAAACTGAATACAAATGATTACCACGCTAAGGAGGAGAGAAATAAATAGATCATATAGGAAATTTTTTAATGAAAATTAATTTTTAATTTTTTTTTCCCCCAATAGACTTATATCCTTAAAATTTTCACTTTAAAATTTATTTTCAATTGTTTCACCAGGGAGACTTCATCTGTTGTTTGGAATTTAAAAGGTCTAGAGAAAATCTTGCCACCATCAAACAACATTAAAGACTGAGAAAACAGAAATCACACTCTACTATGTGGCTAGAGAAGAGTGGTGGAAGCAAACACAGGAGCTGAAGTCCAGACAGAGATAAGCCCTTCAGAGCAAAGGAGTGAGGCATCATCACCTCCTACTCAGGGGCAAATGGATGCCTGCTGTGACTTGACAAGAACTGAGAGATTTTTGCAAGGGGGAAAGGATATTATGGAGACTTAAGGGATAGTAAGGACTGATTAGAGGATGGAAGAACTACAAACACAAGGGTAGACCTTTCAGCTAAGCAGCTCTATGTCCCCCTAGCTCCCAGGAGTTTGCTGTGAAAGCACAAACCTAGTTTTAGGAATTCCTATTTTTGATTCCAGGACTCTGTAGAATTGAATCCAAAGGTGAACCAAAAATATCTGACTGTAAATAACCCTTCTCAGCTTAAGAACTGAAAAAGTCAAATCATCTGTTCAACATACATACTTAGAAGTAAACCTATAGGCACAAATAAACCAATTTTCAATAAATGAACAAGGCAATTAATGAGGAAAGAAAAACATTTTCAACAACTAATCCATGAGGATATCCATTAAAAAAGAAACAAAAAACAACAAGAACAACAACAAAAAACTTGATGACTACTTAACATCTTCCACAAAAATAATTTGAGGTGCATCACAGAAGTAAAAACAAAACCTAAAACTATAAAACTTCTAGAAGGAGATATGAAGTAATATCTTTGTAATATGGGGCAAGGTAAATTTTTCTAACATAAGACACAAAAAGTAATACCATAAAAAAAAAAAAAAAGATAGGTAAGAGTTCATCAAAATTAAGGCTTCTGCTCATCAAAGAGACCATTAAGAAAATACATAGGCAAGTCACAGACTGGAAAAACATATCTGCCAAAAATTTATATATATATATTACATAAAGACCTCCTACAACACAATATAAAAACGTGAAATCTAATAAAAATAGATGGAGGATTCAGATACATTACCAAAAAAAAAAAAAAAAAAGAAAAGGACACAAAAATGCCCTATAGGCACAAAATAAGAGTGCTCAGCATCAAGCATCACTAGTTTTCAGAAAGTACAACATTAAGGTACAATGAGCTACATTAAGCTCTCATACCCACTAAAATGGCTAAACTTAGCTCAAAACAAAACAAAAGAATGACAACACCAAACATCTGTAAAAATGTGCAGCAAAGAGAACTCATTAATATTTCACTGGTCTGAGTGTTTCTTATAAAACATAAGCAGCCTTATGACCAAATACTCCCACTCTTAGATATATACTCAATAGAAATTAAAATATATGTCCAAAACACCTGCATCTGAATGTTCATAGAAGCTATACTTGTAATAACCAAAAACTCTAAACAAACGAAATGTCTGTCAAAGGTTAATGGATAAACAAACTGATTATACTTAAATAATGGGAGGGCTAGTGTGGGAAAAAGTACGGATCCGTGCAGCTACCTGGGTATGTCATAAGATATGCTAAGTGTAAAGAAGTCGAAACAAAGAAGTACCTATGGAATGATTTCACTTATTTGAAATTCTAGAGCAGTCAAAACTAATTTATTAGAAGCATACATTGAATTTTCTGGTAAGATGAGATAAAAGAAGACAGGGCATATGTCAAGACCAGGAGTACCATGACAGTGTATGTTGGAAAAACAAAAATACTGTTATCGAATAACTAACTCCTTTTTTGTTTTTAGTAATTAAAAAAAATTAATTGGTAAAATGTTTGCAACGGCTTGCAAACATGATTTCACTTTCATGCTTTAGTCAAATACACTGCTTGCTTCAGGGGGAAAAAAAAAAATCTCCCCTAATCGAAGACTCAGAATTTCTCTCTTAAGCTAACAACCTTGAGTAAATTGAGTGACTTTCTCCATGAATGTTTACATGCCCCACAAGGTGGAACATTAAAATAGTTATACAGTAGTCCTCCTTATCCACATGGGATACGTTCTAAGACTACCAGTGTTTCTACCACAGATAGTACTAAACTCTATATATACTAAAAGGTATATATACATACCTTTCCACTTAAAGGAAGCACTTTATGGCTTCTCGTTGCATATCCGAATGGCCAGCATCAGTACTTCCGTGCTTTGTCAATATTATTAAGTAAAATAGGGGTTACTGGGACACAAGCAATAGGATACTGCAACAGTCAATCCAATAACTGTGATGGCTACTAAGTGACTAACAGGTGGATAGTATTTAGAGTGTGGATACGCTGCACAACGGGATGATTCACATCCTGGGTGTAATGAAGTGAGACAGCGTGAGATTTCATTACTCTACTCAGAAAGGCCTACAATTTAAAACTTGTTTATTTCTGGAATTTTCCATTTAATATTTTCAGACCACAGTTGACCACGGGTAACTGAAATCAAAGAAAGCAAAACTGCAGATAAGGGGAGGACTACTCTCCTACAGCATCCCACTTTTTAATTGAATTAACAAATTTATCATAAGCAATGATAATTTCCATGAAATTAAAAATAATAGTTATACATGGTCTGATGGATGTTTGGAGCTTAATTTAAATACTGCTTGAGACTATTAAACGGAAGGATTTTTTTTTTAATTAAAAAAGTTTACAAAGCTATAATAGCTCATTAAAGGGAAATAAATAACTTGGGAGTAAGAAAACTTGCTTTCTGTTCTGTCTCCAAAAACTTTGGATCAGACTCTTAAGTTATAAGAAATACATTCCAGACATTTGCAACCCACTAATTCCATGTTCAGATGCCAGCATATTGCATATTGCTTATAGGCTTGGCTCATTTGAAATTAAAAAAAAAAAAAAAAAAATTCTAGATAAGAGGGGTATATTTTAAACAATAGTATTTGTTATTTTGAGGCTTTTGTGTTCCAAGCACTCTATAATAAGCATTTAACATATATCATTTAAACTTCAAACTCTAGGAAACTGAGGCTTAGAGAAATAAGTGACTTTCTTCAAGGACAAAGTCAAAAGGAAGAGACAGTGTTTTCTCACACATGTTTGTCTGGCTTTTAACTCATTATAATAACTGCATATTCAGTCTCTCTGGGCTTCTACTGATGCTACAGTAATGTAGGGGAGAAAAAATAATTTTACCTCTACCCTTCTAGGTTCTTGGCTGAGAACCCCACACACCTGAATAAAACACAGATTAACAGGAGAAAAAAAACAACTTTAATAACATGCTTACCTTCTGTATACATGGGAGATACCCAGGGAAACTGAGCTACTCCCTGAAATGGCCAAAGCCACAACCTTAAATCCCAACTCTAACTAAAGACAAAAGAAGATATCTGAAGGAGGGGGCAGTGATGGGAGGTCATCAGGTGAAATATAGTAAACAACGGTATGGTTGTTTTGCAGATTTAAGTCAGTTGGCTTCTCCATTGGTAAGTTTCCAGAGATTTAGTTATCTTTCTCTTCCTTGTGTGGAGAGGGAAACACCCTTAAATATGGAGATTTCAGAAGACCACAGCCATCGGACTTCCCATCTGAGTCTTCTTCGGGAATTGTTCTGAAGATTCTTGGTGATTTCCAATCACCATTCATCACTACAGATATTCATCACTGAATATTCTGTGTCTGCCTCCAAGGCCCCAGTATCCTCAGCAGTCTCCTAAGATGCTTGTTGCCTCTAGGGACCAATCAGAAGATGGCATCTATATGCTGTTTCCTTCATTTATAATATGGCCTGACTGCTACCTGACTGTTTCCCTGAAAATAAGACCCAGCTGGACCATCAGCTCTAACGTGTCTTTAGGAGCAAAAATTAATATAAGACTCGGTCTTATTTTAATATAATATAAGACCAGGTCTTATATAAGACCAGGTATAATATAATATAATATAATATAATATAATATAATATAATATAATATAAGGCCTTATATAAGACTGGATCTTATATTAATTTTTGCTCCAAAAGATGCATTAGAGCTGATGGTCCAGCTAGGTCTTATTCTCGGGGAAACACGGTATGTATGTCCATACCTTGAAAACTGCTGTGAGAACAAGTGAAATGAAGTGTGTGAAAGCTCTTTGAAACTTTTAACACTTTTAATTTCCTCCTCTCTCAATTGAAGAGATAATCTCTAAGGTTCCCATGGCTCAGTGATTCTATTATCTGTAATTTATGAGCTTGCTACTCAAATTCCTGATTTGAATGTCAAATATCTCAGTTTATGATGAAGCGGATTCTAATAAGCATTAGTAAACTGATGAATTCTGAGAATAAACTCAAAGGAATTTTGAATTTCTTACTTAATAAATTTAGCTAATCTTTTTAGCTCTTGCTCAGGTTACCTTATTTTAAAGGTCTTTTGATTTTTTTTCCCAACCAGTATGAGTTGGTAATTGTAGCTCACTTTTAAAGACACTAATCCACTGGGAAATATTAAACCATAGAGAATTTCTCTCTTATTCACTTAGTTTTAGCTACACCTATTGCCTCAAAAAATTTTTTTTGGCTTATAACGGATATTATAAAAAAGCCTTTTCAGTTCATTTGATCTCAAATGGAACATTTTAAATTCAAACAGAAATCTGGGGCATCAAATGCCAGCAATAACATTCACAGCTGAACTAATTAGGGTTAAATTAAACTAATACCTCTAACATTTTGGTATTGTGGTCATGCTTTTGATCTTTATAATATTATAATTTGGTTTATTTGCAAACAGAATTCAATTTATAACTATGAAAACTTACTCTTTGATTCAATATACTTAACATTCAGTTTCCCATTATGAAGCAGGACAATTTTATAGAGAACTTTTGCAGTAGAATTATCTATTTCACCACTTGTTTCAAATAAATAAGTAAAGATGTGAAAAATGAGCAGAATATAAAATTCTTGAGTCAGTGGTCTCTGTGCTATCTATTCACCATTCTTAATTGTGGTATAAATGACGTTCTTCCTACAAATGCAGCTGTTATATATAAAAATGTATCTTTCTTCATCAAATTTTAGTGTCTAATTGCTTATTTTCCTTTGAGAAAGGTAGTTAATTGTCACTGACTGTTTAATGAAACTCTGATTTCTAATGGCTCTATTGTGACCTTTACCTTATGACAGATACAATTGAGTTGCTACTGATGGCTTCATATTTAGAAAAACTCTCATTGGTTTCAGTTCTCATAGTAAAGTGGTATTTAAAGACATTTGATTGCATAATTCAATCTTATGTGTATCATTTTAATTTAGAACCTAGGTTTCATTAATGTAAGACTGCAAAAAGACAGGAAATTAGGAATAGGAAATGCACTAACAATACAGATGCCTTGTAGATCATACAAGAAAACACATTTTCTCAAGAATACGTTAAGATCGCCATTACCATGTTCAATTAAGCTAAGTACCTGATATTAAGCACCTGATAAAGATTTGATACTTAGTGAGGGCCAGAGCCAGAGTTCCCGCACTGCACTTCAGGTCCACATCAGTCCAAATTCAAACCTCACGCTCTTTCCAAACCTGGCCACAGTTGCCTTTCTGGGATTTAGCTCTACTTCTCTAAACATAAATTAAAGCCCGGATACCTAAGCAGCAGTTGCTGTTTCTGCGCAGTCCTTCTGACAGATAAAGACAAATAACGACAAGCTTACCTTCAAAATGCAGTGGGAATGGTCTCAGGAGTCAGCTTGGTTGGTTCTAACACAGGCTCTGCCTTTTAATTTACTTTGTGATAGTGTACAAGATTTGGAAGATTTTTTATTTGCCAAGTCTGTGTATGGGAAAGCTCTAAGTTTTCCCATACACAGACTTGGCAAATAAGATTAAATGAGCCTGTAAAAACAGAGGGTAGGGAAGGAAGTAAAAGCGATAGCCATTTCTGGTTTCCAACCTTTTCTAACTGCCTCCTACCCTCCTTCTCCTATTTAAATACATGGGTAACCTAGTAGATCCAGGAAAGAGCTGCATCTCTAGTTCTCTTTTGAGACATTGAGGAAGTCACAAAACACCAGCATGTCTGTTTTAACATCTGCAAAACGAGGATAGTAAGTGTTGACAGCTGCATACCACACTGTGCAGACAAATATAATAACATCCACAAAGCAGGCTGCACTCAGGAAAACAGGAGCCACATGCGATAAGAAGAATAGCAACAATAGCATTGAAAACTGTCATTTTTTGATATTCACGAAGGAAATTTGGACACCTGTGTTCCCGGATATATTGTCTTTTAATGAGAAACAAACACCCGCCAGAATCCATTAAAGTCCAGGTAACCAAAGGGTGACTATATTTTAATATATCCCTTGCAGATTAACAAGTAGACATTGGGAAAGTGAACTGTCACAATGGGGCTGGCAGGGGATGAAAAATCAAAACAAACAAACGAAAAGAACCCCAACAAACTCCCATGGCTCATTCTATGCAGTTCCCTTTTACAGACAGCACCTTTTACTATGACTTTTATTGGCCTTGCCCTAAGCAAACATTAACTACATTTATTGGGAGATTGTGCCAGTATCTTCAGATGTCACTTTGCCTGACAACAGGTGTTCTTAATATACCATGCCATAGGTCCCTTGGTGTTGCATTCAGTCAGATCTACTCCTTTCATGGGGCTCGGTAATTAGAAATTGTGCAACTTTTCACACTTGATTTGAGACTTACATTGTTCGACATTCCTGCAGAGGAGTACTATCAGGAATAGAATGCTTTTCAATGAAATTGCTTACTTAAAACAATGCATGCCAAAGCATGAGAGACACTGATTAAGGGTAACAGTTTTCATATTTCTTTAGTTTTAGAAATACCTCAGTCCTCATTGCTTGACATGGCTGTCTTCATCATAAATGACCATACATATAATAGGAAGTCTTTTCCTAGCCGCGTTAGTGCCCCTGAGAGGTTTTCTGAATGCTAAGCTGTTACAAGGAGGCACATTTGCAGCACGGCCTGTGTAATCCAACTGAAGCAATGCAAGTGTTCTTTCTGGGAGAGAACTCTTGTCTGGACGTCACTCTCTGGATTGAAAGAGAACATAACAGAAGTGACCTTCTTAATATGCTGGCTATGAAAGTACTACCTGGTGTGGAGAGGTAGTAAAATCCTCCTTTTAAAAGTTAGAGCAGCATGATGACAGAGGTAGAAAAGGGGGACTAAAATTAGAAAGAAAAGGGGCCAGTGTTTCAGGAGAATGCTTGTTTCCTTTCAGAATAGAATCTTTTACAAACACACATCAGTAATCCACCCAAGCCAAACAATGCCCATTTGTTCAATGTCCTACGGCCTCAATGGGCTTCTTCCCCCTTGTAGCTTTCAAATACTATGTCTTTAGGGTCTGATTTTCTTGTTTAGGAAAATTAATGGAGAGTGATAATGAAGAGGTAATACTACTAAAAAATAGAATCCTATTTATGAGGTTCGGTGTGTTCCGTTTTAACGAATATGTTTCTCTATCTCAGTAAGTGTGTGGGAACAGTGATGACGCTCTCCAGTGGCTTCTCTTGGGGGTCCCACCCATCCTTCACAGAACTGTGAGGCTAATCCTCCAAAAGCTTGTCTGACTCCCAGTTATTTTCCCAGTTAGTATAACTGAGGCTTTCCTTGACCGACTCTCCAAAACACTTCACAGCTTCATTTCACTGCTCTTGTAAGTTTACCTAACATTCCAGCCTGAAGGAGGGACTATTCATCCCTGCATTTCCTAAAGTCTGTCCTATTTCTCTTACTGTACGCTGCGTGTATCTGTAATTCTTTGCCTTCTCCTCCCCATCTCCGTGTGTCTAAACATTGTCTCTAGTGCTACTTTCCCCACCTTTGCCCTTTAATCCCAAATTAATTGTCATCTGTTCAGAAATCCCATAGCAATATATTTAGATCCTTCATCTATCATTTTATCATATTCTCTACCATACATTTTAATCATCTATGTAGATACCTTATATCCTCCGCTAGATCTGATATTTTGTGCCATATATTACATTTCCCCAAGGTCAGAATTTAATTTGTGTTTATGTCTCCTCTATACATATACCTCCCAGAGTGCATTCATTATATTTAGTGGTGACTAGATAACTCTTAAATAAATACAAAAAGGACTGTCTTTCTTCTGATTTCATCAATACTTCTTTCATTGGTACAATTTTATACTTCATTTTGTTCACAAATTTCTTAATTTGTCAGGCTGAAAAGGATAAGGTGGCATTGTGGCCTAGAAACAGAAGGCGAGAGGGAAAGTGTCCTATATTGAGGGTTCTTGTGCCTAAATGGAAATCCAAGAGGGGCTATTCAAGTTTGAAGCAGAGCCCCTTTCCCTAATTTAGCCTGGATTTCATTTTAGGTCAGGAGGATGGTTAATGTTTGGATTGGCACTAAGTAGTAATCACCATTGAGCAAATGGATTGTCCCAGATTCTTCTAAGTTTATCTAAAATTTTAAACTACATGTATCAATAACATACCTGGAACTTTGCTTGAACACATGTCTGAGGATATCTCATGCCTCTAATTTATAACTTACTTTTCAAAAATAATAATGTAGAATTTTTAGTGGTACTGTCTTAATAATCTACCATTTATTTTCTGCTTTTCCTCCTCCATCTCACGTTCCATCTCCCTACTGGTAATTGCTCCAGCTTCCATATAAACATGCTGCATCCAATTTATTATCGCATGGTTGGCTTCTGGGGGAATACAATTGAAAGCAATCGGTTATCAAATAATTTCTAGTTTTATAACTCTGTAAGTCACAAAACAAGTACACAATGGCAGAAGATATGAAAAAGGACATTTTGTTGTTACTGGTAGTTTTAGTTGTGGAGGTTGCCATTCAGCTTCAAGTTGTTGTCCTTTCAGTCTTAGTTATGGAGGGCGCAGCTCAGCTCCAGGGCCAGTTGTCATTGCTAGTTGCAGGGGGTGCCGCCCACCATCCCTTGTGGGAGTTGAACCGGCAACCTTGTGGTTGAGAGGACGCGCTCCAACCAACTGAGCCATCCGGGAGCTCAGCTGCAGCTCAGCTCAAGGAGCCGTGTTCAATCTTAGTTGCAGGGGGCAGAGCCCACCAACCCTTGCGGGACTCGAAGAATTGAACTGGCAACCTTGTGGTTGAGGGCCCACTGGTCCATGTGGGAATCGAACCAGCAGCCTTTGGAGTTAGGAGCATGGAGCTCTAACCGCCTGAGCCAACGGGCTGGCCCCTGGTAGTTTTCTTTCTTTCTTTTTTTTTTTTCCTATTTCATTTTGCAATGCCAGTAACACATGAATATATATTTGCCTCTAAATTCTAAATTCAGGAACAATAGGACTAGTCCTGTATTCTCAGCATTATATTCCTCGCACCCTTCACAGTACCTAGATCATACCTACTTTATACAAGAGCAATGTGCTGGCTGCGATGTGGAATAAACTGATGAATTAGAGATCCTGCCTCAAACTCTAGCAGAGGCAATAATATGCTCACCATTAACACAAAGTAGCAATTGCTAAATTCCTTAACACTCGCTGTGCTGGAGGAGTGCTTTCTCATTGTTATTATACCTACTTACTAATAGGAAAATAATAAAGCAACTTTTATTTGTCACATTATAATTTATGCAGCATTTTTTCTCATAGATTTCTTCGGATAATTGAGACTACCTGCATTCACATTGCTTTATATGTCTATATTTTTACCATTTGGTTTGCTATGGCACAGATTCATAAAGAAACAGAATAACATGTGTTAGTTTTTAATGAAAAGGAGTACAGGGAGCTAAGGGACAGCGATGCTATGGTGGGCAGAATGACGGCCTCCCAGTTACGCCCACATTCTAATCTCCGGAATCTGTGAACATGTTACCTCACACAGAAAAGGGGAATTAGGCTTTGGATGGAATTCACGTTGCTGATCCAATGACTCTAAAAATAGGTAGATTATCCTGAGTCATCAGGGGAGGTACAACGTAATCACAAGTTTCCCTATGAATAAAAGAGGGAGGCAGGGAAGTCAGCGTCAAGCCAGAGAGATGACATCATGAGAAGGATTTACATGATATGACTGCTTTGAAGCTACACGAAAGAGGCCATGAGTCAAAGAAGGCAGGCAGCCTCTTGAAGCTGGAAAAGGCAAGGAGACAGATTCTCCTCTGGAGTCTCCAGAAAAGAAACAATCCTGCCTAAATCTTGATTTTACCTGTGAAACATGCCAGACTTTTGGCCATGTAAAATAATCATTTTTTGTTGTTTTAAGCAATAGGCCTGTGGAAATTTCTTTTCAGCACCACATGGGAAACTAATACACCACCTTGTATCAACCACCAGAAAGCATGCTTCCTGTGAGCAGGAATTGTTCTTATGCTCCATGATATATCTCTGGTATATCAAGAGCAGTGCCATACATAGCATATTCAATAAATATTTGATGAATGTTAATTGTTTTTTCAATTCCTTGTGAAGGAACTGAGAAATTAATAATTTGGACTGATTAATTAATCCTTTTGTCAGATCCTACAAATGATTCTCAAGAGAAAATTGTGTCAAATAATAACTGCTAACATTTTGTAATTCATAAAGCATGTCAATATCCATTATTTGACATTACCTTAGGATATAATATGATGTATAAAGAATGGATAGTATTATTTCTAATTTAAAGGTTGAGAAACTAAAGATCTGGAATGTTCAATAAATTTCACTAGTTCATACAGGTGGTAAAGTGGCAAGCCTGGACTCCAAGTCTGATATTTAAACTTCAAATGCTTGTAAGCATTTACTCTTTAATTAACTAATTCATCTATTCACATTTATCAATAACTGAGTATTCAAGAACTGTGCAAGGCACTAGGGAACTGAAACAAAATAGATAAATGAATTCCGCTTCCATAATTCGCAATCTGGTGACAAATACAGACATAAAAATAATCACTCAATGTAACAAGATAAAACTCTCAGATAAAACTGGCAGATTCAACACCGCTTTAAATTTCTCTCCAAATACAGTGCTAAAATAATAGTAGAGGAATAAAATATGTGAAAACTAATCAACGCAAAGCATATTTGAGAGGACTGATCAGCACAGCGCACAAGATTGTTCCAACAAATATCTTCAGACAGAAATGGAAGGGGGCTCTTAACGCCTATATCTGGGCAGAGGTGGTCATGAACTCCAAGTGTTCACAGAGATGATCCAGAAATTAGGGAACTGGACTGCCAGCAACCCCTGCAGAGGGTCAACCCTGTAGCAGTCTAGGGACTACAGAGAAGGGAGAAGACATCAGCTGAACACAGGGGCCCTAGTTACAAGTCCATCTCTGGCCCAGTCTTCTTCTGCATAACCTTCTCTTTCACAGATAGAAGACTAGTGCTAAAGCATACATGCTTGATTTGACAGGCACTGTACATTCACGAAATACTGCCCTTTCCCAACTCCGTTCTTCCTCTCCTGCCTTCACGACTTAGCCTTGAAAAACTAGATGTTCATCCTCTCATTCTCCAAAGCATTTTGGGTAGCTCTGCAAAACCAATCCGACTAATAAATTATAGCCATTAAGAAGAGAGCAAGAGTCTGCTGGGAGCTTTCTAAAAAGGTGTGATGCATGGAACTGCAGCCGCATACTTACATGAGAGGATAGGAATTAAGACTACATTATCACTGACATTACTAAGCTATAAACCAATGACAGCAACTTTCTAGTTCCACATTTTCTGCTATGTGGAAAAGACTGACCCCTTTTTTCTTCAGCCACTTATAGAAGTGTTTACTGTTACTTGTCGGCAAAAAACACTTCTAAAATTTACGTATGTCGAGGTTTAGTAGAGGATAAAAGGGATAAAGGTATATGAAATTATGAAAGACAGGAAATGTCGATGGGTCAAGGTCCAGAGGGATTGTACTTTGAAGGCTCAGACAGAGATATTAGCTTTGGACAGGAAGATGGAGGACATCTTTGCCACTGAGATGGGAATGATAGCTGTGAGGATGCATACAGGTTCAAATAAGAGCTAAAAGGGGACAGCGTGCTGAGCTATCATTTGCCTGAAAACCTCAAATTTCCCTATAAAGTAGGATGAAAAGTAATTTGCTGTGTGCGTGTGAGTGTGTGTGTGTGCACGCGCGCGCAGGAATGTGCCTTTTGTCTAACTATCAGTACTTGTTTGGTGAAGAGTTTGAGGAGCTTAAGGAAAAGAAAGGTTTGCAGTCATAGTTGAGGTGGCTAGAAATGGAAGCTGACTGCCTTCATAGAGAAAGATGGCTACTTGGCATTGGAGACCCACCATGACCACATGGTGATGACTCAGAGATAGAGCTTTGCAGATAAGAGAGTGGACAATGACAATCACAGGTGCATGTCAGAAGAGCCTACGTTAATGAGGCAGCACAATATATGGGAAAAATAGGGGCATTAGTCACATAGGGGACCTGCTTCCTCATCCTAGTTATGTCACTTATTAACTATACGGCATTGGATGGCCTGCTTTACTTCTCTGAGGCTCAGTTTACAAAACATATAAAATGCTATCTGCAATGCATGGCAAATAATTGCTACACAGTGATAAATGATATGAATGGCTTTCTTATTACTACTATTATTATTACTAGACCAACATAGACAAATAGGTGATAATCCAAGGGAACTAGTAGACTGAGAGGTCTATATAAGGCAATACTGATGAGGTACTACACAAGAGTAAAGAGTAAGAGAAATGTCAATGTCTGATAGTGGTGAGTGTGAGAAGTCAGAGATTAATGTTTTATGTACGAAGCATTTTGGGGTAAAGAAAATTCCAGATGCCTCCCTAAGTGTGATTTACTGGAGTGAATGTGAGGTACCTTGGAGAAGTCATTAAGAAATGTTGAGCTCAGGTTATAAAATAGGTTGTCAATGTGAATATTGAAATAATCCAAGTCCAGGATCAAAGCCACAGTAGGTTGGAGGAATGACCAGTAGATTAGAAAATGATATCAAGGCAGACGTGTGCAGAATAGCAAAAATACATGAGATTCAAAGAACATATTTGTATATGAAGATAGAGGTGATGGCCAGGGAGCAGCAATGATGACTTGGAGAATTTCAATGTTGCCCCTCTGCTGGTCTTAGAGTACGTGGAGAGTGGGAACATCATTAGTAAAGAATTAGGGTGCTTCCAAATTAAATGCTGCCATATTTTTGCTTTGAAACCTTGAACAAGGTATTTAAGTTCTTGAGTCTCGGGTTCTTCATATATAAAATGGGACAGTACTTCAGAGAGATACTGTCTTGTTACTTGAGATGATTCTATTAAATGCTGAGTAGAAGACCTCATGAAGGCAGCATATTTCTTTATCCTTCAAAGCGGAAAGCTAAAAATACATGTGGCGGTCCTGGGAAGTCAGGTTTGAGTGGAGACAAAGAGTATCAGAAAAGAACCTTTATTCTCTGAATTGTGCCATCGGATCACCTGGAAAGAAATTCAGGATCTGTCACTGCTGCTTCCTCCAGCAACCAGCTGGCTTTAAAACAGTGCCTTACAAGCAGGGGAAAACAAATGGAAGTACCACTCAACTGTGAAGTCTTAAAACAGATTCCCAATTAGAATTTCACAGTGAATTGCAATTGCATTTTTCGCCTTTGGACATTTCATCAATATATTCTATTGCCTTGCCTTCTGAAAGACTTTCATCAGTGAGGAGACAACCTTTTAGCTAGTTATAAGGGTAAGTCAGGAGACCAGCAATCAATAAATCGCTCAGGCTTTGTAAATGACTGGCCAGTTTCATGATCCCTAACCTTTACTGCACTACAGATATTTGTTAGGAAAAATAATAAAAGAAAGTAAACCATTGTGAAACTACTCTACTGGTTAACACTGATAATGCTACGTAATATCATGATGACGATTAAAGTCCCTAGAGAGAAGATGACAACTTTTTAACTCTAACAAATAATACATTAATTCATAATTTTTGATCCTCTTTAATGTGGTGTGATTTTTCTAGCTTTGATTCATCCTAGATTGTAGCCAGAAAACCACAGAAATTATCTACGATGTTATATGACATAATAGGAATTGGACTGTTCCATATAATACAGAGCCTTAAGATATATTAAGATATCTTAATTTTAATGCTCTGCTAGGGCTGGAATTTGTTTTGCTACCCCAACAGGTAAGATATTATTCTCTATTTTAGAAATAACAAAATGACACATTTTGACTACTACATGTTATTACTATAAGTGAGAATTTTCTATTATATCGAGGACAAAATTTTACTTTTTCTTGAGGACAAGAACTAAATACATGTTGGTTTAGATACAATCAATTATTTTTACAATTATTTTTTTGTTATTTTTTTCCCAAGACATGCAGATCTCTAAGAATGTTGACATTTTGTTTATTTAACAATTATAAAAGCAATTCCAAACAGAACTTTGAAAAACGTAGAATCCCACAGCCCTGAATTAAATAGGATTTTGGCCTTTGGTTATTCTACTAACCTAAGAAAGAAAGAGAATAAATCAAGTCTTTCGTGGATAGGAATGACAAAGCAAGTTACTCTTCCAAGTTTTCTTATTATAAGTTGTTATTATAGAGAGAGTACAGGGAGATGCTCTGTATTTAAACATTACTCTGGAAGAATTACATTTAAGAAAAATAGACTTAGTTTTTTGAGTAATTTTAGGTTTATAGAAAAATGTATCCAAAAATATAGGCAGAACCATACAGTATTCTCATGTACCACAACAATACTCCCTCTAGTTTATCCTATTACTAAGATCTTACATTAGTGTAGTACATTTGTTAAAACCGATGAAACAGCATTGATACATGACTATTAATTAAAATCTGTAGTTTAAATTAGGGTTCATCCTTTAAGTTATACATTCTATAGGTTGTGACACATTTATAATGACATGTATCTGACATTAGAGTATTGTACAGAATAGTTCCATTGCTCTAAAATTCCTCAGTGCTCCACCTAATCATCAACCCTGGGCAACTACTAATCTTTTTACTCTCTGCATAGTTTTACCTTTCCCAGAATATCAAACAGTTGAAATCATGTAGTATGTAGCCTTACCAGATTGGCTTCTTTCACTTAGCATTATGAATTTAAGGTTCTTCCATGTCTTTTTGGGGCTTAATAGGGCACTTCCTTTTATTGTTGACTAATAATCTGTTGTATAGATGAACTTACTACACTTTGTTTATGCATTCATTTATTGAAGGGCATATAAGTTGCTTCCAAGTTTTCACCATTATAAATAAAGCTGCTATAAACATTAATGCACCGGTTTTTGTATAGATGTTAGTTTTTAATGCATATGGTTAAATACAATGGAGCATAATTGCTGGATCATATGGCAAGAAACTGCCTAATTGTCTTCCAAAGTAGCTGTACCATTTTGCATTCCCACCAGGAATGAATAAGATTTCCTCTTGTTCCATATTCTTACCAGCATTTGGTGTTGCGAGTGTTTTGGGTGTGTAGTGGTATCTTGTGGTTTAACTTGCAATTTCCTAATAACATCTTTTCATATGCTTATTTGCCACCTGTGTATCTTCTTTGGTAAGATGTCTGTTCAGATCTTCAGCCCATTTTTTAATTGGGGATAATTACATTTTAAAATTAATATTTAATGCCTCAGGGCAGATATAGGTAAAATCAAGTCTAATGACACCCAAGCTAGCAAGATTTGACAACGAGTAGATGACTGAGTATTTGGAAGTCTGTGGCGATGAAAGCAAGTTTTTCAACCATGGGATGATATAAATGAGAGCTTCTTGATTTGCACTGACTATTCAAGTGTTGTCAGGTGTAAAAAGACTTGTGCTCAAGTATATTACAATCGTTAGGATCTAGAGATTAATCCATTTTATGTTGAAGCAATTGAATATTTAAATGTTTAATATTTAAATTACTCCTCTTGTTCTAATCAAAAACCTTATGCTAAGAATACTTTCATTGGGTTGCCAATATTTATTAAGTGACTACTATATGTTAATTGCTGTTTAAGGTTTGGAAAATGCAATGTTTAATCAGATAAATGGAAAAGTCCCATAATAAGCAGATGAATTCATGAATAAATAAGACAGTCCAGGGGAAGAAAACTGCAACAGAAAAATGAATAAAGTAACATAGAATTAATGAAAGAGAGGCTGGTTGGAAGGGGCATCTGATCATTCCCAAGGTTGGGACATTTGGACCAAACCTAGAGGAGGAATCAGGCTTGGGAAGATGGTGGTGATAGTTGGAGATTTTGGCTGGCAGAAAGTTTCCCAAAACTGAAGGTCATGAGAAAGTCATGAGGTAGAGATAAACTTGGCATAGTCGAGAAAAATGAGGAAAGCCAGTATTGCTAGAGTGTAATGAGTTAACTGAGTGATTGGGGACAATTTCTCCAGTGGCACATTGTCCATCTGCTGTTTCTTTTTCAAGAAAAAAACCAAACACCCAACCAAACAAAAGCACATAAAAAATTTCAGTTGCAAAACAATTTCATACTAGTGCTAAATTAAAACTTCACAGAAACTAAGCAATGAAAAGTTTGCAGCACCACTTTCCCAGAGGCAATTCAATATTAAAACAATAAATACTAAAGCATAAAATGCGTATATGGACGGCTAACAGAATTCTGATGTTTCCCTTGGTGACTATTATGACAGACACTAAAATATTACTCAACATCTATTTCCCACCTTATTATCTGTTAATATAACCTTGAATTTGTTGGAGACAGCAAGGTCTCAGCTTTCCTATTTCAGCAGCTGGGAATAACCATACAATACAGACAATACTGGTAAGTCATCAGCAAAATTCTAATGGGACGTTAGGGACGTGTGGGAAATCAGTTGATTTCCCGACGAAAGAACAAGGAATAGAAGTGACTGCCTCTGCTTCCTCACCCCATCCTCTCTCTTGAAGATCTTTGTGATGGATCTGCTTATAACAGCTATTTTACAATCATTAGGTTATAAGCCAGGTGCCCTGATAACACCACTGTGCAGATGAACCTAGGCAAGTAACAGCTCGTCTCCCAAATTCTGATTCCCTGATTTCAAACTGTGTTACAAACAATAGTAGTCAAACAGTATGGTATTGGCATAAAAATAGGTCCACAGGTAAATGGAACAGAATAGAGTGTCCAGATATAAACCCATGCATACATGGTCAATTAATTTGCAACAAAGGAGGCAAGAATATGCAATGGGGAAAGGTTAGTCTCTTCAATAGTGTTGGGAAAACTGGACAGCCACATGCAAAAGAATGAGACTACACTACTATCTTACATCATACACACACAAAAATAACACAAAATAGATTAAAGACTTACATATAAGACATGAAACCATAAAATTCCTAGCAGACAACATAGGCAGTAAGCTTCTTGACATTGGTCTTGGCAACGGTTTTTTGGATCTCACTCCAAAAGCAAAGGCAACAAAGGTGAAAATAAATAACTGGGACTACATTAAACAAAAAAGTTTCCCCACAGCAAAGGAAACCATCAACAAAATGAAAAGGCAACCTACTAAAAGGGAGAAAATATTATGTCTAATAAGGGGCTAATATCCAAAATATATAAAGAACTCATACAACTCAATAGCAAAATAATAATAATAATAATAATAATAATAAATAATAATAATAAATAATAATAAATGGGTAGAAGACCTGAATAGACATTTTTCCAAAGGAGACATACAGATGATCAACAGTCAGAGGATGAGATGCTCAAAATTAGTAATCATCAGGGAAATGCAAATTAAAACCACAATGAGATATCACCTCATACCTGTTACAATGGTTATTATCAAAAAAATAATAACAAGTGTTGGAAAGAATATGGAGAAAAGGCACCGCTCCTGCACTGGTGGGAATGTACATTGGTGCAGCCACTATGGAAAACAGTATGGAGTGCCTCAGAAAATTAAAAAATAGAACTACCAGGTGATCCAGCAATTTCACTTCTGGGTATTGATCCAAAGAAAATAAAATCACTAATTTGAAACGATATATGCACTTCCATATTCATTGCAGCATTATTTACAATAGCCAAGATATGGGAACAACCTAAGTGTCCATTGATGGATGAATGAATGAAAAAGAATGGATAAAGAATGGTATATAGAAATATAATGGAATACTACTAAGCCAAAAAAAAAAAGAATGAAATCTTGCCATTTGTGACAATATGAATGGACCTTGAGGGCATTATGCTAAGTGAAACAAGTCAGACAGAGAAAGATAAATGCTGTATTATTTTTCTTATATGTGGATAGCAAAACAAAACAAACAAATCAAAAGGAAACAAAATTAAACTAAACAAACAAAAAACCAAGCTCACAGATTCAGAAAACAGATTTGTGATTGCCAGAGGGGAGGAGGAGAGAAGGTGCAGGGTGGGTGAAATAGGTGAAGAGGTTAAAATTCATATGCTCTAATATTTAACCAGAGGACCATGGGTCTCATTTAATTTAAAGTAACACATTAAAACACAACAAAGTTGTCTACAAATACACTGAAAGGGGACATGGTTTATTGTGATCAGTTTTGCACCCATATCTCTATCTCTAATATAAATGGGAAGTTCTCTGTATATTAAGGCATTGAAACAAAACTCATATGAAAACAAACTCCTTTGAGCATTTTAAAACTCATGTTTGTTGTTTTTGTGGTTGTTAATTTCAATTTTTATGTGTTGTAAGGTGAGAGCAAGGGTTTTAGCTTATTATTGGTATCTCACCACTAGTAATGCACATATTCTTTTTATTCACAGAAATTAAATATCCAATTAGATGTGATTATCACTTCATATTATGCTTTTGAGAATGCTTTTTAAGGAATCAGAAACATGTCATTGTTAAGCTCAAAACTATTATAGTGGATAACAGAGTTCATGTGTGTTTAATCCGCCGTTAAGTAGCGCTTTTTAAATGTTGCTCAAACTATTATATTCAAGTGTAAAATGCACTTAATTATTGAATTTAAAAAGAAAAGATGTCATTGTTTTATTTAATGATTTATATAAATAGCAATGCCAGTGAATGTCGCCAACATCTTTAATTCGGTGAACTAAAAAGATCTCAGTCAAGACTGAGGGGCCCCTTCCATGCCTCATGTCTTGTGTTCTATAACTTAGTGTTGCAAACACAAAAGCCTACAAGGGGCCAGGCAGGAAATACAAATGAACAAATTAGATGAGGTAAAAAAACATTAAATTACACAATTCTATGAGTTTGTCTTTCATTTTCTATTTCTTTGTAGAGTTCTGAATATGGAAAAAAAGTATTTAGTATAGAAAAGCGAGTGCCATGAAAAATAGCAACTCCTACATTGATCTGATATTAGGGAATAATAGGGTGCAGCAGCGGACATGAATGATCAAATTCTATACACATTTTAGAAGTAATTTTAGTTCTAACACCGTTACCAGCCAAATCAAATGCTGAGTGTACAACAGCATTCAAATGTAACTCTGAATGTGTGTGTGTGCATGTGCGTATACTTCTATACACTTTTACACACACACACACACACACACACACACTTTTGGGGTGATCTGAGCAAATATAAAGACAGAGTTGGCATTTACTGAAATGGAAAAGATAGATGAGAGTTTTGGGGGGTGGAGACTCGAAATCATTTGGTACCTTAGTTTGACGCAGTATTAGACATCCCAGTGGAGATGTCAAATTGGCATTTTAGGAAAGAGTATTTCAGGGAAGTGGTTTCAAATATGTTAATTTGAGAGGTATGGTATTTAAAGCTATAAATGAGATCATCTAGGGTCATACTGAACAATATGGTATCCCTAAGCACACATGGCTTCTGAACACTGAAATGTGACTTGTCATATTCAGATGCAGTATAAGTAAAAAGACACTGCATTTTGAAGACTTCATATGAAAAAACAATCTAAAATACCTCATTAACAATTTTTTATTGATTGTATTTTAATTATATGTTTATATATTGTCTTAATTAATATACATTATTAAAATTAAAATTGTTTGTTTTACTTTTGTAAAAATTTAAAATTATATACATGGCCCACGTTTGTCATGAGCTTGACATTATTCCCGTAGAGTTTAGAGTGTGAAAGTGAGAGAGAACAGTTACAATGACTGATCCACAAAACACCCCTTTATTTAGAGGTAAGGTTTTAATGTTCACATCCAAGTGCATATGTTATTTGAAGAAGGAGAAAATAATCAAATGTATAAAGTGATGCCAATGAGTCAACATAAGATTGGTTTTAGTGATTTGGAGGTCATTGCTTAAATTGACAAGGTCAAAAGAGCTGTAAGGATGAGATTTTAATTGGAGTGAGTTCAAGAGAGGTGGGAGGATAGGAATTGGAGTATGGACAATTCTTAAAATACATCAGAGAAATCTGGCTGTAGCTAAATTAGTATCTGCAATTAAGAAAAGTATTAATTTTTTATGTTGGCATATTGATAAGAAAAAATGATAAGTAAAAGAGAGAAGAGATAATTCCTGTAGTGATACCATTAGAAAGAGAACAAGAAATTGACTCTTAATGGACTTTACCAATCTAATTTTGATTTTTATCTGTTTCAATTTGAAGAAATACTGAAGAGAAACACATTTTGGACAATTACAGCAAGTTTCTGAACAATTTGCATTTAGAGAAAAAAGCATGAGCTTTGTTGTCCAAAAAAAGCCCTTCTTTGAATCACAACTCTGCTACTCATTAATCGTGTGTCACTGACTAAAATGTGGGTAAGAAATTGAATAACTGAACAAGACAGAGGCAAACGTAAAACAGATTAGAGTTCATCCATAGTAACTGGAGAAAGACACAATATATGGGAATAGAAGCAAATTGGTTGCTAAATCCTGTGGCAGGAGGATACAACGTTTTCTTAGTTTCAGTGGGTGCTTAATATTCCATTTTATGTCTGATTTTTAAAAACTAATTTGTTACTTTTTACTATTATAAGACTGCTGTATTGAATAGCCTTCTGGGCTAAAATTTTATCTGTATTTTGATAATTGTATTAGGATAAAGTACTAGAAATTATAGGGTAAGAAATTACGGACTCAAGAAAAATTTGAACCAGATTTAATTCTCACTAACAATGCATAAACAAGACTTTTTCAAGAACCCTTATAAATAATGACTATTATAATTAAAGAGCTACTTCTGTAAAAATGTAACCATTTAAAAATGTTTTGGATGTTTTCTAAATTCAAAACTGGATGAAATTACTAAGGCTTCCTACCCCCCAAATAAAGATACATCCAAAAATTTGTATCCAACATTAGAAGGTGCTAGATGACCTTGGTCTTTGTCCATCTTTTCTCAGATTTATATATTGGCAAACTACAGTGGAAAGAAAATAAAAATGTAAAATGTTTAAAAAGCTACTCCTATGTGATCTCATGGTATGTGAAATTGAAGATAAATACATAGAAAGAAAAAAAGGTTTTGTGATTTCTTTGAATACCCATTACCTCATTGTAAGACTAGTGGCAAGAAACCTGGAAAAGAAAATTTTGCTGTTTACTTCTGTGTTTCAATTTCACAGTGGTATAATTAAGTTATTGATCTGCATGTACTAACGGAGCCTTTGTTAGAAGGCAAAGACAAGGCTGGTCTTTGTAAATAGATATCGGTAGTTAGAATTGTAATTGTGCATGATTTCAGTTACCCCAAGCAGTTGAATAAACTGAAAAAGATCTTGAGAAACAGTTGTCTATACATGTACAAATATAGTGTTTTATAATTTTCTAAATAATTAGAGGCACAGAGACAATTTGGGTGATTTATGATCAGGGAAATGCAGTGGGAGTAATGAATTGCTAAGTAGTGTTGAACATTTGGGACCTAGTGATTTTAATCTCTTTAGAAAGTGATACATAAGAAGGCATTATAAAAGGTAATAGCATAAAAATCAGTAAAAAAGGAGTTAAAATATGGCACTTTCAAGGCATAGCATGAGAAAATGTGTGTCAAGTAAGGTGATACATTGTTGAGTTTGTTATTTGCTTAGAAGGAAAAAACAAAATGTGAAAAATCTAGATTAAAAGTATATTTTCAAGCAATATTGAAAGAAAATTAGATCATTGCCTTTTCTTTTGATTTTTTTAAATTAGCCTTCCTCTGTATTTGTAATTTATTGTATAACACCATCTTCACATTTATAGCATTTTACTACACACTTACTAAACACTGTGGGGTTTACAAAATAGTTTGCATAAAATATGCATTAATTTTTCCTGTGAACATATTTCAGAGACAGTCTGTATTGTGACATAGGAAGGCTCATTATAATTACTTGATTAGAGATAAAATTAAGGATCCCTGCTTAATGATGAAAACACAGCTATCAAGATAAATATATGACGTCAGAGGCATTTTATTTATTTTTTTCTCAGTGTCAATACTCTCCATCAGATGACTACCAGGGACATATATATAATTGAACAGGTTAGATTTATTACTTATTGCAACAAAGAAATGAAAAAGATGAAATGTGATATTGTGATTTATAATAACAAATATATAGTTAGTCTTCCTTCCTTTCCTGGAAAATAGCTCCCAAAACCTTCAGAATGTCCTAAGTGATAAGAGAGACAAAAGTATTGTCATATTTGTAATAAAACCCTATCAACCACACCTGAGTTTATGTAAATGAGGTGACTTTTGGACCTCATTAAGGATGAGGGTTGATTGCCATAGGAACCAACCATGTGATTGGAAGGTTGGAACTTTCATTCTCACCCCCCTGACCTCCAGGGAGGGGAGAGGGACTAGAGGTTAACTCTCCATCGCCAATGGTCAATGATTTAAGCAATCATGCCTCTGTAATGAAGCCTTCATAAAATCCCAGAAGGATGGGTTTGGAGAGCTTCTGAGCTTTGAACACATGGAGATTTGGAGAGAGAAGTGTGTTAGGAAAGAGTTTGGAAGTTCTCTGTCTTATCCTCATAACTTTGTCTTATGCATCTTTCTCATCTGGCTGTTACTAAGTTATATCCTTTTATAATAAAGCGGTAATCTAGTAAGTCAAATGTTTCTCTGAATTCTGTGAGCCATTCTAGTAAATTAATCAAACCTAAGGAGGGGGGTTATTGGAATCTCTAATGTATAACCTGTAGGTCAGAAGCACAGATGATGATCTGGACGGGCAACACCTCGACATGCCATTGGCACCTGAAGTGGGGAGGGGCCGTCTTGTACGATGGAGCCTTTAACCTGTGGGACCTGACACATCTCCATGTCCGTAGTGTCAGACTTGAGTTGAACTGAGGGACACACAGCTGGTATGGGATAATTGCTGGTTGGTGTGGGGAAAGAACCTACACATTGAAAACAGGAATCAGAGACTGGTGGGGATGGAGAGAAGCTAGTGTCTCTGATTTTCTTTTTTGTATGTTTCTGTTTTGTTTGTTGTTTTGCAACAATTTGAATCCCAAAACTTTTGCAGAAATTACCAGAAGGGGGAAAAAAAGACACTTTCTTCCTACTTGGGTAGCTAAATTTGAGGATATGATTCAGGAACTTTCAGGAGGTATTTAAATTTTCCGTGGAAAGGTAACTTTCCTGCTACTGAAGCCTACAGAGAGGAAAGGCAAAATATAAAGAAACACCCACCGAACTGACTGAATCCAGAGGATATTTTTTGATCTCCTACATCCAAATATGCCTGAAGATTTTCATACTTGAAGTCCATGATGCTCTTTTCAATAAGAGCCAAGAAATTCCCCTGTTTCCATAAGGTGGTCTGACTTGGGTTTATTTGCTGCAACTGAAAGGTTCCTGTCAAGTTCAAGCACACTGAAACCAGTGATTGAACAGGCAAGAGAATTGCCATGGTTTCTCTTGAATGATGCGATCAAACCTGGACTAGGCATTCCTTTAGGGGAGGTTTTATTTTCCATTCAAACTCTAGAGCACACAATATATATAGTACCTCCAGATATTTTATTCACTGCTGTCTGTTATGTTTTTCTAGTACTTGCATTCGGATGACCTGCCGTCTGATGCCCACCACTCATTTAAGTGGAGCAGGACTGACCTCTGACAGATGACTTGAAGTTCCCCTTTATATGAATAACTTCTTGTTCTGTTTCATAGGAGCATTTATTGCTCAATAACTTCTGGAAGCTGTCAGAAGGCTTGTGTTGGTTGCTGAGAAGCCAATTCTGTTCCCCTAATTTAATTAGGAACATTTCCAAAGACACTGTTCATTTTCAAGTGTCCATAAATTGTAGGCTACTCATATGCTGTATTGCATATTTTTGACTAAGCCTATCTATCATCTGATGTGTTTGTTCACTTGCCCCCAAACAGATCTTTGGATTGCTTGGCGTCCAAGAAAAACTAAAGTGGGATAGTAAAGTAAATGAAAAAAACAAAACACAGATTTTATTCAGGGCTATTGTCATAAGGGAAAAGAGACTTCAGTATAGAGCTCAGCTCAGTTCCAAATACAACATGAGCAGGTGAGAATTTATAGTCAAGAAGCTGGGTGGGGATCAGTGGATGGGAAATTACTAAGAGGAAACATCAGGGTTAAGGGGGACACTGGTTAAACCAATCTAAAGCGATTTTTGCTGAGGACAGACCAGGGGGATCAGATATCACCTGGGGGACGGTGGAGGATAAAGGACTCAACTGGATATGGAAGATAATCAAATATCAAGGGGGGGGGGGGTTCTGGTTAAATTGACTTAGCAGGTTTCTTGCTATAACTGGCTTTTCCAAGGAAGAGACAAAGAGTGTCTGAAATATCTATATGATCCCTATATCTCTTCTTCACAGGAAAAAAAATAATGCATATTTCATGAAAAATATGTTGTAAACTGCACAGTATGTATTAAGTATATAATAAAATGCTATTAATGTGAAGACAGTGTTAGGTGATAGGTTACAAAATACAGAGGAAGGTTAATTTAAAAAAAAAGCAAAAGAAAAAGCAATGACTTAGTATTTTTTCAATATCATTGAAAATACACATTATCTAGACTTCCATATTTTATTATTTTTTCTCTTAAACAAATAACAAAGTAGCAAATCTTTAAAAATACGCCACGGACAGATGAACTCACAGAGGTAGTCGGGGCAATTAAAAATATTAATGTGTTTTTTGACAAATTTCACTACTGTTCATTTTTATGGCTCAACTTGACCTAAATGAGATATAAATCACCTAAAGGTAAGAGGTGATTTTGAGCTTTAATTCTTACTAAGGATAAATCATTATCAAATTCTTCCATTCTTTATTCAACACTGAAATTAAATATCTACCTCTGAGAACTAAATCATAAAAATCTGTTTAGAGTATTTATTATTTTTCAGTGTGGTTAATAGTTATTGTAATTCTAAACTAACAATTTCAAAACGCTAATCCTTTTAAATGCACTGAGAAAATGTCGAGGACCTAAATATTTGAATATGGCATTCTCATAGAAACCATAACATTGTACTTGTATAACAATAAAATGATTACAACCTTGACAATGTAATATATTTTCATTACACTTTTAGTTACATTTAGTTAATTAAGGACACCTTATACTGAAGAGCAGCCATATGACAAGATTAAGGGGACATAATTGTCAGTGAATAAGTGCTTTGTCAATATAAGTAGCTATAAGTAATTGATGACTCATGTTAAGAAGCAATCAAAGCAGAGCAAACAATTCTCATAATAATAAAAAAAAATATTGGGTGGAAGTTGACATAAATTTGAATATTGGGAGGAAATTTCTGTACAGTTCTGCCTGTACAGTTATTGAACAGTGCCAAGTACTTTGTTGAATCAACCAAGTTGCACTGATAGGCGACTGAATGTGACAAAATTGGTTTTGGTCACTGATGGTATTTCCGTAGTTCAAGTTTACCTTGAAAGTTGGTTTGGCCAAAACAATGAATATGATAGTTCTCGGGCTGTTACTTCTGAATTAAATGGCATTTTAGCTTAAAAAAAAAATTGTTGGTTTGAGTTTTCCATTCATATTCACCCAATGGTAAGGAACAGAAACCTTTGAACAGATGCTGGAAAGTTTTTAATGTACTTTCATGAAAATTTAAGAACAAGAGTCATGGTATGGTTAAGTCTGTTAAGTAGTTGCAGAAATTTTGCACCTCAAAAGTGTTAATAACAATAACAAGAATTAATAGAACTTTATTTTTATGGTTCTGTGATTATATGACTCAGCCATCATACAAGCTGCTTCTTCCCATTTCATTATCAATTAGTTTCTTCTGCTTATATTTATATTAGACTTGTCTTGACCTAGGCTCAACATTACATGGTGACATCCTTTTCCACCTTAGCTGCTAAGGGGCCAATTCTCTCTAAGGGGGCTTTTGATTCCATTTTCACAGATCAGATCTGATGAGCCCAGATAGTATTTTTGTTAGACTCAGGGAGTGGACCAGTCATTCATTATATAAGGGAGAAATAAACTTACATATTATTTTACCATCATTTTATTTTTGCAGGTTGGGAAAGTTTAAGAATTATCACTATCTAGAGAGAGAGTTCTGGTAAAGATGGCAGAGTAGGTAAACACTGTACTTACGTTCTCTCGTGACCACATCAAAATTACAACTAAACTACAAAACAACGGTCATTGAGAATTGCCTGAAGTCTAGCTGAACTGAAGCCCTACAACTAAGGACATAAAAGAAGCCACCTTGAGACAGATAAGAGGGGCAGAGATGAAGAACGGGCTAGTTCCACATCCACATGTGACCATTAAAAATCAGAAGGAATATCCAAGCTCTAGAGTTCCCTCCTGGAGGAGCGAGGGGTCCCAGCGCCACACCAGGTTCCCCAGCCCAGGGTTCCAGTACCAGGGAGAGAAGTCTGCAAAATATTTGGTTGTAAAAATCAGTGGAGATTGTGGCTGGGTGAGATGGAGGGTGGCTAGAGTCCCAGGAACTTCTCTTAAAGGGACTGCACACAGACTTACTGATGGAATCAGTGGCTCTGAGCTGGGACAGGGACATACGGAGTGGCGGGGGGGGGACCTGAGTTATCTGGTTTCAGGATGGGGGCTGAAGGGGCAGCTTTCTCCCAAATGAAGGAACTGGTGGAACCCATTGTTTCTTTGTTGAGCCTGTCCCCTCCCTGCATGCAGACCCAGGTGGATATCATATCTAAGTCTCCATCTAGCTGGTTGACATCATCTGTTCACTATGTCCCGGTGATTCGAGACCCCGCTCTGCCCAACTTTCGAGCACACCCAAGCTGTTTCCAGTGGCTTTTGTACATAAACCACATGCCCTGGCTCATGCTGCAGACTTTTCTAGGGTCTGTCACAGATTTGAGGAACCCAGACAAACAGCATCTGCCTTGAGTGTGTCCTGTAACTCTGGCTGAGCAGCCCTAAGTCTGGCATTAGCGGTAGCCAGCCTTGGTTTGCAGCTTGGCCTCTCAAGGCAATTCCAAGCACAGCACAGGTGGTGGCCATCTGCAGATTGCCTTGTGGCTCCCACCGGGTGGCCCTGGGTGGGGCATAGGCTGCAGCTGAACTTGACCTGCAGTGGGTACCCTCCCAAGTGGCCCTGGACTTGGAGTACCCAGTGGCCAGCTTCAGACTGGGCCAGAACATCAGCCAGCCACTTCCAAAAATGACACATGCAAGGGGCAAATTGGGCAGGCACCACAGCCCTACTGAGGCAGATCCTCCTCTGTAGGGTCAGCCCCTGTACCACAACTCCTCCACTGTAGCCATGGCCAGTCTTCACAACCAATGATCCCGAGAGTCAATCCCTTTCACTGATGTTCAACGAACAATCAAGGTTCAACTATAAGAGGAGGGCACACACAACTCACACAAGGACCACAACTGCACAGCTCAGGTGATGGGGGAGACTGTGCCACTGTGTCCCACAATACACCTACTACATAAAGCCATTCTATCAAGACCGGGAGACTCAGCAGCCCTACCTAACACATAGAAATAAACATAGGGAGGCAGCCAAAACGGGAGACAAAGAAACATGTCCCAAATAAAAGAACAGAACAAAGCTCCAGAAATAGAACTAAACAAAATGGAGACAAGCAATCTACCAGATGCAGAGTTCCAAACACTGGTTATAAGGATGCTCGGTGATCTCAAGGAGAACTTCCACAAAGAGAAAACATAAAAATGGAGACAGAAAACATTTAAAAAAAAAATCTTGATGGTGGTCATATCACATACACAGTCTGACAATTAAGTTCAGGAACTTGTTGCAACGATGTTGCCATCAGGGGGATTATTCATTATGAACTTGTACCAACTGGACAGTTAACCCAGTTTACTATTTGGAAGTGCTAAAAAGGCTGCATGAAAAAGTTAGACGAAAATAACCTGAACTTTTCGCCAATAATTCATGGCTCTTGCATCACGACAATGCACCAGCTCACATCGCACTGTCTGTGAGGGAGTTTTTAGCCAGTAAACAAATAACGGTATTGGAATAACGTCCCTACTCACCTGATCTGGCCCCCAATGACTTATTTCTTTACCCAAAGATAAAGGAAATATTGAAAGCAAGACATTTTGATGAAATTCAGGACATCAAGAGTAACATGATGACAGCTCTGATGGTCATTCCAGAAAAAGAGTTCCAAAATTGCTTTGAAGGCAATAAGTCAGTGCATAGCTTCCCAAAGGGAATACTTCGAAGGTGACCATAGTGATATTCAGCAATGAATTATGTAGCACTTTTTTCAGGGCGAGTTTGCGAACTTAATTGTCAGACCCTATAATACCGTATTTTATGAATTTCCTTTTAAACATGAAAAAACTAAGGCTCAAGGATTTTAAAATAACATTTTAAAGCGAAAAGATATTAAGGGACAAAATCAGAATTCAACACACATCTGCTTGTCTCCTAAAACAAGCTCTTAATCTCAATACTATACAGCTTTATTTCTTCATTAGTGCATTACATTTGCATACTCTAACCGATTAAATGATATCTGTTTAAGTAGGAATGGAAGATGATGCTATAAAATGGGAATGTCTTTTATCATAATGTTTGACTTTTAAATTCCAGCTTAATAAAATACTAAAATAGTATAGTTGGAAAATTTTAAATTTGAACTACTTAAATTTTAAAGTAAGATTAATATATTTCACTTTCGTACATAGCCAGAAGAAAAGCATCTCTATAATTTTGTCAAATGGTCTTTATGATTTAGCTACGAAAGAAAATCATTAATTTCAATCTTTGAACTAATTTACCCTGTTTCCTATTTCATTGTACTTTGCTCTTTCTGCATTTATTCAATTCACTAAATTGACAACTTGAGTTTCAGTTTGAATTTTTTTTTTTAAGATCAAAGGCAAAACATGATCCTGTTTCCTATTTTGAGGAGAAAGCACAGATCTCAATGTACTAAATGCCATTCTATAATTTCAAATTACTATTGACAAAGAGTAAAATCTGAAATGAACCGAGACTCAGATTAAAACTGCTTCAGTAAATTAAAGTTAGGTTAAATGAATGATCAATGTAACTGACTGTGCAGGTTATAGTTAATTTTATCATAATTTACAGACTAAAAAAAGGAAATTCTTTTACATTTCCAGAAATTACAATGAGTGAATTTAGGTTAATTATCAGGTGGTGGACTGGAGTGATGTGTATTATGGTTTGTAGAAATAAGCTTCCCTTTAGCACGCCGAATGAGAAAGGAAAATTAAACACATTTTTCAAAACCGCATTTATTCAATAATACTAAACCAAATAAAGAGTACATGCAATTAAATAATTTAAAAAGTTTAAATTCCATTGATGTAATTTTTTACTGCTTTCACTAGGTCTGCATTGATAATAACCTTTTCCTCTATTCTCCACCATTTAAAGGTATAACTGTAAGCTAAGGCAATCCATGTTTTGATATGTCTATAAACAGTGAAATAGGATGCCTATGACTCATGATGTATCCTGTTCAAGCAATTTGTCCACAAGTTGCCTATCAGATTCCTTATCTACCTTCTGCTTTCCTACTGCCTAGTCTGGCAAGTGGCTCTTACTTTATTTTTCAGTAATGATAACCTAGGTGTTTTTTGATCACAACTTAAGTTATCTCTCTCAGCTTGATCGCTTGCCCTATTGAGAAAGGAAAATCTTCTTGCTCTCCTTTCCTACTTGCTTTCTCTGCAATTAATCATATGCTCACAGTAATTACAATAAATATCAGGTCATTTCTGTTTAAGCAGTCTTTAGCTGATCCTTCAAAGTCTGTTGCAACTCCATACCACTTATATTTTATATACATTTATAGATTCTTATTTGAGGCTATGTGATTTCCTGGTATTTTCCATTCCTCATTACTCATCCATACTGAAGTCCTCGAAAGGTTAGTACTGTTGATTAGGTGATTATTAGTCCAGATAAGATAAATCTATTCTAGGTACAGAATATATTGCATTTCCTATTATAGATTGCCAACACACTTGAACACACACGCATTTAAATAGAGCATAACAAAATCTCTGAGTAGAACTCTGAAGTGGTGTCTGCACACACACACACACACACACACGCACACACAGAATATCAAGGGGAGACTGGAAAATATATATGTATATATAGGAATTGAAAGTAAAGTAAAATACAGAATCTTGCCACCGCCTAATACCGTGTGTGTGTGTGTGTGTATATATATATATATATATATATATATATATATATATATACACATACATATACATATACATATACATACATATACATATACATATACATACATATATATATATATATATATATATATATATATATATATATATATATATGACACCTGCATCATGATGTTAGGGAATCTACATATACTATGTATTCTACTAGATTGAAAGCATAATGTCAAGATCTTCATTATATGCTGTCATATATCTTATTGTCTTTTATAAGGACACTTAGAACAAACATATATAAATTATCTGTCTTACGTTTTTTGTTTTTTTTTTACCTGCAAAACTTGTTTTTAGTTTAGTTTTACTTTGTTTTTTTTCTGTATTGGTTTAGAAGTCTCATCTTTGACTCCATTTTTTTAAAGTTCTCACACAGGCAGTGCCTAAAACAATATGCAATTCTTATGCTCTGTCTTTTTTTTTTTTCTTCTTTCAGTGCCTATATATGCTCAATAGTTGCCAAGTCACTGTGCTTGGTCCTGAATAAAATACAAACAAAAAACTAATGAGTAGGGGACGCACTTTCCAGGAGTTCATGATTCCACACTGGCCATCAAAAATGGTTAACTTGCTTCTAAGTTTGATTTGGCTTAGATTCAGATTTTTAACCAAAAATGACCTTTTTAAGAAATAGTGAATTTTGCTATATATACGTTATTTATATTCTCAGCTGTGTATTTGTTTATCTATTGTATATTGCAACTAAAAAACTTACCAGTTATTCTTTATTACTAAAAAGGAAAAAAAATTTGTGAATCATCATTTTAGTCTTTATAAATTGGAGTCATAACATTTAAGGAGCCGTTTATTAATTAATTTCATATATGGAACTAAATTTCTAAGACATTTTTTTCTGTCATCCAAATTCCAAACAGTAAAAACAATAAAGTTGTTTCTGAGCAGCTTCTTCAATGTTGCAAATGTCACTTTTCAAGTCAGTCTCTTTTTTCAACACAAATGAATACGAGCTTCTTTTTTTAACTGCTGATTCCTTGAGTGCTTTGAAATGGAGCCTGCCTATTCTGATATATCTATTCCTCTTTCCTTATCCCATCTCTTCTCCTGTTAATAGAAAAGTTATTTATCTATCAGAATCTACCATTCCACTCTCCTCTCTTGTCAAGGACATTCAGCTTTATGTGTTGCTAACAATAGTGTAAATAAGACAACTGCTACTGATACTTATTGAGTGTTTATGTGAAGCACTGATAGGCATTTTGGATATATTATTTCTAATCTTCATAACAATCACACATGGTAACTCTCATAGTCTCCCTTTTATGCAAAAGTAAAAAGAGACTTCAGCGGTTACATAACTTGCCTGAGGTTACATACGGAGGTCTGACAAGCTTGCGAGCTTATTGCAATGATGTTGCTCACCTTTTTTGATATCAGAGAGATTATTCATTATAAATTTGTACCAACTGGACAAACAGTTAACCAAGTTTACTATCTGAAAGTGCTGAAAAGGCTGCGTGAAAAAGTTTTCACCAGCAATTCATGGCTCTTGTATCATGACAATGCACCAGCCTACATGACACTGTCTGTGAGGGAGTTTTTAGCCAGTAAACAAATAACTGTATTGGAACACCCTCTCTACTCACCAGATCTGGCCCCCAATGACTTATTTATTTACCCAAAGATAAAGGAAATATTGAAAGGAAGACATTTTGATGACATTCAGGACATCAAGGGTAATACGACGACAGCTCCGATGGCCATTCCAGAAAAAGAGTTCCAAAATTGCTCTGAAGGGTGGATTAAGCTCTTGCATTGGTGCACAGCTTCCTAAGGTGACTGTAATGGTACTCAGCAATGAGGTATGCACCACTTTTTCTAGGATGAGTTTGCGAACTGAATTGTCTGACCTCGTAGGTAGTGTCACAGGTTGGAGGTGAACCCAGGCTACGTGTCTCTACGCCCCCCTCCATCTCCATTAACAGCAGCCTCATTTTCTTCAGGTAAGTCTTCATTCCTGTCCTTCACCTTTTTACCACCCTCTAGCTAGCTATATCTATGTATCTGCACGTCTTTAAATTGGCTATTGGCAGTCTTGCATGTATTCAGTATTAAAAAACAAAACAAAACATGTTCAGTTGAAATATCTTCCTTGGATGGGCTAGAAGGGTTGTCTTTAGAATCAAGTTCTATGACCTGCATTTATAATTCCTTGTACCCAGATTTCTTACCCAAAACCATTAGCCTCATGATTCCTGGACTGTTGGTCCATTCTTCAGTGTCTTCAATCTGAAGGATAGATTTCTCTGGACTATCCTTGGCTGCTTACTTAGAATAACTAGAGAGTTTGGCTTTGGCCCTCATGATCCCCTGCTTCAATATTTCCTTCCTGATGAAAAGCAGATTGGAAGGAAAACAAGAATTTTGACTTTGCATTCAGACAGACTCAAACTTGAGTCTTAGCTCTGCAACTTACTGTGTTTCCCAGAAAATAAGACCTAGCCGGAGAATCAGCTCTAATGCATCTTTTGGAGCAAAAATTAATATAAGACACGGTCTTATTTTACTATAAGACCAGGTCTTTAATATAATATAACATGATATGATATGATGTAATATAATATAATATCAGGTCTTATATTAATTTTTGCTCCAAAAGACACATTAGAGCTGATTGTCTGGCTAGGTCTTCTTTTTAGGGAAACATGGTATTAGGTGGTAGCAAGATTCTGTATTTTACTTTACTTTGAAGGTCAGCAAAAGTTTCTGATTCCTGTGTTGCTATTAGACTTACATCAGACCAATATTATTTGTTTTTGTTTTTCTTATATTATTGTTGATTTGTTGTCTATTGAGTGTCACCTTGTCTAAGATCCAAAGATTAGCCTTTACAA
Organism: Rhinolophus sinicus; assembly: GCF_057876585.1. Lineage (NCBI taxonomy): Eukaryota > Metazoa > Chordata > Mammalia > Chiroptera > Rhinolophidae > Rhinolophus > Rhinolophus sinicus. The sequence continues at coordinate 157,613,155 of NC_142514.1, read as the reverse complement.
CATAGAGACTTTCTGGCTTGTACAGACATTACCAAATGCAACTTTGTTTTAGATATTATGTTCTTATTTGTTTTTAAACAACCCTGGCTACGATGTTCTTACTTGCTTTCAAACAACTCTGGCTATTCCTGTGACGCTCAATGTGTGCTCTGGAGGAACATCCTTTATACTTTCTGCCTACTCTGGACCCCTGAAAATGTCTATAGGTGATCTCTGCTCATGAATGGACTGTGGGGACTAGGGCTTATAGATTGTCCCAACTGACTCTATTCTGCTAATGAAAACAATAAAATTCTTAAGTTTTCTATGTCACCAAATGTTCTTCCCCACTTCCTAACAAATAACCTATGAACAGTTGCAACTGTTCTAGTGTGCTTTTACTAGCCCTGTCGAGAGTTTACTATTTCCAACTTGGTTATGTATGAATTGCATACACATCATTTCTTTTTTGTTGTTGTTCTCAGGTAACCATTAATCATTTATTATTAGAACTACAGGAAACTACTTTCTTTCTTTTTTTTCTAACACAGAGTGAGAGAAAAGCAAATTCAACTTTACTTAATTTTGGTTTTAAATCTTCTCATGTCAAGTAATGGTGCCATGAAAAAAATGCTTATCGAATGTAAAGTTCTTTATCGGTTAGTAAGTAAAAGTTTAAAGTGCCTAACCAGACAGCCTGGCTCTGCTAGCCTTGTCAGAATCCTTTATGTATCGTTCTGAGAGTGTGGAAAGTAGCATCACTATACTCAGACTCTGCAGAAGGCAAAATGACAGGGATCAATGCTCACATCTCAACTGACTTTCAGGTATAGAAATAAAAATTCTGACCGAACAAATTGTGTATTTTAAATTCATTTTCCAGTAGCAGGTGGTGAATGTATATAAAATTATGCCATTCCTTCTGTTGATCATATGCTGGCCAATATTGTGTGAAAATTAAGAATGGCTGGGATTGAGCCCATGGAAGCGGAATTAGGAGAAACCACCAGCTTTAATGATGTTCAAACCTCCAATCTCAGATTTCTTTGTGCTCTGCTCAAGCTAAACATTCACAAATATTTTGATAGACCACATTTTGGAATAGAGCAAGAACTTTTGTGTTATAAATAATCATGGGCAATAATTATTGCACACATTGATTTATAAAAATGAAATGTCATGTTGTTTGATTAGTTTTTCTTAATTTCTTCATCTATAACATGAGAATTTTATGATCTGTTCTATCTTTCTCAGAGAGGTTTTTCAAGAATCAAAAGTAAGGAGATCAAAGTATACTTTGAGCTACAAAAATTAATTATTAATTATTAATAATTATTAATAACATGGGATACTAAAAATGTCATCAATATGAACCTCACCTTAGGTTAGAAGCAATTTCACAATATTCTGGAATTTTAAAGTTTTAATGACTTTTTGAGATCATTTGGCATGGTTAATTTTCTCATTTTGGGCAGTGAAGATCTTGGGTAGTGTGGGGTTAAATAGTATTGAAATTTACCCAGAAAATAAACCAAGAATGTAGTTCTTGAAACCTTTAGCTCAGTTCACTCTCTAGGGTATTATCATTTATTTATAAAAAAGCCTATAAAATATTGTTTCCAGATCATGGTATGGTGACTACACACACACACACACACACACACACACACACACACACACACTCACACACACACACCTGAATAATAAAACAAAGTATTTCCAAACAGGGTGATGTTATTTCCCACTATTTTTTATTATCTTCTGCTACGTGAAACTGATTGCTAGTCCTCAGAATGATTTTTAATTTTTTTTTCCTCTTTTCTCTTCAATTATTTGTATTTGGCTTTTCTTTTCCTACTCCTCCCAGGGGAAAAAAAATAAGATTTACTTTATACCTATAAGTATCCCCAATTATTCATTGACTCTTACTGAGGCCTACAGCATAAAAAGAATAAAAGTAATACAAATAAAAATAATTACACACACACACGCATATATAATTTTACATCTTACAAAGCACTTTTATGAATTTAGTCACATCTAATTCTCAAGACAACGGTGTGAGTTAGAATTTATTGCTCACATTTTACCAATCAGGGAAGTAAAGCTTGAAGACTTTTTGACCTGGCACGGACATCGCACTTAACCAGTGGTAGTGACCAGACGTTGGAGCTCTGACTAAAGCCCGATCGTTTGATAGGGCTCCTCTCTGCTGCTGCTTCGGAGGAGTGCGTTTGCACCCCTCTCCTCTGTATTTACAGGACTCATATGTAATGTGGACGGCTATACTTGAATTTAGTTAGCAAGATATAGAAAAATGCAGAGCACTAAATTATATTGTGGTAACATAAATGCATCATCAATCCTAGCAACTTCATTATCTAAGCAACTTCAATATTAAATACCACATAATTTATTTCCTTTAATCCCAACATTACTTGGTTGCTGTAGATAGCCCTGAAATACAGTGACTGTAACCTTTTTCTATTAACTATGAACAGTTAATGATCCAAAATCCTTACAGTGCTGATGTAATGTCTCGCCTGAGACCCATTTCCATCCATAACCCCTGGCCTTGACTTCAAACTCTGAAACAAATTATTTTATATTTTCTCCAAGGTAGCATAAGGTTGCAATCTTTTGACTGCAAGTTTTAATTTTGGAATTAGCCAGAATTCATTTTGGGTTTAGCCTGGTGAAGAAAGTTGATGCCCAAGCATAATCATATATTCTAGAAGTATAATAAAACAGTTCTGTACTGGTAAGGCCTTAGGCAAATACCAAATTTGAAGCAAGTTATATTCTTTGAAAATCACTTCTGATTGTATTTTCCATTAACCTGAAACAAATTCACTACCTTACATACTTTAGTAATGTTGTCTACTACTCAGAGAAATGTTCTCTCTTTGTTATGACATTATTATATACCATTTCTGTCTAATCTTTGATAATTCACTTTTCACTTGATCTAAGTATCCTGGGTTACTTGTAAAATGTCACATCAGCTACTATTATAGATTAATTTTGGAATAAACAAGCCTGTGTGTGTGAGAGAAATGTTAAAGCAAGAAATAAAAAGTGGGCAAGTAAAGGGAAACCTATGTTAACTCTAACCGGAGTGCTTGTCTTACATTGAGGATAATATTTATAATGGGTTGGATTTGCTTGTGGTAAAATTTGTCTGAACTTCAGTGAATCAATATAGAAAGTGCGGCAAAAAAATGTATACACATTTTAAGGAGGAAATAAACTGCATTAAAATTGTAATATTCAATATATACCAATAATAAAAGATGAATAGAAGTCACATTTGACTTCTGCAATTACAAGAGGTGCTCAAAGTGGTTACCATCAGCATCAAGACATTTCTGATTACGGCGAACTACTGCTTGAGCAACGTTGACCAAAGTGTCCACTTGTATAGATTTTTTTGGCAACCTCGGTGTATGTATGTGTGTGTGTGTGTGTGTGTGTGTGTGTGTGTATACATATATATACACACACACATATATATATGCATATATATATATATATATATATATATATATATATATATATGTATATATATACTTTCAAGACTCATACCATAAAACCCACCAAAAACCTACAATAGTTTAAGAGCTCTATTGACCAACTTTTCTTAAACATCTACTAGCAATTCATTAGGTCTAGATAAAACTTGAAAACATGCTATCAAACTGCACTTTTTATTTCATTTACTAATTTTAATATTTTTAATACCATCATTATTTCTGAAAACAAAACCCTATCTCTGCCCCGATATTAAGACAAACACAATGTAAGAAGGATATTTGACAACAGTCAATTTCCCCCAAATTGTCCTTGGTACTGCACTGATAGCCACTGAAACACAAAGGTGCTTCAAGGAATTTTCTGAAAGCTTACAGGTTTCAGCTAGGTTTTATCTTTGAAGCCAGATTTTCTTTAATTACTTTGAAGGACTTGCAAACAATCTTTCAAGCAGAGGGTGGTGTCAGGAGTCCCCTCAGTCCCCATTTAAATTGAGGGTGAGCATAAAAGTACAGCGAACATGGGGGAACCAACCTAGAGGCTTCAGATGAAAAGAGCAGATTTTTCCTATGACAGCCATACTAACGAGCTATGGGAGGCTGGTTATATCCATCCTGCCTCTGTTGGATGCCCCCTTCTCCAACTCCATTAGGAGACATGAAACGAAGTTTAGAATTTAGAGTGGAGATCACAGAAATAAACTGAATTTCTAGCTTTTGAAGCGGATATCATAATGCATTTCCAGAGTGGTCAAACCAGACGAATAGTACAGGAAGTACAAGTACATACAGAATAAATAGACATGCCTTTCCATCAGACATCTATAATTGTCTCAAAAGGAAATGTGTTTCTACCAAGGGACAGAGGTTTCCCTCACTGCAGAGAAAGCTGTAGTGTCACTAAATTTAAGCAATATATCCTTGTTGTCATCAATATCAAACACCATCATCATCATCACAACCATCTTCATGACGAACACTTACTGGACATGTGCTACCTTCCAGACACTGTGATGAGTACTTTACATGAATTAATTCATTTAGTTGTCACCACATTCCTAAGAGGTACAAAATATTTCTATCTCCATATTACAGAAGGGGAAACTGAGAGGCAAGGAAGGGAACTAATAAACAAAATAGATAATAATTAATGCATTCAGGATTCAAGAATATGTCATCTGACTCAAGAGTTTCTCTCTTAATAACTAAACTCTCTTGTCTCCCTGTAGCAGTCCTAGAATCAAATGATAGTGGGTTAAATTATTAGGTCTGTCACTCATTAGTTTTGGGACTATAGCCCAATAAGGGACATATAACTGTTTCCTCATCAATAGAATTAAGCAAATAAAAATCAACTATTTCACAAAGATGGGGGAAATTTTAAACAAAAAGATTATGCAAATGCTTCATATAATATCTAAAAGTGAAAATTACCTTAAGATACCGAAGCAATACTTTAGTAATTTGTGTGTGTGGATTTGACAAGTAGAATTAATCAAATTTTATGTTTCCTCAGAGATTAATTTAGGCACTCTGAAAATCTCAATTGATTAGCAGTCAAGGAGGCTTTTAATTTAAGTGCTTAATTAATTTAGCTGATGAGACAAACAATGCCAGAGGACATAAAAGTGAGAGGCAGGTCAGGGGTCCAGATTTTTGGTGCCTTTAATTCTGCTTCAGAACACCACAACCTCTTTTTTTCTTTTCCTTTTTGGTCTTACTCTTCATTCCTCATTCTCCCACACCATTTTCTTTTCTTTTTTTTGTAAGGAAGAAGAGGATTTGTCAGCATTGGAATCTGGGAAGTAGCGAAAAAGTCCAGTTTGTTCTCTGCACCCTCTCCATCACAAACCTGAAGCCCTGAAAGTAAAAGATTTCCCCAAGGCTGCAGATTTCCTGGCAAGGGTTTGCCAGGGTATATTGTAAAAGAGGTTTGCAGTGTCCCCCTGCCTTACACAACATACGAGAATCCTTGATGCTCTGCCACATCGTATTATTCTGCAGTGTTTGCTTCACACAATCATTTGACAAAGGTTACAAGCCAATAACATCTGTGGCATTATATTAGCATCAAAAACTGCTGAATGACTCAGACTCAGCACAAGTTTAGGCAGGGGTACTGAATTCCCTAGATTAGAGTGAATAGAGAAGGACCAGACATATAGTCAACCATAGCATTTTCCATTCCACCCATCAGTACCGCTGGCAAAGTTAGTTAGCACTGTTTGCTTTTATGGACGAAAAAGGGAACACAGAACTAACCCTGACAAGTTCAGGAGATGCCAGCATAACTGGCCCTACAAATTCAGAGACCTAAATAAACCAAATAGGATGATCTGAACATACAAATTTCTAACTAAAAGCAGTCATGGCAGGTAGTCACATGCTTAGCCTGTAGCTTCCTTGACAAAGGCCCATCTTTACCTTAAGTGAGCCTGTCCATTGTCTTTTTTCCATCTAAGATAACATACCCTGGGAATGTTAGAGTAACCTTTCTCTCCAGACCCTTCAGGGCACAATCCACAACACCAGAGCAGGAGACCACGGAATCCTTAGTTGTTATCTTGTTCCCCAAATACCATCTCTGCTGTAAATGTTAATTGTTAACTGTCCTGTACCTATCAATATAAAAGGAGTATGTGTCCCTTTGTTTTACTTTTCATCCAATCTCAGAGATTCCCACCCCCATCCTTTTTTTTTTATTATTTAATTTATTGGGATGACAATTGTTAGTAAAATTACATACCCCCATCCCTTTTGCTTTCTTCAGACCCTTTAATCTATAACCAATGGATTTACTGTAACCTTCCTTAAGACTCCTCCTTTGATCCTAGAGTATAAAATAAGCTGCAAAACTGCCGTTCTCCAGAGCACTTTCTTAATCAATTGAGATTTTGCTTTCTGGCAATTGTTGTCCGTTTGGCTCAAATAAACTCATAAACTCATCAATATCCTCTACAGTTTTGGATGTTTCTTATGTTGACATTTTTCTGATTGTATTTTCAGACATCTGGAATTCCTTGATCCTGATGGAAGACTGAGAAGTGCCTGAAAAGACTGTGCAGGTTTACTTTAAAAAATATTTTTAAAAATCAGGTATATTGCTCTAATGGTACAGGTTGGAAGTTCCCCAAATATGAGATTATCAAAACATAAATTGATTTCTGTAAACAATGTTCCATTAGAAAATTTCCATTTTCAACTTTGCTTTTCCTGAAATACCTTCCACTGCCCTTTCTTCAAGAGTTAGTCTGTCAAGATCTTTTTTTTTTTTTTTTTTTTTTGAGTTAAACCTGTTTTGTGGTTATAGTTTCACTTTCAAACGCATTACCTAAAGCCAATTGTCTGTTCTGTTTTTGTTCCCACAATCAATGTGATCTGTAATAAATGGGCTGAGCAGACTACAGAGGTTCTTCTTTGTTTTGGGCTAGTTCATGAAGTTAGTTAGTCATTTTGTCTAACTCTAAAATGCACATTTGCTAGAGCAGTTTCTCCTTAATATTTATATAGCATAAGAAAATATCAGCTTGCTGAATCAGTGTAAAATTTATCAAATTCAAGAAGCACTGGCCAGAGACTTTTAAGAACTAAGTTTTCTTAATCATCGCTGATAAGTGATTTAGTTGTACCTCTACATTAGTTACGCCCCCAAAGACCTCATGTTCTGTGATTTTCAAATTTCCTTGACATCTTTATCAAAGGCATCTTTTATTCAGAGCTTCTAATTGTATGCGTATTAATAATAAGAGTTACTAGTTATGATTTTCTTATTGTGATCCAGAAAGTACGGCATAACAGACTGGTTTGTGTCCCCTCGATTCTACGTGGAAGCCCTAACCCCTAGTGTGACTGTATTTGGAGATGAAGCCTTTAACCAAGTAGTTAAGGTTAAATGAGGCCTTAATCCAGTAGGGCTGGTGTCCTTAAGAGAAGAAGAGCCACCAGGGATGCCGACCCTCCAGCTGCCTAAGTCTAAGAAAGGATGTCCTTAGATGAACATCGAAGGGAATTGACCAAGATGGACTTAATATTCCCCTCAGCCTGACTAATCTTTAAAAAGGTTTTTTGTTCTGTTTTGTTTTGACGTTCCTGACAATAGGCCCCTGACCTCCCTTTTCTTAGTGCCTTTATTTATACTTTAAAAAGCTGACAATGGTATATCCTTTCTCTGCTTCTTGGAAATGTCTGTAACCTTTCTCCCAGCCTCTTGCCAATTTTACAATTCAGGAAATGTCTTTCTCAAGGACCTGAGAACCATCTTTTTGAAATGTAAACATTGAAAGAAATAGGGCTCCTATCTCCCAGTCTCCATGGGAGAGCAGGAGACTAATTCGGATGAGCATCTATTAGCAAATATAGGTGACCTAATCATGAAGAAAAACAATTACTAACACAGGAATAAATCAATGTGCTCTCCACATACTGTTGACCAACACCCCACCTTCTATCATCCAGTATTTTTCCACTAGCTCACCCCAGCACTTAAGAACACTCCCAACTTTTGTTTCAACAGAATTCAGTTTAGCCTTTCTCCCATCACAATGGTCTTGAATAAAGTCTTCCTTGTCTGTTTAACTTTGTTAAGTACATTTTTTTGCTTTGGCAGCTTTTAAAGGGACCCAGAAACTAAATATTTAGGATGGAATGTCAGCAAAATTTACTTTTTAAAAATATATGAAGAGGAACCTGACACAATGGAAAGAGTGTAAGATACAGAAACCTCGAGATTTGTGTTCAGGGGCTGTCAGAACTAATCATTCAGATATTTATTTGGGTCACTGAAAAGTAGAGCAGGAAGCACCCAGTTTTCAAAATATGTGTCTTAGTTTGAGTTCCCCAGAGGTACACCCTAAGGGCAAGGATTCTAGGGCAAGTCACTTGTTGATATGAAAGAAACAGCAGTAGTAACACGAGACAAGGAGAAAGGCAGCCAATGAAGATTACCTTTTTAATCCAGCTACTACTGGGGATGAATGGGGGTTAATCTCTCATGGAAACTCTGAAAGTCGGTATAAAACACAATGCACAAAACGTGAGGGACCTGGAGCATTTGTGCACCACCTCATGTTAGACACTGTTTGAGGGTGAAGGAAAGTAATCCCCAGCGCTTCCTTCCTCAGAGTAATCAGGCAAAGACCTGTGTCAGCAAGCTTTCAGGGGATCAGAAAACATCCTCCAAAAAAGGGATGCAAGTGCTGGGCCCTGAAGAAGCTTGTACTACAACTGCAAGGACAAAAGGATATGATTGGGACAGAGTCAGATGCAATGTGTTAATCAATGTTACTTCTAGAAAAGGACTACATGGTCTCAAAAAAAAAAAAAAAAAAAAAGAAAAATGGTTAATCAAACATAAATTGCTTTTTTGACTTTATGGCTTCTCAAATATTTTAGTATATGAATGCAAATATACATTGTATAGCTTTAAGATGACAACATTTTATTTAAATTTCTAAATTGTTTTGGTAGATAAATTTAGTAGGACTAGTGTTCCTCTTTACACACTTTGGGAATCACCAATATATCCATTTGCCAAATGTTACAAATGAGGAAAATCAGATCATATGACAGGAGCTTCTAGTTATATATAACATTGTTGTATATGTTATATATCTCACCTTAAATTCTATCTGTTTTTCTTGTAGCCTTTAGTTCAGTGGATCTGTTTTCTGAAACCAGAGTTTGAGCTATAGAAATATAATTCCAAAGCTGTCTATTCCCAACAACTTTCTTCTTGCAATACAGCTTAAAACTATCATATGTATTTTATTATTTTAAAAACAAGTTATGTTATGCATCCTTTAATAGATTAGTATTTTAATGTTAGTTAACACATTGGTATATTAAGACCAATACATTGGTATTATAGTAATGTTATGAAAATTCTACCACATGTCAAAAGAAAATGTGTCATTCTATTTTCCATCCAGTATCACTACAGATAGATTAAACAATGAAAATTGTTTATATTTAACAGGTGAGAAACACAGACCTTGAAAGACTGACATACTCTAATAGTGATAGAATGAGGCAAATTCAGAGCCTATATTTAGTCAGATTTCATATTCTGACCTTCTGACCCTAGGTCTGATGCTTGCCCACATAACCTTCTTGCCATCTCAGAATCCTTCAAATAATGCTTTGGCCTAGTTTAGTTGGGGTTATAGCCTGGCTGGTGGTCCGCAGGCATGGATTTCCTACCTTTAGCGTGGTTTAAGTTATAAAAATTTCACAACGCAAAGAAGAGACTGCAATGAAAGGAAAATTAAATATTCTCAACATGCAACTGGCCAATATAATAAAACGGGTTCTATACGCATTGTCCTTAAAACTTCATTCAACACACTGGGGAACAAACTGCACTGTTTTAATATCTCTGAGAAAGAAAACATGCCAAAAACAGACAGAGGTGGTTTGGACACTTCCTTATAGGGCTGCTTTTGGTTAGGGCCCCTTGAGATGTCCACTACATCTGTTGTGTTAAAAATATTATGGCTTAACATAGAGATAAGATCTTAGCATTATTGTATTTCCACTAGCAGGAAAATATATGCTTGGTTTTGTACCTTGGCCACATTATAAAGTCTACTTATGTAAATCCTTTTGGATGGAGGAAAGACAAATCCTTAACAACAATTACTGGGTCATTAACATACTTTGATATATTAAGGCATTAAGCATGATTAAGAAGATGAAGCGTAGTGTTTCTTATCACATGAAACTGCGTCCCAATTTCAGCTCTATTGCTCAGTGTCTTAAAGACCTTAAACTAACTTATATAATTTTTGCCATAAGGAAAGATTATGTGTATGTATATATATATATATATATATATATATATATATATATATACACACACACACACACACATATATACACACACAAGATACATATACATACATATATATTATCTTGGGCAAGCAGCTTAGGTTATTCACCTGTGAAATGGGGATAGGAAAATCCTACCCTATAATAGTGTTGTTAAGGATTAGGACTAGCACAGTTTTGACCCCCATCACAAGTTATTTCAGTATCTCATGGCTATCATAGCACTTGACCTGAACCTACCTCCCCAGATTCCAAGGATAGCTATTCCTTCTTGCCTGTACCTCATTGGACACTTTGAATAAAAGTTCTCTAAAGTATGCTTAAAGCATATAAATGATTAAATAAGACTTAGCCCAAAGAATGTGTAAAGTAGGAGATAAATAAATAATAGAGATGACTTGTGTGTACACACTAACTTATTAGATTTTTATTTCAAAGTGTCAAACTCACTGCTAATTATTTTTCGCTCAAAACGAAAACAGTACTATAAAGTATTCTTTCTTTTCTTTTTTTAAAAGATTTTTCTGTGAAAGAAAACAGGCTACAGAGTTCTGTTCAATGTAAAATGGCTGACTTTGCCCAGGAGAAACTTACTTAAAAAGGAATTACAAAGATAAAAGGGAAAAATGAGAACTCAATATTTCAAAAATTTCAATGGATGATGTTGACGTTTTCTTTTTGAAAAGTTAAAAAAAAAAAATGGTGACTACATGCTCATCCTCTAATGATGCTAAAGCGGAGCCTGGAGCTTTTCTCTACCAAGCTATGAGTGTCAGCATTTAATGCCGATATGCCTGCAGAGGTACAGCTGATCATAAAGTAGTTAGGTTCTGAGTAATTGACAGCCTTTTTTTCTTGTTTTGTTTTTCCCCATGAACTGAAGTAATCAGTAACCATTTACTTTTTTAGATTTCAGAATTTGTAAAGTGCATTTATAAACTGGCAGGAAGTCAAAGGAGAAAAACAATCAGCACTGAGGAAAAAAAGTGACTTTTTTTTTTTTAATTTAAAAACCAACATTGAATATTGGCAATTTTATATGTTTGAACTTAATAGATGAAACAGACACATAGGTTTTCATGGGTCCATGTCATAATACCAACCATTCTTCTATGAGGAGGTTTCTTAAAAATCCATCAATACATTTTATAAAATTCTTGGTCATTCTATTAAGTGTAAAATGTATAGCCGTTAATGCATTCAATAAATGACACTGAGTGTTTACCATGTACTAAATCATTAGCAGAACAGATAATATCCTTGTTTTCATGGTACTTAAATTCCAGTGTTCAAAAAATAAATAAATAGACAAGAAAAATAAATAAAATACATATTAAGCATTATAAGTAGTAATAAGAGATACGGGGGAAAATAAAGCAGGGGAGAGAGATGAGTGTCTAGGGGTAATAGTCCCAATTTTAAAGCATGTGATTTGGTTAGGCCTCAAAGAAAAGTGAGGACATGAAGGATGCGAGGGATGAAGACTTACAACAATATCATTTCAGGCAGATTGAACATGAATGAAAAGGCCTTGAGGTAGGAGTTTACCTCATCTATGAAGGAGTAAAATGTGGGCAGAAATGAATGGGCTAGAGGGAGCATAGGAGGAGAACATTCATATGGAATTGGTAGAGCCATATCGAATAGGGTCTTTTGAATCATAGTAATGACTTTGACTTTTAAGTGAGGAGTAAAGGCACTGGAGGGCTTAAGTGAAGGCATAATATAGTGTCAGATTTTAACATAAGGACTCTAGCTACTATGTTAGGAATAGATTTTGGAGGCAAAACAGAATCTGGATGACAAGTTAGAACACCTTTACAATTTTTCCGGCAAGTGTTGGTGGTTTGAACTGGTGAGGCAGCACAGGTGGTGGGAGTAGATGGAATACAGATAGATTTTAAGATGTAGCTGGCAGGATTTAATCACAGACCGAAAGACCCAATTTGGGGCCTGAGTAAATGTGAGGCATTAAGGATGACTCCAAGATTTTGATCTGAGCAGTGGAAGGAACAGAGTTTCCATTAACTATTTGTAGAATATTGTAGGTGGAGCAAAATTGAAATAGAAAGAATATAAGTAACTCAGTTGTGAATACCAATTTTGAGAGTTACTAGTTATCCAAGAATTACAAAAGCAGTTCTACATGTGGGTCTAGAATTCAGGGAAGATGGCATATATATTCATCATCAAAGACTAGATAAGATGACCTACATATAAAATTATAAAATATAAAATTATATGAGGACAGATCGAATATTGTACTATATACATATAATATAAAAGTACTGTTACATACTAAATATTCCTGCCAAACATATTTCTTTGATATTGAACATCACCTTGAGATTCTAGTTTACAGAAAAGCATAGGTCAGAAGAAAACCTGACAAGGAAATAAGAATAAAGTGCCTAACTTGAAAAATATAGTTCTTCAATTCCCCGCTTTCACTTCTAAGCTCACTGTTCACAAGCAAACCAAAACTCTAAGAACTCAAGCTGTGTCAAGTATCAATAAATTCCAATTTACACCCTGTCATGCAGCCATTTAGTGGTTACTCTTACACACAACAAGCTGACTTCAGAGCTGAGTTTCTGTTTTGAGCAATTCAACGAATCTCTTAACCTTTCTTTCCCTTTAAGAAAAAAATAAAAAAAGATAAACTGTTACTTGGTCCATTTCATGGAGCTGATGTGACAACCTGCGAGATTATGTCTGCAAAGCAATTTGAATAGCTCCCAAAAAAGGATGTTCGATGTTTTCAAAAGCAAGTTGCTGGCTTTTCTGGTCTAGAATTTAAAGAGGAAACTCATGATATTGGATTTTTCCTGTATATTTACAAGGGTTGGGGCAAAGAGAAAATGGTTGCCTAAAAAGAGGATACAAATGTCCTATGGTTACCCAAAGACAGTTGTATACTTCTCTCAGAGAAGTCTCCAATGACTAGGTAATGATTTTTTAAGCATTCACTAGGCACAAGCAGCTTGAAAGACACACATGAAATCCTCCAAGGCATAAGGACAATGAATCTGGAAAAGCAACCCTCTCCCTGTGTCCTAGCTTGTGGTACCACCCAGTTGCTCAGGTTATCAATCAAGGATTCATTCCAGCCTTCTTCATTCATCACCTTCAATACATCCCCAAATCCTCTCCACTCCTGTTTCTCACCCGGTTTCTATCCACTCCTTGTCTCTTTATCCTCACTGCTTCTGCTTTAATCAACACGGGCCTCATTTTCTTACCTGGGCTATTGTGAGTCTCTCATCTGATCTTCTTGCCTTCAGTCATATATTTCTCCATTTCTTACTCCTTATGCATAGCCTACAAGGTCCCACTTGGTTTGACCTCGAATCCTTCCAACCAGTCCTACACCCTTTCATTCTCTCAAGTACAGCCTTTGCTTTACATATGCTAAATTGTTTTTAGTTCTCCAAAACCATAATTGTGTTTCACACATCTGGGTTTTGCAAATGTACTTTCCTTTCTTTTACATGAGAAGCAGCCTAGTGAAGAGTTTAGGAGCAATGGCTTTAGAAGCAAGATGCTTGTGTTCAAATCTCAGCTCTAACCTTTTCTATGCTTATGATCTGGACCTCAGTGTCTCACCACTAGAATAGTGATGATAATATTACCTTCTTTATATAGCAGTTATTAGGACTAAATGAGATCATTGATTCATGTAGCACATATTAAGGAATCAGTAGTGTTACTTTTGGTTATTATATTTTAGCCAAAATATAATAAGGCTCAAATTGCTTATATTCTTTTTGTGAAACTTTTCCTACCACCCTCCTCACCGCATCACTATTGTAACTGGTCACTCCCCCATTTGTTCTACTTCTCTTCACTATGTAGACAACAGTTAAAACTTACATGTGTTTGAAATGGTTGCTTACACATCTGCCTTTGTGCACTGAACTGTGGGAACTTCCAGAATGTACTCCCTGGTCTTAGTTATCCCAATATTTCTATGACAACTTTGGGCAAAGAATAAGCACTTAACAAATATGTATTGAAAGAAAAATAAAAACTGTAGCCAAGTAATCTCTGTCACAAAATATCCAAGAACTACAAAATGAATCTCTCCTTATTTTTCCTGGTAACATGGGAGCCCCAGGAGCTTCACTGTAGAAATGAGGTTCTTCTGTTCTTCTGCTTCTTCCTTTTTTTTTTCTTTCTTTTTTTGTTCCTCATAAATGTGAATGTTCTCTTTCCTTACATTCTAATAACTTTTCTATAGAGAAAATTCTCTTCATTCATTGTTCTGTTTAAATTTTACTTTTAGAGTAATTCGTCTCCCACTTACAACTGACTTCTTCATTGACCCTCAAACCTAAACTGGTTTGTTTAGCTCTATGTCCCATAGGGCTCCTGATAGTTGCAGCTTTGCATGCTCAAGAGGAGCAATTTATATAAAATGAGGTTAGGAGCTTCTATTTTACAAAATCTGTTTCACAGCTGAACTCTTTGGGAGCAGTACTGATTATTATTAAGCTGTCTTGCATATTAATGTCATAACTTAAAAGACTGAATTGTTTTTATTTTAAAATGCAGGTGTATATTTAAATCGGAAATGTTTAATCCTCCATAATTAGACCCCAGCACAAATTTGTATAAAAAACGGCAACATTAGTGATTCTCTATAATTATTAATACAATTTCTTTAAAAACATTAAAATATTGTACCTTTAAGTAAATGCACTTGTGAAAGCCCATTGATTGTTCATTCTTAAGGTCAATATTTCTGCTATTGTTTTTTGAAAGCAATTTGTCTATTGATTTTGCTGTATGATGAAATAAATAAAAATAATGCATGGTTGGTGGTAATCAAGAGTTAATCAGAAGTTTGGCTTTAGGCTTTTTGAAGAATACTGAATTGGATTTCTTACTACTTCCACATTTGTCCTTAGTAAATGAGTTAAAAACATCATCAATAATAAATTGTGTTTGCCTCAATAATAAAACATCCCAGTTCTATGAAGCCATATAAATACAAGGTGAAAGTGCACAACTCTTCTCTGAGGACTTCTAGGAGAGTGTTGCTTCTTTCTGTAAATCCTTGAGGTACTTAATAAAACATCATCTCTCTTAAAAGCTTTTATCCTGAAGCCCTCTAGTTTCCCACTTAGTGAATTGTCTTCTGAAGGGTCAGCTTGTCTCTTAGTGTATCAGGTTTGAAGTACTTAATATTCTGAGTATTATCAAAATAGCTTGGAGGAAATACCTCTTATAAAGCAGAGAAAGTAGTCTTTTATTTTCTATCCCAACTAAGTACCAATCTGAGATACAAGATGTTCATCAGAAGTATTTGAAGGTTTTGGGGTCTGAAGGCAGATTTGGGGCATACACTCTAGAGATTAGAAGATATTTATTTCCTACAACCAGAAAGCTAAATACATGACAGGGATACCAACTCTCAGTTGGGTGGTGTATAAACTTATATTTTCAAAATTTTTTAGACGATTGTAATATTCTGCAATCACAGATTTTGCCCATTTCAGCAGTGTCTTTATATTGGATCTTTGATATATGTGAGCTGTCAAATAGAAATGTCTGTTTATATGATCCTGTAAACTTCTAAAAGACAAGTCAAAAACAATTTGGCAAGAAAAAAATCGAACATGTAACGATTATATTTTGCAACAAAATTTTTAAGATAAGTATTATTTCTGGCACATCTTCTCAAATCAGGACATACAGAATTATGTCATTTGTTTCAATTACTATAATCAATCTTTATTGATGGACATTGGTTTGGGCTCCTTTCAGTTTTTACTCTTTTGTATGATGTTGTTTTATATATAGATATAGATATACATATAGATATAGATATAATTTATCTCTATATAATATATATAACATATAATATATATAACATAACATATATATATATATGTACATACATTTGTCTACAGATATTTTCATGTTTGTTTTATGTGGGATTAAGTCATAGAAATATTAAGTTCAAATATTAAAAAGAGCCCATATTTTCAGTATTTGCAGATAAATTTGTTATATATTTAGTCATAAAAGAGAAAAATTGAAAACTATCAACACTATTACAAGTAATAAAATAGTAAGTGACCAGTGCAGGGTGAAAAGAAAGGCTTCACTGGTGAATTCTGCCAATATTTAAAGAAGAATTAATGCCAATTCTTCTCAAATTCTTCTAAAAAGTCGAAGAGACGTGAACACTTTTAAAGTCATTTTATGAGGTCGATATTATTCTCATACTAAAGAAATACAAACACACAGCTAGAAAACTACAGACCAGTATTCCTGATGAATATAGATGCAAAAAACCTCAATAATATACTAGCAAAACAAATTCACCAGGATAATTTAAGAATCATATTCTATTACCAAGTGGGATTTAAGAATGGGATACAAGAATGGTTCAATATATGAAAATCAATTAATATGATACACCACATTAATAGAATGAAGGGGAAAAAATCACATGATCATCTCAATAGATGCAGAAAAAGTATTTGACAAAATTCAATATATATATATATATATATATGATAAAAACTCTCACCAATAGGAATATAAGAAATTCACCTCAACATAGTCAAAGTCACATATGAAAAGCCCACAACTAGTAAAGAAGAGCTGAAAGGTTTTCCTGTAAGGTGAGGATGCTCACTCTCACCACTTCTACTCAGCACAGTCCTGAACATCCCAGCCAGAACAATTAGGCAAGAAAAAGAAATAAAAGGCATTCAAAGTGGAAAGAAAAAAATAAAAATGTTCCTGCAAATGACATGATCTTATGTACCAAAAACCCTAAAGACCCCAATAAAAAGAAAAAGAAAAAAGAAAAACTAATAAACAAATCCAGTAGTTTCAAAATATAAAATCAACATGCAGAAATTAGTTGTATTTCTATAAACTAACAATGAACAATCCAATAAAGAAATGAAGAATTCAATTAAGAAATCAATCTCATTTACAATAGCACCAATAAGAATCAAATACTTAGGAATAAACATAACCAAGGAGATGAAAACGTAAACTAAAAACTACAAAACACTGATGAAAAAAATTAAAGACACAAATAGGAAGACTTCCTATATTTATAGATTGGAAGACTTAATATTGTGAAAATTACTTTCCAGAGCAATCTACTCATTCAATGCAATACCTATTAAAATTCCAAAAACATTTTTTTACAGAAATAAAAAGAAAAAATTAAGTTAATATGGAACCACAAAAGACTCTGAATAGCCAAATCAATCTTGAGATAGAAGAGTAAAGCTACAGGCATCACATGTCCCAATTTCAGATTAAATTACAATGGTAGAGTAAATAAACCAATATGGTAAGGGAAAAAAGAGACACAGACCAAGCGAACAGAATAGAGAGCCCAGAAATAAATCCACATATAAACGGCCAACTAATCTTTGACAAGGATATCATGAATACACAATGAGAAGAGAATAGTCTGTTCAATAAGTGGTGTTAGGAAAACTGGATATTCACATGTAAAATAATGAATTTGGAACTTTATTTTCATCATACACAAAATCAACTCATAATGGATTAAATACTTATATGTAGGACCTGAAACTATAAAACTCTTAGAAGAAAATCTAGAGGAAAATTTTCATGACATTGATCTTGGCAATGTTTCACAGATATGACACCAAAAGCACAGGGAATAAAAGCAAAAATAGACAAGTGGAACTACATCAAATTAAAATGCTTCTGCACATCAAAGGAAACAAATAACAGTGAAAACCAATCTATAGGATGGGAGAAAATATTTGTAAACTATATATATGATCAGGGGTAAATATCCAAAATATATAAGAAATTCCTAAAATTTAATAACCAAAAAAACTAATTACCCAGTTAAAAAGTGGGCTAAAAACTTTAATAGACATTTCTCCAAGAAGACAAATGGCCAATGGGTACATTAAAAGACTCTCAACATTACTAATCATTAGGAAAATGCAAATCAAAACCACAATGAAACATCACCTCACACCTGGGCTGCACCCCCTGCAACTAAGATTGAAAATGGCGACTGGACTTGGAGCTGAGCTGCGTCCCCCACAACTGCCGTGTTTCCCTGAAAATAAGACCTAGCCGGACCATGAGCTCTAATGTATCTTTTGGAGCAAAAATTAATATAAGACCCGGTCTTATTTTAATATAATATAATGCCAGGTCTTATAATACAATATAATATAATATAATATAATATAATATAATATAATATAATATTAATATAATATAATACAATACAATATAATACCGGGTCTTATGTTAATTTTTGCTCCAAAAGACGCATTAGAGCTGATAAGATGCATTAGTCTTATTTTCGCAGAAACATAGTAGATTGAAGGACAACAATTTGGAGCTCATGGGCCCTGGAGAAACACACTGTTCCCCAACATTTCCAAATAAAAAATAATTAAAAAAAGAAGAAGAGGCACCTGAGATGTAATTGTAAGCATTCGCTGGATACTGGAGTGCTTCAAAGATTTTCAGGAAAACGTTAGTCCATATTTTATAGACTACAGTAAAGTCTTTAACTGGGCTGACCATGAAAAGCTATCAGTTGCTCTAAAAGAAACGGGTGTGCCTGCAGCATGTGATTGGCCTGATGCATAACCTGTATTGTGGACAGGAAGCTACTGTCAGGACAGGATAGGAAGACAGAATAGTTTCCTACAGGCAAACGTGTCAGACAAGGGTGCATTTACCTCCCTATTTGTTCATTCCATGTGCAGAACATATCACATGAAAAACTGGGCTAGACTCAGAGGAAGGAGGAGTGAAAATCGGTGAAAGAGATATGATAACTTAAGATATACAGATGACACCACCTCATGGGCAGAAAACAACTTCTGATGAAAGTGTAAGAAGAAAGCGCCAAAGCAGAACTGTATTTGAACACGAAGAAAAGAAAAACCATGACTAGAGGAGGAGGAATACACAACTTTAAAACAGACAATGAAGACATTGAAATTGTTAAAGATTCTGCTTACCTAGGTTTATTCATTAATTCTAATGGAAACTGCAGCCAAGAAATCAAGAGACGGCTGAGACTTGGAAGGGTAGCAATAGAAGAATTAGGAAAGATCACCAAGAGAAAGATGTGTCATGAGAGACCAAGGCTAAGATCATCCACACCCTCGTATTCTCAATTACTTTGGATGGACGCAAAAGTGGGAAAGTAAAGAAGGCTGATAGGAAAAAAAAAATCAATAGAAATATGGTGTTGGATGAGAGCTCTACGGAAACCCTGGACCACCTGAAAGATGAACAAGTGGGTCCTAGAGCAAATTAAGCCTGAAACATTCGTAGAGGCAAAAATGAAAAACTGAAGCTGTCCTACTTTGGGCACATCACGAGAAGGCAGGGTTCTTTGAAAAAGACAATGATGCTGGGAAAAACAGAAGGCAGCAGGAAGAGAAAGGTCAAATATGAGATGGATTGACTCTATGAAAGAAGCCACAAGAGCTACAGGAGTCTACAGGAGCTGGGCAGGGCTGCTGAGGACAGGACATGGTGGGCATGACCCACTCACAGGGCTGCCAGGAGTTGGAGCTGACTCAACAGCATGAAACATACACACTCTCTAAAACATCCAAAAGTGTCTGATACATAGTGACTTTTTGTAACAAAACACGTTTTTTGGACTTGACTTTACCATTTTTGAAGCATTTTATGCATGCTGTCACATTTGTGGCTCAAAATGAACACATTCACTATGTAGAGCAGATCTATTATATAGATAAAGAAACTAAAAGCTTAGTTGGATTAAAGTAAATTGTCCAAGGTCTTTAACCAGCAAGTGATAGAAGCAATTCTGGCACTGGAGTTCCTGAGGCCAAATCCTTTGTCATGTCCACTGTAACACAGCTGATTCTCAGCATGGTATTTCTTCCTTTTCTGGCAGATGTCCTCATTAGCTATAACTGTCAGAATTGGTCTCTGAGGCATCTCATCATTTGCACTTAATACATCAGGGAGTTCATGTTATGCACCAAATAATTTCTCTGTGTGTGATTCTATTGGCAACATAAGAGACTCAGTGACTAGCCTTACTTTGATGCTTGAGCATGCTTTATGCCCTGGAAATTGCAATGGACAAGTTGGTTGAAATGACGTTCTGGACTGTAATGAGTATCACTATGTAAAAGGCCTTCCCTGGGAGCAGAAAGATTATTAATAAAGAACAAGAGCTCAGTGACTCTACACTGTCCTGTCAAGTACTCAGAGAGCTGATTACCATTGACCGAGAATGAATAAAAGTATTTAAAGCAGCTACTATTAAGTATCAAATCATTTCATCCTTTAGAAATTGAATATATCAGCTTAGCAGGGAGGGCAAATGTTTACCTCAATCACTGGGAAAAACAAGTGTGCAGGCATTGGCTTGTTCGAATCAGAACAGTTTCACGGTCGCCTCTACAGGACTGTGTTCCCTCAATGAGCTCCCATTGTTGTCTATTTAGATCTTGTCCATCCTTCAAGAACCAGGGCTTATTCCCAATTCACTTTGCAGTCTTCAGCAAACATAAGCAATACAGACTGAGACCTAGAAGCTCAAATCATATTACATTGCTGGTAGTCAATTTTATTTACCTCAAACCAAGCAATTTTATATTTCAAAGTAATACGTTATCTCTGAACTCAAAATTAATTATCCTTTCCAAACTTTTGGGATTCAAGAGATCTGAGAATGCTTTGGGAAGTTATTAAATAACCATATCTTAATCTCTAAATATCTAATCTCTAAAGTATAGCACATACATAAAATTATCTACATGTGTATGTGTGTGTACCCATACATACGTTTATGCCTATGTGTATGTATGTATACACACAGTCTTTTAAACATTATAAATTAATGAGGAGGAAAAAGTTTTCATATATGTACCAAATCCTATCTTAGGCTCTCTATTCATGTTCTCTTATTTCAGCCTTGTGGCCCTGAGAATTAAGCATCATTGCATCTATTACAGAGAAAAAAAAAAAATTGGTTCAGAAAGCCAAGTAAACTTGATAAAATGCATGCAAGTAATAAACAGTTTAGTCAGGTCTCAGCTCCTAGTCTATCTGTCTCCAAAAATCTCTCTTATGTCTATTATACCTCGGCGTCCATTACACTTATTTAATACCTCTCAAACTTATTTTCAAATATAAGCTTTATATAAATTAATTCAGGATATTTATCACAAACCTATGTGCATCCTCAGAGGGAAAAATGTTTATGTAAATATTAGGATAAAACCATGCTATCTCTCATGCTTGGTATCAACACAAAACTTCTTATATTACCTATGCATTGAAAACTGTGAATCATAAGTTAGTGCTCTGTTTATTTTATGAAAACGTGAATCCTGCAATCTATGCACAAATGAAAACAAAGTATGATTGTCATCCTGTGGAGAGATCCCCAATGATTGTTTCAGATTATAACATTCCAATCAAAATACCTCCCCCTATGATGTATGGGTGCTTGTGTGCATATGTCAAGGGATGTTTACAGTATAGAGGAGTAAGCCTTCGACTTTCCACATTTAGGGTCTTTTTGGGGGGCAGCTGCTCAATGAAAATTTATAGATTCTTTGACACCATCTTTAATATTTTCCGCTTTTAGATTTGCGGCTCTCATATTTCAATCCAGCTAGGGGAAAATGTAGACCCAAGAGCTTTAGACCTAAAAAGAACCTGAGAACTCAATCACTTATCCTATGAAGGGCAAAGATCAGCTATAGGTCAAAGACTGCAGGGATCTTACTACAAATACCAGTAACTGCATCCTGGGGCTTTTTGATTATGCTAATGTTAGTAATTAGTGTTATTATAGCAGTGTGTGAAGGGATTTGGGAATTAAAAAGGGCTGTTGGTATGTAGCACAGAATCTTAACCCTTCAAAATCAACTGATCTCTTCAGGTTTTTGACTGTTAATATAGGAAGATCTCAATACAACCTTTGCACATTTGTAGAAATCATGCAACAGCCACTCAGGAATAGATGAGATATTGACCTACAGGAAATGTCACTTGCAAACACTAAAGGGAAAGAAAATGGTGCTTCAAAAATAACTTTTTTTTTTTTTAATCTACACCCATTCTTACTTCGACATTATCACTGCTAAATGCCCATGTGAAATGCTGCCCAAGAAATTGCCCAGCAGATACTGCTAATCATTATTCGCTGGCTCCAATTTCTTATTTGCAACAATTAAACAAGGTATCTTCAAAAACGTGACAAACGACTTCTAGCTCCCTTCGTTCCACATCTCTAAATTGAATACCTGCTGTGTCTCTGCACTTAACCTTGTGTCATTTAATATGCTAACATATTTAAAAATAGGCTCTTTGAAAGCAATTTATTTGAAATATGAGAACACCATAATTAAAAAATACAACTGAAATGTAGACTTCATTTGTATTTGGCCCTGGTAACTGTTCCTCTTAATAGAAAACACAGTTATACAGTACAAAACTACTACTGAATTATGGTACGTACTGATCTGCTAATTTTGAAACAAGCTACTGGTTCTCTAATAAGCAGCCATGTATAATAAACACATTTTCTTTCCAATTTGGTTCATCAAAAACTACAGTAAATAAATTTCAGATACTGTCTTCTATTTGCTTGGAATAACAATTGCAATACTGCAGTCAATTCTTTCATTCAACAGTGATTTGAGTGATTAATCTTTGCAAGGAACTTTACTGGGTTTGCATTAGTTTGCACTAGTTTAAATATAACTAAGATGTTAGTTATATTCTAATATAACATATCCTACCAGGAGACATATGTTAAATTAATTAATTATTTAATCAAAATTAGGATAATCTATATCAATTAAAGATATGTATAGAGTACACTATATACTAGGTACTTTCAGAGAACTTTGGATACATGAATGTTCAAAACCTTCAAAGATTTCTACTCTCATTAGATTACATTCTAGTGGAGAAAGACAAACTATAACTGCATTTGAAGAGGAGGGAAGTGAATGAAATAATTGTTTTAGAGACAGTGGGATAATTAAACTTTCTGGAGTATCCTGTAGGATTGTAGGCAGTATTAGGTGTCTGTTTGAGATTAATGGCCATGAATATAAAGTGAGACTGCAAGTCTGTAAGTTTGGAGATTTTTCTTTTGCCCTGTTTATCTTCCCAATTCAACATTGGAATAGATGGGTAATTGGGTTTAATTAGTGGCAGACTGAATTATGCTAACACCCTTTCACACTCATATCACTGAATTATAAATCCACATCCTCAAGTACCCTCATTGTAGGTAAAAAGTTATTTATCCACTCTTCGACATTTCGGACTTGGTCACGTGACTTACTTTGTTCAATTGGATAACAGATACAACGGTATCAGAGACCTAAATTGTGCTTTCATGAGGGCTGCTGCTCTTTTGCTTGCCTGGTCTTCCCATAGGAAGAGCACAAATCTGGTTAACTGCTCATTCAAAGAGGACTAGAAATGCATCGAGCAACCCTGGGCAGAATCTATAATTTAGATCCAAATTGAGATCCACTCAGTCTACATCCATCCAATTCTACCAGATCTGCAAATGCATTGATGAGAATAAATTGTTATTGGTTTAAGTTCTTTTGGGATGGTTTGTTATGAGAAGTCTTGTGACAATAGCTCACTAATAAATTGACTTGGAGATTAGCTAAGGAAAGTGTGACAAAGAGAAAAAGTAAGTGATAAGAGATTTAAAAATATTTGCAAAGAGGAAATTAGAAAGATGAACTGAGCAATTCAAGCTAAGTAAGAACAAATGTATGCACATTAATTTGCATGAGTTAAATCATTCAACAAATAAATTTCGATATCTGCAACTTCGAAGGACATTGCCAGATAGTTTGGGAAAATTTCATGATTAACACATTCTCCCTCTTCCCAAAAAAGTTTTGGTGTTGTTAGTCAAGTATGTTTTCTCTTTCCTGTTCCCATGGCAGAAAAGTGTGAATGATGTTTGAACTAACTTTGAATTCCTTAAGGGCACCTACTGTCCCCACTTTGTAACACAGTTCTTAGCACATAACCAGAACTCAATGCCTATTTATTGAATGAATGATAAATCAACCAATCATTCAATTAATAAATGAGAAAGAATTATAAAAGTTATGTTTCATTTATAATTTAATCCATGCTGCTAAAAGCAAACTTTTAGTTTAATTTAATTCAATTTAATGTAATGTATATAAAATGATAACTGCAGATACATTGTGAAACTATTTCAAAACCAAGGTAAAGTTCAAAAAACGAAAGACAAATGAGTAAATTTCTCCTACTATCATGCTAAAATAAATTAATTTTACTTAGGCATCTTATAAAATACTTAATTGCCTGCAAGTGCTTTTTCTCTTTGGTTAACCATTCAACATTATGAGTAAAATATGAAATAACTTCTGTATTAGCCAAGTCATTTGCAAATTTAACAGAAATAAAATGTTGAAGAACTGCTTGCCATCCCAATCTATCTAAAACATGAAACTTTGCATTAACTGTCAAACAATGACAGCCACCCTCCATGTAAAAATTTGGGACAAAGTTACAATAATGAGTGTCTTAAGCTGTGTGAGAATGTGGCATTGTAAGTGTGCTCTTTTACAACTTGATAAGAAAGAATGTTTCCAGTCTGACAAAAGCAGTTTTTTGTTTGTTTGTTTTGTATTTTAATGACAGAAAAGTTTAAGAGCTGGGGAGAAAGAAACATAAGAAAGAAAGGCAGGGAGAAGAATCATTTCAAAAGCACTTACAAAAAAACTTCTAAAATTTGAAGCTGTGTTGTTAATTCCCTCTGTGATCTTGGGTGAGTCATTAAACTTCTTTGATTTTCTCATTATCCTTATATCATAAGGTACAGGAACTGGATAGGTGATTCCCAATGTTATTTCAAGTTCTAAGAGTCTATGATGCTGGGATCCATTTCCAGAATTGTAACTAAGTAACAGCAGGGACAAATTTCTATTTTTGAGGTTAGGCTAGGAAAATTTAATTTAATTTAAATGTAAAGACTGTTGTCCTTTAACATGTTAAAGATGTTACAAAATATCTAGAGGGTCTGATTTTTAATAAAGATCACAGGTAATGTCTATAAGACAGCCATAGAAAGGCGTTGCTCTAATAGTGCCATTTGCCGTAAAAAGATACAGACTTATAGGCAAAACTCAACTTAGATCTCAAAAACAAAATGTTTATATCTTTAAAAAAATCATCCTTCTAATATTTAAGGTCGTTCCTATCCCTCTTGAGTTCTCAAACAATCTGGTCTTTCAGGCAGCCCAACTGAGAGCTCAGGTTACTCTTCAGTCCCAACCTTCTGGACCAACATCTACATCTTCCATCTGAACTAAAGAAGGAAATTCACAAGAACCTGGAGAATGCTAGTTGCTTCTGAACATACAAAACCATTATATCCCTCAAAATTACCATCCAGCTCTGTAATCATATATTCCAAAGCAATGGGTCAAATGTCATATTTATTACTATGAGAAACAAGATGATGAAGTTGCTGTTTTTCTCTATGTGGTGGTTTTCAGATTAATCCTCAATTTGTCTATGTTCCCATCCTTTGAATCTAGACTAGCCTTAGTCACTCACGTGTACCTAACAGAATGCATGAGAAGTAAAACTGTGTGCTTTCTGAGTCTAGAATAGAAAAGGCGATGCATTCCATTTAATTCTCTTGGGCCACTTGCTTTTAGGCAATTGCTCTCAAAATCTGGCCACTGTGCTTGAGAAGCCCAGGGTACATTATGAGCCAATGTGTAGGTATTCCAGTTCACAGCTCCTGGTGAACCTGGCCTTCTAGGCACTCTAACCCTGTGCTAAATATGAGTGGAGAAACCTCTTGACGATTCCTGGCCCCAGATATCAAGTCACCTCATGCCTTTGACTCTTCCCAGTCGAGGCCCTAGAAATCATGGAGCAAAGCCAAGCACTCTCTAAATTTCTGTCCCATAGAGACTGTAAGCACAATAAAATTATTGTTCATGTCACTAAATTTTGAGTATTTTGTCACATGGCCGTAGTAAAGGCATGAAATCCCAACTTTGTTTTTGCTGTCCTCCTCTCCTCATCACATTACACAACATGCCTGGCCTTCAAGTCTCCATTCAAAGACTATCTATCTCTTCCAAAGAGTCTGTAAATGTTTGGGCAGTCTGCTGGGATCTCTCCTTTAGCCTTCTCTTTGTAAGCTACTTACATCAATTGACCTCCATTATCCCCTCATAAACAGGAATTTTACTGAATATTGTGGAATCTACACCAAATGTTAAAAATCTGAATATCATAAGCTTGGTAAGGGACATTGAAATACTTCCTCTTTCCCATAGATAGCCTTATATTCAGAAAGTATGATAAACACATTTGTGTTTTAGAGAAATGTCCCTTTAATAAAAAATAATATAATAGGCATTGAAAAAGAAATGAATAATTGTTTGTGTGTGTATAACAGAGCATTCAAAGGTATTGCGTATTACATCCTTCCCCAGCATTGAATAAGTTGGGTATATTAATGTATTTTGAACTCATTTCTGATTCTACTTTTAACATGAGACTTGCTAAAAATTATTAGTGGTATATCGCAACACCAAAATTTAAGAAAGACTAAAAACAAAAAGGGAAGGGGACATATGTGACAAGTGATTCATTAATCATTTAATTTTTACAAAAATTTTCCCAAAATACTATTCTTGTGTTGTTTTTTTTAACTTAACCATCAAGAAATCTGAAACTCAGAAAAGCTAAATGACTGTCCCAAATGAATCCAGCAGTAAATAGGGAATTCTAAACTCAAACCCTGGACTTTCTAATTCAACGTGGATTACACATTATAGAGAAAGCTTATACAGGGTCATACAAAACATAAAGCACAATATGATCTCCATGTCCTTGGCAGACACAAGATAAATGCAATTATGAAGCATTTAACATTTATTGAGAGCTTTACTGCATTATGCCAGCTACTAAAAGCATTCTTAGATTATCTCAGTTTTACATAAACTGAGATTTAGAAAACTAAAGATCGTAGAGCAGGTGAGTTGGGGAAATAGGATCCAAACCCAGGCAGCCTCATTCTAGAGCAAAAGTCTTAATGCTATGTTATCTACTCCTGGTCCTAAAAATGAAGGAGAAAAAGAAGTGAGCTTTCAGCTTTGTTAAGAATTTCAGTATACTCGAATGTAATCTATTGTTAAAAATCATGCTCTTCAAAACGACATATTCTAAGCATGTCTCACACAACTGCCTTTCTTATCTGTTTAATTGATTCTATTAATATAATCAATATTCGCTTAGCTAATTGCACGATGCAAAAGGCGCTAGCTTAGTATAAAAGGATTTTAAGGTCTCACAGTTTTCCTTCCTTCTTTATTCCTTTCTCTTACAGGAAAATCCTGATGTCACCTTGCTGCACAAGTCACAAGTTCACTGCTAAGCAATGTTGTGGCATTTAAAATGACGGATTATAAATTTTCCTATTATACTCAAGAATTAAGAGCAGGCAAATGTAATTAATTATGGCTGATTTGAATCAGAGGATTTATTTAGGTATTTTTAATTAATTAAATATGCAGATTTTCTAAAGCAGTGCTTCTTATGCTTTAGCAACTTCTGAGTTTTTGCTCAAGAAATTTCTCTGAGCAAGGTATTTTTTTTTATGTTTCTCATATATATAACAATGTTATAACATTAAGCATAATATTTCAAATCCAGGCATATTCCCATACTTCCCTGACACGCCCCCACCATCCCGACTTCCCCGCCACCCCCACTTCGACTTTAGATTCCTGCTAGAACACCTGGGCAATTCCTCTCACAGCCTCACTGCTTCCCTGGCTCTCCTCCCACATCACCTTGCTGAGGCCTTACTGCCTCTCAACTCTGCCCACCACACCTGCTCATCATGAGACAGAGTTTTTAAGAATCTTCCGGTATTTGAGCTCCTTATTAATATTGAAGAGAGCATATGTAACCACAATTTCATTCTATTCTTTAATGGATGAAATTGTTCCTTTATTCAAAGGAAAAATAAAACTGAAAAATAAAGATAACAACAAAAATCAAATATTCAAACCCCGTTTTCCTTGTGTTTCTTTTACCAAAGAAAGTGGTGGCATTCCTGCTCAGGTTTGTTACTTCTAAACAGACTACAATGCACTTCAACAGGCTGTGAAAAACAAACAAAAACAAACAAAGGGACCTAACTCCCATTGTTTGCCATTGCAGAAACTCCATCCATGTGTGCCTGTGCAGAAAATAAGCCCCTCCAGTGTTTATGCACTGTTTTGTAGAAATAACAAATAATCTTATGGAATGGTGGCTTATGGGTGCAGGGATAAACATCTGTAAAGCAGACTGAGAGGGTCCGCGGCACATCTCA
Source organism: Rhinolophus sinicus (assembly GCF_057876585.1). NCBI lineage: Eukaryota > Metazoa > Chordata > Mammalia > Chiroptera > Rhinolophidae > Rhinolophus > Rhinolophus sinicus. The sequence continues at coordinate 157,584,430 of NC_142514.1, read as the reverse complement.
TGGATGAGATGTCCTAGAAAGACCCAGAATGGGGTGAAGTCACATGCTCCTTTGAGGGAGAAGAAAAGGGCAAAAAGAAAGTAATCTGCAAGTGTAGGTGGCATTATGGGAAATCCTGCCATAGTGAAAGGGGTGAGTGAGCAGGAAAGTAGCTTCAGCAGATGTGGAAGGGACAGCCCGGCTGTGTGGGGAAACATTTCTTGAGGTGGCAGGACTAGAAGTGGGCACTGACAGAGAAAAGAAGCAAATCCTACTGCTTCCCCTAAGAAAATTAGGTCTGCTCACAGGGCTTCATAGCCCTGGGATTTCAGAATAAGACGAGATTGGTCCCATGAAGTGATTACCATGTATATTTTTATGGGTATTTTCAAGCACAGTTCTGTATGTTTCATCTTGGGTTATTCTTTTATATTCTCTAATTTCAGTTACTTTATTTGTGAAATAGGAATTATTATACCTAATGTAAAAAATCACTATGAGGATTAAATTAAATTAAATGATACATGGGTGTTGCATAATGCTATGAGCCCATGAGAACTGATCATTAAGTGATGATTTTTTTTATCATAAACATGCTGCCTGGAGAAGGCGCCTATAGGATAATTGCCATGGCGAAGGCTGCTAGAAGCACAAAAAATAAAGAATTCAGGTGTTAGGAACTGAGCAAATGAAGAAGTTTAACATTAAATATTTTACTTAGTCACATAACATACGATAGAGCATATACGCTTAGGGGTAAAACCCTGGCTAATAGTAATAATTAATAATAATTCCTGCCATTTCGAAGCACAAACCATGTGACAGGCATTGTTCTCTGTTATTTCCCAATGATTACATATAACATATTTTCCTGTTTTTGTGACAGTTACCAAAGGTGAAATTGAGGGTTTGTATTTAAATAGCCAGAGAGAGAGAGAGAGAGAGAGAGAGAGAGAGAGAGAGAGAGAGAGAGAGAGAGAGAATGGAAACAGTTTCCTAAAGGCCTTTACACTGGTATGATAATATAGATAGCCTTCTGGCTAGGCATTTTGGCTTGGGCAGTTGTGACCTGTCTTCACATAATTGAGAGCAAAGAACAATAAATATGACAAGTTTCATATATAAAGGGTCCCTACCCTAGTTATGCAGAAGGAACTTTGTGCCGGATTTGCTCCTGCTGGCAGCTGGGGTAGGGAAAGGAGTGAGAAATGGCAGTTGGGAGTCACACTGTGGGAGGGATCCCCATCCCAGGGTTATAGGGGCAGCTAAATACATGATCCTTGACAGTGGACAGGTGAGATTAACAGCACTTTATTAGTTACACAGACTCACAGCCCAGGGGATGAGGACACTGCCCACCACACAGGGCCGCACAGAGGTTCCACTTGGGAACAGTATGATAAATAAGCAGGGTCTGTGGGAGGCAGACTTTTTACTGTGATGTAAACTCTGGTCTCCTTGTGAGGATGACTGGCTTGTTTAAATAATTCTGCAGGCTGGCAGGGAATGAAACTCACTATTCAGGGATAAGCAGGAACTGTGCCTAGTCCCTTGATGAGAAGGATTGTTTGGCTAGAGGATTTTATCTTTGAGAGCAGAGTGGGGTGGGAAATTTGTGGATAGGCCATTTGAGGCCCTTTCGATTTTACTAGATATCATAATATTTGGCCTTACTTTTAGACCTTGCACCACTGAGTTTCAGAACTTGGAATCCAGAGACATTGAGTGTTAACCTAAGATCACACAATGAGTGAGAATGGCAAAGCTGTGACATGAGGCCACTGACTCCCTGTCCTCCTTTTGTATTAGTTCATAATTTATATACCACTTGCTTCGCAAATTGCTTTCTAAAGCAATTTGTATACGACTTGCTCTCTAAAAAGATTTGTAATGACATACTATAAAATATACATGAACAACAAGGTTACCAAAACAGAAATAGAGTGCAGACATTTGAGAAACTCCTTGATATAAAATACTTTTCCCATACATACCATGAATCTAATGCAGCAAAGCTTTAGAGACCCTCATTTGCACAAACCTTTTCTAAGGCCCTAGAAAGTGCTCTAAAGAAAAATGTGTTTGCGTGGTCATGTTTTTGTCAAATTTGCAAAAAAATAAAATATTCTAACCATCAGATTGTGATTGCTTTCTATTTCTATTCCAACTCCTTTTAAGCCATGCTACTTGTCATTATGGGCAATTTTGAGATCCACCTGAGGCATGGTTAATCTAGAAAACTATGAAAACTGAAGTTCAAATTCATTTAATATAGATTTAGTGAGATATTCTGTATCTGCACTCGTCTCTGTGTATAATTACATCAGCTATATACAATTACATAAAAATGGCTCCTTGGACTTCTATCGCTCAAGGTGACAAAAAAACTGGCAAAACGACATCAAGGTGAAGGGTTAAAAGTTGTATTGCAATATAAATATATCCTACAATGTGTGGCATGTGAGTAATAGAGTAGAAACAGGGTTTGAAATATATAGAGCAAGAATTTTGGAAATTTTTCCATGTCTCACATCTCACATTTTTGCATTGCATTCATTTTCGGTGATCCCTCTTCCTGGAATTCCAATCAATCTTACCATAACTCTTTCTGCTAACACTGATTTGTTTAGGTTGATCCATTCAATCCTTGAAATATTTCCTCAAAACTTACCTCTTTCTTAAAATTGTTCTTAACAGGACCATTCACCTGTTATTATGGCACCTTCTTTTATATTATGTTGGTACTATTTCCTTTTTAGATATAAAATAAATATTAGTACCACTATATACTTACATATTAAAAAATTAAATACAATTATTTTCAAAATAACATTTAAAAAATTAGAGTTTATCTGTCAGAATAAATTAAGGCATATGCCAGAAATAAGACAGATTTCAATAGGTTAAAATAAAAATGTTATTCTTTGTCATGTTTTAAGAAACAGAGTGTATATTCGTGAAACGACTATGAAAACTGAAGTTCAAATTCAGCTCTCACTGCTTAATAACTGTAACTCTGTTAGGTTGCATTATTTGACTATTCTGGCTTTCAGTTTCAACATCTATAAATGCAGATTGTAAATCTTAGTTTGCATGATTGTTGTGATGATTGAAACCAATGTATAAAATGAACCTAATACTGTGCCTAGTACATCCATTAAATGAATGATAAATGCTATTATTACTATTAATCATGCTTACCAGTTTCATGTTAATTGGCTAATGAAATAATTTTTAAAGGCAGACTTTTTAAATTTTATTTTAATTAGACATGTCTTATAGACACCTTTCTAATATAAATAAAAAACAAATGAATTTAAAAGATCAAAATAAATGAAACCTATATATATATCATTTTATAGCATGCAAAAAATTCCATCTGCAATATGTCATTTAAACTTCATTATATCTTAAAACCAATCTGTTAAAAACATATCAGTAAAATCTCTTTTAGAGAAGAGGAAAATAAAGCATTCAAGTAGACAGAATATTCATTCCCAAAGATGTCTCTCTCCTAATCCTTACAATCTGTGGATATGCTAGTTTACATGGAAAAACAGATTAAATTTTACATTGCACTATGAAGTAAGGTTGCTAATCAGCTGGTCTTAAAATAGGGAAATTACCCTAGGTTATCCAGATGTGCTCTATGTAATCACAAAAGTCCTTAAAAACGGAAGAGATAGTCAGAAGATCAGAAGACATAGCCAGAGAGATGTCAGCAAGAGTAGAAACTGGCTTGACATTTCTGTTTGTTTGTTTTTTTAATAAAAGTGTATTTGAACCAAAAAGAGGACATACCTGGAAGCAAGATCTCAACAGACTAAGATAAATGCTTCCAGCTTGACATTTCTGACTAGAAAGAAGGAGGAAGGAGCGCATGAGCCAAAGAAAGTAGGTGGTATCTAGAAGCTATAAAACGCAACGGTCTTTCTAGAGCCTCCAGAAAGACACAGCCTGGCCAAGAGCCTAACTTTAGCCCTGTGTGTTCTGTGTGAAATTGCTTATCTTCAAACAGTAAGGTAATAAATGTATGTGCTTTAAGCCACTAAGTTCGTGAAAATTTATTATAGCAGAAATAGAAAACTAATACAAATTTTGTTACTGGGAAGTGGGGTGCTTCTGTAACAAATTCTTAAACATGTAGAAATGGTTTTAAAATTGGACAATAAACATAGACTGGAAGAATTTTGAGGAGCATGACAGAAAAATCCTAGATTGCCTGGAACAGACTAGTAGTGGGAATATACATATGAATGACTCTCAGTGTGGCCTCAGGAGCAAAAGAGCAGCACGGTTAGAAGACATTTATCATCTTAGAGAATGCCTAAATTGTTATGACGAGACTGTCGATAGGAATATGTACACTCAGGTTGTTGCTGGTAATTCCTCAGATGGAAAGGAGAAACATGTTATTAAAAACTGGAGGAAAGGGATCCGTGTATACGATCGTAAGAAAGCTTATGAGTATGAGCTGGTTCCTGCATTTATGTGGAAAGCGGACTAAATGAAGAACTTGAAGATTTAGCTGAGGAGATTTCCAAGAAAAAGATTTGGATATGTATTCTAGTTTTTTTGTTTGTTTGTTTGTTTTTTCTCTGCTTATAGCAAAAGGCAAGAGAAAGGCAATAGGTTGAAAAAAGAACTCCTAAGGAACAAAAGAACAAAGACTTGAAGATTAGGAAAACCCAGATCGTAAAAGATGCTAAAATTAAGAGATCTGCTGTCAGGAAATCATGTTCTAGAGGAAAAAACTGAGTATGGCACACAATCTTTTGCTGATACCTCAGAAAGATCAAATGGTCAGAGGAATCATATAATGGACTTCTTAAAAAAAGATTATCAGGTGACTCAGTGCTCCTCAGCTATCTCCATAAAAGCCAAAAATAGAGATCAGATTATCTTAGAAAGATTGGGGGAGAAGCCTCTTATGTAATATATAGGAGAACCTCAAGGTTCTTGAGAATGTTGCATCAGCAGAAATATGGCCAACTGGACTGAAAAGGGCAGAGAGAGCAAATGAAAGAATATTGCCAGCCTTCCAAGATTCGACAGGGGAAAAAACATGCTGATAGAACTAACCAACTGCAACTACATGCTACCATTTATGAAGAAGGAAAAATGACTCAGAGGGTGGAGCCACAACCCCAAAAGGTGGAGCCAAGACTACAGATAATTATTCCCAGGCCTTGAAAACCAAAAGGCTTAGGTTTGTGGCTAGCTTACTCAAGTAGGCCAACTGTAATCACAATCATCTTTCAAAATGGAAGATAGAGGCAGAAGAGGACATCAGAACAAACAAACAAACAAATAAACAAACAAAAAACCTGACAATGAAAGAATGATCAGAGAGATGCTATGTTGCTGACTTTCCATTAGAAAATGGAAGAGGATCATTAGCTAATAAAAGCTGAACCTATAGAAACTGGAAAAGACAAGACCCTTTCTAGAGCCTTTAAAAAAAAAATGTAGCTCTTGCTGGAATTTTAATTTTACTCTGAGTCTCCTATCAAACTTCTGACCTCCAGAATGAAAGACAATAAATTTGAATTACTTAAGCCTCTAAGTTTGTGATAACTATTACAACAGGAATAGGACACTATTAGAAGCATAGACAGTGACTAATATGTACAAAAAGGACATCAAAAGAATGAACTGATTTTAAATCTAAGGTATTCCACTTTGATCAAATTCTTTCTCAATTTTGTTCATGTAAATTCTTTATTTGAATTGTTCCTACTGTTGTAATATTTTAAAGGAGATACTGAATTGAATTGAAACTTTCTTTAGTGGCACGATGGTATCCACTCTTGTTGTTATAATATTTTTAAGGGAAACTAATGAGCTCTAAGGTTTCTGAGGAACATTCTCTGAGGTCTATTAGGTTTGGTGTTTGAGCTGCCCTACATTTATGCGTTTCATTTGTCTGACCTACCAGGTAAGGTTTCTTTTAAAAAATAAATCACATACATAAAAACATGAGTTGGAAAAATATTGAATTATTGAACAAAGCTACAGTTCTATATCTCTTCCATATTGTTATGAGTTGTTTGCTGTCATTTATTGTCTAATGACTGCCTCCAGCAAACCTTTTCTAGCCATCCCCTATCTTTTCGACTTTTGAATTGCTATAGTCCAGGAAACTACATAAGCATTACAAACTGCATAAGAGTCAAAGTTCTGAGTGAGAGCCTACAAAAGGAGGCCATGCATTTAGAATATTTTAAATATATTCACAGTTTTTCACACACATGTCACATAAATTCAGTGACCGCTTTTGCAATGATTTCTTTCACGTGTCTGTCCTGTGAAAGCAGAAAAGGTGTCAGTGTTATTTGGTTTTGCAGAGGAAAACCAAAACAGGAAGAATAAATGAACATTTCTGCTGGGCTAGATTTTTCAGAGGGTTCATATTGCTAAAGCAACAATTGTGAGATATGCTCTTACTGTATTTACACAAGTTTCTCTGTATATCAATATAAGTGATCTTATACTCTGTATGTATAATGTGACTTTCACTCGCTATGTTCTTATTCAAATTATATTGCTATGGGTCATATTTCGAGAATGTTTCCTTTGGGTTTGTTTATGGAGTTAAAGCCATTCTTAAGACTTTCCTCAGCTGTGGACTATATTTGTCATTTGAGTATAAAAGTAACATTAGGATTGTGTGGTTAGGATCAGTAATATATTAAAAAGTGAGGGAAAAAACAGATTTGTTTTTTTATTTTTTGGCTTTCTATAACTTTGTGCTTCAACCAATCCCAGAGAGTATGCAACAAGAAATAAGTGTGTGAGCTTTCAATGTAGACTACTTGGATGTAGGTAACATTTATGTAGCTGCTGTGAGTTATACAGTCTTGAATGAAAATCCAATTAAGTTGTTCCCACATATGATCTGAATTTGTATGATCTCCATTGATTTAGAGTCCCTAATTGCCCATGCTGCATATTTTAGATTTCCTTTCATCCAAAGGCAGGAATGTTTTCCTTCATCAGTATACCAAGCATATAGCCAAGAGGGATTTGGAAATTTCTTTATTTTGACAAGATTATGTACTTTGGGGAAGACTTAATTACTTGTACATATTAAGCAATTATTACCAATTCAATGACAGCAAAATAATGCATGATGTGTTAAATTATGCAACTTGGCATTTCATTATGCTTTCTGTAAACACTGTAAGAGTTATTTTTTGTGAAACTTTCTTGAGGGGCTCCAGGCAGACTTTGACTAGGACACTAAATAAAGCACCCTCTAGGCCCAGATTGTTTCTTCTCAGGGTCAAGGGTTTGTCTTTCATGATTTGCTGAATGAATGTAGGCATGATTGCAATGTAGGATAATTTCTAAAACATAGGGAGGAAATGAATATTGTGCCAAAAAGATGAGAAATGGCCTCTTATAACATCAGCGTCTGCTGTCTAATTGAATTTTCAGCATTAGGTGAAGTCATTGTCTCTAAACTCTCAATTAATTTGTAACTCAATTCTGTTATTTATAGAGTATCTACTTTGTGCTAAACACTGTGGTATCCCAGCCAGATTCCATGAGAGGTCTGAGATAAGCATTATTTAATAGAGAGAGACTATTGCTACCTCTCACCCTGTACTACCCTCTATCATGATTTTTGTCTAGAGTTCTTCAATGCATGACTAACACAAATCAAAGACGATCTACTGTCTGATTCCATAAGATGTTCTAAAATAGTCACGTCAAAGCTATGGTGACAGACTTCAGAGCAGACTTACCTGAAAGAGATTGTGGGGATTCACTAGGAAGGAGCTCGAGACAACATTCTGGAGTGAAGGAAATGTTCTATAACTACAGGAATGTGAATCTCACAGGCTTACGCATTTGTCAAAACTCACTGAACTATAAACTTAACTTGAGCACTTCTCTGTAGGTAAATTCTACCTAAAAAAAAAAACTAATTCTTTAAAAGAAAGAGATAAAAACCAAACCAAAATGTAGTTGAAGCAGGAAGAAAGTCAGCTTGACTAGAGAATTAGAAGAAGGCTTCGGAATAGAAGTAAATTTTGAGTTGGGCACTAATGAGAAATATGTAGGCAGATTTTGATGATAGAGGAAATAATGAAAACAAAATATGACTTGTATAAAGGGCAGGGAATCCTCTGCAAATAAGGAGTCTGTTTTTATAGACAGTAGGGTAAATATTTGAGCCCAGGAATGACTTGGAGAGATTTCATGACCACTAGGTTAGGCAGTGTGGAGGACCGTGGAACAATTACACTCAGCATAGCTAGCATGTCAAATTAATGATTAATAAGATTAATAAGAGAAGTTAGGACTTAAAAAGGAAGCAAGAAGTCACAGATTCATGTTAATGGAAATGAGTTTTGGTGTGTGTGTGGGGGGGGTGTACGCACGGGCATGTGTACAGTGACTAGAGTGAGAGCAAATATTTGCACAGCAGGTACTCTATGCTGGGTCCTGTTCAAAGCACCGTTTAGTTATATAATGACTTACGCAAAACATGCATCTTAAGATTAAGGTTCCTTTATAATCTCCATTTGAAAGGGGAGAAAACGGAGGTACAGAGAGATTAAGCAACTTGAGCAAAGTCAGACGTCTAATAAGACAACCAGGTTTTGATTCAGGCTGTTTTGGGCATGAATGCTGATGGTCTCCACCAAGACACAATGCCAGCATTCCAAGAGGAGGCACAGTCCGATGCCTTGGAGAAGACTGAAACCATAAAAGGAGAAATTAGGACACATTTTATTTGGAAGCTCTGCTGAGATCAGTCCCTATGACTGAGGACACTCAGGTTCTCTCCCGAAGTATTCTGTTTTGAACCTTTGGGCACTGGCACATACTGCAGATCGGATGTGTAGCACTCTTCAGTCTGAAAAGTGGTCTACAGGGGGAAGTAAGGAAACAATTCACTACTAAGGTATCCCTCTTCTGAGTGTTCAAAAAAGGGCCGAAATTCATTTGCTGGAGATATTTTAAGCCTTGTGGCAATTTGCTCACCTCTCCAGGCCTTAGAGAAGTAAGTGAAATTGAAAAGGTGCTGGGTGAAGAGCACACCGGGGTGTCATTACAAAGAGCTTAAACTTATATTGGGTTAGCGTTGTGTTTTGTGCAGCTTTAGAAGGGGTAAATAGAAAGCCATTAAGTGTCGTTTCAGCTGGTGAACCTTTTTAAGTTTCCCTTCACTTTATCTCGAGGTTGCTGCTTTGAAACGGCAAGTAAGAAACTCTAATTGCTTTTGAGTGAATCTTTGAAAGTTCTGATAGTAACATAACTTTTTTTAAAAAAATCAGGCAAGCACATTATCCCCATGCTTATATTTCATGTTTAGTGAAGTAGAAAGTCACATAGTATTCTCAAAAGTAGCACGTCATTATAGAAATAGACATAGGCAATTCTGTGTGTGTTCTAATATATGTACAAATGTTCCTCTAAAATCCACAAACACACAGAAGGCAGCAAACTTCATATTGACTAAAATTTGAAATCTCTTCTTGAGATAGGAGCCACAATTATCATAAAGAGGAAAAACTAATAAATTTGGAGAAATAATTGAAGAGACTAGAAAGCTAGAAGATATATTTTATTTGCTTCTGTGAAACACATTAATTACAATGAAAATGTAATGGAATACTGTGAATTTAGGATTTAGGAAAATAAACCATAAGCTGAAATGATTTGGGAGATGTGCCTGACAGATGCTTAGCAAGAGGCTCTCTCTAAAAAGGTCCAAAATATCTTCTTTAGAGAATCCTGAGCTACTGACCTTTCAAACTTCAACAGCTTTACTGCAACCAGGACATTCCCAAAGGTTGTTTACGTATGTCACTCAGGTTATGCCTAGCCATAAAAATGTTAGTCTCTTTTTATAGGTTAATGATGCAAAATTGTTTTCAGATTCCTCTGCTTAACACACAGTATTTTCAAAATACCAAGTATAATTGAACTTGGGTTCAAAATTAAGCTTTACAGGTACCCAGATAGAAAGGAGCAAAGGCAAATCGATTATGTTACTTATCAGCTCTGCACCTTCAGCAAATCAAGAGACCCTAATGAATTTGCTTCCTTATCACCAAATGTATCATATCTATACTGTGAGACTGTTTCAAATTATAATTGTATTTTGGGCACTGAATATGTACTAGATATAATTCTAGGCACTGGGTATACAGTGGTGAATAGGATAAACAAAATTATCTGCCCTTATGAAGTGTACATCCCAGTGAAAAAGGGAAAAAATAAATAAAATGAAATGAATACATAAAATATCAGATAATCTGGGGAAAAATAAAGTAGACAAGAGAATGGATCCTGGGGTGAATCAAAAAGGTCCTTTAAAAAAGTGACATATGAACAGTATCCTAAATAGAATGAGTATCAAATGTTATTATAAATAGGAAATATTTGACAATTGTTAGCATTTTGTATGCACAGACAATAGGACTATATTCTTTTCATTTAGCAGAGAAATGATGAGAGGAAGAGATTTATTTGAAATTCAACTTTAAGCTCAGTCAGCTAAATTAGACTAATGGGACACTTGGAAACAGCCCAAATTATAGGCCCCAGATATTACTAGGACCAACCCAAAAGTCACCTGAAGGTACTGTCGGAAAGTGCTATTCTCTAGGTTCGGGAAATTTCAGAGACTCTGTGAACTAACATGACCTGTGTCTGACATACTCTGCTCCATGCCAGAAAATGCAGTTACCTCAAGAGTAATGGAGAAAAACCATGATCCCACAGGCCAACTCTGACAGTCTGAGTCAGTACATCCAGAGGTGAAAGTTGTATCATTACAAACGTCTGCCCTATGTATGGAGTGAGGGGTAGAGGCCATTTTGTTTTCTAAAATCATGTTATTGCCTACACTTCTTTTCAAGAGACTACAAACCCTTTAGCTTTTTTCCTTCCAAATTCCAAAAATATTTTAAACAATACTGTTTATTGTGAAAAAACATTTCTATGTCTCTTAACCATCCCTTTTTATCCTATTAAAAAAACAAAAACAAAAAAACCTTCCCCTTCCAATCTTTATTTCTTTTATAGATAAGTCAAAGCCTCTTTTGTGACAGGAATAGATAAATAGCACCATCTTAATGGGACCAAATAACACCCTTCAGTTTCTGATGGATATGTGACTTCCTCCCAGCATGGGAACTAGGTTCCAAGGGCATCAACCCCAGCAGAGGCTGTGTCACCTCTTGTGACAGCATCAACAGACATAAAATGTCCATACAGTCAAAGGCTTCCCTCAAGGAGAGGGAAGATGGACCATACCTCTTGATGGAGGAATGTTGGCAATGTTTCTTAAACGAAGATATTAGAAAAGTAGAAAATCAATTTTTATTTGCCTCTACGAAATGCACATTAATTAAAATGGAAATTGAATGGAATGTCATGATGTGGGGTATTATCAAAATAAATCGTAAACATGTATGTATTTCTGTAGGATGAGGGAGCTTTATTATAGTAATTGGCCCATTTACTGGTTAAGGGAGCCCAGGAGTCCTACAATCTGCCATCTGTGAGCTGAAGAACCAGAAAAACTGATGGTTGTAATTAATTCCAAGTCCAAAGGCTGATGATGTGTGTCCTGTTCTGAGTGAGAAAGAGAACCAGGAGCACCGACGTCCAAGGACAGGAGGAGATGGAGGCCTCAGCTCAAGCAGAGAGGATTTCCCCATCCTCTGCCTTTTTGTTCCCTTCAGACCCTTAGTGGATTGGACGATGCCCACGTACGTTGGTGAGGGCAAGTTTCTTTCCTCAGTCTAATGATTCAAATGCAAAATCTGTCCAGAAGACACCCTCACAGATACACCGAACTATCTGGGCATTCCTTAGCCCCATCAAATCGAGACATACATTATAGGACTTAATTAGCTAATGAGCCTATTTTACTATTAGTTGGAAAGAAGTGAGGAAGATGATTATTACTACAGGTAGCTTTCATTGTGAGAATAATTCAACAGCAGGGATTATGATCCTCTAAGGGCCTAGTACTGTTTCTCCTTTCTGATAAAAGAAGGCGGGTTAGAAAGCTCAGAAATCAATATCATGCTTGAATCACAGAAACTCTGCTACTGATTTGCTTCTTTATTACCCCTTATTCAAATTTTCTAATTTATTCAAATTTTAGTTACATTTTAAATTTCCTTTAAAGGTAAAATATTTTTAATAAATATTGAATGAATAGTTAAGGTTCTCAACATTAATCTGCTCAGCCATATTTCTGCAACAGCCCTGTGATGGTCTATGTAGATACAAACGCAGAGGTTAAAACAGATACCTCTCTTAAATATTCACATTTAAAAATATGTAGCTATTTCATTGATGCTGCTAAAGTGTATTTTATCGAACTCTTCTGCATTCCGTATGAAGTTGTAAAGACTCAATCACAAAGAAACTAATATTTCAGCACTTAATGGGTTATATGAAAAGATCACAGAAAATGTAGTATCATTTCTGTCTTTAAATAGTCTTCAGAAGGTTGTTAACCTTCACTAAATCTCTGCATTTACCATCAAAGCAATATAATTTGAGGATTTCAAGAGGCACTTGATTTTTTGTTGGTAGTCAATTGAAAGGAGATATGATTAACATAGCTGTGAAGTATGATTTTCTAAAGAACTATTTAAAAAACGATATGGCATTTGACTTTATGAAGCCAATTTTGTTAACATCAGTCTGAAAGCTTAATGCTCAGCTCAATTTTTGCAAAAATGAAAACGGATATTTTAGATACCATATCAAAAATGAAGAATGGAAAAAAATAGGATCAATAATTATATTGTATTCTTTAGACATGTGCAAAAAGATACACTTCCTAAAGAAGAAATATTTGTGTTCATTCTCAAATAAAGAGAAAAAATTAACCATGAAGAGGACATTCTAGGTACAGTAGACACCAGGAGACAGGCTTCCATCTCTAACATGCATTTCACTATACTATGGAAATTATCACTGAGGTTTCTTAAAATTGACTCATTTTGGAACAAGTCATCAAAAACATGACTGAAAAGCCAAACTCAAGACAAATGGATCTTTGAAAAGCCAGATTAGCAGGAAAAAAAAAATTATGATCCACAAGAATAATTCACATACAAATAAGAATTATGTTCTGTGATATTAAACAGAAATTATTCCTTCTAATAAATGCATGATAGATAGGTAGATATAGATAGATAGATAGATAGATAGATAGATAGATAGATAGATAGATAGATAGATAAAAATCTCAGAGGAACTGCCTTGCATGTCTTATTCCTCAAACCTTTGGAATGTTAAAAGTGGGTGTAAAATAACCTTTAGAATGGACCTAAAGTAGCATTGTATTCTGAACAATTTTTGCAAAGCCAGCAAGAAAGCAGATACCAACTACTGTAATGAAAATTAAAGACATTCTTTAGAATTACCATCAGTATATTAGCCTACCTGCATCCACAGGGAAATTATTTCCTTCTATTCATGTAATTCTTCTTCTTCCCATTTTCATAAATACCCCTTACCTTCACCTCCTAATTAGAACACTATTTGGTTTTCCTCCTGAATCAGTGTTTCCCAAGTAGCTATTCTTTTGGTTTCTCAAATAAATGCTGTTGTCTCTCACCTTGGCCTTTTTATTTTTAGATTAACAATAGATAGATGAGATAGATAGATAGATAGATAGATAGATAGATAGATAGATAGATAGATAGATAGATAGATAGATGATAGATAAACTGGGGGGGAAAAGCACCTGGTTATGAGAAGTTTTAAATTGAAGAAAAATAAGCTTGGGATATATCTTAAAGTTACTCCCACTCAATTTTGCATTTCAAGCCAATCTCTAGTTGTCCTAATACATTATAATTTAGATTATGTTTGAATATCATCATTTTTGGGCAAAGTATCTCTTTCAATTCCAAGTGGGCAGTCTGAACCTCCAGAAAAATATGTGCTTTCCTCACCTCTCCCGCATGTGCTGTGGTATCTCTCTACTTGTTGATAAGTTCAGTGGTGGCTGTCCTCTGGGGTCCGGATTAACAATAAAGGAAGCTGCCATGGAGGTCTCCTCGGTAATGTCAACGGCAACATGGTCAAAAAGGGAACTGGAGTCGGGGGCAGGGAGGAGGGTGGGGCTTTGACCTAAAGGGTCCTATTGGATTGGTCATTCAATTGGGCTTACCTTTGCTTCTATTTTCTTTCTTTTGGACTTTTTGTTCTATTTTTTGGGAGATTTCCTCATTCTAATTTTATAAAAGTTGTAACATATATATGTGTGTGTGTGTGTGTGTGTGTGTATATATATATATATATATATATTTATATATTTATTTCTGTTATGGAAATTTGACTTTAACATAATTTGTTCATTTTCATTAATGCAATATATTTTCTTATTTATCTAAGGATAATTATTTTATAATTATGTTTTAATTTATAATTTAAGAACTTGAACTATTATCAGAATATAATTTGAATTGCAGAACCACGGTCTCCAGTTGCGTGATTGAGCTTGGGAAATTTAATAACAATAACTTATCCGGTGTTTACTGAACTAAATTAAACAAAGGCCACAGTGCCTTGAGTTTATCTAGCACATGTTTAATGTGTTTGTGTGTGTGTGTGTGTGTGTGTGTGTGTGTGTGTGTGTGTTGTTTGAAGTCTAGAGAGGCTGGGGCGAACCTGGGGTTGAAGGTAGAATAGACAATAAACAAAGCAAACAATAAAAATAAAAAATAAATACAATCAAATATAGGTTAATAAAAATGGTATCTCATTTTGTTGATCTTTTTATTGTTTTGGATGGTTGGAGTTGTCCAAACTAGGTTCCTACTTTGTGGCAAGATAAAATACAGGTTCCATTTTTCCTGAAATTGTCTGCTTAAAAAAAAGGAGGAGCTGATGCTTGGATCTTCCTGTAGTCCAGAAAGAATATTTGACATGCTCCCTTTTGGTCAAGTGGACAACCAGATCATGTTAAGCACAATTCTGCTTCCTATGAAGTGATCTCCTCTGAGAATTTTCTCATATAATGAGACTTTTAATGTATTCTAGGTTGTTCACCCATTCGTTCAGTTTATAAACATTTGGGAACACTTAAAACATCCTGGATACTATCACTGATATTGGATGTACAACAGCAAGTGGCATAGTATGTTATTCTATCATAAAACTCATACCATTGAGAATGAGGTTAACTAAAGCGAGCAGTTCGATATTTACCCGTAAGACGAGAGTTGAAAGACGAAGCGGAAAGACACTTCAAACTGAATGAATAATAAGTGCCAGTGTACTGAATCATGGAAGTGCAGGTATGGCCTTGAAGTTCCTTACCAGCAATCATGTCTAGAGCATGGGGTGCATGGGAATTGAGAGAGCAAAAGTTTAGAAAGCTAGAGCAACGCTGGCTCTGCCCTTCACCTTCCCTATTTAAATTTGTAGCTTAAGTATTTTCCCCCCTTATCTTTACTTTTTCCCCCCATTAAGTTGTTAGCGAAAATTATTAGCCTCTTGAACTCTCAATTCTTCTTTTCATAATTGTCCATGGGCCCTAGGAAATCTAAGACTTCCCCTAGTGAAAATTGGAGGCCTCAAATGTCACCCTAGAATTTATAGGTTTCAGATAAATCAAGCCTGGCATCTTTAGGCCTATACTCCAGGGTGCTCATCTTTAATTGTTCAATAATTTAATAAGAATTTAATGAGTGCCCTTTTTTCAAATACTGAAGTAGTTATTAGAAATTCCTCCCAGCATGAGCATGCAGTCAATAAATTAGTTTTATTTAATTAATATCATAGTAAATATTACCAAGGAGAATTTACGAAATGCTATGAAAGTGAGTTATACGAGAAGATGGCTTAATCAGGGAAAAGGCAGGAGTAAAGGGTAAAGAGCAACAGAAAGTTGCCCACAATTAAAAAAAAAAAAATTCAACTGAGAACTGAAAGATAACTGTGAGAAAAAAAGAGAGAAAAGGGAAAAAGGTGTTTTTCAGGTGAAAGAAAGCACATGCTACAAAAGGCCCTCAGGTGAGGAACTGAAGGAAAGAGTATACCTGGAACATAGTGAACTACAGAAAGCATGACACTAGTGTGACCGGTTTCTAATATCATGCCCTTCTCTTCCCTTTTATGCACATCCACAAATTCTCTGAAGGACAGTTCAAATTATCCCTTTCATAATCATGTGTTCTTTGTCTTCTAGCCCATTATATTTCAGTTCTTATTTGAATTTCTACAACTATTATTCTTTGCATCATTCATTCTGAAACACTCATATACACAGCCTCATATCTAGACTTACCTGATTGTCTTAACTGCATCCGGTTTCCCACTCAGATTTTCCCCAGAGAGTTCTGATCAAGTCTCACATTTTGATACATTGCCTTTAGCATCTGGCATACATTGCAATTTGTAAACACTGAATTTTCAATTAACACTGGCCAAATTTGTGGATTGTCATAAAGAAATGAGTTTGGGATTCATTTGATTAGTATTTCAAAGAGTATTTGTTGAACATTATTTGGGTGTCAGGCATTGTTCTAAGCACTGGGGATGCAGTGATGAATTTTGCACTCATCAAGCAAAAGTTCAGCATCATAAGTGATCAATGAAAGGAATTTTAAATATGTTTACCTCTCTGCAAAAGGGAGAGTGGATAGGACAATCAGTGGCAGACCAGAGACAGCTGTGTTGGGTTTAAAGTTGGCAAGATGACTCCCTCCTTTCCCCCTTCTCATGGGGGCACTCCCTGAGTTCAGTGACCAGTGTATTCCTCACAGAGTAGGGAAAGTGCAGGCAGGAGGAACAAAGTCACCATGAGGGCTCACTGTCTTTTCCCTCATGTGTTAGAGGGGTTACATCAGTATAGTCCTTCATCTTTCAATAAGCACATACTTTGTTTTGACACTATTCTAAGAGATGAGGATTATAGGTAACAGAAAAAAACAAAAAAATTCCTCCCACAATAAGCTTGCATTCTGGTTGAGACAATTTGTTGCTGTGCCACTATTACATAGATCCCCATCTTCTTACTTATTATGTCATTGAGGCTGCTGAAGGTGACTAAGAATAAATCTTGAGGAATGCATTTATCATCCCTAATGCTTTTCAAAAACCAAGATCAGCATATTGCTTCTTTCTGAACAGCTCTGAATAGTGTCATGTAGCATCATATCATCCTGCAGAAAAGCAGAGGACAAAACAGAAGGACTGCATTTAAAGGTTCCCAAGTATCAGCCCCAACATGTCACGGTGCCTAGAGTTGGAGATTTAAGCTCATCCTTTGGGGCTTTTCCTTGTGACATGACTGCAGCTCTGTGTCTCTCAAGAACAGCTTTTCTGACCACTTGAGAGAACTGTCATTTTCAGACTTTGTAATCTTTCTAAACAGAAATCTCAGAAATGTTATGATAGCAAGTTGCTACTCATATATATATATATATATATATATATATATATATATATATATATATATATATATATATGTTCACTTCTGCACATATATAAACACCTGAGTCTAAGCAAACCTTTCTAAATACGTCACTGCCTATGGGATGCCACAAAAATAACATTTGCGAGTAAAGTACAGTAAATGTTTTTGCTTGTTTGTTTTGTTTGTTTTTTTGCTCTCTGAGCAATGACACAAGAAGAAATCTGGGTTCATAAGTGGAAATAGGAAGTCTGAGTCATTAAATCCTATAAAAGCGAGTGTTTCCACACTATGACTATTCCTCCGTCCATTCAGTCTATTATATAGAATTATACTTGGTGTTGAAGCTTATCCTGAACCAGGCACAATTACACTTGAATCTTCTGGTTCAAGAAATTCCCATGACTATGGCAAAGAAAATATTAGTTTAAATAATGGAAATCATCTGATAACGACACGCATGTCTCAGCAGAGCTTCGCTTCTCCCATGGCTTAGTTTTATTCAACTCACAATAGCTTTGAGTCTTCATCTTCTGGGTTCATATTTGGCTTCTATTTTTATATTCCCTTTGTACTTCTGAGTTTCATCTCCTGGCTGACATCAGGCAGGCTGTGCAAGCTGCTCTTTATTATTTATCTGATCATTCAACAAATATCTACTGAATGACGTTACATATCAGGTACTGTTTTGGGCACTTGGGATACTCAATTGAATAAAAAGGACAAAAATCTCTAGTCTTGTGAAACACCTTGTTAGACACCTTTAGGGTAGATTTATTTTTTTCATGACTCTAGTTAGAGTGATGAGTGCCTTTCATTTTTTTCCTGTATTTGTCTCTATTTTCTAAAGTTATTCCAGTGTCTAAAAAGTATATAGATGCACATAGGTAATTGGCTATTTGCTATTTAAGTTTAGTTTTATACTGCACAATATATTTCTTTATTAGATCTTCTGAATAATTCACAATTTTATGGTGTATAGCACAAAATAATTGATTTAATACCTTTGAAATCAAATACCATTAACAAAAATATTTCAGTCTTCACTTTTATATATGCTTCTTGGAAAACTAAAGTTTTCTCTTACATTTTATTTGCTAAATACGAGTCCCCTCTTCAATGGAAATCAGAAGTTGTTCCCATTCTCAGAAACTGCATTCTGGTTTATTCCAGTCTATCTCGGAAACCTGTGTTCTAGATATCAAAAAACTAAAAGTATGGAAAAAACAAAACCTACAAAAATTAAATCATAAACGTTGGTATATGCCCTGTCTATTTAGTTTTGGATGATTTTCTAGATTTTGCTGGTGTTTTCTTTTAATATTCTTACACTTGGAAATATTCACAATGTTGTTTAGCACAACCAAAACACATTTTATAATCAATAAGAGACTATTTAAAAGAATATTGGCAAATCCAGAACCAGACAAATTCCCTGGTGAAATCTTTCAAACATCCAAAGATTTAATACCTAGTCTTCTCAAACTCTTCCAAAAAAATTGAAGAGGAATGAACATATTCAAATACGTTTGAGGCCAGCATTACCCTGATACCAAAACCAGACAAGGATGCCCCAAGAAAAGAATATTACAGGCTAATATCTTGATAAACATCAATGCAAAAATACTCAACAGAATATGAGCAACAATACAATAAAAGAATTATATACCATGATCAAGTAGGATTTATTCCATAAATGCAAAGATGAGTCGATATTTGCAAATCAATCAATGTGATATATCACATTAACAAAATGAAGGATAAAAAAATTATATGATTATCTCAATAGATGCAGAGGAGGAATTTGATAAAAGTAAACATGCATTTGTAATAAAAAATCTCAACAAAGTGGATATAGAAGACATATATCCCAACATAATAAAGATCATTTATGGCAAACTCACAGCTAACATCATACATGATAGTCAAAACCTGAAAGCTTTCTCTGTAAGATCAGGAACAAAACAACGATGCCCACTCTTGCTGCTTTTATTCAACATAGTATTAGAAGTCCTAGCCACAGCAATTAGGCAAGAAAAAGAAATAAAAGCTATCCATATTGAAAAGAAAGAAGTAAAACTGTCACTACTTGCAGATGGCATGATACTATATAGAAAAAACCCTAAAGACTCCACCAAAAAAAAAAAAAAAAAAAAGTTAGAACTAAAAATGAATTCAGTAAAGTTGCGGGATACAAAATCAATTTACAGAAATCTGTGGCATTTCTATACACTAATAACATAATAACAAATGATCAGAAAGAGAAATAAAGAAAACAATCCCATGTAGAATTTAATCAAAAAGAATAAAATACCTAGAAATAAATTTAACCAAGGAAGTGAAAGACCTGTACATTGAAAACTATAAGACACTGACGATGAAAGATATTGAAGAAGACACAAATAAATGGAAAGATATTTCATGCTCACAGATTGTAAATATTAACATTGCCAAGATGTCCATACACTGACATATTTGTGTCTATACATAGTGAAATAAGAATTATTTAAAAATAATCTTTGTGCTGCAAATATATCCAAACTTTATATTGACAAATTGATTTTCTGAAGCAATAAATGCCTAAATTATCTTAGTTAGTCACATGTAAATATATATTATCTTAGCTAGTCACATGTAAGAAAAAAAAAATATATATATATATATATCTGTAACTATAATGAATAACTTGATTAAGGTAAAGGTAATAAAGTTATCATATTTGCAAGATAAAGAACTATAAACAAAATTGTTTAAGTCACTAATTGGGTAATATAAATGAGAATTATCTAAAATTTAATTTATATACCCAATAGTTCTCTTTATCTTATCAGCATTATTTATGTACAAAGTGATCAAATGAACAATTAAACAATGACACTATAGGCTACATAGGCCTAGCCAATATCCACCAAAAAATTTATCTTTCTCTTTCTCTCTCTTTCTCTATCTCTCCCTGTTGCGTGAACAAACACACATGCATGTGTGTATACACACGAACTCATTTAAGATTCTGCAAACATAAAATGAGGAAAACAAAATTATCCTATAAAACCAGTTACAAAATTTTCAAATGAAGCTCAAGAAACTACTCGCAAGATATTTCAATTGACAGCTAAAACCAAAATGTGTCACATAATTGAGAAATTGTTCATTTTACTGGCCTACATGGAATTTTTGACATTGTTTCAAAATAATATAGTACAGAAAAGATAAAAGTACACGTTGTTTAAGCAAAACCTTAGTATATGAGTTGAAAATCTGTCAGATGACATAGAGGCAACACATATCCAGATAGTTATTAAATTTAAAAAGTAAATACGCCTGGGGATGTAAAGTACAGCATTTGTAATAATGTCAATAATATTGTAATAACTATATATGGGGTCAGGTGGGTACTAGACTTATCAGGGGGATCACTTCGTAAGTTATAAAAATGTCTAACCACTATGCTGTATACCTGAAACTAATATAATATCAAGTGTAAACTGTAATTGGAAAAAAAACAAGTTTTTATTACTTGCTGGTAAATCTACAGATATTGATAACACTAGTTAGGATCTATGAAGAGAAATACTTGAAATAATATTATTTATTCTAAACAAACACAAATTATTGGGAATGAAATGTCCAAAGTGGTAAATTGATTAATTTGAAATAAGATATAATTGGAAACGTCATTAGTGTATGCATTGATGGAGTTTCTTAAATGACAAAAAAATGGAGGTAAGTCTTTTTATATTCATTCTGAAATCCTGGGACTCAAGTAACACGTTGCTGTTTTCATAGTCTTTCATACATAACAGTTGCCCTCTAATTTCAATTACACACAAAATGATTGTGGTTGGCAGAATTCTAAGATGATCCCAAATGACACACTCTCTTATATAATATAATTCCCTTCCTTAGTATGGGTGGAATCTGTGAATATGATGAATTATCACTCTCATGACTATATCACCTTATATAGCAAAAGGGGTGTGATATATGCATTAAGGTCCCAAATCAGTTGACTTTAAAATTAGATTATCAGGCAGGGGGTCGACCCTAATCTGGTAAACCCTTAAATCTGGATCTAGAGGTTAGAGACAGAGGAAGTAAGAGATTCAAAATGCACAGGAAGATCTGACATGCTGCTGCTGGTTTGACAATGGAAGGGGCCATACAGCAACAAATGAAGGAAGACTCTGGGAACTGATAGTAGCCTCCAGCTTACAGTCAGCAAGGAAACAGGTGCCTCGATCCTACAATTGCAAGGAGATAAATTCTGACAAGAATGAACCCCAAAGTGGATTTTTCTCCAGAGTCTGAAGACAAAAACTCAGCTTGAGGACACCTTAATTTCAGCCTTGTAATAATAATTTGAGCAGAGAACCTAGCTATGCCTTGCTGTCATATTTCCCTAGTTTATTTCATTGAAATAATTTCTATTGCATTAATAGGAAGTATGCATGCAGAATATACAAAAGCAAGCTGGAACATTTCACGAAGAATAAATTGAAATGATAGACTCTGTGAGTCGTAACTTCACCTTTGGCAATTTTATTTTGAATTATAAAGTAAAATGAACAGATCACATATTTTTCAAAATTGTATTCGTATGTTTATTATTCATGCTTCATATTTTTAGATTCAGTGAAGATAAAAAATGTTGCTCAGGTGAAAAGATTCATACCTTCCCTCCTCCTGACATAGTCACTTGATAGACAATACTTTGAGCTAGTGTCACTCTTCACGTGATTTAAAAGTGCTATCAATAAAATATCACTTTCAAGGAGGAGTCAACTTCAGTTTAAAAAAAAAAAATCAAACCAAATATGAGATAAAATGCATGTTTCATATTCCTGAGCCCACAATTTTCAAAACTAGTATTCCACATAATTTGTAAACTATGTTTCTACTTATGCCCAAATCTAAAGACTGTAAAACAAACACAAGAGCAGACGGAACTAAATTTGAAGAGATCGGGGTTCTATTTAGAAAATGGTAAGTAGCAAGAAATAAGAATGAGCAAATAGAAAAAGGAAACCAATGAAAAGACATGCATTAAAATAATTAGTGGTTGAATGGACCCTTTGACTTTATTTAGCTCCTACTTACTCTACATTAGATTATGAACAATGCAAAACTGATGTCTACATTGAGAATGTTGATAATGTGTGTATTTATAATTGTCAACTTTCCAAATCATTGTAATAGTATTTGGATTTAAAGCTTAAAAGGGAAGTACAATTTAATCTATTAGTCACATTATCTCTGGGTAAAGAAGTTTGATAATTCAAGAGAAGCTTATGTGATGATTCAATCTATTTTTTAAAAATTAATTTTGCTGTCTGTACATAAAAAGATGTTTCCATTTACCCATTTATGATATCATTTTAAAATGGCCAGATGAATTTTCCTCAATCTAAGTAAGTTTAGGATGTTCTGATTTAAGATATAGGCTGGTGGAACACCAGGAAATCACTTTGCGTTTTCCCAAAGTGTGTGTGTGGGGGGGCTTTCTTGTCGTCACCAGAAGATTTGCAACAATGGTAAAGAGTCGCTGCGAAAACCCTGGTCCTTAAGGATACCTCAAAGGGATGATAGATCATCAAGCATTCTAAGTGATGAAAAGTACAAACAAAAGGTGAAAAGAAAAGAGGCTCATGAGATTGTTGATTAGAGATGTGCCATTGTGGTTGATACGCCATGGCTAGAGAAAACGATAGTGGATCAATACAAATGCCAGATAGACTGCCACAATGCAGATGCCTAGAATCACAGACACCCATTTGCAATCAAATTGCTTTTCACTTTAGCAACATTGTGTAGTGAGCACCAAGATGAAAATGGTGTAGAGATTGTTACAGAGCCATATCAGGAATGCCAATGAAGCCACCATCCAGTCTGTAAAGCTCTGCTTAGAAGGCAGTGCTGCTTCCCATGCAGCATCAATACATGACCTCTTCTGGAAATCTTGACAAAATAGTTGGAATCCAGCAGCCTCTATTTTGTGTTACAATTCACTTATTTAATTTTCAAAATATATTTAGTTTTTTTGAAAAATGACGTAAAATGCAATACTAAAATAATTCGACTTTTTCTTTTTAATATTTTTAATATGACTATTCAATTTTAAATTGCATTATGGCTTACGTATATTTTTAACAGGTGGCACTGCTCTGAAAATATAACATTTTATTTTTTCTCAGGAATTCCAAAATTATACTTATATTTAAAGGCCTGTAATTTACAGTCTACTAATGATTATTTGTTCATGTATATATGTATGCATGCGCATGTGTGTTTTCATAACTTATAAAGAAGTATCATGTTCTAACATCCTAAATGTAGCTAGAATCCATGGCAATGCTACACTCAAAATTGTCTTTTAGCCTATCTGATTACTGCTTAATTATATTTCCACTAGAAATTATTATTATTTTTTTTTTCTGATTGAAGTCTAAGCTATTTCAAAGAAGGTTGAACCTCATCCAGAGAAGAATCGGGTATAGTCAGGTAATTCTTATGCACACTAAAATTTGAGACCCTCTAATAAATGTATTACATTTAAAAGTTATCGTAGCCTTTGAATTTCTTTTTAGCTAGTAGAACAAATAATTATGCAATCTGCCTAAGAGAAATATTGTCTCATTATTTATAGTTTAACTTCAGAGGGTCCTGATGGGACATAAAGTTATAAAGGAATTTGGTGAGTAACTATTGTTACACTCTTCCCATCTGTCTTGGTTGTCTACATATATTTCCTGAATAGATCCCTTCTGCCTTGGAAAATATATATTCAGGCACATTCTGAGGTTATTTAGGTTTGGCAATTTCCTTCTCAAGTCCCTATAACCATTCCTCTATAAGGAAATGGTCTAGATTTTTGTAAGATTTATAAATACTATACTACAAAACTAATTCAGAAGTAAGTTTATCTGAGGATGAAAATGAATGAGGACCCAAAACAATATGTACTCTAATATTTGCATAATAATCTCTCATAAAGGTCTCTGGAGAAAGCCCTGGGAGCATAAGGTTTATACCATTTCTCATTTTTACTACCATTGTCATGTTTGCTTATTCATCAGCTCCTTGGGTTCCAAGAAACAAATTAATAAACAGAATTGCTCCAACAACATACTGATGGCCCTTGAGTGCTGACTAGTTAATAAACTGTTTCATATTTCTAAGCTGGCTTTCCCCTAATGTGGTGAGATGATTTCAGAGGAGTAGGAAATGCACAATGGCAGAAAACTGTATCGTCGTATCCCCCGGAGGAAATACTAATCTGATATTCATGGTGGAGATATATATTTGATGGCTAATCAAGTAGAAAATTTTTCTATTTCCACCAACTAAACCTAATGGCAAATTTTCAGCCTTCATCTCTTCCCTATGCTGGAATCATAGTCAATACTGACCTACTACACATAGCCAGAAAATTGGATCATCTAACACTAAACCTTCCCCATACTATACTTTAATATTTATTATACAGTCATGTTTCCAGAAATAAAGATTTTATAAGGACGGTTTGCTTCCAAGAACATAACTACAATCTTATTTACATAAATCACAGTTAATTACTAATTCCTGATTGTAAAAAATCTAAATATCAATCAGAAGAACTTAGACATAAAAGACCTATATGTGTTATTCTCTCTGCCCAGATCTTAAGATCTTAGTAGAATACTGTCTGATTATTAAAATATATCGGTGGCAGGCAGAATTTTAAAGTGATCTCCAACAATCCACACCTTTGAGTAAACTCACTCTCCTTGAGTATGGGTGAGGTCTATGAATACGAGGAGCTACCGCTCCTGTGATTATGTTACACTACGTGGCAAAATGAAGAGATTTGGGGGGCATGTAATTAAAATCTCCAATCCGGTGAATTTAGTTAATCAAAAGGGAAATTACCCTGTGTGGGCCAGACCTGTGAAAGAGGGTTTAGGACTTACCTGAGCTCAGAGATTGGAAACTGTAGAGACCCTCTCTTTTTCTGTTACTGGCTTTGACGAAGCAAACCACCGTGAGTTTAGAAGCTGCAAGGAAATGAATTCTGTCAACAACTACAGGAACCTGGAAGAGGACCCCAAGCCCCATGAGCTGTGACAGGCCTAAGTTGTCACCTTGACTGCAACCCATGAGATTGAGCAGAGACCAGCTAAACCATGCCTGGACTTCTAACTCACGGAAATGGAGATAATGAATGTACTTTTCTTTAAGTTGCTGTGTTTGTGGTGATTTGTTATGCAGCAACAGAAAAGGAGAAGTTATCAAAGGACATTTTTTTTAAAGAAATGACCGAAACCATGTAAATAAAACTCAAATATTCTACGAAATTTTTCTCCTGATAATCCTTCTTTAAATACCATATGTGTATGTTCCAAATCTCTGTGTTTCATGAAGCCTTAAGATGCAAAAATTAGGAGTACAGTCGTTTTTCCCTTAGATTTTCCATAAACTAGGTTCTCAAAGGTGTGGCCCAATAGGTGAGGTGAAAACAGGTGTGGTTGCCTGGCAACCATCTCCCTCCACCAACCTGGAGGTGCTGAGTGCATCAGTTTCAAGAGCAATTACATCACAGATCAATAATTATGACAGAAAATGAAGAGAAAAGGAGAAAACGTTATTGCAGTACTCCATGTGCTAAACTAGAATCCAGATACTAAACGGCAAAATTATGGCAAACGAACTCTCTGTATTTCCTTTCCTTTGTTGCAACTCATAAATACAAAAAGGCCTTACAATAGAAAACTTCATCATTACTAACCTCACAGATATTTCTGAACTAACAATGAGGACTCGTGACTCAGAAGAAGTTATGTGTTGCAATAGCTCTGACAAGAGCTTAAAAATCATTTAGCCTACCTACCCCATTCCTACTTCACATGCAGGAAATTAAGAATAAATAATAAAGCAAAAGCAGAAAACAAAATATTAAAAACAAAAATAAAATCAGAGCTCGTAAATGACTTACCTAAGATACAACAGTTAGGAGCATAGCTATTACGAGAACCTTCAACTCCAGCTGAAAGCCTTAAATGTAGTACAGCTGACAGTGGAACAACACGGGGGCTAGAGGTCCTGAACCCCTGCAGCTGAAAATCTGTGTATACCAATTGACTGCCCCCAAACTTAACTACAGTTGGCCTTTCCCATCAGCAAATTCAATGAACCTTGGATTGTTAACAGTATTTTAGATCCCTGGTTGGGAATCTGCAGTTGGGAAAGAAAAAAAATACTATTTTCAATTGGTGGTGGTTAATCCACTATGTGAAATCCAAGGAGGTGAAGGACTAACTGTGTGTATTGAAAAAACATCCGCATATAAGGGGACCACGTGTTGTTCAAGGGTCAAATATAGGCTACAGTAGAAGGAGCACAGGATTTGGACGAAAGCAAATTGAGTGGGTTTTCCAGTCCTGCCACTTCTTGACTATGCCATCATGGACAAGTTGTTTATTGATTTTGAGGTTTAATTTACTCATCAATAAAATGTGGATAATCCCTTAAGCAGTTGTAGTAAACATGAACTAATTTATGCAAATAAAATTGTCTGACTCCCCTGGCACGTGCTAAATACTATTATATTGTCATTTTAACATTGAGAATTGTGACCTCTATTAGACAGTTGTTGCTTTTTTGCAGCTGTTAAGTCCCTTGACAGAATTCTAGGTAAGTATTCCCCAGGACAATATAAACAGTCAATGAAACAATGATCATCTATTAGGCAGGAACTAGTTACCATTTTGGGAATTCCAGCTGAATCCATATAAGAATTTGAGCATGATGCAATATAATATGTAATGAAATGTCAATGTCAAACTGAGTGAGGCTGAATATATTTCTCTTAGAAATTAAGTAACAAAAGTATCATGTTAAAAATAATATTACAGGGGCAGCCGGTTAGCTCAGTTGGTTAGAGTGTGGTGCTCTTAACAAGGTTGCCAGTTCATTCCCCACATGGGCCACTGTTAGCTGCACCCTCCACAACTAGATTGAAACAATTACTTGATTTGGAGCTGATGAGTCCTGGAAAAACACACTTGAAATAAATAAAAGTTTGGAAAAAAAAGATTAAAAAATAATAATATTACAGTTTTTATTTACTGCTCAATTAAAATGCACACCAAATACATTTAAAGGATGCATTTTACCTGGTAATAACACATTAGAAAGAAATCTTTAGGGATATAATTAGTAATATGATTTTAATGAGAAAACTATATATAACATCTTACAAATTTACATTATCCAATAAACCAAAAAGCTTCATTTGCATATGTTATGTAAATATACTTTAACTCTTAGCTCACATTTGCTTACCGTTTGCAAAAGAAAGAATTTGGACAGATTCCAAACCAAAATCTATTTAAATTCCAACCATTCACATTTCTTGCTTTTTATGAATTGCAAAGTCCTTCCAAAATAAAAAAGATAAACAGGCCTTAAGATTCTGCACATTTGCAAGAGCTAAATATAAATTTGATTATGAAATTTCTTAATGGCAAACCAAAAAGAAAAACATGGTAGAAACCATAAAGGGTCTTCAGCAAAAGCAAACAATGTTATTTTTCAGCACTTAGCTATAAAAGGAATGCTTAATCTTGAGATTCACCTGGAGAATGATTTTCTAGTAACGCTCATCCTGTCAGGCATTTTTTGCTTATCCCTTGAGCATGGTAATAATAATCATAATTATAAACGTTTAATAGGGCCTTACTACAATCAGGCACTGTATTAAGAATGTCACTGTCATTAACTTATTTAACCCTCAAGACAGATCTCTGAGGTAGATAATATTATTATTTCTGTTTTAATGATGATTCAAATGAGGCACAGAGGTAAAGTCATTTAGCTTAATGAGTAGTGTTGACAGAATTTTCAAGCAACCAATTATGAAGGTGAAAAATTATCGGTAATAGTAAAAGTAAGAGATAATATTTTTAAAATGTATTCACAGATAATTCCTACTCGTTTGCTTACTGCTTCCAATCTTCTCAGTGCAAAAACTCTTTTGTTTCTAAATCACATAGTAAGCACTTAAGAAACTTTTTTCGTTATCTAGGGCTGAATAATAAACCATCTCTAAATGTAGTGGCTTAAAACAACTACAATTTAATACTTTTCAGGATTCTGTGGGCTCCTGGAGCTTTGCCAAGAGGTTCTTTTGCTCCACATGCCACTCACTGGCTGAAGGTACTCACTCCCCAGCAGTTAGCTGGTGGCTGATACTGGCTTCCCAGACTGTACTCATCCATGTGGTTTCTCCACATTACTGGCTTGGCTTCCTCACAACATGGTGGCCCAGGAGTCCATTTTCTTACAGTGTCTGACTTTAAGAGGCAGGAAGCAGAAGATGCCAACCCTCTACAGACCTGGACCCACGAGTCTGAGCTTGCCACTCCCACCATATTCCATTTGTCAAAGCAGGTAACAAAGCCAGTCCAGATTTAAGGGAAAAGAAGGGGAAAATAGACTACTTGATGGGTGGAAGCAGCAAGTACATACAGGAAGGAAAAGTCTTGTTGGTAACCATTTTCTAAGATGGTCTGTCACAGACACTAGTCTATATTTTGTTTTTTCTATCTCTCGTCATTGAACTACTACCTTTGAAATAATGTTTAAAATATTAAATGTGAAAAACAAACATAAAAGAAAAGAATGGAGAAATAAAGGAATGGGGGGTCTAAATAACACAGACACATTGTAGGGAAGGATTTAAATAACCCAATTATTTTATTATTATTATTATCACTATTATTATTTTTTAGGTTTATATGGGGGTAAGGGAATATTCTATGTTCAGGAGCTTGGGTAAAGGCCTGCAAGAAAGAATTGACAATGGAGTTTTGGAGGACTGCTTATAAATCACTAAGACTGAAAAACAAGATGTGATGGAGAGTCTGTTCAGGATAAGAATGAAAAGATATGGAAGGTACAAAACGTCTTTGAATGACAGACTGAGGATTTAAAGTAACAGTCATTTTCATCGCGTCATCCCTGAGCTTACTTTTTTAAACACAATAGAACAACGTAACTAAGGGAAAATTGGGAAGAAGTAACTTTGACTCAGTAGATATCCAGCTCTTGTCAAATATTTGCTCTGTTTTTCAACATATATTCCCATAGTCTTGAAATGTGATGACAAGAGTTTTGGACAAGCATGTCTGTGATACTGTCAAACTTAAATTCCTCTAGTACAAAATACCATAGAAAAGTGTCATACACAGAGAAAGCATTAAAAACATTCTTCAGAGAATGAAAATGTGTGATGTAATTCTGAAAAGAATCCTACTCCCAGTTTTATAAAATAAGAATGTATTCAAACAAAATTACATGAGGATGCCAATTATTTAATAAATGTTAGTTAAGTTGATTAACATGAGCAAATAATGACCTATTTCTTTACTGAAATGACCACAGGATGCATCACTCTACCCCACTTCCACTCACACACTACACACTCTCTACAGCAGCATGAATTAGTAGCAGCTGCACACATCACCAAACTCAAGAGTTTTAATAGAAAATGGGTTAATTCAATGATAAATCCATTCTATATTTCTTGTTGATTGACAAATAAAGTTAGTTACCTGAAACAACTGAAAACAAAGAAAGAAATCTGAAGCTTTTGAAATATAACTTAAATTGTCTCTGGTTTCTTTATATATATAACAGATATATACATATTTCTTTTCCAGTATCGTATAATTCTAAATTATATGTATAAACATAAAAAATACCATCTGAGGAAGGTACTATTATTATCCCCATTGTGCGAGTAAGGAAACTGAGGAACAGAGTTTGAGAAATTTTTGCAATGTGACACACAGGTAAAGGCAAGACCAGGTTTAAAACCCACAATCTGGGCTCCCAAGCGTGAGCTCCAAACTGCTACACTAATCATTTTTCAAAGTTTCTTCTCTTTTTTTTTTTCTTTTTAAAAAGCATCAAGTGTGATAGTCTTCACTTATTCAACAAAATGTATTGAGTTTTTATTTTGTGCCAGACACTGTTCTGTGTGGCAGAGACACAATGGCAAACTTAAGACACTGAAAAATTACTGTTCTCTTGGAACACATGTTCTAGTTGGATAAGATAAGGAATAAATAACTAATCCTGCAATATGTAAATATATGGAAGAACCTTGAGGACATTTGCTAAGTGAAATAAGCCAGGCACAGGAAAAATCCTGCATGCTACTATTTACGTGAGGTATATCAGATAGTCAAACACATAGCAGCACAGAGGACAGTGGTCACTTCCAAGGACTAGAAAGGGGGGAAAGGGGGCGTTGTTATTCAATAGGGGTTGCTATTCAAAAGTTGTAGTGATGCATGATGGATAAGCTCTAGCGATCTGCTTTACAGCGTTATGCCTATAGTTAATATACTGTATTGTACATTTAAAAATTGTTAAGTGGGTAGATTTCATGTTAAGTGTTCTTAACACACTCACACACACACACACACACACACAGACACACACACACAGACACGACATCAAGACAAAGAACAAAATGAACAAATCACTAAATAAACCAGATCATTTCACAGGCATGAGCTCTACGAAGGACATAAAACAGGGTCATGTGTCATGGGGGGTGGACCCCTTCATTTTAGTTAGCCAAGAAAAGTCTCTCTGAAGAGGTGATAATTTAGTTGAGATTTAAATAATGAGGAAAAGCTAAACATTTGAAAAGTTAGTGGAAGAAGATTCCAGGTAAAGGGAAGAGCAGGTGCAAAGATCCTTAGATGGAATGGACCTGGTCTGTTCAAGCAACGAAAAGAAGGTAAGTATACTTAGAATGTAGACGGTGAAGGCGATTGTAATGCAAAAAAAGGTTGGAGACAGAAGCGGGCAACAAATCATGTTAAATCCTATACACGATGGTAATGGAGACTGGGTCTTATTCCAAAGACATAGGCAAACCATTGGGAGGATTTTAAGCAGAGGGAATCATTTGAGGAAATTTGTTGTTATTTTACTTGCTTGGTGATGAGCATTAAAAGTCAAGAAGTCAGCCAAGTTATCAAAGTTAGGGAAGAGCATGGCATTCATCAGAGAGCTCCACTTAACTTTGACGATATTATTTAAAGGATTTATTTTTGTCAGAATTACAGCTTAATGGAATGTGGAAGAACAGTCCCCAGAAGCATATCTCTTATCAGTAGCCAGTGGTGCAGTGAAATGTGTCTGACTACAGTTCAGAGAAACACCAGTTCAACTAACTGGGTTTGATTCTCCTTCCTAGAGAGGCGGTATCCATGGTGGGCTACACGCTCTGCTCTGCGGAGAGAAAAACCTGGGTTCAGATCCCAGCTCTGCCACTTAGTATTTCTGTCCCCTTTGGTAATTTACGTAAATTATTTAAGCCTCAGTTTCCTAATGATTAAAGTAGAACTATAAGGACACCTTTCCAGGATATTTTTTATGAAGATTTCTAAAAGCTAAATGCTCAAAATTGTACCTGACATATAAAAAGGCTGAATTAAAAGACTGTAACAAAAACGAGTTGGAAACCTATCCAATCGCCATAAAAAAATCTAGCCTCTAACCAAATCATTTGGGGGATATTTAAAGTAGTTTGTGTCTCCTTGTCATCTCTAGGACCAAGTTTCTGATTCTACTGCCTGAGTTCACTTTTGGACTCTCTTGTCCCTTCTTCTTCAACTGTTTTCCTTCATTAGGCATCCCTTTAATCCCTTCATTCCTAGAACGAGTGCTATAACTATTAATTTGCAACAACACATTAGTCCTGAAATAAAAGTGGTTTAACATAGCAAGGGGTCTTTCTCGCACAGGCATAGCACACTGGCTGGATGGCCCTCCTCTGCCTTATAGCAATACGGACTGGGACACGCAGCTCTAAGACTGCTACAAACAGCAGGGAAAGAGAACCAGACGTCTGTGAAGTGTGTGTTGAGGGGTCAGACCTGGAAGTGGAAATGGCCTGCAGAACTTCTGCCCACATTTCATTTGCCAGGATCCCATCACATGGCCCAAATGCAAGAGAGGTTGAGAAGACTAACAGTCTCTACCATAATCACAAACAGAAAATTAATTATGAGATACGTATCTTTACTGGCAATGCCCTAAGAACTGTTTTGCTTTTTTAAAAACATGGTCATCTGCTACTTAAAGAATATAAGCCTCCTCAGAGGTAGGATAAGATGCTGTTATACTGGGTTTTATTTTGTTCTTAGTTTTACAACACCTTTATTTAATTTGCTTTTGGAATATAACACTGAAATTTTAATATTTTGCTAAATCAGGTTTCAACTATGTTTACCTTGTTTTTCCAGAGCAAATGGGTAACTCACGAGATATGCTAATTCAGGATTAAAAAACCAAACAAAACATTGGAGGTTAACTATATTTTATTCAGTACAGAAATACGGCACAATTCACCAACTATAAATATAAAATAAGTAACATACCCAACTAATGTAATCAAGAAAATGTTAAAAAGAATAGAATGCCAGATGCATGTAAATGAAGTAATTGAAATGCAAAATAAAAATGAAGAAGTAATTCTGAAATTATGTTAATGTTCACATATTTATACATTGGTTTCTGAAATCTCCATATATTATTGCTTCCTTCCCCCTTTCCTATGCCTTCTTCAGATGAATTTTAAGTAGCACTTTTCAAATGACTTTCAAAATGCATTACCTAACCAGTGAACATAAAAATATATATTAGAAAAGAAACAGAGAACATGCCTTTTTCTTTAAATAAAAACTTGGTTTTTCTGCACCTGAAAATTCTCTGCAATTATACTGTTGCACCTTAAAAAAAATCAATTTGAGATTGGAATGATGACTAAAAGGCTTACAAATGATCAAAGGGATGAATCTAATTTTATACGAAAAGGACAAAAATGATGGAGTAAATACTTGGGTTTTTTTAGTTACTTTTTAATTACTTTCTAATTTATAGAGTGGTTTTATAATCTTATATCAATCCATCTTCACAAAAATTATAGTGGGTTGATGATACTGTTCTGCCCAGTTTTATAGATGAGACAACTGGAGGTCAAGAGAAGAAACCTGAATTGGGAAAAACTGCATGAGTAGTGATGGAGCATGGGTTTGAATTAAATATTTGCCTTTTATATCCAAAATTCCTTCAATTATATTGTTAGCTATTAAGAAAATATGGACAGTTCTCCTTACTCTGAGAGCTTGTTACTGTGGTTTCTGCTTTCACTATTACATTTTATATAGGAAAATAGAAAACTTTCTAAGCTTTTTTTTTTTTTTTTATGATTCATCTATTTTTTTTTTTAATGTAAATTGTACACATCAAAGAATTCTTGAACTTGGCAGGATGTGTAAACAACTGACAAGACTGACATCTATCTTTTTCACCCATTATTTTTGTATTTATCTATTTTAATACTTCTCATGTATCTTGTAGGTTATTTTAAAATCAAAATAGTTTTACTATTTTTAAAATTATACATTAACTTTATTATAAAAAAAATGTTAAAAGGGGCAACTCAAAAATGAGAAGCAATTTTAAATAGAGAGTACTAGTTACAGACATATTAGGAAAGCTAAAAGAAGGAACTCAAGAGACATCTCAGACTGACAATTGCAGGAAGCCGCTGCCACCATATGGGCCAGAGTAGCAAAGGGACAGGGTTATATTACCTCTGGTTGCTGAGGCGGCTTGGGAGCTGGAGCCATAATGACCGGCCATCTATAGTGAAGGGGCTGTCTGAGGGATGGAACCATTAAAAAGAAATAACCACTGTCAGCCACACTGACAAAAGTGAAGAGAGAAGGGGAGACATATACTAGCCTTTCCCTTTTCCCCATCCTCCAATATCCCACCAATATTCTCTAATTAGCCACATTTTACAGTGAGCAAGAGGAACTAAGAAATACAATTTACAGGGTTGAATTCTTTGCTATTAACAGGGAGGAAGAGGAGGAAGAGGAGGAGAAGGAGAAGAAAACAGAAGGGAGGAGTGAGGAACGGATATGGTAAAACAAACAAACAAACTCAAGACAAATGGCATTGTCTATCATGGGACACAAAGGTAAATACTTCTGAAGTTAAATTATTTTCATCAACACTCTTCTAGACTTCTTATTCCTTCACTTTCTGTTGCTCTGTGTTTTTATACTTTCATTCTTTCACTCTCCCACTCTTGCTCACAGATACATGTATGTTTGTATTAGTTAATTGAACAGTTTGGTCTTTGTAGGTGATAGGCAAAAAACTTTATGCATTTTCTGCATGTTGTGCTGTGCTGAATGTTCCTTTCCACCATTTCACGATCCCTAAGGTATATCCTATTGACTTTCCATTCACTTTTATGTATTCAATATGTCATTTTTAGGTAATAAAAAAGTCTAGTGCAATCTGTAGGAAAATTCAGTCTTACATAATGTAAGTATTCTCTTTCTTCCAATTTGAACCTAGTTTGGTAATCTGGATAAAAGTGAATTGAGATTGTTTTCTTCTCTTTTTCTTATTCTACCTCTCACCTACTCAATATCTACTGATCTTGAATTTCTAAGTTTATTGCAGGGCAGTGAGGGGTTGGGGATTGGGACAAGGGATAATGTTATTACTTAGCTATCATCTAAGGATTTCTATGTGAAATATAAGTTTTCTATCTGAAAGAAATCTAAGTGATTTTCTCTCACAGAAAATGTTGTTTAGGTTCTTCAAAATCTCTCTTCCCTTACTGCGGCTCTCCATCTTCAGATTCTTGATATTGTCCATATCTTATTTGGCTGGCTACCTTTCAAGTTGACACAATCCCAGTGCCCTTTTATAGGGTCCACATCTGGTCCACGGGAATGCGTATGGATAACTAAGAGGTAGTGGATGCGATTGAGAGAAGAAAGGAGTATTATGCTAATGTGCTAATTGATGTTATTTGTGTAAGGAAACATGAGGAAAAGCAAAGAAGCATCCCTCCCAAGTAAACGAAAAAGAAAAAAGAAAATCCAACTCTGTTCAAAATTTAACTACATCTGCAGGATGAAATATCAAAAGGACATTCAAATGATGTTTTTGTAACTTTCTCATAGTGTGTAAACAAACATTCAACATATCAAGTGGAAAAAGCAGAATATACTCAGTCACTCTCTGATGCATCTTATTTTATTTCTTCATAGCCCTTCACATTAACTGATATTAAGAGTTTTATCACAGAATGTTATTCAGGAAGGTTCTATGGGAAATATATTTTGCAGTACCTTGTTCACTTGAGCTAGACATCTCTTGCTATCATATGTGGTCATAAACAGGAAAAAAAAAGAGTGAAAATTGAAAATATAAAAATGTTCAAGAATTATATTTAAGAATGAAGAAAAATTCCTAAAGCAGAAGACACAAACAAATTTTCAGATCAATGGGACTGACAAAGGCTACACTGATGAATAAAAAACCTCCAGAACCAGACAGTTATTTGATATTTTAGAATGTCAAATACAAAAGATCCTAAAAGATTTTATTGAGACCAAAACAGGTTACATCTAAAGAATAAGAACTAGATTGATCAAATTTCTCATCAACAACATCACATGCCAGACAACAAAGAAGTAAAGGCTTTTAAATGTTGATGGATGATGTTTAAATCCAGACTTGGTACCTTTATGCTACTAACATCCATATTCATATTATGCTCACTATGTGCCAAACCCTCTTCTCTATATACTAACTTATTTAGTCCTGTGTGTTAGACGTCATTAAAATCCCATCACTCAAGTGAGGAATTACAGGTACAGAGAGGATAAGTAACTTTCCCAAAGCCACAGAGTACTGTTATTTGAGTACAAGACTTCTGAGTTTAGAGTTCTGATTTCTAATTACTTCTTTATTCAACTCTATAACATTCATATTAAGTGTGAGATCAAAATATGGTTTCACTATTCAAAAACTTAGAGCTTACCTTTTATATATTCTTTCTGGAACAAAACTGTAAGTGAATAAACCAACCAACTAGTCAGACAACACACACAAACAAAAACGTTCTCTAGAAAGAAAGCCATTGATTCTCAGGAATTTAAGCATATATGAAAAAAATCTCATAATTTTAGCTATGGAAACTGGCCTAAAAATCAATGGGGCTAGATTGGAACTTGAGGTCAGCCCCCCAGGAAGGACAATTTAGAAGTAAAGAAGATGTAATACATATGTAATATGAATAATATAAAGCGCAATCTCAGATCTATGAGAAATGCATTTACTATTTTAAAAAGAAGAAAGAAAAGACAGGTGAAAAGAAACTTCAGGAGAAATAAAACACAAAAAAAGTCTATGTAAAAAACTCAAGTGCAAATATTAACAAGCTAAAATTTGCTGTGTTAGAATAATTGATCAAGTTTAAGAAAATAACATACTTGTTCTTTATTCTTTTAACCTCAGCCTTTAAAAGATTCAGGAAAGTAACTAGATTAACATGGCTTTCTATAGTCCCATTAGGATTATTTCTTCAATGGACCACAGTTGTTTAATTATAGTAGAGTAAATGATACTTACTGCTTTTTTCAATTTTTAGAATCAATATATAGAAAAAATGGAGAATATCTAATTATTTTTGTGAAATAACATAAATGTTTTTTGAAAACATAAAAGCAATCTTATAACTGACACAAACTAGAAAACAGAAGGAGGGTAAGTGGTAGAAGAAATTGTAAGCAATTCTGTGTCACATTTGACACTGAAGAAGTTAAATTGTTGACTTAGTCAACTTGCTTTGAAATTACCTAAGCATTTTTTTTTAATGCTAAATTATCTTTTAGGTATTTGAAATATTCAATTTGCATCTATACTCATTATAAATTTTTAAAATACAAGAGTAACTTGCCGATTTGGCATTCCTATAAATGGAGAATAGGCATTTAAATTTAAATATCTCTTAAAACTCTATTTTTAACATTTTTTAAATTCAGAAACCACATGTCGAGCAGGCAGCAGCTATAGATGTCAAAAGTGTTGAGTGCATAAGCTGATAAATAGATGCGATTCTGGAAAGCACAGCATTTTTTATCTATTATGCTAAACTAAAATTAAGCAAAAAATGGATGAACCCCATTGGTCACTGGATAGCAAAATAACATGAACTGGTCATTTCAATGATATACAGCTACATCTAAGCAAAAGGAGTAAGAATCTTAACCATTTTTAAGTAGTAAAGATGATTTAACAAGTGCTGGGAAATTGCTACTAGGACTCAAAGTAGAACATTGAATAACCCCATACTAGTGACAAATGTAAATTAACATAGCCTTGCAAAGAACTGTGCAAAACTTTAAGCCATCATATTTCTTTCCAGCATAGATTTGCGCTGAATAGACACAGATTAATTCTATCACTACTTTCTCCTCTTGCTTGCTAGTTTACCAATAATAATATCTACATATAGCCAATACTTGGGAAATCCATGAGGAAGCAAACAAAGGACAAAGGAATAGGGACACAAAGTAAATTAAATTTACTTTGCTTATTCCACTGCACATTTCATTTGAGTATATAACTCATGTTTCATGCATGAAATTCAGAAAAACAGTTAAGGTGAACTGTAATAATACCTGGGAGCAGTTTCTAAATAAAACTTAGGTAAACTAATGACTCACAGAATCCCATATCAGTAGCATAACAAAAACAGATTTGAAGACAGGATAGTACAGTAAATCCTCATAAATAGTCAAACATGGCAACTCTGGTAATTGGATATGTTGGTAAGACTCTCAGCTATACAATCATTCTAAAATGACTTAATAGGGAGACTATACAATGTACTTGAATATTCCATCTAAGATTCAAAATACCACATTCTTTGAGGCATTTTATCAGATGAATTTATAATGTATTCTCCCCTCTTCAGACACTACTTGCACTTTCTCCTGAATAATGTAACACTGTATACCCATATTTACTGAAAGTATTTATCCCCATGGATGTCTCCTCTATAAGGTTCTAAGGTCGTAAACATCAGTGACAATACTTTATTTGTTCTAATTATAACAGCTTCCTCTGAGTACCTGGTAAGTAACTTCATAGCATGTCATTTTAACTATAGTTTGTTTAAAAGCTGTTCTCAGAGATCTTTACATACATATTCTCTAATTTTTATAATAACTCCATGGGGATAATATGCTACTCTTGTTCTACTGATAAGGTAACTAAAGATAAAGAAGTTTCAGTATTTCCAACTTAGGGTCCTATGAAGGAGAGATTTTGAACATCTCTGGCTGCAAAGTCTTCATGATTTTTCTTAAAGGACACCACTTTGCATTACAAATTATCATAAATTTAGCAGCTTAAAAAGGAATCCATTTATTAGCTCATTTTTGTGTAGGTTAGAAGTCTGGCATGGCATGGCTAGGGCCCCTGAAGGTGTCACAAAGCTGAAATCAAAGTGTCTACCAGACTGATTTCTCATGCAGAGGCTTTGGATAAAAACCTACATCTAAGCTCTTTGTTGTTGTTAGTTAGTAGGATTCAGTTTCTTGCAGTTGTGGAACTGAGGTCCCAGTATCTTTGCTGGCTGTCAGCTGGAGTCCACTTTCAGCTCCTAGAAGCCACTGGCATTTCTTGCCCCATGTCCCTTCCATCTTCAAACCAACAAGCACTCATTAAATCCGTTTAGAGCTTCAAATTTGACTTTGTCTCTGACTTTTGTATTCAGATTTAAAGGGCTCATGTGATTAGTTTAGACCCACCCAGATAATCTCCCTATATGAAAGTCAAATTATTTGGGATCTTAATTACATCTGCAAAATCCCTTCAGAGAAATACCTAGGTTAGTGTTTTGAATAAATAACTGGGAGAAGGTGTATATACACCAAGGGCTGGAAATCTCTCGGGTCATTTTACAATTCTGCTTAGTACGGGTTTCCCCATTTTTTCATTCTTAGCACATCATAGAACAATGCTTAATGAACTATATATTTTAAAGATTTGTATTAAACAAATCCTATGCTATGGATGTGTAGAATGAGAATAATTTTATTATTCTGAGATCCCCTTCAATAATAGGGATGGGGTAAACTAAAAATAATAAAAACAAAGCAGTTTATAGCTTATAGATCCACAGTAAGATTCTCTCCAATGGCGAATAATGTTAGATCATAATATCTTCTCACAAAAGTACTTTTTGGCCCAAATTTACATAAATCATAAAAACTGTCTAAACTGTAAAGTGGAAGAAAAGGTTTAATTACGATCATTACAGAAGGGTGGGAGGTCAAAACAGCAATTTATTTTGGAAAATCACATTTTTTCTAACTTTCATGCATTTTCTAATTTTATAAAATAATGGAGGATAGGGGACAGTAATCATGCTATCTCTCTCACACTGCTGTTGAGAAGATTGAATTAATTTATATACACTGGTCACTTAGGGCCACTCCCGGAGCATAAGTGCTGTGTTAAGTGTTTGCATTATATGCTTCGTCAAGATTTCTTCACTTAAACTTTTGAATCTTAACAGCCACTTAAGTTACTACTGTCTCCAGTGAGAAGTTCAGCAATACCAGGATTAAACTGTGTTGATCTCAAGACATAATCTGAGAGATTACCTTTTTGCTTTGGCAAAATTTCTAATTTAAGTTTATTATCCTGTAATTTCTTCTTTTTCCAACTTGTGGAGTATTCTCTACTTCATCACCTTCATCTCATCAATACTAACAAATAAACAAAACCTTGTTAATGGAGAGTTTGGTTGGATAGGATACAGTTAATGGCACTTTAAAAGTATTTCGTCTTCCTGTTTTTCCTCTCTTTCTTAATATGGTTCTTTTAATTATCATGTCTAATTTAAAGAATTTTGTGATTCTTTTTTCTAAAGATAATCAACCTAACATATATTTTTCCTGGGGCAAAAAAACACACATTTGAATGTAATTTGGTTTCTAAAATAATATCATTTGATCTTTTTTCTTACCAAAGACAGTATACAATCAATATAGATGGATTAAGTTGCCCAATATTTCTCACAGAGATTTCTCCCACTAAAATCATAGTTCCTATTCTATGTTCATTTCTGTTAGCAATTAAAAATGTCATCTCCTACACTGCTGCTTGCAGTTTCAAAACCTTACTAGTTATATTGTAATAAACTTGCATCTTGGTTATTCTCAATTAGATAAATTCTAGGTATATTCACAGTCTTTTATGTTTTTGTATCGTCAGGATTACCTAGAACAGTGCTTAGGAGAAACAGGAAGATAATGTTTCAAATGGATGTTAGTGTTTCTTCAGTCTGTCTTTACCTCATTCATTTTTAAAGATCTAATACAAGTAAAAAAATATCCATTTCCCAAGTAAAAATCCCTAGGCTGTTTTAAAACAACTATGTATTACTGACATTGTTTTTCTGAGTGAAAATGAATTTAACCAGTGAATCAGAGGCCTTCAACTCTTCCACATAACTCAGATATCTTTACAGCTATTCCCGAAATAAGAGCGTTGATTGAAAACTCAGTTGCCAATGAAGTTCAAAAGTCCTCTTCTTTTTTTCACAGACGTAATCGTTTTATTTCATTATTATTTAAAAATAAACCACAATTTATTTTTTATCATGTGGTTTTAAATTCTTTATTTCCACATGATAAAATGTAATTTCTATTCTACCTGTATTTATTTTTCAATTTAAAACAAGCAATTCCATTTGTTTAGTAGCAAATAAGGATTCATTGATTTACAAAGCTTGAATTATAGTAATCCCTAACAGAGATAAGGCACTTCCATCACTGACTGTATCTCTCTGCATAAAGCTTTAGTTTTACAAAAAAAAATTTTATCAGAATCCCTAAACATTTGATACAACAATTATAATCATGAGATGAAAGGTAATGCACAGACAGGTGGTGATTAAATACTCATGCTTATAATACATCACCTGGCTTTACTTAGAAAGAAAATGTGAGTAGAAAAAGATGCATTAAATTTACAGCTGCCACTCATTTTGGACTAGAATCCTATTAGTACCTAGGTGAGCACAAAGAAGTGATCCATGGAGGAAAGGCCTTTCTGAACACATTAGAATACATATTTAAGTCCCTAATGTCAGGGAGAACAAAGGGACGGTGGTGTTAGATGAGAGGAGGTAAGTTGACAGAAAATGGAGCAGGTTAACTCATCCCCCCAAGCCACAGAATATCCAAAGGTATTGACAAAAGAGGACTCACATACAAATGTTTGTTGTCTCTTCAGAAACACACATGTGGCACTTCTCCTACTCATGCATCCAGTGACTGGATGGCCTAGAAAAGCCATAAAGAACACCAGATGAAATAATCTGGCAAAATGTGGCATGCACATTTCAGGGCCCACCTCCATATTGACAGTGCACTGTGAACATTCATTTAATTCCAGCTCTGCATTAATTAATAAGCTCATGAATATGTAGCTATCGCGTTAGAGAGGCATCCAGGGATAAAAGTCTCTCATACCAGAATTGTAAGTATTTCCACCACCAGTTACTAAAGGGTCAACAATATCTATAGATGGTTAGTGTCGAAAGATAATCTTCATGATCCTCCAGGATCAACTGGCAATGTGTCATGGCAGAACACTGACTTGAGCCCCACTCTGCAAGATTACCATCCAGAGCTGGGAGGAGCACCAGCCCCTGAGCTGATATGAGAAAGAAACAGGATTGAAGACCACATTGATTTGTGGTCTGTCACCTTGAGCATTGCACAAGGCCAATACCTTTTCTGGAAGACCGGATTTCAAGGAATTATATTCTGAAAAATTAAACGCACCTCTCAACTCATGACTATCTATAGCAAATGATCATGGCAAAGTTTCTTACTATTCTACATAATTTGAACACCTTTGTTATAAAGTTAAAATCAGAGTCTCAATTAGTATAAAACAATACTTGAAAATTTGAGTGCAACGATTGCTAGATTAAAGCAGTAAAATCCATTCCTAATGGTGCCAAATTATAACCCCGACATGCCAGAGGACAAGGAGAGTCTTTCCATATTTGCTCAATTATCTTTGCAGCAGTCCTTTCTTGCAACTAATTCCATAATCACACTGGGGACCACAATCAAATTTTCTACAGCCCATACTTCCTCGCTTAAAAGTAGGAATGATAAGACCTACCTCTTGGGTTTGCTGTGAGGATTATACAATGTGTGCAATGCCTGTAAATTTCACAACCTAATCCCTGACAGTGCCTGAGTAGATATTGAGAAAATGTTAATATTTTCTTTAAGTATTTTCTCCCCAAAGCATACAATATAAAAAAGAGAATTGGTGGGTTTTTTGATGAACATAGGAATACAAACACTTGTTGACTGAACCAATAATATCGATGAGGTAGTCTGACACCAAAAAGGATTTATTTGGAAAAAGTGAAAAGAAAACGGGAAAAGGGTT
Organism: Rhinolophus sinicus; assembly: GCF_057876585.1. Lineage (NCBI taxonomy): Eukaryota > Metazoa > Chordata > Mammalia > Chiroptera > Rhinolophidae > Rhinolophus > Rhinolophus sinicus. Next base: position 157,541,679 of record NC_142514.1, on the reverse strand, counting down.
GCAACTCAAGACGTGCACATTCTGGCTAAGCTGGAGGGTATTGAAGGCAGGGAGACAGGAAGTTAGATGCATAGAGTTTTATGAAAAGGAAGTCAGGACCATAGAGTTTAATGAGGCAGGCTCATGAACTCCCATGAGTTTAGCTCCTCCCATAGACCTCCCAACCTAATCAGTTTCTTTAATGTCCCAGTTCATCTTCATAACACTCATTCCGAATTCCATTAAACCACTGAGAATTTATGGTTCAGACTTACCACGAATGACTTCCTTTTCTAACCCGACTGCAACAAATGCTAGTACATATATATTGTTTCCATAAAACCAGAGTACTGAAGGTGTACTCAAAAATATTTCATTTGAAAGCACTTGTAAATATATCAAACTAGAAATGTCCAAGACCAGAATTTATATTTATTATGTGTAACTTTTCACATAAAATTTTATAAATTTGAGTTTTTCAAGGGCAGAGTCGATGACACATTCATATTTGTTCCCTGAATACTTCTTATGAGGAAAATAAATGCTAGCCCTCCAAAGTTGTCACTGTCTTTTATGGTCAGAAACCAGTATTAGAGATGAAAGGTTCATGATCTCTCATCTCTGTTGTTGACATTTTTGAGAACCATTTTTTCATCTTTTTTCTTCTTCAGCATAAATAATCCCAGGTCCCTTAAACCTTAGTTTTCTACCATCTGATATACTTTGAATCTTTGGACTATTTGTGCCACTGATAAGTTCAAAGAGCATATCATTTACTAAAATATTCAAGAAATATAATTTGTAATTATCTTATTATTCTGAACCATTCATGTTATTTAACTACTCTCAACTTGACATGTTGAGACTGATTACTCTCAGTTCCCTCTGATCCCTAGATAATCTCTGAGATACTTGTGAAGTTAACATACATTCAATAAATAGTTAAAAACACCAAACACTGCAGCTCTCTATTTGATGATCTTTTAAAACTTTCTTCCCCTGATAGTACTTTAAAGTGGAGACACAGAACACATTAGAGAGACCATTTGTGCATTTGTTCCTGGGGCATCAACTGCCCTCCTGTCATCCTGCCAGGAAGACACTCATTTTTCCCTCCTGTGACAAAGAAGGTTTCCTTTGGGAAAAACACAGCTCTCCAACTGTGATAAAACCAGTCAGAAAAGCAACTGCAGAAAGCCTCTAATGTGAATGACAAAGTAAGAAAATTAAATGCAGCACAAGGGAATCAAATCAGTCACAGGACAGGAGTTGCCCACTTTATAGCAACACAAACGTGAAACAGAAGCAGGAAGAAATGAGCACTGGAAGGAGGGAGCACAGCATCTAGGAGACAGAAGTGCCTCTTCTTTCTCTGTGAATATCATCCGCTTGTCACTATATATCTGCTTGTCACAATATTGTCTGTTTGCTTCAGGCCTGAGACTTCCTAAAGTTTCTAGACAATTTGTGTGACTATAAGTTTAAACAACTTAGCATCACTTTCTACGGTCTTTATATTCTGGTCCTGCGCTGTCTGCTGGAGCCCCGAGTACTCACCAATACCCCAAATGCTACTGCTGTGGTGTGTTAACCTAAAATTAAAAAGATGAAATGAGAGGCAACAGCCATTTATTTAGGATTAAAGAATTGAAATTTTCAGGGATCACAGATTCAGGCCCCAACCCACATAGTTTCTTGATTAGAGGGTGAAGGCAAGGGGTTTTTATGAGAAAAGGAAATGAATAATTATATGAAAGGAAGAAAGAATTCTTATAGGTGCTGCTGATAAGCTACTGTATTTTGCCATGTATAATGTATTCCCATATATAATGCACACCCACACTTTTGGCCCAAACTTTAAAAAAAAAAGTCTTTCATTTTAATTTTTTAACTCAAATATTTATTTGTTTATATTTAGGAACTTGCTTTTTTGTATTATAAAGGAACTTTAGCATTTATTTTTTTAAATATTATGGTACAAGACATTTTATGAAACAAATAATTACAAAACACAAGAACAGATACAAGGTAATGAGAAATTTTAAGTACTGGTAACAAATTTACAATATTAACACATCTTAGAAGTCCAAGAACTTTTTGTCATTGCAAGTTTGGCATAAATTCAACAAAACCAATTATCGTATTCCAGAGTATTATTTTACATACGGATATCGTTATTGATTTCTAGAGTTAAAATTTTAACTCATAAGCATAAATAAAAGAATTAAAGACATTTATATAGATATGGAACTAGAACTGCCTATGTATAATGTGCATCCTTATTTTTCCCTCATAAATATGGCCATAAAAGTGTGCATTATACACAGCAAAATACGGTACTCTTGGCTATACATGAATGGTTACTGATTCTATCTTCAGATGGAGAATTCATGGTCATAAGTCTTGTGGTCAGGATGTTTACTGTCTTTCTGACTCTACAAACAGTTACTTGTAAGACAATGTTGGTTTGGCCCAGTCCAAATAGTCTAAAGGTTCAAGAAGTAAAATGTGCAAGGCAGTTCCTCTGGAATAGAGGCTCCAATGCCATTTTGAAATGGCTCCATTTATGTCATTTTTCACAATTACATGAATTGTCCTTTCCTGAACTTGCTCACATCTGTGCTTTTGTTTATTCATTCAAACATCTCACCACATGGAAGAATCTTCCTACTCTGATCTGTGTTGGTTCAAAGCCCTTCTGAAATACTTTCTGGTTGTGAATAGTTGCCTGATTCAGAGAGTTAGAACCAAATTTTAGCTTCAATACAAAAATGCAGATATGTAAATATACCTTTTCTTCTCTGACTACAAAAGCAACAGATTACTAAATTTAGAAAATACACATACACAAAAAGAAAAAATAATTTCTTTAGGATACCAATAAAGTAGACCTTCTAGAAAATATTTATTCATTCATTTATTCCACAGATATTTACTAAGCTTTTAATATTATCAAAGGTTATGTCAAGTGCTTTATATAAATTATCTCATTGTAATTCTAGAAGGTAGTTTCCATTATTATTATTCCTAGAGTGCCAAAGTCACACAGTTATTAAGGGGTGGAATCCGAGTTTAAATCTAGCTAAACCTGATTCCTGAAACTGTGTTTTCATCTACTATGTAAATTATACACATGTTTGTGCATACTTACACACACACACACACACATATATGCATACTTATATAATGTATGAATAGACACACACATACAAACATACATATATACATACATATATATACTAGTAAATAGATTGACAGAAATATTCTTGTCTTAGCTTGCATTATATTACTACTAATAAAGACTATTTTGTCCGTACTTTTAGCCAATACTTTCATTCTTTGTCAGAGCTATTGGAATATACCTCAACTGTGGCATTTGACACGTTCTTCCTTCACTTTGGAAAAGCCATGTTGTGGGGAGGTTGAAAGCACAGCTCTGGAATCAAACGACATGATTCTACTGCTTCTTATCAGTAACATAGTGGGCTAGTCACTTAACTCTCAGTTTCCTCGTCTGTAAAATGGTGCCAACCCCCTACATGCATAATATGATCACAATGTGGGTTAGGGCACCAACCTGACAAATGATTCGTGCATAAAGATTAATTTAAATTATTACCTAGAAGACAAGTTAAGATACAAAGAAATGGTACAATGCTAAGGATATAATTATATCTCACTGATATAGTTATCCTGTCACTGATAACACTTAGGAGAGGGCCTTATACATGGCAGGCTTTTAGTAAATGGGTACGGAACAAAGTTATTGTTGATTGAAAAAGATCAACTCCTATTTTCATTGCCAGATTATTCTAGTATTGAAAGAATTGGTGGGAGGGAGAAAGAAAAAAAGACCACATTGATGAATACAGAGAAAAGATCCAGAGCAGCATGGCCTGCCCAGCAATGTGAGAGAAGTCCAAAGACTGTCCAGGGACAAACACACATAGAGTGCTTGTCATGAGATGGACTCTGTGGTTTTGGCCAGCATACTGTTTAGGATGGAGAACACAGTGCAAGGAGAAAAAGCGTAGTAACATGTGCTAAGTACTATAATTGATACATGCTAGATTCAATTTTAAAAACAGATTATAAAAACACAATAAAAGGAATGTAAGAGTTACTTAGATTCAACAGAAAGACAGAGGAGAGAGCATGAGGACTGGACACATTGGAAAGAGTCACAAACTCAGTGTATTAACATCTCATTTTGGGGGTGAGAAACCTACTTTCAAAGAGTTGAGAGTTGTTAGAGATTACGTAGCCAAAAATAGAACTTAAAGTTCTTTCATTTGAAGTAACTAACATACATAAATGCTTAGGGTAAGGCTGAGCTCATGGAAGCAATCAATGTACATTATTTATTACTATCATCATTATTACCATTAGTCTTTATGGTTACAGAATACTTGCATCAATTCTTAAGCTATTATTTGAACTATGTCTTGTTATTCTTAGATTTTTTTTGCTTATAAAAATTCAATGTTTGTAATAGTTGATTTTTATAACTGTTTATGTAACTAATTTATATTATTAAAATATATAATTTGCTTTAAAGAACAATTTGACTCATAGATTCCTATTCTCTTCCTATAACCAATACTTCCTATAACCTATGTTTTGGAAAACTACTGCTATAGGCAGTTCAAAAAATTCAGTATCATTTAAGAACTATCTGGGCTATCAGTAGCAACATCTCAAAAATGTGTAGTTTTATTTCTCAATGTACATGTATTAACTTTAAGCAAGAGTTATTATGTTGGGGGAAAATGAGCATTTTCACGTTTTGATAACTTTTTGTCTTTAGCACAGAGCAAAATTTGGAGGACATTAAATGTAAGCATTCGTATGTTTTAAATTATTAGCATTTTCCAAGTAATAACTTTAATTTTCAATTTCTAGAATTATTCTTTGTATTGTTCATAATGATAATTTTTCTATTAAGTTTTACTTTTCATATTTTTGTTACCTGAAAAATTGTGATCCTGGTTGAAAGAAAGGGGACACCATATCTATAAGAGATGAAAATCTGCTAAACTTATCAAAACCTAGACCCTATAACTCAGCTGTCCATTAATTTAAAACCTGATTGCAAACCTAGAGTGGCTTGGTGAAGCTACACCTACCCCGCCCCTTAATTTCTCTGCTAATGACATCATATCTACCTTTTATGGCCCAGTTAAATCACTAGTTTAACCGGTCCAGTTGAATTGCCATGAAAAAATTCTAAATATAATATCAGACCCTGATTTAGGAACTCCAGAAGATAAAATGAGGCTGTTTCTGATCTATTATATAACTGCACAGCAAGCACCTTCTGAGGCTCATTTGGAGCATTACACAAAAGCTTTACTGATGCAGGATGCAACCTTAATCCCTTACAATATATCAAACAGTGAAGGCTTTTGCCAAGGTGGTCTCAGCTCCGACCAGCTATGGCAACACTCCAACTCAACCAATGGATCTCTTGTCACAAATCATGAATACAAGATCACAGTTTGTGATGGAATGAGTATTGAAACAGCAAAATCTGGTATTGAAACAGCAAAATCTACCTGTTACTCATATTTTAGACAATCTCATGAAGATGAAATCAAACCCTGAAATCAATGATACATTTTGATCCCAAAATGCTGCAGGGCAAATATCATCATCATCTCCATTTGTATGGTTGCTTCTTTGTTGTGTTGATGGTTTCTTTTGCTGTTCGGAAGTGTTTTAGTTTGATATAGGCCCCCTTATTTATTTTTGCTTTTACTTGCCTTGCTTTGAGGTCAAATTCATAAAATCCTCTTTGAATTCAAGGTCCATAAGTTTAGTACCTGTGCTGTCTTCTATGTAGTTTATTGTTTCAGGTCTTATGTTTAGGTCTTTGATTCATTTTGAGTTAATTTTGGTACACGGTGACAGATAGCAGTCTAGTTTCATTCTTTTGCATGTGGCTTTCCAATTTTCTCAGCACCATTTACTGAAGAGGCTTTCTTTTCTCCATTGTATGTTTCTGGCTCTTTTATCAAAAATTATCTGCCCATATATATGTGGGTTTATTTCTGGGTTTTCAATTCTATTCCATTGGTCTATGTGTCTGTTTCTTCTGCCAATACCATGCTGTTTTGATTACTGTTCCTTTGTAGTATAAGTTGAAGTTAGGGAGTGTGATACCTCCAGACTTGTTCTTTTTTCTTAGCATTGCTTTGGTGTCTTTTGTGATTCAATACAAATCTGATAATTTTTTTGTTCTATTTCTTTAAAAAATGTCATTGGAATTTTGATGGAGATTGCGTTAAACCTGTATATTGTCTTGGTAACAAGGCCATTTTAACTATGTTGATTCTTCCAATCCATGAACATGGAATATCTTTCCATTTCTTTGTGTCTTCTTCAATTTATTTTAAAAATGTCTTATAGTTTTCAGTGTACGGGTCCTTCATATCCTTTGTTAAGTTTTTTCCTAGGTATTTTATTCTTTTTGTTGCAATTGCAAAAGGAATTGCTTTTTCTTATTTCTTTTTCTGAGGTTTCATTGTTAGTATATAGGGACGCAATGGCTTTTTATACATTGATTTCGTAACCAGCAACTTTACTGTATTCATTTAATGTTTCTGATAGATTTTTTGGTAGAGTCTTTAGGGTTTTCTATATAAGTAGTGAACTTTTTAATGCTACACAGTTCATAAAAAAGCTGTCACAACTTGGACAAAAATAACGCAGAAGAAACAAAGAAAAGTCAAACAAGCCAGATGTTTCCTTCTCTATATCAAAGCCCTAACAGCAAAACTTAAGAGTCCTTTGTTAATTTTTAAGGACATTCTATATTTAATATAATGTGTACTGATTAAATGAATAAAGTTTTTCAGAAAAAAAGAAGCACCTCATATTTAATTGGTACATGCTCTGTCCAATGATGTAAGAAAATGTTCTAAGTTTTTAAAAATTATTTTCAATGAACCCTTTGAAATGAGTTACAAGTCATTATTTTTATGTGTAGGAAAAAACAAGCTAGAAAATGCTAAGTGTTTTATGCATATTAGTAAGGAATGGAACTGGAAATCAAACTGAGTGTTATGGATTAAACTGTATACACTCTAAAATTCATATCCTAAAGGCTTAACCTCCAGGACATCATAACAGAAGCTTATTTGGAAATAAGGTCATTATAGATGTAATTAGTTAAGATGATGACATACTATAGCAGAGTGGGCCCCTGATCTATCATGACTGATATTCTCTGGACACAGAAACAGAAGAAACATGCAGGTAGAGATGATGTGAAGAGACACAGGGAGAAGACCATGTGAACATGAAGGCAGCCAATGCAGGGAAGTATCTACAAGTCAAAAGATGCCAAAGAATTCTAGCAAACCACCAGAAACCAGGAGAAACACAAGGCACAGATTCTCCCTTGGAGCTCTGTAGGGAACTAATCTTGCCAACACTTGGATCTCAGACTTCTAGCCTCCAGAACTGTGAGAAAATATGTTTCTGTCATTTAAGCCTCTCGGTATGTGATATTTCATTTTGGCAGCCCTAGCAGATGAATACATACATCCAGGTCTCTGAAGTTCATGGTTTCTCCAGTCTATTTGCTTTCAAATGACTATTTAAATATGCTCTGTACCACAGATCAAATTTTTCATAGAACTGAGCTCAACAGATGGTGTGATTGTGTCCTAAACGTACATAGTTACACACAGAGTGAGTCAATAAGTACTTATTGTCAAAAGAATCTTAGAAGACTGAAGTGTGTAGCAAAAGTAGATCTAAAAATCCTTGTCCTTAATAGCAAGGAAGGGAGTTATGTCAGATTTACTGCACTCAGGATCATTTCTATCGTTTTAGGGCTGTCCCTTGCATAAGAGAGTCGAGAGGCCTAGGAAGTACATTTTCCAGAAATCCTTGATGCAAGATTCCAGTTTAGAATTTACCAATCACAGGCACTCTCACAAGATTTGAAAAGCTGAAGGGAAAGCCAGAGCTTTACTGCTATGGAAATGGCAGACAGACGTCGATTTTATCAGACCTGGCATTTTGTATCAGTTTCTGTGTCCTCCCCACGAATTTCACCTTTGTCAGCGCTGCAGGTCACTCCGAGATACACTCTCATGACCTGTTTGGCAGTAACAACATTCAGATCCTATTACTGAGACTAATAGCTACCGGTTCTCATTCCTGACCACACCACCAGCCCTTCCAATGCTATTTGTGTGTTAAATCTCTTCTTAATTGAATATTTCTAGAGTGGTTTCTGTTTTCTTGACTGAATCCTAACTGTTAAAGGAGATAAGAGAATGAGAGAAATGCAGAGTAATTGTTTCCCCCATCCCCCCACCCCCGCCACCAGTCAGCTTCCACCTAAAGAATCTCATCACTCAGCACCCAGAAATAGGAAGCAGTTTTAAGCGATAGAAACACATATTTTTCTTACACTCAGTGGGCATTTTCACTGAGAGAGATTTCACTTCACTATTCAGAGGGGTCTCAACCTCATTTAATACTTGACAGAATTAGAAAAATTTAACTCCAACAATGATGACTTCATGGCAGCACACAAATGCAGACAACACACTCTAGACTCTGTCTCAGCTCCTTACATACAATGTTTGGCTCTTTCCTCCCAGTATGGCAAATGTACTTTCCTTCAACTCACATTACCGGTCTACAGGTTACCTTGCAAATACCGGGGGTGCTAAAAATAAATGTATACACATGACTTGTATTCATCTTTTGTTATTGGTATATATTGAGTATTACAATTTTAATACAATTTTTTCCTTTCTTAAAATGTGTATACATTTTTTTGGCACCCTCTGTATATACACTTGTGTTTTTACATTCTCATTCCTATTTTCTTCCTAACCCCAAATTCTCTGTTGTCAATCAATTCCAAACACTCGCCCAGTCAATATGACAAAACAAGTGTTCAAAAGGGAGAATAAAAATCTATTAACTATAGAGTTAAAAATTCTCAACTTAGTTACTCCCTCATTAAAGTAACCAAGCGCTTAAATGATTTTTGAGCTTGCCTCTGAGACAGACATTTGTAGTAAAACCAATACGTTAATAAAAGGAAAAAGGAACACAGTTTAGTCCTCAGTATTCAAACAGGACAGTTTTATTCAATTGGGTATGATTTATGCAGATCTTTAAAATAAAAATATTTCTATTATGGGTATTCTAAAATAAAAATAGACCTTTGACTGTCTAATAGGCAACACACAGATTTCAAACATTATTTTAAAAGAATAGTGTTCGGCACAACTGTTGTTGTAAGGGGCTGGTGTTACTAACCTATGGTTACAAAGGTTACCATGGCTCACTTTTAACCTCAAAAAACTTTTATAGTATAATATATGCTATTTCATGATTTATGAAAATCTTATTCTTTAGATCATTCCCTCTCTTTTAAGAAATTCATTTAAATTCAGATTTAATAATGTGGAACTTTATTCTCCTTTCCCTTCTCCTTCTTGAAAAAAGGACTGAAATTTTAAAAATGAAATATAATCACCTGTATAACTTCAAAGATAAATCCACTTTGCTTCAAAGCATTTGGGTAAGTTTTTCTCTGGATTCAAATAAGCTCTGACAGTTAATGAAATTAATTCAAAGGTGAACAGCTGAAGGAAATGGCACAGAACATTTGAAATATTGGTGGTATGGAGGCAACCATAATCTGAAATTAATCTAACTTCACATAAGGAAATGACAATTTAAAAAATATTTCCTTTAAGTCTTAAAAAAAGTGTTTTGCTCTAAGTAGAGGGGGAAAATAAAGCTAAATGTATAATTTACTTGAATTCTCTTTGTATAGCAGTCCTCCCTTATTCACAAGGGATATATTATATTCCAAGAGCTCAGTGGATACCTGAAAGCATATATATATATATATATATATATATATATATATATATATATATACATATAATGCTTTTCATATATACACATACAAACCTATGATAAAATTTAATTTATAAATTATGCTGTCAGAGAGTAACAACAACAAAAATAATAAAATAGACCAATTATAACAAAGTAATCAAAGTTATGTAATCAAAGTTATGTAATCAAAGTTATGTGAATTTGGTCTCTCTTTCTGTTTCTGTGATAACCAAGGTGATAACCTAGATGGCTACTCAGTGACTACATGTATGTATAGCACACACAGTGTGGATACACTGGATGAAGGGATGATTCACGTCTTAGGTGGGACAGAGTGGGATGGCACGTGATTTTATCACGCTATGTGAATGGCATGCAATTTAAAACTTATGAGTTATTTATTTCTGATTTTACATTTAATATTTTCGGACTGCAGTTGACTGCAGGTAACTGAAACCATGGAAAGTGAAACCGTAAAAAAGGGGGAACCACTACATATCACAATATCTAGGTGTCTAGGGTTCATTTATTTATATAAGCCCAACATAAGAAATACTAACCTAGGTGTAAGACAATCAGTGAAGTTCTCTCGTTTAAAATTTTATTTATTTACTAAATATATTATCTTCTTTAAATATCTTTGTTCATCAGGTTATACACTTTTTAAATGACAGAGAATGTATGCTAAGTCTAGACAGAAACTTTTGAGTTATCAACTCCAACAAGAGGGCATGAATTGACCCAAAACTTTTTCCTTACATTGCTTTCCAATCATACCCATGAAGATTGAGGTTTCAAAATATTACAGTAGGGATTTGGATTAGTTCCAGGAAGTATAAATTATAACTATTTTCTAGAAATACAAATGAAGTAATATGATGAAATGGAAGTTTATTTAAACAAATTAAAATATATATATTTTTTTAATGTAACTCTGAAAATAATTATCTATATAGGCAATGTGGTCCTCTGCATCTAGATGCCTTAGTATGCTTCTGCTCTGTATGGTACCCAATAACCTCCCAAAGAGAAAACTGCTTGCCTGACCACAGCATACAAATTTAATTAAATAAGACATGAACCACAGTAAAGATAAGATAAAAAGAAATAACTTGACCTGTGAAAATTACTGATGTCTTACAATACTACATAAAAAAATCAATCATTTTCAAATTCAAAATCTTTAAAAATATTGTTACTCAATTCCTGAGTTATTATTTTTTGTACTTGAGTAGGTATAGATTTGTTGACCATTCTATAGCTCTTATTTGAAACATATTCTTATGCTAATATACAATGTTAGTTTTTGCATTATTATTTTTTCTAATGAGACAGAATAAATTAAGATTTAATTACGAGCACTATACAGTCAGAGAAGTCTGGTTTCAAATCTTAGTTCTCCATTTACTTAAATGTATGACATCAGAAAAGTTATTTAGTTTCTGAGACTTACTTTCTTTGCCAAATAAAATGGAGATCATTAAACATGTCTAAGAGGTAAGTTTTAAAGAATGAATGAGATAAACATAAAGGTTTCTGCCCAGGCTTGGCACATATAACTGTTCAATAAGAGAAAAATTTTTAAAAAGTCCTCCCTCTCTCCTTTCCTTCATGCCATTCCCTCTCCCTCCCTCCCTTCCTCTATTTATTTCTTTGTAGTATGTAATTTTTTTTTGTAGTAGAACCATTCCAGCCAGCAGTGGCACATGACCTCTGGGTTGGCAGATTGAGCTAGAGCAATGATTCACAATCTTAACAAATTAGGGTTACCTAGTGAACTTTAGGAAATTCAGATGACCTGCTCCATGTTAGATGTAGTAAATTCAAATTTGTAAGGACTGTGATTCAGGTGTGGGGAGCCATGGTTTCTTGCAACCCTGAACCTTGCAGACTGGCTCGGTTTCTGCCCCCATAACATTGCCTCTGCCTTATCTGAGAGGCGCCTAACGGCTGCTGAGGAATGTGGTGGAAATGGCCAGTTCCCGGACACAGAAGACTAAGGGCTTTCTGGACAATTGGTAGGTTCTGTCTCCTTGAGATATTTACTTTTGTGAGTTTCAGTGACCTTGTATCTTCTATGTCAAAGTAAAGTTGAGGCTGGAAAGATTTACTTTCGCTGAGATAATGCATATCTTCTTCGTTTAACTGCACGTACTCAAACTGTATATATTGGTTAGAGATAATAAACTCAGGGCTTCAGCATGACTGAAGACCGGCCGCATTAGCATTTGTGTGTGTCTTTTATTTCATTCCCACTCCCCCATTCAGGTACTGATCGACTCGTGGCGGCTGGCCCGTCACATTCAGGAATATGGATTGCAGAAAATTATCTTATGTGATTCTGATCTTTCTGGTGTGTAAACATTTGAAGGCAACTGATCTAGATGATATTTTCTTAGTTACAAAATGCTGCTTGTTTTGTTAAAATTAATATAGAAAATCAACTTCTTTGTTCCCACCTGACTTCATACTGACTGATGAGGCAATTGAGATCCTAGCCTTCAGCAGAAACAATCTCTTTGAGTTCAAACTGCAATTACATTTTTATTCATATAGTCAATAAAAATGTATTGAGCTTCTAATATGTCACAGGCACTTTCCTTTTGAAGGGAGGTGAAATTTGCCACACCAAAATGTGTCTCTCTGGCATGAGGATTATTTTATATTTTAAGAAACAAAAGACTCAGGAAGAACCTTTGATGTCCTCACTAACTGCCTAAATGAATTCCTGGCCTAACGCAGGAAAAAGAGTTATCACCAGAACTAACTACAAATACACACACACACACACACACACACACACACTAAGTGGACAGTTCCTTCTGTGTCCCATTGTCTATGCATGGCCCAGTAAACATCCGTTTACCAAAAATTTGCTTTTTCATCTCCATGTGAATTGCCTTCCTCCCCTCTGAAGTCCCAAACCACTAACCCCTTTCTCTTTAACTCAGGATGGCATACAACCCTCAACTACCTGATTTATCCTTGGGTCCCCATATTCTTAGGGAATCCCATATCTATATACATAATTAAATTTGGTTATTTTCTCCTGTTAATCTGTATCATGTCAATTTAATTCTTAGATCAGCCAGAAGAACCTGTAAGGGTAGGGAAAAATTTCTTCCTCCCCAATATGTTCAACCCCCTGAAACCCTAGCTTAATTGCTCTTTAAATTCTTTCTCACATTACTAGAATCTCCAAAGTTCTTTTGTATATGTCATTTGTATTTCCATTGGCTCCATTTATCAAGAACCCCACAAATATAATGGGTGGAACTGTCTCTCTAACTCAAAAAGGAAGGAAGGAAGGAAGGAAGGAAGGAAGGAAGGAAGGAAGGAAGGAAGGAAGGAAGGAAGGAAGGAAGGAAGGAAGGGAAGGAAAGGAAGGGAGGAAGAAAGAAAGAAAGAAAAAATAAATTAGCACATTCCTAATCTTTATGTTATGCTATTCTTTTTTGAAGGTGGTGGAAAATGTATGGCCCAAAATGGCAGAGCACATGATAACAGCACTCCTGAGGTAAAAGGAAGAAATATCTCCTTCAACTGCAGTTTGTTTGGGCTTTTCTTTTTTCTTTTCTTTTTTTTTTTGGGGGGGGGAGGTGCGGCTTTTATAAATTGTAACTGTGCAATAGATGTTTATAGAACTGATGAAATGCAAGCCAATCCTTAAGATTAAGAATGGGATCCAAAAATTGGATACAAAGAACACTAGGCAATTATGATATTAATTAACTGGGAGTGATTCTAGAATGGTACCTGAAGAATTCACTTCAATATTTTCAGCCTCTCTTTTGCTTTCACCACTTTTTTAAACCATTTATTAAGGTTGACAGCTGAAATGCCCTTCCTATACATTTTTTGTTACTACCATGTAACGTAAGGGATCATAAATTTTCCAGATATCCCATCACATTAACAATTCATCGCATTCAGTGCCTCACAGTTAAAAATTAGTATAGTATTTGATATAAAAAATGCTTCCAATTTCCAACAAAACGTAACATGAAAAACATCAATATCACATTAGTTTTGAGGTTAATAGCAACATATAAAGAATAGAAGACAAGCATACTAAGAACAGACAGAAAGAATAAGAAAGAAAAATAATCTTACAAGATCAAAATTTCTTGCCAAAGGAGAACTCCCACACCAGAAATAATTAATATTTTCATTAAATGTTAATGTGCCTCCATTTTGAAAAATGAGCTTTGAAAGGTGTAGTCACACATAACTAAAAATGCTGAATTACTGTACAGAACCAAACTAGTACATGAAAGCAATAATCTTTGGAACAGGAAAAAGCTAATATAGAAAAAGTTAAGAAACTTTTAATATCACTTTAAAAAGTTTTCTATTTGGTCATTTTTAATAGTTTTTCTAGTGGAAGAGCATAATTTTTTGAAGATGAAATAGGAATAGTGATCATACCTCACTCTCTTAAAAATTTCTCAGGTCTACAAAGGGAGAGGCAAACTGGAATGTGTAATCAGATTTCAACTTTTTCTATCTTTAAAGTCTCCTTTATCGGCATGCCAATATTACATGTAATGTTATATTATCTAGTCAGAAACTTCTTTATAGATAGGAAGTATAATCATATTCCTGAGTTTCAGTCTTTTTCAAATCACACTTCTGTGATAAGTTAAGAATAACTGACAATAAATATTTAATGTCATTTAGCACAGAAACCTAAGGGGAGAAGATAATCAACAAAGATGCCTACACAACCCAAAAATACCTTTTTGGGAAAGGAGAAAATGCAGTCCAACATTTGAGTGGCTTGCTATACTTTCCCCATAATCTGGATGTTTCGATAAATATTAGATAGTATGCATTTTCAGATGGATATTATATAAATATGGACTGAAGCCAGAAGGGGTATACTATAAGAAAACTTCATTCTGGTACTCAAGGAAACATTTAGGAAAACAGTTGGTGGTAAAATTTAGCATAGATCTCTAATAGAACTATTCTTATTGTAGTATTGTTTAATCTCTTTTTTTACACACACACAAATTGATTACCCAATATACTAATTATTTGAAAGGTGAAAAATGTGTATTTTGTTTGCTATAACTTTAAAATATTTAAGTCTACTTTCTTCCTATTGAATCAATTGTTTTGATAACTATTAGTATTAACACAACAATTAAAATTAGTGATATAAATTATAATTAAAGGTATACTTGAAAAAAATTGTATTTCAGTGAAAACCTATCAATATCACATTAAATGTAAATGGTCTAAACACTCCAGTAAAAAGTCAGAGATCAACAGAATGGATAAAGAAATCAAGACAACTCTATGATGTCTACAAGGAACCGACTTTAAATATAAAGAGTCAGATAGGTTGTGAAAAAAGGATGGACAAAAATATAAAACGTAATTAGAATTCATATAACAGTGATAGCAACAGTATAACAATAGAACTCTTACTAATTTAATGTGAAGAATAATGGTATCAATATTTCTGCCCACTGGGGGAAACTGTTTTCAATATAATCTAAAAAATACAGTTAAATAGTACTAACAAATATACTAAGTGTAATAATAAGGATATAAATAACTACATATAACTTAAGGTCTGTTTTGGGTATCAAGTAGGTTTCATCAAATCAACTAGTGTTTAATTCTCCCATAATTTTTTATTGGTCTTATATTTGTACCTCAAAATTATCCACCTGAATTTTGAGGAGTCCACATTTCCATTGATTCCCATCCATAATTGATCAAGCGTTACTATGTGAGGTGTTATCTCTCTCTTTATTTTAAGCCCCTCCTGCCTGGGCGGTATCCAGTAGAATTCCCATATGCAGCACCAGAGAACACCACAAGTAAAAATTCATGGTGTATCTGAGATAAGAGACTACTAGGTTATCCCTACATGAAGCTGGAAGTCATATCAATGCTAGAAGTAAAAGACTAAGAGAATATGAGATGGGACTCTAGAGCAGGGCAAGTTAAATGTCTAATGGACACATCAATCTTGACATGTCTAAAACCTACACTGTTATTTTTACCCATCTCCAAATGTATCATCCTACAGTGCTCCCTATCTTCATAAATAGTAACTCCATCCTAACAGTTGATTAATCAAAATAACAATAACTGTAACTGAAGTAGGTATATTATGTTAGCCAGGCTGCTGAAGTGGAAGCATTGAGGAAATGTGGTATCACTACATATGAACCAGGTCATATTTGTACAGATGTCAAAATAATTCCATGTGAGAAAGTATGACGGAAAATATAATTATTTCCTAAAAATCCCTCCACATGCTGAGGTATATATTTACTCTTTAGTATTTAGAGATCACTGGAGACTATCTCGTTCAGGAGATTACTTGCATTGGAGAATGAAATAGAAAAATAAGCAGTAATTAAAGACACAGATTCTGTGTGGTAGACATCCAGGGATAATGTCAAAGTAAGAATGAGAACAACAGGTAACCTATGAGCAAATACATACTCAATATATAATTTCTACAAATTATTCACCATTTCCAACAAATATTAAAACATACTTAACATGATAATATAAAATGTTTAAACAATATTTACTAAGAAAACTTGACGTTTCATGTATCTCAGAATACTATTAAATTTAAAGTCTGTTAAAAAATGTCTCAAATCTCTCTTACTTATTTACAGTCAATTTCACTGCTTTTCCAGTAATGGCTCCAGTAAACTACACAATTACAACTATATATGGTTAAGTGATAAATTATTCAATGACTTCAGGAAAAAGCCTTTATGAATATTTAGGTCCCCTGTTCAATAAGGACCTCCTTCTAAATTATTGGACTCTTAAATAAATTTCCTGTAATAAATTTTTGGTGTCCTTGTATATTACTATAATAAAGTACTATAGATTTATATTTGTAGTGGGCTGGTCCACTCCTAACAATTGCAGTGTTTGGGGCCACAATACAAATTACTTTTTTTATTTATGTCTTCCAAAGATACTTTATTTAATGCTTTATTAAATTAGAAGGCAAACTACATATTTAAAAAAATTAATGTCAAATTTCAAATCAATTTAAATAGAGCTTTTAATTACTTGGCTTAATTAATTGTCATATTAAATATGTTTAAAAAATGAAATCATTCTCAACATTTAGCACTCAATGATAAATGGCCATCCAATGCATAACAGCAAATTTTGGTTAATATAAAGAATCTTCCCAGGGGCACAAGGATGGTTCAACATAAGCAAATCCATCAATGTGATACATCACATAAACAAAATAAAGGACGAAAATCATATGATTACATCAATTGATGCAGAAAAAGCTTTTGACAAGATACAAAATCCATGTATGATTAAAACAATTAATAAAATAGGTATAGAAGGAAAATATGTTAACATAATAAAGGCCATATATAACAAATCCTCAGCTAATATCATAAATAACTGTGAATGATTAAAGCCCTTTACTCTACGTTTAGGAACACGACAGGGCTGTCCCCTATCACCTCTGCTTTGCAACTAAGTGTTAGAAGTCCTCACCAGAGCAATCAAGCAAGAGAAAGAAATAAAAGGCATCCAAATTGGGAATGAAGAAGTTAAAATGTCACTCTTTGCAGATGACATGATGCTATATATAGAAAACCCTAAAGACTCCACCAAAAAGCTATTAGAAACAATAAACGAATATAGTAAAGTTGCCAACTACAAAATCAACAAATCTTAAGAAAAGAAATTTAAAATAAAATTCCTTTTGCAATTGCAACAAAAAGAATAAAATACCTAGGAATAAACTTAACCAAGGATGTGAAAGACCTATATGCTGAAAACTATAAGACATTTTTAAAAGAAATTGAAGAAGAAACAAAGAAATAGAAATACATCCAGTGCTCCTGGATTGGAATAATCAACATAGTTAAAATGGCTACATTACCCAAAGATATATACAGATTTAATGAAATTCCCATCAAAACCCCAATGGCATTTTTAAACAAATAAAACAAAAAAATCATCAGATTTGTATGGAACCACAAAAGACCCTGAATAGCCAAAACAATCCTAAGAAAAAAGAACAATGCTGGAGGTATCACACTCCCTGTCTTTAGCTTGTACCACAGGGCAACAATAATCTAAACAGCATGGTATTGGCAGAAAAACAGACACATTGACCAATGGAATAGAATTGAGAACCCAGAAATAAACCCACATAAATATGGACAGATAGTTTTTGACAAAGAAGCAAAAAACATACAATGGAGAAAAGACAGCCTCTTCAATAAATGGTGCTGGCAGAATTATAAGGCCACGTACAAAAGAATGAAACTGGACTGCTATCTGTCACCATGTACCCAAACTAATTCAAAACAGATCAAAGACTTAAGGATAAGATCTGAAACAATAAACCGCATAGAAGAAAATATAGGTACTAAACTTATGGACCTTGGGTTCAAAGAGCATTTTACGAATATGACTCTAAAGGCAAGGGAAGTAAAAACTAAAATAAATGAATGGGACTATATCAAACTTAAAAGCTTCTGCACAGCAAAAGAAGTCATGGACAAAATAAAGAGGCAACCAACTGAATGGGAGATTTTTGCAAACAATACCTCTGATAAGGGGCTAATATGCAAAATATACAAGGAACTCATACAACTCAACAACAAAAAAACAACCCAAATGAAAAATGGGCAGAGGACCTGAAGAGACATTTCTCCAAAGAGGACATACAAATGCAAACAGACATAGGAAAAAATGCTCAACATCACTACTCACCAGAGAAATGCAAATAAAAACCACAATGAGATATCACCTCCCCCCAGTTAGAATGGCTATCACCAACAAGAGAAAGAGCAACAAGTGTTGGAGAGGCTGTGGAGAAAAATGAACCCTCATACACTGTTGGTGGGAATGCAGATTGGTGCAGCCGCTATGGATGGCAATGTGGAGATTTTTCAAAAAATTAAGAATACATTACCATGTGACCCAGCAATCTCTCTCCTGGGCATCTACCCAAACAATCTGAAAACATTTATTCATAAAGACGTATGTGCTCTAATGTTCATTGCAGCTTTATTTACAGTGGCCAAGACATGGAAACAACCAAAGTGCCCTTTGACAGATAAATGGATAAAGAAGTTGTGGTATATATACACAATGGAATACTATTCGGAGGTAAGAAAAGATGAAATAGGACCATTTGTGACAACATGGATGGATCTTGAGATTATAATGCTAAACAAAATAAGTCAGATAGAAAAAGCAGATAACTATATGATTTCACTGATATGTGGTATGTAAACCTAAACAACAAAAGAACAAGACAAAAAAATGAGAAACAAAAACTCATAGATACAGACAATAGTTTAGTGGTTACCAGAGGGTAAGGGTGGAGGGGGGTGGTAGATGAAGGTAAAGGGGATCAAATATATGGTGATGGAAGGAGAACTGACTGTGTGGTGAATGCACAATGTGATTTATAGAGGATGTAATACAGAATTGTACACCTGAAATCTGTGTAACTTTACTAACAATTGTCACCCCAATAAACTTTAACTAAAAAAAAAAAAAAAAAAAAGAACTGGTATATTGTTTATTGCATATTGCATCTAAACCTGTAAATATATAAATGTAACAGTAATATGTATCATTTAATATTGCAAAATGTTCCTTATACAACCAATTGCAACTGCTCAGAACATAACATACATTTGTGAATAACTCTGGAATCATAAATTGGAGCATGAAGTGAAACTCAAAAAAAATGAATGCTCAGCACTTCTTGCAAAATTTTTAATTATGTAAGAATTGATTGCATTCATTCTATCTGAAAGAAAAGATTTGACAAGTTAATTTTTCTTTTTCTAAGTAAGCATTTATGTCTCTCAAATACTTCCTGGGCTCCTTCAAAGAGTGATACCACCCAGAAATCTCCACAACATTCATACATAGTCATCCTTTGTTTTGAAGGCATTAGACAAGTTACTCCCTGGGGGCTGATAAAAGGAGAGGCTGTTTAGGGTTACAAAAACTTTGTTGATCTCAGGTGAAAAAGGCACCCCTGAATTCTTGCATAAATTCATTTTTGAGTGTTTGGTGATATGTATTGCTGTGACAGGACTCTTTTTGTCCAGTTCTTAGGACACTCATGGTGAGGTTTGTCTTGGTGGACATTAAAGAGCCCTGTAGACACTGGAGATTTCTTTGTTGTACAGAACTACCCTTTGCATTTCAGCCTGCTAGAATTTCTGATCCTTACCTATGCAAAACCAGTAACACCCACCAATCACTGTGACAATCTTATGGTCTTTGCCACATGTCCTAAATGTCTCCTAGGGGATTATATTGCTCCATTGTTATACACTGCCTCAGAGTCAGACAAGTAAAGAGGTGAGAACTGGCCCCATTTAACTACATGTAGACATGAATTCCACTGAATTTAGAGGCTGAGATTTAGCAGAATTTGTTTTATAGCCCTATAAATGTGAGAGGCAGAGGCAGGACATTTGGACAGCAAAGGAGTTCTGGCTGCATGGCCAGGCATGCTTTTTTTTTTTTTTTTTTTTTTTCACTAAGTAACAATTTATTCAGAGAATTACAAACTGTAAGTGGCTCATTCACCTTTCTACACATTCCTACACCAGCTTGCTCATATTGATCACTAGGAAGGATTAGTACTAAAAACATGTGGATCCTGGAAGGCAGGAGTGTGGCAAGTAAACTCCTACCCTGTTCCAATGATATACAAGACACATTCCTCAGTCTCTGCATCCCAGCTCTCTTCCTGCTGAACAGGACAGGTCTTCTCATCCTTTGCAACCACGCACTCTAGACAGCCAGTAGCTGAGCTGACTTGGTACATACATGAAATCTGTATGCCTTCTTCCGTGTATATAAAGGGAAATGAACTAGTAATGAGGCCCTACTTCAATTATATGTTGTGGTTTGGTTCATTTTTATAACCTTCAAAATTTCCACAAAAGCTAAAATGTAATTCTAGACACTGCTGAATCACTACAATATAAATAAAAACTACAACAACACTGACTTTACAGCCTGACAGAAGACCTTAACTTATCTTTAGTAAGCTATCTACAAAACATCTTTCTGAAAGTTTATTGCAGCAAAGTTACTAAGATACTATAAAAATATTCAAAATAGCATATTGTGTTAGAAGCACACTTTGCTAAGAGCATTTTTCTTCCTAAGCTTGTAAATATCTCCACATATAAAACAAAGAAACAATAATTTGCAAAACGTCTTCCAAAACTTCGTTTCTTGATTGTTTTTTCTAACCATGAAATTAAATATTGGATAAAATAAATAAAACTCGGGAGATTAATATTCCAATTAAAAAAAAAAAAATTCTGACATTGGCCCAGACTCTAACATTGTACTTGCAAACATTAACATATTTACATACTGTGGACACCTCCAAAACCATAAAAATTTTAAAGGCATGTAAAAAATACTGTGTTTCCCCGAAAATAAGACCCAGCTGGACCATCAGCTCTAATGCATCTTTTGGAGCAAAAATTAATATGAGACCCGGTCTTATTTTACTATAACATAGGATCGGGTCTTAAAGCATATCATATCACGTCATATCATGTCACATCATATCATGTCATCATATCATATCATATCATATCATATTGTCATATCATATCAAGTCTTATATAATATAAGACCGGGTCTATAATATAATATAATATTGGGTCTCATATTAATTTTGCTCCAAAAAACACATTAGAGCTGATGGTCCGGCTAGGTCTTATTTTCGGGGAAACACGGTATATCAATGTTTTTAGGAAAAATGGTAAAAATAGACAGCGAGAGTGACATGGGCATTTATAATTGTTGGTCTTGTAACTTCACTACTAGGAATTCATTGAAGAGAAATAACAGGAGAAAAAACACACACAGAGACAGAGCAATATATATGTACAAAATCATATAATAAAATAATCTTTAAAATAAAAATATAAGATAGAAGGTAGCAGATTTATAGGAAACAACACAAATGTTTTAAAAGAGGAAATGAGTAAATTATGGAATAGCAACAGAGAATAAGATTGAAATTCATAACTATGGAGTCTCTTAAGAGAAGGAGAAATGTTTATGATTTCAAAAGCAGAAAATCCTTGTGCATAGTGACTATAATTATGTAAATTCATATACATGTGGATGGTGAACAAAAGTTCATATGTGAAAATAAAAATAATTTAATTTGAATGGAAAAAGTAATTTACTTTTTGCTTCTAAACATCTCTAATTTGTTATATGTATTCTTAATAATTATACAAACTGTTTCATTAAAATAATATTAAAAATAGACATCAGGTAAAAGCATACAGTCATCCTTCCTTATCTGTGGCAGGAGATTGGGTCCAGGAATCCCTGCCAATACCAAAATCTGTAGATGCTCAAGTCCCTTTGCAGATGGCTTAGCATTTGTGTATAACCTATACACATCCTCTCATGTATTTAAATCATCTCTAGATGACTCATTTCAATACCTAATACAATGTAAACATTATGTAAATAGTAGTTGTATTGTTTAGGGAATAATGGCAAGAAAACAAGTCTGTATGTGTTCAATACAGATGGAACCATCATACAAGGTCTGACAATCAAGTTTGCAAACTTGCCACTGTTCGCTTACATTGGTAGCACTGTACAAACAGCTTGGTAAGGTTTCATAACCTTGGTATATCAGTGTCTCATAGCTGTGTTTGTGTCGACATGTAGTGGTGTCTTGCTGAGTGGTGTTCATTATTGTTGTTGCGTGTTTTTTGTGTGCCATCATGAGAATGTCTGAGCTTGAATTAGAACAACGAACAAACATTAAATTTCTTGTTAAACTTCGCAAGAGTGGAAATGAAATCAGGGGCATATTAGTCCAAGTTTTTGGGGACAATGCCATGAAGAAAACGGCAGTGTACAAATGGATTAAACATTTTTCTGAGGGGAGAGAATGTGTCACTGCTGATGAGAGGTCAGGGCAGCCAGTAACAAGCAGAACTGATGAAAACATTGCAAAAATTCATCGAATTGGGTGTCAAAATTGTTCAGCTGACTGTGAGAAGTATAGCAGACCAAGTCAACATCCATAGAGAAACAGTAAGGAAAATCTTCACTGAAAAATCTTGGCATGAGAAAGGTGTTTGCAAAAAATTGTCCCAAAGCAGCTCAGTGAAGAACAAAAGCAAAGGAGAGTTGAAGTTTGCCAAGACCTTTTTGAGAGGCAATACGATGTTTTGGGCCGTGTTATCACTGGTGGTGAAACATGGGTGTACCAATATGACCCGGAAACAAAGCGTCAAAGTTCACAATGGAGGTTATCCAATTCTCCATGACCAAAAAAAGTTCTGTCAGTCCAAATCAAGAGTCAAAATGATATTGCTAACCTTTTTTAATATCAGAGGGATTATTCATCATGATTTGTACCAACTGGACAAACAGTTAACTAACCAAGTTTACTATTTGGAAGTGCTGACAATGCTACATGAAAAAGTTCCAGAAAAAGAGTTCCAAAACTTTTTGAAGGGGGGATTTGGCACTGGCATCAGTGCACAGATTTCCAAGGGGAGTACTTTGAAGATGACCATAGTGATATTCAGCATTGACGTATGTAGCACTTTTTCTAGGATGTGTTCACGAACTTAATTGTCAGTCCTCATAGACCTAATTACATAGTACACATCAGCAAAAACATAACTTTTTAAAAAATATTTTCATCCCTGTGGTTGGTTAAATCCACAGATGTAGAACACGCAGATACAAAGGGCCAACTGTGTATTTGTGTGTGTATATACATCTTATATCTATATCTACATACATATATATATACATATATATATACACATATATATGTGTGTATGTGTATATATATATATATATATATATATATATATATATACACACACACATATATATGTGTATATATATATATATATGAAGAGAGAGAAAAAAACATTATTTTAAAAGTAGTATAGTGGAGGTTATATTTATATTGGTGTAATTGTCATCTTGGTAACAGTTATATTCAAATAAATTTTCAGAATGCCATAATTGAATACCAGCATGCAAAACATTGCCTTGTTAATAAAATTAGATTTGAATGATACAAATTCATTGTATTAATGAAGATTAATACAAATTTGACTTAAAAATGATTTGCCTATAATAATATGCAGTCAACAGTGTGACAGCAAAACCAAGCACACTATGAAATCTTAGCTAACTAAAGATATGAAAAGCAATCTTAGCTACTTTTATCCACTCTGCCTCAGCATTCTATAAACTGAGAGAGAAATTAAACAATATTATTTCAGAGAACTTTGTGAGGCAGCTCTTATCTATGCAGAAACGGAATGTGATGTTCAGAAATCACTCAAGCTTTGTGAAATAAAAAATATTAAAATTCAGAGAAGGGGAAAATGTAATTAAGTATTTGTACAATTGCATGAAGAAAGTATCTTAGAACTCAATAAAAGTTCAAATATTCTCTAAATATCTAGTTATACTCAATTATTTTATCCCCCTTGTCATTTCTCCAGCTGTTGAAGAAACAGCTCATCACCTGATTCTAGTTACTATGTAATAATAATATATATTCCCTGTGGTTGCACCAGTCATACAAGTCAAGAAATTCTAGAGTTTTGAAAGAAATTAATTTACAAAGAGAAGTACATCTATAGTCAAGATCACTTATCCTAAAGCTCTAAATTAGACGAAGAACACAAAAAGATAAGCATTGTTTTCTGCATTTTCCATATATGTCAGATTTAACTCCATCGCAAAACAGAGAATGGGAATAATTACTGAACATTTACTGGAGTCCTGGATTTCTATCCCATGGTTCTTCCATTTTGTAGGCAGAAAAATGTGCTCAGTTATTTAACTTGTCAAGGTTGCTTTTGCTTTGAGTAGATAGAATTGTCTATCTCTTTATTAATTATGTATCTCTTTCTCCCTCCTTTTGTATCTCCTTTTGCCTTAAAAATGCAAAGATAACAATATGTGAAATCAAATTAATAGAATAAGACTACCATTTAAATTTTTAATTACTATAAGGTATTTATTAACTGAATGCCAATAAATGAATCCTCTGCATACGTGAAATTTTAGTACACAGGGCCTAAAGTAGTATCACCTTAATACTAGCAATAAACTATATTACCAGTGGCATAAGACATATGTTGCAACCTGCTATTTCTGTGGAAAAGCATATTCAAACTGTGGAATGTAGTTATATCTGAAGGAAGAAAGCAAAATAATAGACAAAATATTCTTGAAATCACCGAGGATTATTTGTTACTCCATACATCTGTTGATTTCTAGCAGATGAATATAGCAGCGGAGTCCAAAATATATCCCAGATGCATACATTTCATAAATCTTTGGCACATGCAGCATGAGTATGCCTTTCTTTAATCATTAATAATTTAATATTTGGGAGAATTGTTTTTTGTATATAATTATAGAAAAGGGGAGAATGACATGATGAATTATGCACATTCACATCTGATCAATTAGAGTCGTAATACTGGAATGTCTCTACATATTAATTAGTTCAACTACTTGTTCTATAAATAAGAAAATATTTCGACACTATCCAGTTACAAAGTACTAAATATCTACATTAACTATTCAGTTGAGACACTGAAAAAGAGTTGTTATAATGTAGATATTTTCTAGGAAGCATAATGTGTGCCTATTAATAACTTAGTATTAAATTAGTCAAATGAGCTACAGTCAACGAGCAAAACCATGAATGGAAAGAACATAGAATACAAGCATTCTGACAAGAAAAGCAAAGGAAATATCAATGTCTGAAATATGCATCACTGACAAGAGGATTTGCCTAAAAAGCCTACACCCACGAATATTGCTTACTGTAGAAGAAACACTCCAAGCCCAAAGTAAGGGATATCATCCAGCAGGAAGAATGAAGACTAGGAAGATCAAAGAAGACACATTCTGCCATGTCTACATGGGAATAAGGGTAAGGGACCTCTGAACTTATAAGACAAAGTTTCGTAAAGATAATTTCCTTACTTTCAGGGTGTTTTAGACTTTTGTGAACCCTCCTATTTTCCATGAAGTTTGTATAATAAAGCACAGGATTTAAGCAGTCAGTTAAGCCTGAATCCAAAAGATGACGTTTCCAGTAGTGTGTTTGTTTGTTATCTTGCTTGTTTATTACCTTGCTTGTTTTAATGAAGTAATAGGCTTCATTAAAACTGGCAAAGACCTTGAGACAAAATTCAGTTTATGACTTCTGATCCTGAGATGATGATATTGACCCATTTTTCCGTGTTTTGTTTTGTTTTTCCTCTAAGTGCAACTATAGCCCTCAAAATAATTCAAAGAAAAACTCTGAAATGTGATAGATAGATAGATAGATAGATAGATAGATAGATAGATAGATAGATAAATAAATAAATAAATAGAAGTAAACTGGACTGGAAAACACAGTGGTAGGGCATCTTATGCCCCTCTATACAACAGAAGAAAACCTACACCAGTTGTTTGCTGACCCCCAAACCTTACAGCAGAAGATATGTCTCTCTCTCTCTCTCTCTCTCTCTCACACACACACACACACACACACAGGCAACCTAACTATATATATAACTCATAAGAAACTCATTTGAAATATAACACACAAGTAAATTGGAATAAAAGGATGGAAAAAGACCATGCAAACGTGAATAAAAAAAATAAAAGCAGGAATGGCTATGTTAATAGCAGATGAAGAGGACTTCAGGGCAAAGAAAGTTATTAGATACAGAGACATTAAATAATGATAAAATAATCAATCTACTAGAAAGACGTAACAGTCTTAAATGTATACACAACAAACAGTCTCAAAACACACAAGGCAAAAACTGATAGAGTTTGTGGTAGGCTGAATAATCACCATCCTCCAAATATTCATATTTCAATCCCAGAATCTGTGACTACTTCACCTTACCTTCCTTGCATTATGAGACCCCAATGAAACCACAAGTGTCCTTATAAAGAGAGAGAGATCAAATGGCAAAAGATTCAATGTTTTCTGCCTAATAATTAGAACAAGAAAAGAGTGTCTATTCCCATCACTCTTATTCAACAAAGTACTAGGAGTCTAGCCACTGCAATAAGGTACAAGAAATATATATATATATATATATATATATATATATATATATATATATACACACACACACACACACACACACACATATATATATATATATATATATATATATATATATATATATATATATATACACGCACACGTATATATATACATATATACATACCGGGGATGCCAAAAAATGTATATAAGTGGACTCTTTGGTCAACATTGCTCAAGCAGTAGTTTGCTGTAATCAGAAGCATCTGGACGCTGATGGTAACCACTTTGAACATCTTTTGTAATTGCAAAAGTCAGACATAACTTGGATTCATCTTTTGTTATTGGTATGTATTGAGCATTACAATTTTAATACAGTTTTCCTTTCTTAAAATACGTATACATTTTTTGGCATTCCAGAGTGCCAAAAAAATGTATATATGTATATGACAAAATATGTGTGTGTATATATATATACACACACACACACACACACACACATATATATATATATATATATATATATATATATATATATGGCATACAAAATGGAAAGGAAGCAATAAAATTGTCTCATCCCAAAGATAACATACTGAACAATGAAAAATGGAAAGCTTTCCTCTAAGAATAGAAACACAACAAGACTTTCATTCAACATAGTACTGGGAGTCCTACCCAAAGCAATTAGGCAAAAAAAAAAAATTAAAAAGAAAAGAAATAAAAGTAATCCAAATTATAAAATACGTACAATTCTTTATTTGTGGTTGACATGATATTATATAGAGATAAACGCTAAGCACTCCACAAAAAAATTCTTAGAACAATAAACCAACTGAGTAAAGCTGCAGGATACCAAATCAATATACAAAAATCAGTTCAATTTCCATACACCAACAATAACCTATCAGAAAGAGAAATTAAGAAAAATTTCCATTTACAATAACATCGAAAAGAATAAAATACTGAGGAATAAATTTAAGCAAAGCGGTAAAAGATCTATATGTTGAAAATTATAAGACATTAATTAAAAAAATTATTGAAGAAGAGAAAAATAAATAGAGATAACCTGTGGTTGTCAATCAGTAGAGATAATATTGTTAAAATGTTCATACTATCCAAAGAAAGCTAGAGATTGAATGCAATCTGTATCAAAATTCTAATGGCATATTTCACAGAAATAGAACAAACAATCCTAAAATTTGTATGGAAGCATAAAAGTCCCCAAGTACTCAAAGCAATCTTGAGAAAGAAAAAGCTAGAAGCATCACACTTTGTTTTCAAAGTATATTACAAAATTATAGCAACCAAAACAGCATGGTATTGGTATAAAAACATACACATAGATCAATGGAACAGAATAGAGATCCCAGAAATAAACCCATGCATATACAGTCATTGATTTTCAACAAAAGAGCAAATAATATACAATGGGGAAAGGATAATCTCAATGAATGATGTTGGGGAAACTACATAGCTACATGTAAAAAATGAAACTGGGTCCCTATCTTATACCATACACAAAAATCAACTTACAATGGAAAAATGAATTGAACGTAAGACCTGAAACTGTAAAAGTCTTAAAAGAAAATATAGGTAGTAATAAGCTTTTTGACATTGGTCTTGGGAATGATTTTTTGTTTGTTTTTTGATACTAAAAGCAAAAACAAACAAGTGGGACTACATCAAACTAATAAGCTTCTGCATAGCAAAGGAAACCACAAACAAAATGAAAAGGCACACTATGGAATGGGAGAAAATATTTGCAAATCACTTATTCCCCAAGAATGGATTAATACCCAAAATATACTCCTATAATTCCAATAGTCCTATAAACTCATATAATTCAACAGCAAAAAAACAAATAACCCAATTAAAAAATAGGCAAAGGACCTTGAATGCACATTTTGCCAAAGAAGACGTACAAGTGGCCAACAGTTACTTAAAAATATGCTCAATATCACTAATCAGGAAAATGCATATCAAAACCAAAATGAAATATAAACTCTCAATTTTTAGAATGTCTATTATCAAAAAGACAAGAGATAACAAATGTTGGTAAGTGAACACTTGTACACTGCTGGTGGGAAAGTAAATTGGTACAGCCACTATGGAAAACAGTATGGAGGTTCCTGAAAAGATTAAAAATAGAAACAAACATACAATCCAGTAATACTACCACTGAGTATATGTGTAAAGAAAATGAAGTCATTATCTTGAAGAGACATCTGCACTCCCATGTTCACTGCAGCATTGTTCACAATACCCAAGGCATGGAAACAACCTAAGTGTCCATTGATGGATGAATAGATACAGAAAATACTACATAGATGTGATTGCAGATGTGATTAAATTCAGGAGATATATATATATATATATATATATATATATATATATATATATATCCTGAAATATAAATATATATAATATTTACATTTACAAAAGAAGGGAAGCCTGCCATTTTTGACAACATGGGTAAACCTATTAGGGTATTATGCTAAGTGAAATAGCCAGAGAACGACAAATACTGTATGGAATCACTTATATGTGAAAAAAAAAAGAGTTGAACTTAGAAAAATAGAGTAGAAAAGTGGTTGCCAGGGTTTGAGAAGTGGGGAGAAAAAGGGAGAAATTGGTAAAAGGGTAGAAAATTTCAGTTGTAAGATGAGTAAGTTCTGAGGATCTAACATGGTGACTATAGTTGATAACACTGTACTATACAATCGAAATTGGCTAAAGGAATAGAAATATACACATTATATATATATATATATATATATATATATATATATATACACACACACACACACACATATATGTGTATATATATATATGTGTGTATATATATATATATATATACACACACACACATATATATATATGAATCCAAAATATATATATATGTATATATGAATCCAGAAACTTTGTTGTTAAACACCATCATAGTATATGCTTCTGAGAGCATCCGTCAGGATTAGGTGATTTTTTTTTTTTCCTGCCTGACAGACGGCTGCTATATCCGATGGCTATGAGTTGTTTGTCGTGTATTACTATGCCTCTCACTTGTTAGCTTACGATTTTTGCTGAAATATATGTCTGTATGAAGGCAGGCTTTTCCCTGATCCTATTATCTGCTTCCTAAGCACATGTCTAAACTTGTGCCCTGTAGCTTGTCTTGTAGCATTTAGCTACAACCCAGCAGTCAGTTACCTCAGCTGAGGAAGAGGAAATGCCAGTCTTAAAAAGAGAAGCTGCTGATCACTGTGAAATAAAACCTGAAAGAGTCTCTCACACCTAGAGGACAGGATGTTCTTATTATTCCCCCAGAGACCTTTTAGCTCCTGGTAGCTGACTCACAAACTAATTGCAGAAGAGGGACACAGATAAACTTGGACTCCACATTTTTATATTTGTAATGTGAAATATGTCTCTCCAATTATGGGAATGTCACAGTCTCTAATCCAGGATACCCCTTTTCAGGAGGAAGATACTTGAATAGGCAGGTTTTTATTCAGAAGATTTTTTGGTAGACCCAGACTCATAATGGATGAATGGTAATATTTCCCCAAAGTGAAAAAGCACTAGTCCACTCTTCCTAGATTGTCACAAAGAATAGTACCCTAGAGAACGTTCATGGATTTTGTTTTCTTGTTTGTCCAGTGTATTCTCCCCTTTGCAATACTGGATGTATTAACCAAATTTGTTCTCCACACTCTATTTTTCTAAGAAGCTCACTCCCCTTCTGTTCCCTTATTCCTCTTCAAATCAGGCAATAGTATGATAATGCTACATGCTATTCTAAAGTGGACTGCATATTACTATCAAATGACCCAGTGACTTTGACCATGGCCCACAGTAAGATATAATTGTATATCATGACCCAGTTTCATATATGTGTTTCTTTACGTGAATATAAATGTTTACCTGTGTATATTTAAGTTTATTTCATTTTCCACAATACATCATGACCCTCAGTTTGAAAACAACTCTCTAAAGAAAAAAAACCTCAGATTACCTCCCACTGTGAAATGAAGAGAGTACAAGGAACCTTTGGGACAACATCAAATCTGTCAACATTTGCATTGTACAGGTACCAGAAGAACAGAAACAGCAAGGATTTGAAAACCTATTTGATGAAATAATGACTGAAAACTTCCATCACCTGGTGAAGGAAACAGATATACAAATCCAGGAAGCACAGAGAGTCCCAAACAAGATGAAACCAAAGAGGCCAACACCAAGATACATCATTAATGAAAATGCCAAAGGTTAAAGACAAAGAGAGAAACTTAAAAGCAGCAAGAGAAAAACAGTTAGTCACCTAGAAGGGAACTCCCGAAAAACTGCCAGCTGATTTATGAACAGAAACTTTGCAGGCCAGAAGGGACTGCCACAAAATATTCAAAGTGATGAAAAGCAAAGACCTACAACGAAGATTACTCTACCCAGCAAAGCTATCATTTAGAATCCTAGGACAGATAAAAGCTTTCCAGAAAAGAAACAGTTCCTCCCCACCAAACCAGTATTACAAAGAATGTTAGAGGGACTTCTGTAAGACCAAAACAAACAAACAAACAAACAAACAAATAAATAAAATGAAAAGTAAAATGGCAATAACTACATATCTATCCACAGTTAGTTTAAATGTAAACGGGTTAAATGCTCCAATCAAAAGATAGAGTGGCTCAATGGATAAGAAAACAAGATCCTTACATATGCCGCCCAGAAGAGATTCACATCAGATCAAAAGACACACTCAGACTGAAAGTAAAGGGATGGGAAAAAGACATTTCATGAAAAAAAAAAAAAAAAAAAAAAGAAAACAGCTGGGTTAGTGATACTTACACCAGACAAAATTGACTTCAAAAAAAGGCTGTAATAAGGGGCAAAGGAGGATCCAATAATCCTACTTCTGAGTATTTATCCGAAGAAACCCAAAACGCTACTTTGAGGGGATGTGCTTATCCATATGTTCATTACAACATTGTTTACAATGGCCCAGGTGTGGAGGCAGCCTGAGTGTCCATTGATGAAAGAATGGATAAAGAGTAGTGGTACATATATACAATGGAATATTGCTAGGCCATGAAAGGGAGTGGGTTCTCACCATCTGCAGTGGCATGGATGGGCCTCGAGGGTCACGTGTTGAGTGAAGTACGTCAGACAGAGAAAGACACATGCAATGTGATTTTACATATATGTGGAATCTAAAGAACCAAATAAACAAACAAACAAAAGAGAAACACACTCATAGATACCAAGAATACTTTGATGGTTGCCAGATGGGAGGAGGGTTCGGAATGGATGAAAAAAGGGAAGGGATTAAGTACAAATTGGTCTTTACACAGTAGTCATGGGGCTGGGATGCAGGGTATAGAATAAGGAATATAGTCAACAATATTGTAATAACTATGCATAGTGTCAGATGGATACTAGATCTATTGGAGTGATAGATCGGAGGAGGGTTGGGTGCAGGTTGAAAAAGTGAAGGCATTAAGAAGTACAAATTGGTAGTTATAAAATTGCAATAGGAATGTGACATAAAGCATAGGGAATATACGTGTAGTCAATAATATGGTAATAAGTATGTATAGTGCCAGGTGGGTACTAGACTAGTCAGGGGAAATCACTTCTTAAATTATATAAATGTCTAACACTATGCTGTATACCTGAAATTAATATAAAATATTATTAAATGTCAACTAATTGAAAAATTTAAAAAGGGGGAAAATGTGAAGCAGAATAAGAGATTCAAATAAAAAAAAATAAGTCACAGGGATGTAATGTACAACATGGGGAATATAGTTAATAATATTGTGATAGCATGGTACAGTGTCAGATGTTGCTTGATTTATCATGGCGATCACTTCTTTAGGTACATAAATGTTGAATAACTACCATGTACCCCTGAAACTAATATAATACTGTATGTTAACTATAGTTTAGTAAAAATATTTTTTAAAATATAAGAATCAAGGAATATAGTGCCTCTAACTGCAATATGGAAGAGGGAGGTCTTGCTCCAAGTTGTAAAAAGACCTCCTCTCATGGCCTGTGATCCTTCCCACCCCTGCTTTTAAAAATTCTCCAGCCTTTTATTTCAGTGGAGTTGAGCTTAGACTGAGTTCTGATCTGTGTCCTCTATCAGAATTGTCTTTTTAAAAGTCCTAGATTGCTTAACATCATCTGGCGCAATTTTTGTTCTGACAATTGCAAAGTGTATGAATTCTGGGAGGGGTGAAGAAGAGAGACCAATGATGTAATCTACCGTAAGTGGCTTCCATTGGTTACTGGAATTCTTTCTAAGGTTAGTGAGAGAGCATCAGCTCAGAGAGATGCTCCTTCTGGAGGCCTTTCCTTCTAGTTTAAGGGAAAAAAAACATTTCGCCTGAAGAAATGTTTAAGGACCTTAAAGTAACTGAGAAGTAAATAAATTCCTTACAGGGATTCAAAGATAAAAGTATTGGGGAAAATGCTGAATCTTCAGCTCATTTGTATGTAAATTAGAGGGATATGACAATGGCATGACAATTGAAATCGGTCCATTTCTAAAATGGCAATGTTTGGACATCTAGTACAAGAGTAGTTATGGTTGTTAATGTCATAAGAGCCAGGTGATGAAGACGAAAGTGTTATCAGTCTGAGTATGAAGCAAATGTGGTATGAGTTGCCAATTGACTCCCGTAAGATAAACCACTTTTAATTGATTTATTTTCAAATAAACCAAATTTTACTGAATGAAGGCTCTCTTGTGCAACTGTTGTAGAAGCAAATAGAATGAAACAACATAAACTGAAATCGCTATATCTCAGTTCCCAAATGAGGATGTAAGCTAATAAAATAGTTGCAAGTGTTTCCTAGTATAACAGGAAGTTTGAGAGAGATGTTTTGAAAGCCCAATTATAGAATTTCTAGGATACATTCAAGATGAATAGGAACAAAAGGACAGAATATACAAGGTAGGGTGATAATAGAAATTCAAACCATATAATTGTTGTAACTCTAGGAAAAATGTCAAGAAATAGAATGGCAACATCCCATCTTAAAACTGTAGTGTTATCTTACAGAATTTTGAAGAAAAATGTTGAGTTTACCAAAAATTATATGGGTTCCAATAGTTAAATAACACAAACTATGTTTCATAACATCACCAACTAATTTTTAACAATTGCTTTAGTAGTGTCTGGAGACTGTATGGTGTGGGCAGAAGGACGCAAGTTCTATCTGTACAAAACGAGAAGCCACTGAACCTCCATGAGTAGAACAGACAGAATACAATGTAGACTCCTGATTTTTACCTTCCATCAAAATTTAGACCTAAAGGGTTTATCTTCTTTGGAGATAACTTTGGGATAGAAGTGGCTCCAAAGGAATTTTTCTCAGTATGCTCTGCACACTAAGCTGCAAATAAATTTAATTGTTAGAAATTTACATTATCCAGCACATTTGCATTTCAAGATGCATCAAAATCTTTAGTCAATTATTCTTAGTGAGGCAAACAACCACTCCCTCAGGAATGTTCAGTATGCATTCTCACAGAGGAAACTATAAACTTTACAGGTTACCCTGGATATATAACACTGTCCCTCTTTATTTATTTGGTCACCTCAACTCTTGAATGATACAGTGCTACCACAACTACATAAACGGGTGAAAGGAAATGCCTAATTCAGATAGAAAACTTGAGGGAAAAAACAAAAAGAAGAGAAAGCCAGAGAGAGAGGATTAGGAATGAGATAGATAGAAAGGTGGGGAGTGGGAGGGGAAGAGAGAGAGAGAGAGAGAGAGAGAGAGAGAGAGAGAGAGAGAGAGAGAAGGAAGGTAAGAAGGGAGGGAGGGAGGAAGAGACTGACTGTGACATGGAAATCAGATACTGGAAATACAATACCACATATTAAAAGTCATTCCCCAAAATACTTAGATGTTGTCACACAACAGCCTAGCCGATTGCCAACCCCCCCACCCCCCCACCCCCGCCCCCATGTCTTTCCTTGAGGAAAGAAAAGTCTGTGAGACCGTGCCTTTTTGGAGCTTTGCTTATCTCAATGTTTTACATCTCATGTCTCTCTGTCTGGTCTCCAAAAGATGGTTTGTAGCCAAAGACGAGTAAGATCCCCACAGAGGGGACAACTCAAGCCAGACGGAACCAAGCAGGGACCCCCAAAAAAAGATGAGCTGCCTTAGAAAGATTTGGGAAGGGGCCTTGTCTCCCCTTGCCCCTGCCTGGGAAAAGCCGAGGGTGACTCTGGCTTTCCCCTCTCACCTAATTGGGAGAAAAGTCTTGAGAGTGATAAGATTAAGCTCTCCGCTCAGCTCTGTGAAACAATTTTGACATGTGATATATGTCCCTCAAATGAGTCACATACCTCTCATCAAGGACCTTCTGCTTCGGCTGTTTGAAGATCAACATAATTTGTTCGGGTTATTTCTAAAATGTGATAAACGAGTCTCACAGACCGTGTCAACAACAATAACATTCCCTTGTGTACTTACCAATAAAAACCCCCAGTTGGCTTCATTCTAGGCTCCAGTCTTTCAAGACTGGAGGCCCCCTGGTCTTCTGAGATTTAAACTACATTAAGTCTCTGTTTGTTTCTTTCTTAAAAACTTAACCCAAAGCCGCCCCTTCTCGCATCCTCACTGCCCGTGTTGCGCTGGACGAGACATCTGGTGCCCAACGTGGGGCTGCTCGAGAAGGGAAGAAAGACTTAGTCTTAGGATCTGCAGACGTGGCTGAGGGACTCCAAGAATCCGCCGCGGCAGCTACCTGGGGTAAGGAGGTAGTTTATGGACTTGGAGAATTTAACCAGGGTAACGAAGGAATTTAAAAGAAACAACCTTAAAAACTTAACCCAAGCCGCCCCGTCTCGCACCCTCACTGCCCGTGCTGCACTGGACGCGACACTTAGATTCGGCATCCCTTTGTTGACTTGATTCTTGAAAGCCAGAGGCAGCTGAATTTTCAAAATTCTAATTCCTCCTGATATTTTGAGTCAGACATGATGACTATGAAACAGTCATGTTCCCCTCCCTCCCAAGCCACCCTCTCTTCCTTGGTATTAATGTTTCTAGGGAACAGCACAGAGTCATCGTCTGACTTTATATTGGTTCCCTTTCATCTTTTTGTAAGGTGAATTATGGCCTTAACTGTCTACTTCACTTGATCATTTTGTCCAGCCCACCATGGCTCATTCCTGGCTTTTATTCTAAATAGGAATAAGTGCGCATTTGACCAGCCTCAATCAATGATTTTATCATGAACCCAAAAAACTGACCTGAGCTGTGGATGGTAATTTTCAGGCTGGTAAACATCTTGAGAAGAGGTTGCATTCAGCCAAGCTTAGGGAGAGTGATTGGCAGGAAGCTGGTCTCCTGCATATCTCTGCTCCTTAATCAGGGCAGAAAGAGCATTTGGGAATTTCATCACCATTTTCAACAACCTCATTTGAAAAAGGCTGCTATTTATCAAATCTTGTATTACAGTCAAAAGGAAAATCAATAAAAGATACACTTTACATAAAGTCAATTACATACCATCAATCACCCCATCTTCATAAAATAAAAACTTTGTGATTGTAATTTACACAGTGCCTTTGTAAACAAGAATAACTTTACTTTTCTATGCTGAGATACAATAACATACAATTAGCTGTAGAAAGTAACAATAGAAATTGGCACATGCACAGAGAAGGTGGACTTCAGAATCAGTTAGATTCAGCATCTCACATATACTGTAAGTAATGACCCAGTTTATCTCTTTCTGCTCTGCCGTCATCAGGGCCAAATTATACTAAGGTTTGTTCTTCTGTTGGTTCCCTAATGGTTGCTTTCAGCTTCTGAACTACATGCTTCATTGTTCATATCCTGAAGGACTGTGAGATCCCCTTTTATATCCATTGAACAGAAATCCCAGGCTTCACCTGGTTGGTGAACCTAAGTGGCCACTCCTGAGCCAGTCATTGTGACTGGTGATCGTCATGCACTGGTTTACATAGGTCTAAGTGGTTACAGCATCCTTGAAACACTAGCAGTGGCAAGATAAATAACACCTGCTTAATTGGATAGGCCCATTTGGGCCCAATCCCAGAATGTACAGTCAGAATAAGTCTTGTCTACTATTATGTTTTCTGTAAAATAAAAAAGAGTAGGTGAGTAGGCAACTAACTGTTTAACACATTTCATAAATGCATAGAGATGGAGCTGATTCTTATTGGATGAATAGATTAATTAAATTGTTTTCCTTGCAGCATTATTGTGAATATTGGAGGAGATATATCCAAAAGCCTTCATCAGTGGAAAAAGAGTTGGTTTTAAAACCGTACTTGTTTTGAAAGTGTGTAAGCACCATTAGTAAAATTATTTTAATATATTGTACCTTGAAATTTTATTAAAATTGAGACATTCCCATAACAAATAATCTCAGTCTTAATTATAAAACTTTAAAATCGGAACCGTTGGAAGTCAATATGATGAAAGAGAGCATAATATCTAAATGAGATTTGAAAGGAAATTTTCTTCCTAAGTGCTCAGTTTCATTCTCGCAAGCATTACAATTTTTATTTTGTTAGAAATGGATACTTCTGGAAAAGCACATAACAATTAAATAGATGATTGCACTAGGAACACATTTGGAAAAACTTGGGCACTATGGGTTCTGCCTATTTTACAAGTGTCCTGCTGTAACTCTGTTAGCTTGGTTACTTTCTTTCCTTGAATTTTCACGTTTCCAAATGTTGATTAAAAATTGAAAATCCAAAATCAAAAAGGCCCAAAAAGAAAAAGTTATCTTAGAGGATAGATTAATCACCATTGTAACTGGAAGTTTATTTTTATTAGTTCTAATAAATGTTTAAAACAGGAGTCATATCTAAAAAAAGATAAATGAGATTAACCTCCAAACCTTTCTACACTGCAGTTTTGTTAAAATATATATCTATAGTCTCAATCATTTCAGTTACACACACACACTTATACAAATATATAAAATTATAAATTATATACTACGTATATTTTTTTGCTAAATAGTTCACTTAAAGTTATTTTTTATAATAATTAATAAATAATTATTTAACATTGTCACCTTTGAATGATACATTTGCCTTATCAGCCCTTTTAAAAAACTTCTAGCTTCACCGCAGTCTTCCAAATAATAAAAATGAAACTATAATACTTATTACTCATATGTCAGAACAATCCAATACTTTACTTGATGCTCATCCATAAAACATCTAAACAGATTTTTTTTTGGAGCAAATAGATGTAAATATATATACTCTGTGCTGGATATGTAATTGGGTAAATGCATGCACACTTACAGTCTTCATAATTAGACTTCCATCTTTAACCTCATAGC
Source organism: Rhinolophus sinicus (assembly GCF_057876585.1). Classification (NCBI taxonomy): domain Eukaryota; kingdom Metazoa; phylum Chordata; class Mammalia; order Chiroptera; family Rhinolophidae; genus Rhinolophus; species Rhinolophus sinicus. The sequence continues at coordinate 157,503,382 of NC_142514.1, read as the reverse complement.
AACTGATTGCTAATGATATTGAGAATGAACTTAGTAAGGACAGCAGTGTAGGAACAAAGAACTTGATCAACTTGAGAACGTAGAAGAGTTTTTGTCTTTATCTAAGGTGTTTGTGATTGATATTGAAGCCTCCAGATATAGCAAGAAGACAAGCTTTGAAAGTCTAGAACACAGCAATTCATTAAACTTACAATATTTAAATGAAAAATGTACAGTGGTTCATAACCTGGGAAGCTAGTGCCTACCTGCCTTAGCAAAAGTACTTTATTTTATTTGTATTTATTTTATCTCAGCCAATTTAAAGTAAATATAATTACACTACATAAATCTCTTTTTCAGGTGTGCTGGCTGAAGTTTTTAATCATAAAGAATTGGTTTGAATCCCAGCAGTAATTCTTATTAGCCATATGAATTTGAGCTTCTATCTCATTCACTATAAACTAAAGATAATAAGACCTATCTCATACCACTGTCACGAGGATTAATTAACATAATGTATATCGAGCTCTCAGCAGGCCCTATAACATCATAGATGCACAAAAAGAAATGGCAATTTGTCTCAATTTATTACATAACTACAAGTACTAGAGAAGACTTCTGCTGTACAGTCAGAAATAAGACAAAATGGTCACAGTAAATCTGTACCCCCAAGATACTATTTTTCTTTTGAACATTAAAAATCAATTTAGTTATACACACAGATAACGATAGATAGACAGACAGACATATCTATCTAGATATACATATTTAGATAGCGATATAGGTAGATACTGATATCTATGTCTCTATATATAAATCTTTACTTTTTTACTATTCATTAGGGCCATATGGGAGATTTAAAAAATGATAAGAAAAAGCACGTTCCATCAGGGCGCTCATACTTCTACATAAAAACATGAATACAAGACACCACTATCATACAGGTAAAGAGCTGGGAGAGATCAATTCTAACTGAACAATTTCAATTTAGTACATTTTCTTAACAACACAAAGCCGGGCAGTTGAAAGGTTTCTGTGATTAATCCACTCTTGTGCCGAAGACTGTCTGTTTTATTTACAGAGGTAATCAATATAAGGGGGCCAGTATGTTCTTCTAAACAAGAGCCTCAGGGAATCTTATTCTTTAAGCAGGGTTATTTGTGGACATTTGACTGCATTTGCTTTTCAAAGTGAAAATAAAATGCTTTTTAATTAAGTAAAAAGTTTTAAAATAAAAAAGAAAAATTTTAAAAAATAATTTAAAAAAGCACAGGAGAAAGATTTGTGCTCCAAATAAATCTAGCCTCAGTCTCAGCCTTATTAAAATTATAACAAAATATTAACATTAATCATGTTAATTAACTAATATTAATTGTGCTTGAATGATTTTTCATGTCGGAGTCTTCAGTTCTTAACTCAGGTGAGAGGGTACATTATGCAGGTACCAAATGGCACAGCTGAATGGATATCCGTAGCTCTTGTATAAAATTCCATTAGGCATATGTTTCATAATTAACTTGACAACTCTGCTACTGAATGATATTAAATGGTTTCCAATTTTTTGCTACTACAATAACATCGCAGTAATTATCCTTATTTATATGAGATCACATATATAGTGACATTTATAAGATAGGAGTGTTTAGGAGATCTGTGCACTGTGCATTTGAAACAGCAATACATAATGACAAATTCTCCTACTTAGTTACTTACTAATTTATACACACACCATTACTGAGAATACCTGTTTCCCTAAATCTTTAACATACACCAACACTTTATTTATCAAAGTTTATGATCTTTAGATAATGTGTGCTTGTGTGCATAATGCCATAAAATTCTGTTTGATAGCACTTTATTTAGGATTTTTGCATTTATCATCAAAATACTATTATCCATAATTTTACTTTCTTGCATTCCTCTCTGGGGGCAAGTTGATATAAAGATTTTGTAAGTTTGATAAAATGTTTGGGATCCTTTTCTCTTTTCATATCATCTTGAAGGTAATACAGGGTTTTCTATTCACTGAACTTACAGAAAAATTTGCCTGTGAAATTATTGGAACATGGTACTTTATCTGTATTAAATTTTTGACTACTGTTCCTGTTTCTTTAATGGCACAAATCAAGCCTCATTACTTTCACATATGATTCAAAGAAAACTACTTTTGTGTATATTTCACATGGAAATTCTGTATATGCATTAATTTTTATAAAGGTGTCTTCTGAAAATAAATGTTGGCAATTCACTGATCAGTCTAATTAATTACTTTATAAATGAATAAACTGATGCCCAGACTGTGGAAATTATATATAATGTATTATATTACATATAATATATTGCATATATATATATATCTGTTTTTCTGTGTTTACATAAGGAAAATGTGGAAAAGCCTTGGCAGGAAGGAAAATTTGACATAGTGGTGCTTAGTTTAAACCCCTGATCACATTGTGGTTGAGGTTCTCTTCCTTTAATTTGTATTTCTATAACTTCACTAGTTTGAGAGAGTTAGAAGTCACCATGGGAATGACACCTATTATCAGAAATACTTCATGAGACACCAAAGATTGCAATATGTTACAAGTAAGCATAATGTTATTAACATAGTAAATATTTATGATCTTATCCCAACTATCTTGCTTACTAGCCCTATCACATTTTATAATCATCCCAGGAAGGAAAAAGCTTCACCTGGGTAATGAATTCCCAACTCCCAACCTTGTCTAATCTTCATATTTGTTTGCTTAGGTCTGTTATTAATATGAAATATAGCCTCTTTCCCCAATAGCAGACAGAAGCAATGCTTGATGTTGTCCTTCACATAAACTTATGCTCCGCCTCCACATACAAACATGACCTTGTCCTCAACACTGGCAGAGTAATATCATATTAGGTCAAACAACTCCATTACCATGGAGCTCATAAAACATTGTATGTAACTACAAGGGTCGCTGCTTTAAAAGGCAGGCACAAGGTGATGCACCAGCTTCTTCAGGATGCCTTTAGTTATTGTCCGCACTTTCCAGTTGTCCCTTTTTCCAAGTTTCAGAAATTAAAAGAAATAAATGTATCTTGTATAAAAATTTCAAAGTTCACACTCTTGATTTTGATTATAAATAGTATAATGCCAGAGGCTGTAAAGTGTTTCTAAGAACATGATTTTTTATCCATTTTAGATATAAAGCACTGAGACACAGGTTTAGTAGGTGCTATTTAGTATAACAATATACCCTCCAACAATTCATCTTAATCTATGATAGTTTCATTGTCATTATTGAGCTTTTCCTCAAATATAACAAAGCATTAGCTACATTTATATTCAACATCAGCTAGGAAAGTCCATCCACTTTTGATAGTCCCATCAGGAGACTATTACTTTTCTACAGCAAGAACAGTCCAAAGAACAGGAAGGGTGGATCAGATATAATTAAACGCTAGATAGAAATACCTGTACTTTCCAGAATCATTACAGGGTATGACACACAGATGAAAAGATAATGTCAGAAAACAGGAACCACGTGGTTTAAATAATTGTAACAGAGATTATCTTAGAGAAGACAAGCTTAAAGAAAATGACAGAATAAGCTATAAATTTGTGAAGACGGCTTAAACTCATCCAATTTGGCCTTGGATTGGAGAGTTAGAAGTTAGAAGGTTAGTGGAATCTTTTTTCAGGAAAACAGTTTATTTTAATACAAAATATAAAATCCTTCTGTGGCCAGACTTTTCTGAAAATGTAAAATGCAGTTTCAGAACACAGAGTTATAATGGGAATTCAAGTACTAAGTTAATAGTTGTCTAACCTTGAGCATCTGGAATTCTGTGACATGAAATAAGGCACAAGGCACTAACTGAGAATAATTAACAGATAGGTTCAAAAATGAAATAAGATATTAAAATAAAATTTAAAAACTGTTTTAAAGCATCTTCACTGAATAATAAAGAAGTCCAGTTTTATAATGTAAACAGTAGAAGCTGGGAGAAGGCATAGGAAATGCTGACTGAAGACTGTTAGGAATCACTCAAATAAACAGAACCTTAAAATAATGAACTTGCAGACAAAACAGATGACAGATTACAATAAATGCCAACTCTTTGTATTTATGAATACTTTTCACATTTGGATTATATTAGGAAGAGGCAGATAGATGCCTTTACGTTACATAGATTTGGTTTAGAATGACACTCAGAGAAATTTAAAAGAATGGTAATAAAGTGAAAAATATTTCAAGCACAAAAAAACAGTACAGAGCGACAATAATAAAGAGAAAAACTAAGCTATATAAAAAAACCACCAAATGCTCTAAGAGAAACAGCAGCAGGGACTCAGTAGAATCTCATTTGCTCACGTCACACATTCTATTACTATTGCCTTAAAGCATCAAGAGATGTTTTGTTGTTGTTGTTTTAATTTCTCAAGAAAACTATAATTCCCGTTAGGAATCTTAGAAAATATCTAGTGTACATAGAATAATAGCCATAACACACTTGTGTGTGACAGAATACGATGGCACAGTTGAATGATTTTTATCACTAGGTGTTTTTATCACTTAATGAGACAACTTGTTGACCCAATGTATTAAAGTACATTGCTGAAGGAAGTAGAAGGGTAGAGGTACCATTTGCCGTGGTTTTCAAAGTTAACTTTGGCTGGATTGTGTGTCTTCATTTTTTGATGGAGGTGTTAGAGACTCGTTTTCCATTCCACGAGAACCAGTTTCTTAGGACATGAAAATATATCAATTCTAGTCTATTCTCAAGGCACTCATCGTTGCCCAAAGGAATGCATTTTGTTACACAACAATAAATAAAATCAAAGTATAAGAGAGAAAAACAATTGTATGGGACAAATCACTTCAGCACGGGTGGTGATTATGGATCTCTCATTAAGGCGTTGGGGGCAGGGGATATTTGAACTAAAGCTTGATGAGCTGTTGACAGACTTGGGGAGATAGAGAGCAGTATCTATCCCAGGTAGAGAGCAAAGAATGCATCAGGGCACATGAACAAGAAAACCCACCGTACGAAGAACATTAAGTAATCAGATTGCTAGACCTGAGGGTATATTGCTTTTAGAATTATCATAGTCTGATATTTTCAAATATTTCAATTCACAGATTTTTTTATTGGTAGGATCAAGTGTAAACCTCCACACTGCAAAATATCTTTATTTTCTCAACAAATAATATGGTAAATTTTATCATCACTCTATTTTATTGTCAACTAAAATTGTTAGTTTCAAGCTACGTTTAAATAGAAAATTCTAAAGTTGGTCTTATTATTATTTTTTAATCCTAGTGCTTAAAATATTGCTCACACACACGTTTTATCACGCTATCATACAAGGAAAATTTTCTAAAAAAAGTGTCCTCAAACATAATGTCTATAAAAAGTTTCTAAATTAATACAATAATGCTTAAAAAAATAATATGCATAGAAATTATTCAATTGTGGCTTCATTTTACCTATGAATATCTGAATAAATATCTATGAATAAAGAAATATTAATGTTTGAATAAAATGAAGTACTGCCTATGAATAATGACAAGGAAGTCAATAACTGAATATTTTTTATTTCTTTCTCTCAAAGAATTATGTATTTGACCCTCTTTTTTAAAGAAGCAATCAGCTGATCACTATTTCTCATAAAGCAAGTCAAAATAGAAATCTAAGTAGACAGTTTTTAAACAAAGAAAAACTATTTCAGAACCAATTACAGTGAATTAAACCAAATTATGTCTTTTGTACAAAAAAAATACATTCTCTTGAATGTGACTCTTGAATTTGAAAAATTATTATTCTTCAAAAAAATCTATATAAAAGAGACAATGAGCTTTGGATATAACAAATGAAGAAAATTATCATACATTACATTGAGCTATATCTATTTTGTAATTATATTGCATTAATTGTAATGAACAAATATAAATAGCAAAAATAAATCACTAGAGTAAAGAATTAATTAACTGGCTTCTCTCAAGAATAAAAGCAACTCAGTGGAAGAAGATTCTTTAGATAAGTTCATAGCCTGATGGAGCAAATGTAGATGCTTGATAAGGAAATCAGATTGCAGCACATTTTAATTGGGCAATATCGATCAAGTAAAGGCAACTACTTGCTTATCAAACTAGAGTCAACTTACTGTATTCTGGAACCCATATTAAGTAATGGAGAACAGAGATGAAAGAAAGATTCATTGATGAGAGCTCTAAGAGACATAGTTTTCCTAGTGCATCCACAATTATTAGTATATATGCAATTATTCAACAAACTTTCATGGAGTAGCTACTTTGAGCCAGGACTATGCGGGGCAATGGGAATTAAAAAAAAAAAAAAAAAAAAAAAAAAAAAAGTAGAAGATAACCCCTATTCTTCACAAGCTCAAAATCTACGAGTACAGGATAAATTACCTTAAGTGTTTGGAAGTCTAGCCTAGAATGTGCAACACTCTGGCTCCTTGCTAGGGCCCAGCAGAGTCTAGAGCAGGTATATCAATATGAAATTAAACCATGACCAGGACTCTTACCTTCACACACTTCTCTGTGAAGTGCCTATTGTAAAATAGGTCCCTTGGTTGGCTACATTCAAAATATCTAAATTTTTTTTTTTTTTTTTAATTAAAGATTCTAAAAAGGTTCTACCCATAAAATGGTTTCCATGAGTATGTTTTCTTTTAGAGTTCTAAAACCAATGAATTATTTCTGGGTATTTTGACCACCCTCCTTGTATTTAACTCCATCCTCCTACTGTATTGAAATTGTATGTTATGCCAGGCTCCCCTACGAGAATGAAATCTCCAAGAAAAGTTTTGTACTCTTCAATTTCTAACAAATTGCCTGCCATATCACTGGTGTCTAATTACGGCTTAATGAATACAAGAGTAAATGAATAAGTGAATTAATTACTTCATCTAGCATATCAAATGGTCCAACTTGCCTCTTCAAGTATCTTCATTGCATTCGTATGTTCTGAAGTAATTACAAGATTAATGATACTTGAACTAAATATATCATTTTTTCCTACATCTTACCATTCAAATGATATTCTATGAAAGTTATATCTCTTATATTTTTTAGAAGAAAAGTAGGGAAAATTTTATCAAGATTCTCACTATGGATTACTGACAATCTACAAAAAAAAAAGAAACCCCAAATAATCCCGGGATAACTCGCTCCTCTCTCTCCCTATATCTGTCTCTGTGTCTCTCTGTCTCTGCCTGTCTTCTCTGTCTGTCTCTCTCCAGCATAGCTTACAGCTACTTGTCATTAGACAAAGTTAAAGGAAAAGCAGAGGTTCATTATATTATCCCTAAAGTCAGCACTTTACACTTACTCTTTTTTGCTGAGAGAATTCTCAAGATCTAGGGTCTTTGATTTATTGAATAAAGCAGCTAAACTACCCCATCATGGAGTTATACTTTCTCACGTATATGATGACATGTGACATGTGTCATTCACTTAAAATGGCCTCCCCAAATACCCTACATTTTACCAGGGACAGGAGCCTCTGGGTTCAGTTAACTATAGGTACAAATTTCAAAATTTACAAGAATATTTTAGAAGCTATTTTTAAAATTCTGCTGAGTATTCCAGCATGTATTAGAAATGGACATGTATGCAATATAAAATGTTCTATACTGTTCTTCTGACCTTTTTGCAGAAAAAAAGATTTTAAACTTTATCGTTTCTCTGAAATTAATCTAAGAAGCTCAAGAATTTCTCAGTTAACATTATTTTTTATCATGTCATTTTTTCACATGTAATATGCATACCTACAACAATGAATTTCCAAATTATGTACTTAATACTGAAAATCAGTTCCCTTTGTCACATAGTATGTCTTCCCAAATGGCAACTGGAACATGAGATAAGCTAAGATTTTGGAAAGCCAGTAAACTTTGACAATACTAACTCTTATATTAGGGCATCTCATAGAGATCCTTATTTTTATATCCTTTAGTCTTTAAACACATAAAAACAGAACAATAACAACAAAGATCTGCTAATTAATATATCTTCTTGTTCTTTGGCACATGAAATTCAGCGTATATAGCTGACACTAACATTTCTTTACACCGAAGAAACAAGAGGGGTCGCAGAACCAGGGATGGTGGGGAGAGGGAATGGGTGCTATATGCATAATCACTAATGGCAAGTTAGAAGACAGCCCAGGAATGCTAAATATTGAAACTGTGTGCAGCTTTTCACTTTTGATGCAATTTTACTTTTATGCACCACTTTTTCAAATTTAAAGGTGGCTCTCATGTTTATGCAAATGAATTTGTAATATCTGCTTTGTTCATTTATTTTAAAATGGTATCAGCCTCTCACACATGGTATGGGAGATACTGGTAAGCTGCCTTATGTCTACAGTAGTCAATAATCACTTCAAGCAGGCTCAGAGGTTCATCTAATAATAGATCTCTTTGTGAAAAATAAAACAAAACAGACACTAAAACAGAAATCTTACGTTAGATCGTGATATCACTGAATATCTAAAAGATAATACTGTGTTTCCCCGGAAATAAGACTGGGTCTTATATTAATTTTTGCTCCAAAAGATGCATTAGGGCTTATGTTCAGGGGATGTCATCCTGAAAAATCATGCTACCGTAAAGCTTATTTTCCGGTTAGGTCTTACATACAGGGAAAAACAGTAGTGTTTTCTTCAGCGGTATGAGTCTCTATATTCTCCAGCCTTTAGCCAAAAAGGAGTACGCTATGAATCTACTGGAGGTCCATGCTGCAGAGTGATAGAAGGATATGCTCATGACTTAGCAGTTCTAGGAACTATCATGCAGGGGCCGCAGAGCCAGAGGATGAATAGAGATTGTGATGTCTTTGGGCAACCAGAGATCTCTCGGGGGACCCAAAAATATAGGAATCCTGGTTCCTGGATGTAAAGTGGCTTGGATTAGACAGCAGAGTGGGGAAGGAGAGGAAACCAGAGCCACAGCAAGAACAAGTTACAGTAACTTATGAAAGCCCCAGAAAGTAAGAGTAAATGAGCTGAAAGTAAATTAACACAGGTACAGAGATAGGAATAAAGGTTTAAAACAGGGGAGTCAGCAAAATTATCATAGTGTTATGGGTTGAATTGCATCCTCCAAATATATATGTTGAAGTTGCAATCCTCAATACCTGTGAATGTGACCTTATTTGGACATAGGATGTTTACAGATGCAATTAAGGTAAGGTCATTAGGGTGGGCCTTAATCCATATGACTAGTGTCCTCATAAAGAAGGGAAAACACCATGTGAAGACAGACACACAGGGAGAAGGACACCATGTGATGACAGAAGCAGGGATTAGAGGGATGCAGTCGCAGGTTGAGAAACACCAAGGACCTACAGTATGGCCACCACTAGAAGCTAGGAAAAGGCAAGGAAGCATTTTCCTCTACAGATTTCTGAGAGAATGGCCCTTCTGATATCTCTATTTGGGGCTTTTAGCCTCCCAAACTATGAAAAAAATAAATGTGTGTTGTTTTAAGTTACCTAGTTTGTGGTACTTTGTACAGTGGTCCTAAGAAATAACAGCAAAGAAACAGATGGAGGGGACAACGGCACTTCTGGACAGCATATGTGAACTAAATCCATGCTGCGAACTGCCCTGAGCTCTTGTCAGAATGGTATTATCAGGCCCTAAATGAAATAGCTGTATTTTTTAATTAACCTGAGCTGTACCACAACTTATTGAAAATAGGAAGTCATAGTTGTTTGAAAGTTCTCGTGTGCATTAATTAAACTGTGTTCCATCATTTGTTAACATGTTTTTAAAAGCCTGTAGCTGGGGGCGGCCGGATGGCTCAGTTGGTTAAAGTGCGAGCTCTCAACAACAAGGTTGCCAGTTCAATTCCCACATGGGATGGTGGGCTGTGCCCCCTGCAACTAATGATTGAAAATGGCAACTGGATTTGGAGCTGAGCTGTGCCCTCCACAACTAGATTGAAGGACAACAACTTGACGTGGAGCTGACGGGTCCTGGAAAACCACATTGTTACTCAATAAAAATAAAAATAAAACCCTGTAGCCATGTTGGGCTCTGGAGTTTTAAAGACTAAGCTCAGAGAAACCACATGTATGATTATATTGCATTTGATTAACTGCTTTATGAAAATATTATCTACACTAGGTAGATAATGGAGGCAGATGCATACTGGGAAGGGTGATTACTTAGGAATCAGACAGACCTGGGCTTCAGTCTCCACTCTGCAACTTACTAGTTCTATATTGTGGCCCAAGATATTTAATTTATTTTTTTTCAATTCTCCTTGTCATCACTTACAGGAAAGTGATAATAATAGGTAAAATAAGTATCTTCTAGAATTTGGATTTGGAATGGAATTTTATACACACACACACACACACACACACATTTCCAGGCTGCTATAAAGTAAATGCTCAATAAACAGAAGCTCTTATTGTTGACAGTCATAATATAAAATGAAATAGAAAAAAAATGTTGGGAAAGGAGCAATTATATCTATCTGAAGGTATCAGGGAAGGCTTTAAGGAGAAAGTAGGCTCCAAATCTCTTAGCAAGAGCTATACAGGAATTCCTCAGGAAAGCAAGAAGTCCAGGTATTCCAGGAAGAAGACACTTGATGTGCAAAGATATGGAGCCAGTTTCGTATCCTGATGCCCATCCCCACCTGTTTGGTGGACATAGCACACATAATAAGCATTCACCTAATATCCCATGTGCTCTCCGTGCTTGCCTTGCAATTAGATTAGGTAAATGATATTGGACGCTAATCAGTTAATCAGGGAGAGGCGCTATAAGCCACTCCCAGTTCTGCCCCTTGAAAACATCCTGATGTGTGAAACTCCACGTCTCTTTTTCCTTGCCCAATTGATCTAGGAGTCTACATGCTGATGTGGTTGAATCACAAGTTTGAGGGAGCCTGTATCCCTGTGTTTGAGAATGAAGGAGACCCTTCACTGTAATGCACTAGGCCCTACATGAGCAATAAGAATTGTGTGTGTGTGTGTGTGTGTGTGTGTGCGCGTGCGGGTGAGTGTGTGTGTGTAAGCCACTGAGATCGCAGAATGTGTTGTAGCAGCTTGCATTACTTATCCTGACTAAGGAAAACACCTCCTTTTTACCCTCAATACTGAACATGTAACATTCCTATTCAACCGCTGCACAGATTGAACAAAATTGACTATAAATTAAGAGTGATTACAACTCATCCAATAAACCATTAGTTAAGATGGATCTAAATGGGCAACCATGTAAATACCTATACTCTACCTTTTCACTGGTGGAAAATAATTCAGTCCTTCAATGGTCAGCATCAGAAGATTTTTCTTTCCAGTAATTCATTAATTGCTAAGTATTAATTGCAAGGTTTCCAATAACACAGATGGTTCATGAATAGAAAATAGGCACAATGCACAATATATTCCAAATAATTATATTGTTATAGCTTTTGAGTGCACTGAAGCTATTAAAATATAATTCTAAAAAAGGGAGAACAGAATGAGAATGTGATTTTACAGACATAATTTGAAATAGTCCAAGTGCTTTTCACTATGTGCAATTACTTGTAAGTATAATTTAGAAGATGTGGCACAGCTAACATATAGTAAAATTAGATTTATGAAGCTTTTCCTAATGTGCAAACAAACAAATAAAAGTGCATAATCACTTCATTCATCACAATTCTTATAAACCTATGCTAACCAGGGGAATGTGATATACCATGAATAACTTAGAAGATAAAACCAAACAAAAATAAAAGTTTGTGCTAATAATCCTTCACAAGAGATTAAGTGATTGTATCCAACAGGATCCAGCCAGGAAAATAGAAAGTATCATTCATACAGAGATAATTTAACACTGTAACCTGTTACCAAGTCCAGGGCATGGGTAATGATGAATCTGAGAATAAAGCAACATAACTTTTCATAAATCATTGAGGGGAGTGGGATCCAATTTTGCTGACCACTGACACTATGTAGATGTATATATTTTTAAAAACTTTCACCAATTATGTGAATTATATATTATTTAACATGTTTAAGATAAAAACCTATGACTCAAAATGACTAGGTGATATGCCCAAATCACCAGCTAGCAAGAGACAGAGATGGAATTTGAACTGTCTAACTCCATATAGAGAATCCCATCTACCACATCCTGTGACAACAGGTAAGGGGTGGGGGCTAGATCAAATTTGGATACTATCCCTAAGTCTACATTTCCTTAATAATGTGAACGATTACTTTCATAAAAAAAAATGGCTATCATCAACAAGACAAATAATAACAAGGGCTGGAGAGGCTGTGGAGAAAAAGGAACCCTCAAACACTGTTGCTGGGAATGTATCTTAACTAACGGAGCAGCCACTATGGAAGGCAGTATGGAGGTCCCTGAAAAAATTAAGACTAAAATTACCACATGACCCAGCAATCCCTTTCCTGGGTATCTACCCCAAAAATCTGAAAACATTTATCCGTAAAGATATATGTGCTCCAATGTTCATTGCAGCTTTATTTACGGTGGCCAGGCATGGAAACAACCAAAGTGTCCTTCAGTAGATGTCATGTCCAGCACAACAAGGGTTGTGGGGAGCGAGGAAGGCAGCGCAGAGTTAAGAAAAGACAGTAGCCATGAATAGAGTGCAAGCGGAGGTCAAGGGACCAGCAGCCTCAAGGACTGGGCTGTGGCTCCTAATCTGGCCTGCACATTAGCTTTTATTAGTTAGGTGAGGAAGCAAAGGAGATAAAGCTTGTCAATCTCAAGATCTGTGAATTACATACATTATAATAGGAAACCGATTCAGCCAATCACCCTTGTCTGCAGGCAGCTGTACCTTTAAGTCTCAACATCCCCAAGGGACAAAACCTATATGCATATGAATAGATGGAGAGCACAGCATTGAATCACTTCCCTTGCAGGTTTCAGGAAGGAATGCAGCCACAGAGGCTGAGGCTTTCCTTAGCCTGAGGAAGGTGGGGGTCTGTGCCCACCTATACAAACCCCGTAGGTTTTCCTGTTGGTCCCGACTCGGCTCCGCCTGTCTTAGGTTGCTTTTCACATGGAAAGTCATACTGGACATTGGCTGACCAGCCATCTTTCTGGGACCAAACAGGGAGGCGTAATGTGCAAACACAAAGGTTTAGCAAAGTCCCTGAAAGGATCCGGCTTACAGACTCTCCTTTCTTTGGGGGCAAGTACAAGGAACAAATAGTTAGGCTGCTGAGTAGCAACAAACAGATGATTGGATAAAGAAGATGTGGTATATATACACAATGGAATACTATTCTGCCATAAGAAAAGATGAAATAGTGTCATTTGCGACAACATGGATGGATCTTGAGATTATAATGCTAAGCGAAAAATAAGTCAGACAGAAAAAGTCGAGAACCATATGATTTCACTGACATGTGGGATATAAAACTGAAAACAACAAAGAAACAAGAGTAACAAATAAAGAGAAAAAAAATGCATAGACACAGACAATAGTTTAGTGGTTACCAGAGGGTAAGGGAAGAGGAGGGTGGGCGATGAGGGTAAATGGGATCAAATATATGATGATGGAAGGTGAACTGACTCTGGATGGTAAACATACAATGTGATACATAGATGACGTATTACAGAATTGTACATCTGTAATCTATGTGACTTTACTAACCATTGTCAACCCAATAAACTTTAATTTAAAAAAAATCAAAGGCGCTATCCCAGGCTGTAGTATTATATCCTCATGAACACAAAGTGTGTCACTAAAATGAGGCTTAGCTATGCATGATGGAGCACATTCTACACACTGAGGACGCCACCTGCTTAAACAACAAGGAAAAACCCCATGTCTTCATAACCAAGTCTGTACTGTCAGTCTGAGAAAGAACAAAATGTTATGTTTCTCAACTGACTTTTTTAGGTTTCATATTCTGCTTGTCCCTTTTCCCAACTCAAAGTTTCAAATATCTTCTATAAGAATATTTGGAGATGGATTCCATTATCTATCCAAAATTAATTTTTTTGTTAAGAGATTTTTAAGAAAGATTATTTGCTCAGCATTATGAAAATAAGAGATCTTTGTCAAAGAGATCATGGATCTGGAAACCAGGGCTCATTTATTTATAAGACACTGAATTAATACAGGTTTCAAAAACTTGCTAAATCCACAGAAATTCTAAGGGCTTCTCTGAGGAACTATCAACTTCTAAGGAGTAATGATGAATTTCAGTGAAATTTGACAGAACTGGACTATTAGTCAAAATGTCCTCTTTTCAGAAAAATTCTGTGATGACAGTGTGTGCAACTCTTTCATTTGAGCTACCTGGCAGGGTTTTCCTCTGCACAAGAAAAAACCTATCTCTACAGTATAACATATCTCTGACTCCATGTCCCTTTTCCTTTCTTCAGTTGCTACTTCTATTACTTGACTGGAGCTCCCAGGCATCAGGTCCCATATACATATAAGTTACTGATGTGTAATGGGGTCATTGATCTGGAAGGAACCAGCTCCCTCATTATGGAAATGAAATATAGGTTAACAATAGTTAAAATTAGTTGTACAAAAACACTGGCAGTTTAGGAATATGCTTCCTTACATCTACCCCTGGGTGTTTTTTACACCACAATCCTGTTTTAGGCATTTTGGTCACACAACTTCTAATTAAGTGTAATTAGAAAAATTAAATTTTGTTGTTTTTGTTGCTACGTGAGTTCCTCTACTGGGCTATCATTCTGTAACTTAAGTTTCCATTGAATCTTACTGCAACACCTCTGCTGTTTGGGTTTTCTGATTTCATTTTTATTGTGCTTTCTATTACTCCTCCTTCATCTCTTTGACTCTGTTATAATTAGTTTTATAAATTATTTGCAAATAATTTTTTTATAGTGAATACAATACAAAACACATCTAGTATTAAAATTCACAGTGCATACTTCTATTTCTCGACTACAGATACCCTTTAGTATAGGTAGACTTATTTTAAACTGCTGTGTTTGGGTTTTTTGGGGGGTGAGTTTCCTGAAAAAATGGTTTTCCTTTTAATTATTACTACATGTCTCACAAAAAATAAGTTACAAATTTAAAGCACAAACATATTTGTAAAAGCTCTAAAATTATATACTGGAACATACTTTCAAAACAACTAACTTTTATTTGAAGAAGCAAATCTGAGACCTATGATTCAAAAATGGTGTGGCTATGTTTTATTCATTTTCAAATGGCTGTTTTGATAAATTATAGATGCCAGTTTTCTCAAATGCACTAAGAAATTTTCTTAAAAGCATTTTCAGCTAAGACATATGCACTCACTCCTCCAGCGGCCGCCAGTGAACTTGCTCAGTAATCGAGTAGAATGATGCCTTGACCTCATGCCCTGGCATTCAACTTTACTTGGGCAAACTCACGTGTCAAGATGACAGTTTTGGATCCCAATGGCACAGAACATTATATATCGGACCATTTATGAGTCGGACTTTTTAATAAAATATGTCTCAATGCTCAAATTATAGGCCTTACCATTCTCTAATTGCTAAGTAATCCTTGAATAAGTGGTACTCCTGGGACACACATATACACAAGGGCTTGTCTTATTTTTTTAACGTCTCCCATCCAATGAAAGTGAGAAAAATGCTCCTTCTTGAATTTTTCATCACTCCTTGTTTTCATGAACTATTAATGCAATGTGGTAGGAACTGGTTTCATTAACAGGCAAGAGCAGTAACAACTATTGATTCTGCGGCTTCCTTACAATGACAAAAAAAATTCCATAGCAATCAGAGTTCTTCCCCAAGTCTGAGAAATGCTCGTGAATACAGAGCCAACGCAGTTAGGGGCCCTGCTCACAAGGATTGGCACTAACATGTAAGGGTTATGAGCCTAGGCTGAAATTAGATTATGGTAGAGCTAGCAAGAGGAAAGTCTAAATTAGAGAAAAATGTCTGAGCATAAAGCCTGAAGGATGGAAACACAATAAAACAAGCCAAGAAGGTCACAAGCCAAAAAGTTGAAGAACTGGTTGGGGTGGAATGGAAGCTGGATCATGGCATGAGTTGTAGGCCATATCAGCGTACGTGTGGTTTTGTGCTGTGAGTGAGTTTGCAGGCCTCATGAGTTCAGGAACAAGGCAGAAGATCACTTACCATCACTGAGCTCAAGGACTCTTTCCATTGACAAGTTCACCGCGTCTCTAGCACAGCCCTTCTGAGTATCCTCTAGCAGCTGCTGCCACACGTTTAGTCATTTATTACGCATGAAACTGATGATGCTAGAAATGCTCCCTGAAAACCGAGGAGAAAAGAACATCCCATTAGGAGAATGTTGTACTACTGCTACCACTAATTAGTTCTGGACACCCAATTTCAACAGGTGAAACCCCTACATCCTTATCCAATTGCAGAATATGTTCCATAACCTCTCTTGAATCTCCTGATTTGAAAAATAAAAATGACACTATCTAGTACAAAAAGCTCAGTGTCTGGACTGGCATATAAAAGTACCAACTGGCATATAAAAGGTTCTATAAACGTAAGTTGTTTTACCTCTTTCATTTGATTATTCATATGGAACTGAAAATTAGAGAGAGGATGAAAATAAATTGCAATGGAGAATACAGAGAAAGTAAGGAATACTGAAAATTCCAAATGATAAGGATGCATGCTTAAAAAGAAACAGAATAAAAGAATATGATGTTATGACAAAGGAAACAGAAACTAAAGGGAAATACATAAAAAAAAGATAAATAAGTAAACGGGGGGAAAAGCAGACACAGCAAAGTAAAGGAAATGCAGTATTAATGGTTATTTCTTGTATAAGGAGCCTTTACAGAAATTGTTTGATTTACTGTATATCTTAACTAGCTAGATAAAATTTATCTAAAAATATACTTTTCTGTAACACAGACTGAATTATCTGAAAAATCTGTGGAATTAGAAAGGGCAAAGAAAAAGAAAGCAGGATTATATATATATATATATATATATATATATATATATATATATATATATACAAAAAAGTTGTTTAGAAACTAACTCCATGATGACAGTAAATTCTAAAGTGCATGAGCTGTGCGGCTGCAGGAAACTCCAAGGTGTCTCAGGAGATGCACTATAGATTTAAATTATAAAATCTTTGCAACAATTCCCAAACAGTGACAAGTATCCAGAGGGAAGAAACTGAGGTCTGACAACTAAGTCAGCAAACATGTTGCAATGATGTTGCTAATCTTTGTTGCTATCATTATAAATTTGTACCAACTGGACAGTGAACCAAGTTTACTGTTTGGGAAGTGCTAATAAGGCTGCATGAAAAAGTTAGACCACATGAACTTTTCCTCAACAATTCATGGCTCCTGCATCACAACAATGCATCAGCTCACACAGCACTGTCTATGAGGGAGTTTTTAGCCAGTAAACCAATAACTGTATTGGAACACCCTCCCTCCTCGCCTGATCTGGCCCCCAATTTCTTTCTTTCTTTACCCAAAGATAAAGGAAACATTGAAAGGAAGACATTTTCATGACATTCAGGACATCAAGGGTAATATGATGACAGTGCTGATGGCCATTCCAGAAAAAGAGTTCCAAAATTGCTTGGAAGGGTGGACTAGGCGCTGGCGTCAGTGCATAGCTTCCCAAGGGGAGTGCTTCGAAGGTGACGATAGTGATTTTCAGCAATGAGTTATGTAGCACATTTTCTAGATGAGCTTGTGAACTTCCTTGTCAGACCTTGTATACCATAGAGTTTCCTAATGTTCAGTTCTACGTTCTTGCATCAAGGACATCTCCTCCATTTTATTGCACTCTTAAATGAAAATCAGTAACCCAGCACTGCATCAAAACCTTCCCAGCACTTACTGTTTCCACTTTCCTTCAGTAGTGAATGAATAATGAAGTCGAAGTAAGTACTGCTTCCCTCACCACAGCTCAGCAACTTGAAAACTATCAAAGTATCTTAGGAAGACCAAGTGGTTAATTTTCTGGAAACTCTAAGATAAATAAAGCATGAAGTGCTGAGATGGGAAATGTTTACATGTGATAGCGAAGAGACGCTTATTAGCACAATGAGGTGGCAGCGATGAATTTGGGGCGTGAATGAGGAATCGGAAGTAAAACAATCTGCCCTTTTGTTCTCACATTGTCAAGATGTATAACCTTGTAATTTAAAGATGCATGCTCAAAGATCGTGTCTTCCATGATGCCACATAAAATTGAGCCATTCTAAGCGTTGGTAACTACTGGCGCTTGACCACCTTTTAAGTAATATTTGTTTCTTTAAATCCCAGGAATAATGCAAAAAAGATATACTGTTCAACTTTGCATAATCTTGTTTTCATAAATTGTGGTGAAATATAATAACACCAAATTTACCATCTTAACCATTTTGAAGTATACTGTTCAGTGATATAAAGTACATTTACATTGTTGGGCAACCATCATGACCATCTATCTACAGAACTCTTTTCATCTTTCTCAACTAAAACCCTGTACCAGTTAAAAAAAAAAAATTATCCATTTTCCTCTCCCACTAAGCCTCTGATAATCACTATTTTACTTTCTGGCTCTATGAATTTGACTACCCTGGTTACCTCGAATAAGTAGAATTGCACAGTATTTGCCCTTTTCTGATTGACTTATTTCACTTAGCACAGTGTCCTCAAGGTTCATCTATATTGCAATATGTGTCAAAACCCCCTTCTTTTTTAAGATTAATTAATCTTCCATTATATGTATGCATCATATTTATTTATTTATTTATTTTATTTATTGATTTTTTTTTATTTAGCCATTCATTGATTAGCACACAGGCGGCTTCCAACTTTCGGCTGTTGTGAATAATGCTGCAATGAACATGGGTGTACAAATATCTCTTTGAGATCCTAATTTGTTTAATATTTATTTTCTCTCTCTCTCTGGGACCAGACAATAATGCACTCTCTATTATCCTGGGTTTCTAGACACAAGGAAGGAGCACAATATCAGAATCTCAGTGGGTGAAATTTCAACAACAAAAAACCAGTGGATAGGCTTATTTACAATACAAGATAATAGATTTCTCTGTACACTCTTGAATACACTTCTTAGGTTTTAATTATACATACTGACTGCTAGGTTTTTGCCTTGGAACCACTGATAAGCCAAATCTAAGTTCCCTAACAGGTGTGCAAAAGGTGCTGTGGTATTTGTGGGACACTATTTTCACTACTAACATTGGAATGTTTCTAAAGAAGGCTAAGTAGAAGTTTTCCAGGGAGTTAAGCAGAATCCAAGAATAGGTGTCCTTGACAAAAGACAACAATATGAACAAGGGAGGATTAAATCACTGGAGAATAAGAATAAAGAACAGACTACGATGCCTAGAAAATATGCTACAAAGCAAAATGTGTGTGAGAGGATTCCAGTCCGACACGGTGTAAGTGTTCTTGAATGCCATGCAGATGTGTTCTAGCTCAGATGCTAAAAAGTTAACAGTTCAGTACACCAGATATCTATTTTTTACTCACATACAGTTCTAATAAGGTGTAATTCGGATGAGCAAGGTCGTTTTTCATGTGGTTATTCGGGGATGTAGGATTCCATGAAAACTCAGAGCCTTGTCACTCCCACTCAGTTCTACGAGTCAGAACTAAGAGACACGGCCCCACCTAATTGAAAGAGAGGGTTGGGAATGTAGTTAGTGTAGCTGTGCACCAAAGTACTAGGGAACATGACTGATGTTAAAGTGCATGTTTGTAGCACAATAAGCACAACAGCACCCTTGATGTTTGTTTGATTACAAGATGCGAGTGATAGGAGCAAAGTCAAGTCAGAGAGGATATCTTTGTGCTGTACAATGCAGCAAAAGAGCTGACGGGGTTCTATGAAGATCTTTTCCTCTGTTGATCTCAGTGTGGAAAATGATAGATCAAATGCCACTCGGTTCTCCCTCTTGTCCCTGAACCAACAGCATATGGTGACTCTCATACAACCAGCATCAAATAATTAAATATTTTACTAAAACATCCATCATCATTGCTCCTGGGAAGTTAATTTTCAGTCCCTTTTCAACACAGGCACAACTGATCTAACTTTATTTTATATTCCAAGTTTCATGTTGAAATGGAAAAGAAAGGAATTATATCTCCTCTGTGACATGCCAAACATAAAAGAGCAGAAAGGAATTTGATCCTACTGAGTAGTTGATTGCATTTTCTTTTTCTTTTTTTTCTTTTTTAACCTGTATGACATTTTGACAATTATTTTTCTGTAACTTCTAAAACAAATAGGTTAAACTTACTATGTTTTTGGAATTATCATTTACCTATCTGTAAACATTTGGACACACTTCCACTCAGGCTGTTAGAAAGCCTTTGGTATCTTTCAAAGACTTTCAAAAATTGAATGTGTTTGTCTAGAATAATATAAAGAAATTGTAATGGATCAAAGAATAATAAAACCTTAGTACAGAATAAACTTTAGCTCTTCCTTCAATCAAAATGAGTACCTTTGGCACCATTACTGACAAGCAAGTATGTCAGAAAGCTTACTGTGAGAGAATCCAGTGATCTTTGAAGAACTCTAAATGTCATAGTGGTTAGGTTACAATACTATTCAAGATATAAGGTATAATTCCAAAATAGCAGTTGTGGTGAAAGAGGAACAGGAAGACCTGAAAAACTGCATCCCTTCCTTCATTCACGGCTAGAGTGATCATTAAGGCTGGGGGGTTCAAGTAGTCATACATCTGTTTAATTGTTTCCTTGTTTTCAATAATTGAAAACATATCATTTATATATATCTTCAGACTTTGGTGCACTCTATTAATGGGAGGCATGTATGGGAAAGGTAAACAATTACACAGTTCCTCTAACTGATATTTAAAATTGTAGAATTCATGCTTTTTGAAGTATGCAATCTGCATGGGGCACCACGATTTCTGGTAAATTATAGATCCTGAGTTAATGGTGACTCCATTCCTTAAGTTGGATAAGCCCAAAGATGTTGGAATCATATTTGACTCCTTTCTCTCACACCTCAAGTGCAATCCACAGTGCACAATAAATGTGACAAATGACATGAATCTCTATTACATAATGTATTAGCTTTGGAACATTGAAGAAAATTAATTAGAAGTCCAAATTCAATCCCTTCCTTATATAATGCAAATAATAATGACAATAACAGTAAGAATAAACTCATCATGTTGATGGGATTGTAAAATAAGGTAATTATATAAAGTCCTGTCGAGTTAGCAAATAGTGGCTATTTAAAAATACCAGTTCTAAATTTTGTCATTCATTTTAAACTTTTCTCTTGGAAACTCCCCATTTCCCACATGATCAGTTTAAATTTTAATAAGTTCAACTACTATAAAAACCTATCCTTTCCTAATCTTGAGAGATACAATACATCCCTAGGCCAAACCTCACCCCTAAATCATTTAAGCATAAGAGCATATATCAAACTAGGTTATTTGTTACATTCATCTTTCCAGGGCCTCTTTTTGTCCCTGCTTCTAAGTTATGTTCTTCAAGTGGACATAAATTAGTGCACTGCATTAATTTATGTGTGGTCCAAGACTTTAGATGCTTTATGACTTATTTCATGTATGATCATCTCAGTTTCTAAGAACAAGTAGAACCAGGGTATAAGTCAGCAAGGTGAGAAATACAGTAGACTCCTCATCCTGTCCTAGTTGCTTTGCCCTTCCATTTAAGTGAATGAATTGAGAACTTTACTAATTTATTCACCTAAGCTTGGTATTAATTTAACTTCCAAGAGACAAAGTAATTGTAGAAGCTAATTATGATGTTGATATGGTTAAAGGCTAAAATGACTCAGAAAATTCACAACTATCGAATATATTAGTCTGAATAGCCCAAGATATTCCACAATAATATAAGAATCCCCTAAACTTAATAGCTTAACAAAATGCAGGCTTATTGCTTACTCAGTCTGTACGTCCATCCAAGTCAGTTCCGTATCATTGTTGCTCACAAACGCAGGCTGATGGAGACGTAGAGACTGTGACGCTACCATGGGCCCAGAAGGGTAAGATCTAGAAATACCATGTTTCCCCGAAAATAAGACCTGGATGCACAATCAGCTCTAATGCGTCTTTTGGAGCAAAAATTAATATAAGTCCCAGTCTTATTTTACTATAATATACAACCAGGTCTTTAATATAATATAATTAATATAATATAATATAATTAATATAATTAATATGATTAATATAATATGATATAATATAATGTAACATAATACCAGGTCTTATATAATGTAATATAATACTGTTGCATCCCGCGAAACGAGGGTTGTGGGGAGCGAAGAGGGTGGCGCAGGCTTAAGAAAAGACAGTAGCCATGAATAGAGTGCAAGCGGGGCCAAGGGTCTCCAGCCTCAAGGACTTGGCCCTGAATTGGGCCTACGCATAGTTTTTATTAGTTAGGTGGGGAAGTAAAGGAGATAAAGCTTGTCAATCTCAAGATCTCTGAATTCCATACATTATAATAGGAAACTGATTCAAGCCAATCACCTGCAGGCAGCTGAATGTACTTCCCCAAAGGACAAAACCTTTATGCATATGAATAGGTGGCGAGCACATCATTGAATCTCTTCCCTTGAAGGTTGTGGGAAGGAATGCAGTCACAGAGGCAGAGGCTCCCCTTAGCTGGGGGAAGGTGGGGGCTGTGCCCACCTCTATGGACCCCATGAGTTCCCCAGATGGTCCCCACACTGCTGTATCTGGCTTGGATTGCCACCCCCCGTGGGGAATCTTACCTGTCATTGACTAGCCAGCCATCTTTCTGGAGCCAAACAGGGAGACATAAGGTGTAAGCACAAAGGTGAAGCAAAGTTCCTGAAAGGATCCTTCTCACAGACTCTTTCTTTAGGGGCAGGTATAAGGAGACAGACGGGTAGGCAACATAAGACTGGGTCTTATATTAATTTTTGCTCCAAAAGACACATTAGAGCTGACTGTCTGGCTAGGTCTTATTTTCGGGGAAACGGGGTAGCACTAAACAGTATGAATGACCACCGGACATATGAAAACAAAAATAATTGCTTAGTTTTTCTAAGCAATTACTTTATTATGTAACAGTTGTTTATATCAACCCATTCATAAATAGAAAACATGAAAATAATTCAAGCCAAAAGAGAAATTTTGCCTCCGGTTTTTGTATTTATAGTAAAGTTGACATTTAGTCCCTACTATAAAATCCCTTTTATATAGACAAAAAGAAAGTGCATTTGTCTTCCATGTAACCCAGAGACCCTGAGAAGGTTCTTTTTTACCTATGTGATGTGCATGGCTCAGTATATATTTATACATTTATTTACAGAAGAAAAAACATGAAAATATTATAAAGGCAAGAAAATCAAACTATTATGAAGACCCCTGGAAACTGAGGTAGATTAAACAAGAAGTCATCAAACTTTTTCTGTAAATAGCTAAAATATTTTAGGCTTTCTGAACTAACAGGCAAAATAGAGACTATTAAATAAGTAGGAACTTATATAGAAAGAGAAACTATTGTATAGTGCAAAATTTTACTGATGGAATTCAAAGTATAACAATTTAGTACAAATTTGCATATAGGTCTACTACTTAGAAGAATGGGATTCTGTTTGGGGGATAATATTTGGCTTAATTGGGGTTCAGAGCCACAGTTCCCTTTTATCAAAATCAATTACAGATGTTCATCTGTTAATGGTGATCTTTAATAAAATTGTACACATTTCATGTTAAGGATGTCTTTTTACATATATAAATACTACATATATTGACTTCAGTCCCTACGCATGAAGCTTTGATTGAGCGTATTCATTACTTTGAAGACATTTATAGAATTCTAATACATTCTTCTGTTGATATTTAACTTTTAGCATGCCATGACTTTTAGATAATTACTTCTAACTGAAAAACTTGGTTAGAAGCACTTCAATTTCTCAGTTAAATAGATACGAAAATATGAAAATTTTCTTGACATTTGCTCTAAAGTTCAAGAAACAATCCTGGAACTGCAGTTGAGCTTAGAGAAATATATCTACGGTAAATCTGTGAGGGAATGGAGACCTCTATTGTTTTAACTATTGACAGCATGGCAAGTATACAAAGCAACTTGACATTACTTTTGATTCAAATATCAGTTCTTGATATTTTTCATAGAGGCACTATTTTCTTTGTAACTGTAAATTTGTATTATGAACTCTATTTTACTTTGTAATTTTATGTTGAACTCATTAAGAGACTTTATCAATTCTTTAGCAAAAGCTCATTTCCAAAGCCATGTAGTGTTCAATAACAGTGTTAAATGGTCATTCTTTTCAAGCAGAAAAGTTTCAATCTTGGCCCTAAATTGAAAGTATCACACTAAAACTTTACCACTGCAAAACTGTTGAACTACTGGGTGGTAGGTAGTTCAACCCAGGACAACCAACCTCTATTTCTGACAAAAATAATGATTTCACAATAAATGAGAGAATGAGAAGATGCATGGGAGCAAATGAAGTTCACTACTGACATTGGTGCGAAAACACAAGGTAGATTCAATGTTTTCCACAAAGTACTTGCTGATGAATCATATGATGAGTAACCATAGGCTTTGTATACTTACTGAACATTGTAAATCTGTTCAACAAGGCATTTATCTGCTTCAAACATATTTTTTCCATAACAATTGTAGTGTATTTTATAGGTTTCAACTTCAGGGTATATTCCATGTTTTATCAACTTCTTTGAAAATATTGTCTCCTATAGGTTTTCCATGTGGACTATCCAGAGAGGCTAATTTTCAGTGACTTCTTGGTGTTGACTCCACGAACAAACAGCAATTGAGCAGTATCAGTAATATCTGTTAACTAATCAAGACACAATGCCATTGAAAATAATTTCCTTATTCCTGAAATACTGAATGTCAACTATAATTGAAAAAAAGAAATAGTCACAGGCATGCAAAGTACAGCACAGAGAATATAGTCAATAATATTGTAATAACTATTTACAGTGTCAGATGGGCAATAGACTCTTTGGGGTGATGACTTTGTGAGTTATATAAATGTCTACACTATGTTGTTTTATATACCTGAAACTATACATAATATTATATACATATAACATAGATAATAATATATAATATTTATTTATATTATAATGTATACTATATGTAACATATAATATAAAAATTAATTAAAAAATAATTTATTTTCTTTTTTTAATTGACTGTGATGTCAAACTCTTTGATACAATGCTCTCACCAAAGGTCACCTCTTAAAAGTTTGGTTTTTGTGTCACATTTTTTCAGTTGCTGCTATCAAACATGATGCATTAACTCTATCAATAAATGTTTTTTCCTGTTTGGCATACAAATGAGCTACACAGAATCTTTGCTGACAGGCACATTTTAATTTTTCTATTTTTATAAAAACATTTTGCTGTGATGACAGATTTTAAATTTCCTAATGTTTCTTTGTTTTGAGTTGGGGATATTTGATGAGTGCATTGGTTCAATATATGTTGTACTCTTTTAGCACACGTTCAGTGTGATTACATAACAAACTCAATCTTTGCCATCAAATTCAATATCAAAAAGAGCCACAGTTGTCTTATAAACGTATCATTCAAAGTATACTTTTCTTGTCATTTTTTTGTCATGACTGGTATGAACTGGTAAAATAAGGTAAACTAAACTGAAATAAAGTAAAATAAAAACAAAAGTGTTTCAGTGAACATGCTACAAATACAGTGGTACCTCAATTTTTTAATGTCTCCATTGACAAACATTTGAGTTTACGAATGCCGTAATTTTATAGATCTATGGTATCATTAGATAGTAAAATTCATGCTAAATTTGCAGTTTTAGGGGTTGATTTTAAAGGTCTGGAATGGATTAATCCATTTTGCATTACTTTCTATGGGGAAACCTTGCCTCAGTTTCCGAACGTTTCAGAACTCGAACAGTCTTCCAGAACGGATTACAATAGAAAACCAAGGTAACACGGTACTGGAAATGCTGTGGCGTTATTACTGATTCACTGTGATTCATAGTGCACTGAGTGACATGCAAAGTACCATATGTTGTTTCTCTTGCAACTACTCAACTCCACCGTTGCAGTGCAATAGCAACCACAAACAATACATACATGAGTTATTACAGCATTTTCCAATAAAACTTTATTTATGGACACTGAAATTGAATTTCATATAATCTTTATGGGTCATAAAATAGTATTCTTCTTTTGATAATTTCAAGCATTTAAATATGTCAAAATTACTCTTAACATACACGCCATTATTAAATCAGGCAGAAAGCCAAATTTGGCCTAGAACCATATTTTGTCAACCCCTGGATTACAAAAGGGACTTATAGTCAAGTAATTAATAAGAGAATTTGGGATGTAAAAGTGTTTTCCGGCTTTCCATTTTTCAAAGAAGAGCAGAAAATGCAATCCAATATTCTAAAGGAACAAGACTACTTCAAATTGCAAGAATGATAAAAGAGATGAGAAAGCCAAAGAAAATTTGTTTCTTGCATCCTGCTCTATGGAAAGATTTGGTTTTCCTCATTATCCCCAAAGTTCCAAACTTTCACAACGATATGCCTTGATATGATCTCATTTTTTTTCTTTTCATTTTGTGGGCCCTTTAAATCTAGAAAGTCAGGCTTCTTTGTGTGAAAATGTATCATGAACTATTTTGTTAACGATTTTTGACTCCATTATTTCAGGAACATACAATCTATATCTTTGTCCTAAAAAATTTTGTTTCTATTTTTTTTCCCTTTTACGTTCTTTACATCCTGGTGAAATTATGACATTTCAAAAACATCCCTTGACTATAAACTAATAAAGTTGAAGAAATATGTTTGAGTTGGAAGGGTTCTTAGAATTCAAGAAATTTAACTTCCCTTTTCAATGTTTGCTTTCCCTGAGGCCCTAGTAAATGGTTTCCAAACCACTTACGAGCACACCTCCAAATCTACAACTGATGGAATGTTATAATTACTAAACCAATCCTAACTCAGAACATTGACCATTTGATTGATTCACTTGTGCTAATTGATTGTGAAAGCCTTTTAAGTACAGATAGATGTTGTAAGTCGTGCCAAGTAAACTCTAAACATCCCTATTTTTTGACTCTTTTCACATGCCATGAGTTCTAAGACCCTCACTATCCCAAAACAAGCTCCTGACTGGCAAAGTTCCACCTACTGTTTGCTGGCAAGTATCAGTGTCGGTCTTCCATGTGGGCTGACCTTGGTGTAAAAACACAGGACTATTTCCTTCTTTGTATTAAACATAATATTTAAAAGAATTCAACCAAGTAATATTTAAATTTTATATGAATTAATTGTATTGTTGACTCATTTTGAAAATTAGTTTATGTTTTTGTATATGCTTCTCCCATCACCACAACAGCTCTCACAAAATGGTATATCCCCCACTTTATAAATGAGAGAACTAACCGTTGATGATGTTCAACATTTCTTCCCATGTGCCATAACTACTAAGGAAATCCAAGATTTGAAACCAGGTTTGTCTGTATATCTGCATTAGAAACTATTTTTTTACAATTATTTCCTCCCTCCCTTGCTTCCTTCCTTTATTCTTTCATTCATCTATAACTGTAAGCATAAATTAGATCATGACTAGAATTCAGTCAAATAAAATGTAAAGCACCTTTCCACCAAGTTTCTGAAACAAAAATCACCATATATATATACATACATGTGTGTGTGTGTGTGTGTGTGTGTGTGTGTGTGTGTGTGTAGAGAGAGGGAGAGAATTGGCGTCAGTAGATCAAAGATAGATTAATAAACCAGAGTCACGCACTGAGTAATGATGTTTCAGTCACTGACGAACTGCATATACGATGGTGGTCCCATAAGATTATATTAGAGCTGAAAAATTCCTACCACCTAGTGATATCACAGCAGTCATAATAACACAATGCAATGCATTCATTACTCGTGTGTTTGTGGTGATGCTGGTGCATAGAAGTAGAGTGCATACAATTATGTGTTACTAGTTATAGAAAAATATAGCACATACAGTACATAATACTTGATAATGTTGATAAATGACTAAGTTACAAGTTTGTATATTTATTATACTATGCTTTTATCGTTATTTTTGAGTATATTCTTTCTATTTATTAAAAATGTTTGCTATAAAACTGCCGTGTTACACCAGCAGCAGCCTTATACATATTCACTGCACCTTTTGTTGCATTATTTTTTCTTGTGCTTTATTTAATCTTGAGGTGTTTTGTACAGTAACGTGCTGTACAGATTTGAGCCTAGGAGTAACACGCTATACTATACAGCCTAGGTGTGTAGTAGGCTACACCATTTGGTTTGTATAAGTGCACTCTACGATGTTCACACAACAAAATCGCCTAATGACACCTTTCTCAGAATGTATCCCTGTTGCTACGTGGCTCATGACTTTAATATATGTCTTTCTGTTCTTTAATTTTATTATCTGTATTGGATAAATAGTTTAAATATGAACAGGGTAGAAAATGCTACTTATGTTTAGTTCACCAATTTTAAGCATGAGTTACCTCATTTTCAAATATTGCCTGATAATAACATAACTTGTCATTAAGTGGAATAATCTTTTGCATCCTTCTCAAATCTCAGAAAAAAAAAGGACTCAGAGTCTTTAAATGACACAAAAGGTTCCTGCATTTTAAATTAACATAAAGTAATCAAACAGATTATATTATTTTTCTGAATAGTGCCATAAAGAAATAACTTGTATTTGAAAAGCATTGGGCAAGTGCATCAAAACAATATTTTTAATGGACTATTCCTGATTAGTACACTTCCTCTCCTAGAGTTCTACTGTCACACCAGATGTTCAAAGAGAAAGCAATAGCCATATAGATTACTTCAAAATAGATTCCAGTATTTTATAAATCTATGTAAACCCCAGTCATTTGCTATTAAACACTCATTCATCTCAAGGTAGTGCTATGAATTGATTTATAATCTGACATAGAAGCCCACCATGACTGATGTTCACAACACAGAAGAAACTTCGCCGTATTCATTCTTGATCTACATGTTGACTCACAAATGCACCGAGTGTGACATTCAGAGATTGATTATCCTTATTTAGCAGAGATATTACTCTTCCCAAGCAATCCTGTACTTTCCCATTTATCTATATTACCTTGACTGGTCATCTGGGTACTCTTTCATGGTCTAGTGAGTAAACAAGCTGGGAAAAGTCATAAATAATTGAGCATTTATGGAGTCCAATTATTTGCCTTCTTAATAGCAAAATAGCTCATTTTTGCTCATTTGTTGGCATTACTTGATTAACTGAATTTCTGTATATGTAGCTCCTCCACTTCCCTGTTTCTTGTTTTTCCTAAAATGTCCTTTTTTGTTTAGACTCTATCCACTTCATGTAACAATAATGAGCTAGACAAATTTATTGACCTTAAAATCTCACCTTCATAGTCTATCAACCTTTACAACACCTCTGGACATAGTTGAATTCCCCTGCCCTGTGTGCAGAGACCACATGAAGCTGTAGGGCATTAGTAGGGAGACTATATATTTTATCTTCCAAATCAGGACAATTTAGAAGGTGACGGGGCATTCTATTTGAAACTACAGTAGAACAATAAATGTAAACTGCAAACTGGGGTGTATGGTTATGCTTCGGATGAGGGAGAATCCAGAGGTTGGGTTCTGACATGGATTTGAATCTTAGTTCTGTCCCTTATCAACTGTATGACCTCATGCAATTTACTTGTCTCTGGATCTCAGAAACTTTATCTAAAATTGGAATAATAATCATACTTATCATAATGCGCTAGGATTAAACAAAAAGACTTAAAACAATATCCAAAACAAAAAATATATACATTTATTAAATGTACTTATGTTTATTGTCATCATTTGTATCCTTAGTACTTAGAACAGTCTCTGATACAAGGAAGGTTTTAAATTAAAATACATTGAACACATTAACAAAAAATAAATGAATGAACAAATTCACCAAGAACTGAACTTCAGTTGGAATTAAATGAAATCATGGTTGCCTTTTATGATGATTCTACAGAATAACTGGTAAATACAGAGAGTTTCCCACATCACTAAGAAAAAGTATACATCTCTTCAATGCATCACATTTACAATCTGTGTCCATAAAATGCATCTTTACTCTGTCATTAGGACAATTTCCAGGACATTAAATGGTTGTCCTTTTATAACTTTAACCAGTTATGGTAGTTTCACTGGGGAAATGGACCTCTTTACACAATTCCAGAAGTTTTCCTTAAACTGATTTTTAACATTTGTTTTTCCTGTAGCTTTTTGTGCCACCTAGGGAGGTCACACTGAAAAGTGGGGTTAGGCCAGATGATTCTAAATGATATCCCATCACACATTTGCTTGTATTCCTTGTTGAAAGGAAGGTGCATTCTTAGCAACCACAGGAAGAACATGAATGTCCTTGAACGACATTATGCAAGCATGCAATCACACACACACGCACGAATACGCACACATTCCTCTCTGAACTGAAATTATTGTAATCATCTATCCCCCATGTTGCTGAGATTTTTCAATAGCTGGTACTCTAACCAAGACCTCAAAACCATTTTAAGTCATAAACCACTGAACACAGACAGCTGCACTTGTTTCTTCTTACATTTGAACTTCACGAACCATAGAGCTTTGCTGATAAGAAGCACGGGGAAAGCTTTCATCTCTAGCACGTTAAGGGACAGGTCAAAAAAGGCACTGGCACCACTAGGAAGCCATAGGAAGCCCTGAGTGGTGGTCTCATCTTTGACTT
The DNA here is from genome assembly GCF_057876585.1 of Rhinolophus sinicus. NCBI lineage: Eukaryota > Metazoa > Chordata > Mammalia > Chiroptera > Rhinolophidae > Rhinolophus > Rhinolophus sinicus. Next base: position 157,472,635 of record NC_142514.1, on the reverse strand, counting down.
CTGCTGGTGAAACACTTCCTGGTAGTGAGCCCTTTCTTCCATGGGCTTCCTGTCAATTGAGCTAGTTGCTAAGATTTGATAACTTATTGTCTCCTATTGATCCACTTTTCAATGCTTGGTAAAACTTGACTAGCTATTTATAGGCATTTTCTGAACAGTGTTTGAGCCAGGTCAAAAATTCTGCTCTAAATTTAATCACTGGCAGTCAGAGGTTCAGATCACTTTAGGGACATTTCACAGACTTTCTATAACTTCTAATTTACTTGAATAACAATATGTGGCCGACATTTATTAAGCGATGTTTAGTAGGAGCCAGATGCTTTATTGACTGATTTGTAAACATGTCGTTTAATTATAATAACCTTGAGACATTGATATGAGGACTAAACGATGTAGGAATTGTTTGTGGAGATCGTCACACAATTATGTGAATATCATAAAAACTACTGAACTGTACAATTTAATAAGATAAATTGTATGTGTGTGAATTATATGTTAATAAAGCGGTTATAAAACTATTTGAGTAATTTTCCTTTCTTATTTATGCTCATTAGAGAATCTGTAAACATTCTAGTACAATGTTATTCTCTTTGGATCTTCATTCTTACCACACCCCCACACCTGTCACTCTCTCACTTAAAACAGATGAATACTTTCCCCCATATCTGTCCCATTTGTTTTTGCTTCTGAAATTGTTTTCACCTACTTCTCTCTCTGAATGCTCTTTATACACATATCCACACCCCTAAATCATATACTCATGTTATAAAAATTGAGAATGTACTATGTGCTCAATGCTGAGCAAGGCACTAGAGACATTTGAGAAAAAATACATGAGTAATACAATACATGAAAAAATTCCTTTATACCCTGAGAGAAGGAAATTCTCTTTCCTTTGAAATTCTCTAGCACTTCATCAGAGGATCCCTTATAGCCTCTCGTATCCTCTACCATGTCCTACAATTGTTTGCATCCCTGTGAACCCTCCTAGCTTTTCTGTGGACTTCTGGTACAGAGATTCACATTTAATTGCCCATCTCCCAAACCACATATGGTCTAAGGTGTACATTACAAATGTTTCATGAATAATTTGTTTAGATTGAAAAATATGTAAGTGGGTGGAACAAACATCTACTCATTTCTGTGAGGCCTCAGCATAATTCAGAAACATTTACCCTCTCCCCTAATTTCAAATCTTTATGGATTTATTTCATACATCCTTGCCATATTTATTCATTCATCAATTTGTTCATTCATATGATGATTTACGTTTAAGGAAACACTATATGCCCAAACCCTAATTAAGGAAGGGAACACAGAGGTGAATAAAATGACCTAATCCTTTATTAAAATAAATTTGGAGAGATTGATATATGAACAATAAATCCACATTCAGTGAAAGTAAAATAAAAAATTACGTAAAGGGAAAATGATTTATAAAGGAAGAATTGATTCTATTTGTGAGGGAAAACATTAGTGAAAGAGATGGCCTTGATGTGTGGGTGGGGGGAGTGATTCTACTCAAAAGGAATAAACAGATTCAGAGTCAGGAAGAGAGCCTGGTGTGATTACAAACTATCAGATATGGGATAGTACTGGAACACAACTGGGACAGGAGATGTTTAAGTAAATGGTGGACGGTGAAGCCAAAGAGACAGTGACCATATTATGGAGAACTTACTATATCATGTAAAGACATTTTAACCTGGAAGCCAGACAAGTCTTCTGTCTTCCAAATCACACGACACTCTACTTTGATCATTATAATTGTTTTCATAAAAAAATTTACTAAAAGTTTTCTGGTGACATTATAAGCTTTTCTAAGGTGTATTAAAGTTTTTTTTTAAAACATTCTATTATTTTCTATATTGTATTAACTTTGAAGTTAGACTGCTGGGTTTGGATTTTGGCTCTACCCTTTCCTAGATGAGTGACTTTGGGCAAATTAACCAAGTTTACTATGTGAGTTTCAATTTTGACACTTGTAAATTATCAATAAGAATAATGACTATAAAGTAGAGTTTTTAAAAATGCAGACTGAATTAGTAAACATATATGAAAAGCACATAGAACAGCGCCAAACATGTAGTAAGCATGATACAATTTCAACATTTCCTGCCCCTGAGGAAAGTGATTCCTCACCATCACAAGTTGCAATAGGGTTAAAATACATTTTTTATTGCATGTATATCAATGCATCATTTAAGTATTATTATATGTAATTGTTATCACCCTGGTTTATTTTTCGAAGTATGTTTTGGAAATCTTGAATCTTCAAAGCACATATGACTCATTTAGTGTTAATTCAATTATACAGATATATGAGGGCTGACAATTAAGTTCGCAAACTTGCTGCAATGAACTTGTTGCTAACCTTTTTTGACACCAGAGGGATTATTCATTAAGAATCTGTACCAACTGGACAAACAGTTAACCAAGTTTACCATTTGGAAGTGCTGACAAGCCTGAGTGAAAAGTTAAACGACCTGAACTTCTCGCCAATTTGTGGCTCTTGCATCAGGACAATGCAGCAGCTCACAGGGCATTGTCTGTGAGGCAGTTTTTAGCCAGTAAACAAATAACTGTATTGGAGCACCCTCCCTACTCAGCTGATCTGGCCCCCAATTACTTCTTTCTTTACCCAAAGATAAGGGAAATATTGAAAGGAAGACATTTTGATGGCATTCAGGACATCAAGGGTAATATGAGGACAGCTCTGATGGCCAATTCAGAAAAAGAGTTCCAAAATTGCTTTGAAGGGTGGATTGGGTGGTGGCGTCAGTGCATAGCTTCCCAAGGGGAGGACTTCAAAGGTGACTGTAGTGATATTCAGCAATGAGGGATGTAGCATTTTTTTCTAGGATGAGTTTGCAAACATAATTGTCCGACCTTGTATGATCATGGGTGAAAGGCAGACCCTGGGCAAGAATATAGTATATCACCTTCTATGTGAAATCTGACTGGATTGACATCATTTTGATTAACAATTTCTATTTCTAAAACTAGTACCTATTTAAATGAGGAGTGTAGTCTCTTCCCTTAACTTATTTCTCTCTGATTGTCACCATAAATTCCTATCAGAGGAATTACAGAGGACTGTGAATTACTCCTGGCCCTTCATGTATAATGTGCCCACTCCGATCTAAAATAAAATAGTAAATATAAAGTAACCTCAATATACAAATTTTGGGGGGACATTACCCTGTGCGAGACACTGTTTAAGCCGATTTATATACTTATGACATTCCTACCCTGTTTCCCTGAAAATAAGGCCTACCCCGAAAATAAGCCCATTAAGATTGTCAGCCAGACAGATGCATTTAGTATGTCATGATGATGTTCCAGAAGAAGATGACATGACTGTAATTGAATAAATGTAGGTTGTTGTACATGAAAAAATAAGACATCCCCTGAAAATAAGCCCTAATGGAGCAAAAATTAATATAAGACTTGGTCTTATTTTCAGGGAAACATGGTATAGAGAAATTATTGTTATAATTCAAATATTTTGGGTAAGGAAACTGGAGTACAAAGAGACTAAACAATTTGCCCAAAGTTACATTATTTATTTTCATTAGTAAAACTTTGATCATCTATATTTACTTTTCCCATGCACACACAAGCTACGTGGTCAGAGACTTTTTCCTGGAGAAGACAGAACATGAGTTGGTGCCCAAAGAAGATTCAGTTAGTTAAAGAGGCAAAGTGAGTGCTATTTTTAGAAATAGGGGTAGTAAGTCAAAATGATGTCAGTGCAGGTAATAAAATGTATTGCAAAATTATACAAAGTATAGAAAATCATACTAATAAAATACAGCATTTAGGAATAGATGCACACATATAGTTTTCTTATATGTACATCTTTCTTATATCAACAAAGAAGTCCCTGAAATGTAGAGAAAAGAAGACTAGACTTTGATAAATAATGCTGAGGCAATTAGATATTGTTATGTCCTTCACCTCCTCCACCTCATACTATACACAAAAATCAATGTCTGTAGTACTTTAAGTTTAAACACAAAAGGTTAAAAATTAAAGCTTCATAAGAAAATATTGGAAACATACTTAAAAGTGACTTCCTATGACATAGGAGTAGATACCTGTTTCTAAGCAGTTTTCCTGTACAGAGATCTTGTTTATTGAGCACATAGTAAGCCCTCAATATACACTTGCTGAATATGGTATGAAAACAGAGGCAGAAACAATTTACTGTTTCAATCAAACCATCAGAATTTCCTGTCTTACAAATGTAAAATAAGAATCTTATATACATCAGTCATTCAAAATTGGAATCAGGAAACAGAAGCTGCCCTAGTTTGATTCAAACCAAGATTTTAATAAGTCAATCAATGATTGACAATCAATTAAAAATTATATTATTAAATTACTAAAGGCCTGTTAACTGACCTACTTTTTATTAATTATTCCAATATCTGGTAATTAGGTCCTCTAGCCTTGTTCTTTTCCTTCATGTTTATTTTATTTATTCTTGAGTCTTGACATTTCTAAATATATTTTTAAATCCATGTATCAATTTTTACATAAATTTTTTAAATATGCTAAGATTTTCAATGGGAGTGTATCTATGAAAATAATATTGTGGAAAATTGACCTTTATAAAACTAAGTCATTCAATCGTTAATATGATAGATGACTCTATTCATTAAATCTTTAAGTTCTCTCAATAATCTTTTATAGTCTTCAGTGTTCAGTCCTTGTGAAACTTTTAAATATTTACTCCTAGTTAACGTTTCATTTCATTCTCCATTTTTGTATATATATACATATATATATATATATATATATATATATATATATATATATATGACTTCTTTAATCTAGAAAAAGATAAATTCACTTATTCTAAGAATTTCTCTGCAGATTCATTAAGAGATTCTAGGTACACAAGTCTGTCATTGATGGATTATTTTAATACTTAATTTTTCCTGTATAACCCATATACATTTATTTATGCCCCTATCTTATTCTTCTATAAATGACACCCGGTAAATTGTTGAAAAGAAATGTTATTAATCAACAGACCTATCTCATGACTGATTTCAGAAGGAAAAATTTTAGTGTATGTGCTGCCTAGGCGAGCACTAAAAGGAAAAATTTTAATATTATTAAATATGAAGTTGCTTTAGGTTTTCTGTAAGTACTCTTTATCAGATGAAGGAAGACTTCTGATTCCTAGCTTGCTGATAAATTTTTTAATCATGAATGAGCATTGAATTTTTATTACACTATTTCCTTTGTTTAGTAGGATAATTTTATAATTTTGTCTGTGCTTACCTTATCAGTTAATGAGGCTGGTCTCTTAATTTCTCCCCTGTAATTATGGATTTGTCTATTTTTACTTTCATTTCTCACTTTTTTTTTCCAAACTGTATTTAATATAATACCACTGGGTATGAAAATGTAGAATTGTGATATATTCCTGGTGGACTGACCTCTTTATCACTATGAAATATCCTTTAATCTCTACTAGTGCTCCTTCCCTCAAAGTCTGCTTTGTGTGATATTAGAATACTTTCATCAGTTTTCTTTGAGTTCAGTTATTCATGGTTTATCATTTTCCATTGTGGGTCCTTACAGTTAAGATGTGGCTGTCACAAGCAGCAAATACTTATTTATACTGACTCTCTTTTAATTGGTATATTTAGTCCATTTACATGGAATATAATTACAGATAAAGTTGTACTCAAAACTACATGTTTTTGTTTGGTTAGACTGCACAAAGCAAAGCTATTTTATGTTAATTTTATTACCTTTTGCCTTCTTTTGAAAAATCAAGAGTTTCCTCCTCTATTAACTTGTTAGCTATAAACTCTGTTTCAATTTTTTATCAGTGGTCCTAAGGATTATTACAATATGAATCACTGACTTATTAAAATACCATTAACAATTTTTGCTTTTTCCTGACAATGCTAAAAAATCAGAACACTTTAATTTCATTTATCCCTTCTACATTTTTTATTATTGTTGACATATATTAGATGTACATGTATTTTTATACACATAAGACATTACTATCCATTTAGGGAAACTTCAGTTCTTCCTCCTGTATTTCTCCTTTATTCTCATGCTACTACCGTGTTTCCCCAAAAATAAGATGTAGCTGGACAATAAGCTCTAATGCATCTTTTGGAGCAAAAATTAATAAAAGACCAGTCTTATTTTACTATAATATAAGACCAGGTCTTAATATAATGTAATACAATATAAAATAATGTAATATAGGGTATAATATAATACAGTATAACATAATATAATACCGGATATAATATAGTATAGTATAGTATAGTATAGTATAGTATAGTATAGTATAGTATAGTATAGTATAGTATAGTATAATACCAGATCTGATCGTCAGGCTAGATCTTAGTTTGGGGGAAGCACGGTGCCACATCCATAGCACTTCTAAAAACAGGTGTGTGTGTGTGTGTGTGTGTGTGTGTGTGTGTGTGTGTGTGTGCTTCCCACAACAAGCAATTCTCCATGACACCAGCTAGGTGTCTTTTAATTTAACTTAATTCGGACACTATTTGCCTGGAGACAGCATCACTCCCAAAGGTAAAGGGCTCAGTTCCACAAAACTGCTTCTCCCCTTCTCTCCACTTCACATGCCAATTGCAAGTCCAGGTTTTCACCTGTGCATCTGACCAACTGGCTATATCAGAGGTTCTAAGGATTCTCTCCTCAGATTTAATTAATTTGCTAAGGTGGCTCACAGAACTCAGAAAAAAACAATTAACTTACTGTTCACTAGTTTATTATTAAAGGTATGATAAAGGATAGAGATGAACATCCAGAAGGAAGAGATGCATAAGGCAAGGTATGCGGGAAGGCGCTTAGAGCTTTCATGCCATTTCTAGGAGTACCACTCTCCCAGCACCTCCACATGTTCAGCAAGATGGAAGCTCTTTGAACCCCATATTTTTGGCATTTTTATGGAGAGTCTATCATGTAGGCATGATCAATCCTTACATCCTTCTAGGCCTTCTCCAGAGACTATGGAATGGAAAAGAGCTGAAAGTTCCAAGCTTCTAATAACTGCTTAATTTCTGGAGAACAATCCCCATCCAGGAGCCCAAGAGTCATCTTTTTAGAACAAAAGACATTGCTATCATCCAGAAAATTCCAAGGAATTTAGGAGTTCAGTGTTAGGAGCAAGGATCAAAGATCAAGTAAGTATTAGAATAAAAGATGTTCCTAGTGCTTTTACCACTTAAGAAATTACCAGGGTTTTAGAAGTTTTGTTTCAGGAACTGGGGGCAGAAACCAATTATATATGTATTTTCTATTATTTCACACTACTTTTTTACAGTTTCAATATCCAGTCTATATATTTACATTTGTTCATACATTTGAATTATATTTTTTCTATTTTCTCTCCAAAATACGTGATTTTCTCCAGGATCATTTTCCTTTTGTCTCATGAGCTCCTTAATATTTCTTTCAGCGCTTCTTTACTGACAATAAATTATCAGTTTTTATATATCAGGAAACACTTTTATTTTTGAAGCATAATTTTGCTTCACATTGGCAGCTGTTTTCTTTTAACACTTTCAATATGTTATTCCAGTGTCTTTCTGTTTCCATTACTTCTGCAGGAGAGTCAGCTTTAAGTTTCATTGTTGTTCCTTTAACATGATGGTTTTCCCCTACCTCACCCTTATCCCACCCTGATTACTTTTGAGAATTCTGTTTGTCTTTGTTCCTCAACAATCTTCTGGGATGCACCTATGCATTGTATTCTTTGTATTTGTTAGTCTTGAATTTCACAGGGCTTCTGGAAAAAATATTTCATCATTATCTCTTCAAATATTATTTTACGTCCCTTTCTCCCCTGTCTTGTGCGGTGACTACATTTAGACATTTGTTGGACCTTCATTTACACTTTTACTCATATATCCCCAAAACTCATTTTTATGTTTTCTTTTCTTTTTTATCTATGTGCTTCAGTTTGGTATTTTGTATTGATAATTCTTTTAGTTCACTTTTCCTGCTTTTTGCTGCATTTGGTCTGCTGTAATTTTTTTTTTTAAGTCTTAATGTAAGGTGATGTCTTTTAACTCTAGAATTTGTATTTCATTTCTTATTTGAAATTCTGACTCTCCATCATTTAGCTTATTTACTTTTATTTGTTTCTATGGTAAATTTATTTTAAGTTCCCGCTATCCAGTACGTAAGTTTACACCATTTGTAGTTGTTTTTGTTGTCTGTTTTTAATCTTGGTTTTTATTTATGTGTTGTTGTTTTGTCATGTATAGTAATTTTTGATTCCAGAAATAGTGTATAAAACAATTACAAAGGTTCCACATATATTCCTTCAGAGAGGGTTCACAATTGCCTCTGCTAGGCTAATAAAGTGGTGGAAGATTATGGCTATCAATTCAAGAATACGATGAGTCAAGGACTGTTCACAGTACTATAAGTTTCAATCTACCAGATTTATCCCTAGCCATCCATAATATTGAAGTGACACTCCAGTGTAGTTTACAGGTTTCCATGCTATAATAGGATCCAACCTCTAATTTGTGTTTCATGAGACTGCTGAAATTCCATTCAGTATGTTAGTAGAATTATGTTTATTGTTTTAGTTTCCACACAATATAGCCCCCGATTTCAGCCAACATCCTAAGGATAAACCCAGGCATGTACCAAGGTCAATGTCTTCAAAAAGCACTACTTTTCTTCTGTGTCCCTTTCAAAAGCCCTATATGAGTAGAAAATTTGAATCTCAACCACTTAGAGTAAGCAGAATTGGCAAATCTCTGGGGGGGAAATGGCTACAGAAATTACGTGCACTCAACTGAGGTCCTTCCCAATCTAGTACATTAGCTTCTCAAGTGTTTATTTCCTCAGCACCTAACCATTATACTCTTACATATAATTTCTCTGCTTTATACAATTCTTGCTGTTGTTCTTGGTGGGAGTTATAGAGACTGCTACTAGCTTAGTCCATCCTACCTTGTAACAAAATTATATTTAAAAAAAAAAGTTTTGTTTATGATGAATTATTCTATTCTCTTTTGCATAAAACTAAATTACATATGGTGAAATACGCTAAGGGGAACACCGTTAATGTACCTGTCAATATAAAATGACTGCATTAAATTGAAGAATGCTTATAGAATTCTCATTGACAAATCATGTATTTTCTCCAAGTTAAAGCATCTATAAGAAACCAATTCATAATTTTAAGAATACAAAGATCCAGAAATTATTTTTCTAAAAGTTTATTTCTACAAAACTAAAGTACATTAGCACATTTCCATTTCAACAGATTCAGCTTTAAGTTAATCTAAAAATCTATCTTCATAATCACGTGGAAATACTTTTGATATGTATGAAAATAATATATTGAAAATAACCTCAGATTTCTGCACAAGTTTGAAATAAAAACAAAGTGCAAACTTAGCACAAAAAGGATTTAGTTTTATAAACATTTGATACTTATTCAAATAAGTTAACTAAAATAAAAATTGTTTCAGAATGAACTTTACATCACGTACTGTGCCATGTTCCTAAGATTTAGGTTTCCAGAGAATGTAATTCAGACATAAGTTTTAATGACTTATTTTATAAAAACCCTATTGATATTAAAGAGTTGAACAGAACAATCAATATTTCATAAATGTTTTAAATCAAAAGGAATTAAATACTTAACATTTTAGTAGGAAGATTCTGGTTTTGCCTATAGTTTTTGTTCTCTTTCTCTCCCTCTTTCTTGCTCCCTCTGCTTCCCCCTCTCTCTCTTCCTCATCTCCTCCTTTATTTCCTCCCCCCCCCCTTATTTTTTCCTGCCAGATGTGAATTATGATATTGAGTATTTTTTGGAAAAAATAACATGCTATTTTTATCTAAAACACATAAAAATGGATTTGAATAACTTACGAATGTCTAACTTACAAAACATATTTATACAAATAAGATGATGGACAAAGTTATTTGGAGCCTCAGCAGATTATTTAAGTTTCAAAACTCTTTTTCCCACTCTGTCATAATTATAGCTAATCAAATTGCAGTTTTTGCTTCTATAAAATTGGATTATAGTTCATGTCTCATTTTGATTAATGAAATAATGTATACAAATATAAAGTGATATACTTGACTATCTAGAAATAGGTGCTACAATTCTTATCATCATCACTTTCATTATTACTATTATTTATGTCCTAAAAATTTGGCATCCTGGTTAATCAAAATCTCACTGAAAGTATGTAAAATTGAAACTGTGACCAGTTGTACCAAAAGAGATAAAAGAAAGTATACTGGGTGAACTGACTTAGTCACAGAGATCAGAAATCTTTACACTTTATCCCTATCTGTTGCTTCCCTTACAAGTTGCTTTCTATTTTTGGAAAAGTCCCATAAAGGACCATAATCTTCATCTTTTTAGAAGAGTTAAGAAATCCTCAACAATGAATATAGAAAACAAAACTATAGGGAGATATAAGTGTTGGGGATATATAATTATGGCAATAAATAAAATTTATGAAGTATTATTCCCACTATCAAATCAACCATCAGGAAACCATTAAGACATTTTAGTATTATTACCTACACCTTATAGATGAAGAAAATAACTGCTGAGACGTTTACTAACTTGCCCAAATTTGCAGAGCCAGTATGTGTTGAAATTGGATTTTTCAGTGCAAGCAATTTCACTTGCTGCACTTTTAATTACTTACTATCTTCCATACCCAGTAGAATTCACTCCACTGGCATAGTGACTTCTGCATATATGTTTCACAGTCCATGCTGTTCAAAATTGTGGAAGAATATAATAAAAAATCTCACTATTGACCTTCAAAAGACTACTATTTAACATCATCTAATTCACTTAAGAAATTAGTTCTGACAAAAAAAGAGAAATACAAACAGAAATTATTATGTCTGCATGAATAAAGGTTCAGATTATTTTGTTTGTTTTAAATGCTTAGTTATTTTTTAATGTCTCTATGTGACATCAATCTTTCTGTAGAGCCATAGAAAGTATGACATGTGGAAAGTCTCCATTAATTTGTTTATCCTTGGATAACTGAAAGTGCATGACTTTCTTGATCATGCTACAGCCAGAATTCATTCAGCATTAAAAATTTCCCAATTAGGTTATGTTATAAAATGGCGGGGTGAGGTGAGCCTCTTCAAACCTCTCCTGAATTTACAACAAACTGAACAATTATAACTCCACAAAGGACTCCCTGTGCAGTAGACAGGCAAGACTAAGAGGCACACTACAGACATAATCTAAAGGTGGGCAAATTGCGGGAGCGGGGGAGGAGGGAAGGGAGAGTGCGGAGTTGGAGCTGCGCGGGCATAGGACACAGACCTAGCTCAGTGCTCCGAGCTCTCTGCATCCCGGAACTAATGCAGCTGAGGGAGAGGGAAGAATTCGGACGGCTAGGGCTACGTTTATGGCCCACAGGGCTGTGGGGACAACATATAACACAGCTGAAATATATACTGTAATAAAAGAAGAAACAGAGGTAAAAATCATAGAATACCACAACACAGAAATAATAGACAACAACAAAAAGGCAAAGAAACAATGGAGACAAGGTCTTACCAGAAAACTGAAGATAGAATGATAGGAAATCCTCACATATCAATGATAATCCCAAATGTGAACGGACTGAACTCACCAATAAACAGGCACAGAGAAGCAGATTGGATCAAAAAACTTAATGCAACCATATGCTGTCTCCAAGAGACACATCTCAGCTACAAGGACAAGCATAGACTCAAAGTGAAAGGGTGGAAAATTGACACTCCAAGCAAACAGTATCCAGAGAAAATCAGGTGTAGGCATACTGATATTGGATGAAACAGACTGCAGAGTGAAAAAGGTAACAAGAGACAAAGATGGACATTTCATAATGGTTAAGCGGACTATACAACAAAAAGACATTACAGTCATCAATATTTATGCCCCCAATCAGGGAGCACTGAAATATACCAAGCAATTATTAACAGAACTAAAGGGAGAAATTGACCAAAACACAATTATAGTAGGGGACTTAAATACATCATTGACAGCTATGGGTAGATCATCCAAACAGAAAATAAAGAAATAGCAGCCCTAAATGACACATTAGATGAAATGGACATAATTCATAATTAACATACGAATACAGTAAAGTTGCAGGCTACAAAATCAACGTACAAAAGTCTATTGCATTCTTATATATTAACAATGAAATCTCAGAAAAAGAAACAAAAAAATAATTCGTTTTGCAATTGCAGCAAAAAGAATAAAATACCTAGGAATAAACTTAACAAAGGATGTGAAAGACCTATATGCTGAAAAATGTAAGACATTTTTTAAAAAATTGAAGAAGACACAAAGAAATGGAAAGATAGTCCATGCTCATGGATTGGAATAATCAACATAGTTAAGATGGTTACATTACCCAAAGATATATACAGATTTAATGCAATCCCTATGAAAATCCCAATGGCATTTTTTAAACAGATAGAACAAAAAAGCATCAGATTTGTTTGGAACCACAAAAGACCCCAAATAGCCAAAGCAATCTTAAGAAAAAAGAGCAATGCTGGAGGTATCGCACTCCCTGACTTTAGCTTGTACTACAGGGCAACAATAATCAAAACAGCATGGTATTGGCAGAAAAACAGACACATAGACCAATGGAATAGAATTGAGAACCCAGAAATAAAATTGCATAAATATGGACAGATAATTTTTGACAAAGAAGCAAAAAACATGCAACGGAGAAAAGACAGTCTCTTCAATAAATGGTGCAGGCAGATTCGGAAAGCCACGTGCAAAAGAATGAAACTGGACTGCTATCTGTCACCATGTACCAAAATTAATTCAAAGTGGATCAAAGACCTAAGCATAAGATCTGAAACAATAAACTGTATAGAAGAAAACATAGGAACTCTCCTAAACTGTTGGTGGGAATGCAGACTGGTGTAGCCGCTATGGAACGCAGTGTGGAGGTTCCTCAAAAAATTATGAATAGAATTACCATATGACCCAGCAATCCCTCTCCTGGGTATTTACCCCAAAAATCTGAAAACATGTATACATAAAGACAAGTGTGCTCCAATGTTCATTGCAGCTTTATTTACAGTGGTCAAGACATGGAAACAACCAAAAATGTCCTTCGATAGATAAATGGATAAAGAAGTTGTGGTATATATACACAACGGAACACTATTCGGTGGTAAGAAAAGATGAAATAGTGCCATTTGTGACAACATGGATGGATCTTGAAATTATAATGCTAAGAGAAATAAGTCAGACAGAAAAAACAGAGAAACACATGATTTCACTGATATGGGGTATATAAACCAAAAGCAACATAAGAACAAGACAAACAAATGATAAAAACTCATAGACACAGACAATAGTTTAGTGGTTACGAGAGGATAAGGGGGCTGGGGGTGGGAGATGAGGGTAAAGGGGGATCAAATATATGGTGATGGAAGGAGAACTGACTCTGGGTGGTGAACACATAATGGGATTTATAGATGATGTAATACAGAATTGTACACCTGAAATCTATGTAACTTTACTAACAATTGTCACCCCAATAAACTTAAAAAAAAATTCCCAATTTAAAAGTATAAGGACCACATAATATAATAAAATAATCTCAATACTCAAGTTAAAATGCTGAGGAAAAAATTTGAAATTGTAAGAGTTCTAAAGATGGCCTATTGCTTTATATCATTATACTTTGAAGGATTTGAATAATTATCAGCCCCTTATAGTACAACGTTGGGAACATAGAATAAATTATGTCATCATACTGAGACCATAAAGCCAGGCAGAAAGTAAAATGCATTGAGAAATAATGAACCACTCAGAGCGAAATTCTTTCTACAGTTTCTTTTTATTACTAAAAAATAAACTTATTTTGAATATATAGACTTAGTAATATTTGGAAACACATATGTATCCTGTTAGAATATTGGCTCAGAATAGTCTTGCTAGCTGCTGCTTTACTAGCTGAGGTATATTGAACATGTGGTAACTTCTCAAATTTTAGCTATTATTAGTAGCTATTACCCAGTTGTTATAAAATGATTAAGATAATTAATCTTAAGAATTTAGAGCAGAACTTCTCTATGCAAAATAAATGGAAAAAATATAAAAATCTAAAATTATATAAGAAACCTGTCACCTAAGTAACAACTCAATTCTCTCACAGAGAAGATTCATACTTCAATCACAATCACTTGATTTTCACATCAGCAATGAAAAAAATGCAGATTTAGTGCAAAAACTAGTTTTTGTAAAAGACATATAAATTCAAGGTTCTTTGGTTTTTGCTTTTTTTGTTTTTATCAAAGGCATTTCTTACTCTATTTGTGGACTGGCACTGAAATGAATCTCCTTTTTTAAATACAAGACATCCAACTTTTCTTCCTTTAAACATCTTTGTGTAAATAAAATTCAAAATATTGCATCTGCGCCAGCACCACTTTTACAAATGATTTTCTCTCAGAAACGTACATCTAGAGATAAGTGTGGATATGAAGTTTTTGTGTCACTGCCAGTAACAGAAGCTAAATTGATTTGACACTTCTTGTTAATGTAGTTCATGAGAAAGCTGAACCCACTCTTTCTGTACTTTTCATCTGTTTCTGTAGCGGAAATGCACAGCAGGAGAAATAATGTGAACTCCCAGTCAGCAAACCTGAGTTTTAGCCTTAGTCTGTGCCAAGAACAATCATTTGTTTGATTTTGGTGCATCACAGCAACTTCCAAGTTTTCATATCTCCTCATTATAACAAAGCAAGGACTTCCATATCAAAAATGCTAGACTTTTAATTTAGGCTCCCTCCCAGCCTTCTGGGCCACTTGGTAAAGAAATTAATAATGTCAAATGTCAGGTAACACATTTGTGACACTATCCAACAGTGTTTATATGAACATCAAGTAACGTAAACTCCGATTCTACTTTCTCATAGCACCCTTTATTTCCTTTTGTGAACACTCATCACAATTGCAATGAAATAAAATCTTTCATAAAGCAAAATCTCCCATCCTTTGAATAGTGCCTGAGAAATGAGACAATCAATAAAGAATTGAATATTTCTATTAATTACATGTAAAACATTTTACATAGTTTCTGGCATGTAATAAGAGTTCATTAAATGCAGTTATTATTTCTTGTTCCCCCATAAATTAGTGTGGTTAGGCAAAATACACCTCCACAAATAAGATGGTAGGTGAGAAATTAGCTATTATTCTACAGTCATCTATTCAAAATGATTTCTTTAGCATTGCCTTTGTACTGTACATTATGCTCAGAACAGAAGGGAAAAATACTCCTAACACATATTTTTTTTATTTCAAACCAGGAACCAATACCTCAATTCCAGGAATTACCTAGTCCACACAGAGAGAAGGCTCTAAGCAGTCAGATTTTTATCTTGGGATCCCACCTCTACTCATTAGAGTTGATTAGCAGGGCAGCCAACTGATCCAACTAACCGAGTAATGTCTCTCTCCAGAGATGGCTTTTAGTCTCTGTATAAAATTGGAACTAAAGTGATGAATCTTTTGAGCCATGATTCAGATATCATCTGGCTCTTGCAGAGAAAGCCAGTTCTTTGAATGAAGTCAGATAGACAACTCAGGAGGAAGAGAGGCAAGCAAAGGCCAGAGAGGACCAAATTAATCACTAAAAGACTCAGTTTCTGCTTCTAGCCTTCCAGTGAGGGCTAACTACATACAGTCTTACTCCGGCTTCCCATGAAGTACCTGTACACTTAACACCTTCGAATAAATTGCTATTCTTGTTTGTTTTTGTTAGGGGTTTGTTGTTACTAATTGAAACAGTAACACATTCAAGCTCATTTATTCATCTTCAAAAAAGTAGGGATCCCGTTATCGAGAATGAATGTCACAAACTCTTCTCTAGTGCCTCCAAAAAAAAATCCCTATTTACCATTTTTCTATCATTGCTTTTGTTGATATGTGTGTTCTTGAAACACTATGTGATATTTTTATCTCTATAATTCCCTTTTGAAATGTTAATCGTAGAAATCATTGGTTTTATTGTAATATAGTCAGAATTGATTTATTGCATGAAATTGGAAAATTTTAAGTTAATGCCAGTCTTGTTAACCTTTTCACTTGTGGGGACAAACTGAGAGCCAGATAAGAGCTAACTGAAAGTACGGAAAGCACTTAATCCAACTTATTCTAAATATAAGAAACCAAGGTCTGCAAAGGTGTAGCAACTGTGCTCTACTCAGTATTCTCTGCACCTGACGACATTCACCTTGCATTATGAATACTTTAGACATTTGTTAATCACATATGACTTACAATAGGGTAAATCATATTTTCTAATTCTATTTTTTAATCTGCTGAATATAGTCATTTTCACAGAGGTTTCTAGGCTTCAGGGGAAAAATAGAATGTTGCAACCTTGTGATACTGCATTTGATGTGAATCAAGTTCTTAAACTGCCTTTCTTTTTAATTAGAACCAACTCAGGAGACCAGAAGGGAGATGAATATTGTGTATTATGAAATTCAACTGAAGTAGACAGTATTTTAATTATATTCAATGAATTATTAAATGTTTTGCAGAAAGAAAGGTTGCACGATATAGTCAGAGGAAAATTCATGAGAGGAACTGTGTGTGCGGTGTGTTTATATCCAGCAGGAGCTCTTAATTGCTAGGCGAGGAGGAAATGACTCTGAGAAGAGAATCAATGATTTCAAAAATCACTTCCAACTCTAAAAGTCATTCATATGATACAAGCAATAAAGTTATACAGTAGTTCCACAACCAACTTTTATGTTTTATCTCCTTAAAACAGTGAAATTTTATTACTTCATTTGCCCTTCTATATTTTTAACCCCAACAAATGGATGTTCACTGAAGCATCTTTAAACCAAATGGTTCTTAATGACTGATAATCAAATAATCGATTACAGATGTGACTTCATTCTGTTGAGACTCATTTGCATGATAAATCTTCTATTCATTGTTAATATAATAATGAACTACCAATTAAGCATTGACATTTGCCTGCATAGTTGAATACTATTTAATTTACTCATTTCTCATAGCTGTCACACCTGTACGTTTAGCTACTAGTGTTGGTTCATTTTTAGCAATATTATAACTGCAGCAATTAGTGTTCTAAATTTAAATTAAATTTACTGTCCCCAGGAGAAGATGAAGTATATAATGTTAATTTGTTTGTGTTTAAATAGTTCAAATTTTCTTTAATTAACTAGTGCAGGCAATTTCCAATGGCATCTATGTAAAATGATCGTTTGTTGAGATTTCCCTTGTATATCAGACTGTAGTGAAATAATTAAATTCATAAGTAACATTTTTACCCGGGATTATTATATTCATTTAACTAAAGTCATATACATTTTAAATTATACTGAGTTTCACTATATTGCCAAAAACTGTGTATTGTCAGTAATTTGCATAAAATAAAACTTTTCTTCATTAGGAGGTTCTTTAATTTCTCAAAAAAACAAAAGCAAAGTTTAATCAAAGTTTGTAATTACAAAACTAGCTCAACTCATAAAAATCACAGTATTGATATACTGGAATACTTTGAGACATATAATAATATTTAGCAGTCTAATATTTTGGAGCCTGAACACTATACAAAATCATTTAAAATGACAGATTTCTGGCATAATGGCTACATGAGAATCCAGGAAGAGACACCAACTTTTTGAGAAAAATAAAACCCTTTCCTCCAGTGTTTTCTTACACTTAGCAGAACATTATAGTCCAATAAACTATGTGTTTATAGGTATTCTGCATTTATGTAAAGAATGTGGTATTCCTCTTTCCTCAACCTTTTTTTTTTTTCATTCTCATTCTGAAATCATGCACAAAATAGGCCCTCAGCTCTGTCCAAAATATTAAGTGAAGTCTGGATGGCCTTTTGCCATTTGGAAGATAAGGCTTATTGCTAAGAATTTCTTCTTCTTGACAGTAATACACATTCTCAGGGATGTATATGATCCTGAATTCAAAAAAATAAAATAAAAGGCACAATACTTAGGAAATAGTAAGGACCACTTTAAACCTTTCAAGTTCATACTTGTATTTTTTTTTTATTGTCTCTCCTTTGTATTTTAATTGGCTCATTACAATCAAGCAAGGCATTTGAATAGGTAGAAAATCAATTTTTGCTTTTACTTTTATATTTTAAATTTTATTAATTAAACATTTTGCCATCACCTAAATGAGATCACTTTTTAACATCATTTAACAAAACCTCTTTTTTTTTCTTTTTTGCAAAGAAAACGTGAACAATATAAAAATACTTTGGTCTTTAAAATTCAACAAGATTTTAAATGGCTTTAAATATACAATTACAAAGTAATGATGACTAAAAATCTTCCCCCAGACCAGTCAACTTTATTTAAATATTTAATAACATATTCAAGCAATATCAAATATATAATTATGTTTTATTTATTTTTAAAATGTTCTTTGATTCAATATATCCATAATGGTATATTGCTCTGCTATTTAAGAGTATATTTCAACTGCATATTTACATTCATATTTTTGTAGTTTATCCAAAGTAAACAATTTTTAAAGGCAAGCACAAAAGTATCTAGAGCTAATGTATATTAAGAAAATAATAAACATTATAACCTTGCTCTACATTAAAAGTATTTTCTCATTAGTAATATTTCCTGATACTTGTACCATTCAAAAACATCAAGTAATTTATTCCATAGGACTAAATTAGTACATCTAGAGAAACGTAGTAACATTAGAAAAAAAGTGTTCTTTAAATGGACCTATCCATTCAGGTTATGTTTCTGTTACTACCTTAAATTCTTGGTCTCAAGAATCCTTTAGACCAGTCTTTACAGCTTAGAAAAATATTGGAGAAAACATTAATCACCTACTGCCACAGGGATGTTGTCCCTTAAACACTTCACCAACTGTATTTAAACTGCATAAATATAATTCCAATAAGGTTGCAGAGCTTCATAATACTTCATAAAGTATGTAGAAGAAAGGGAAGGAAAGGCAATTAAGAAGCAATCTTAGAATTTGGCCTAATCAGAGGCAATACCATTTACTGAGACTGGGATGACATGGGAGAAATAAATTTGATAGGGGAAGGAATCAAGGTATACTTCGGTAGAATCAGGTGGAGATGTCTGTTAGATTTAGCAGGTAAAACATATATCTGTGTCATTTTTATCCAGTTGGTTCTAGTTCTACCCTTTACTGTCATGGTCCAAAAAAATTTCTATCTCCTCTGCATGGCAATTTTTCAAATAATGTAATAATTATCTTCCAGTTTTCTTCATAAGACATGTTTCCATCACTATTCCACTTGCTGTCCCCTGAATATGTTGAATTTGATTATAATGATCTGAAAAGAGGGACTGGAAAGGTAATATAATTGTAACACAAGACAAACTGGGAGATATTCTGAAGAAGTATTATTGGCACTGGTCAAATTGTACCTCATATATATCTTCCTATTTCAGTAAAAAAACATGTAAGTAGATTCTCCTGTATACGATTTTATTTTTTCTCATGCTCTTTACATTTCAAGGCTTTAGTGGGGAGGACAGGTTGGTAGAGATGTAGAGAGAGAAGCTATGCCCAAGGAGGATAGAATGTGGTTGTGAATGAGACAGTCCTAGAGTGCCAGTGGCAGGGTGCAGTGTTCAGGGCTAGAAAGAGAAAGACTTAAAAATGAAGCCAAAAAAGAAGAAATAATATTGTATATTAGGAAAATACAGATTTTACTAGTGCAGAATATAGTGCGACAATATATGGAATTACGGTAAACCAATACTGAGAGAAAATAAGTAAATACGGTTATCTTACTTAGAATTTCATTTCCCTCTTTCAGCTAGCAATGATTTTAACGTTTGGTTGAGGAATTGAAAGTGCATCCCTTTTAAATGTATGCCTCCTTTTAAGAAAAGGAGAATCAATGACCCTCATAGATTTTGAACTCAGAAATATCCTAACGATCATTCTTATGTTCTGCCTACAGAAAAGACTGTCAAGGAGAAATGATTGTTGTCTTCAAAAACTGGAAAGAATGCTCACAAGAAAAGAAATGAGACTGTTTTGTGTGGGCCCAGAGGCAGAACTAAGACCAAGTGGTGGGAGCTACAGGAAAATTGATTTTGTGTTGAATACAAAGAGTGGTCTAATAATCATAACTATACAATCCGTTAACGTGCTGCATTCTGTGAAGGGGAACTCTGCCTCTCCTGAGGATTAAGCAAATTGGATAGCCACTTGGATAAACGCACACAAGAGAAAGCACACATTGAATAGACAGATATTTGGACTAGACGAACTTCAAGTTCTTTTCTAAGGTAGAAATGTAACATTTCATGAGAATAATCTTTGTATAAGCTGAATAATTAAGGACCTACATTAAGTTGACAACCAGGGTTCATGTTGCAACTTAGGTTTATTGAGACCCTAGCCAGTGCAGACTTAACGTGATATAATTAGGCAATAGGAGTTCAAGGCTTCTTGATTTGATATAAAGGGTACTATTAACCTACATCCAAAATCTTTTCTGAAATTAATAAAATATTTTTATATGTATAAGGAGTTTCATGGTAGCCATTAATGACTCTACTCCACTAATTTTTCTTTCATTTATTTTTTTTTAAATTGGGAATATTTTTAGATTTACAGAAACATTACCAAGATAGTACAGTTAGTTGATATACACCCCTACCTAGTTTCAGTTCCTCCTGTTGTTAACATCTTACATTACATACATTATATGTGTTGAAACTAAGAAAACAACATTGGTACATTATTATAAACTAAACTCTAATCTTTATTTGAATTTCACTAGTTTTTCTGTCAATGTCCTTTTTCTGTATTAGACCCACTCTAGGATAATACAGCACATTTTGTCATCATGTTTCTTTATGTCCCCTTGTATTTGACAGTTTGTTTATTATTATTATTATTATTATTATTATTATTCATGACCTTGACTGTTTTAAGGAAGACTGGTCAAGGGTTTTGTAGAATGTCATTCAAATTAGAATCATCTGATGTTTTTTCTCATGATTAGAATGGGGCTATGGGTTTTGGGGAAGAACACCAGACCTAAAGTACCCTTCTTATAATAGCCTATCAGAAGTTACATGATATTACTGATGACATTTACCACGATCATTTGGTTAAAGTAGTATTTATCAGGTTGGTCCACTACAATGTTAATATTGTTTTCTATCATATTCTGATACTTGGAAGTGAGGCACTAAGTCTAGCTCATACAAAGAGAGGAAAGGAGAGACTAAGTTACACCTTGGCATCTCTACATATATTATTTGGATCCAATAACTTTTAAAGACTTTATTTTCATTGTTATAGTCTGTTTAAGAAAGCAACATACCCAAAATAAATGTAGGTATGTTTCTTTTCCTCTATCATTTAAAACATTAGCTCAAAGGTCATTCAATATTAAATATTCTCATGAAGTTGCAAAAAATCATGAATATATTTTGTTCACAGGTAGAGGATATGTAGTTAATACTAAAAAGTCAACTTGTTCTATCTTTATGTAAAAACAATGTGTCTAGAATACCAATATTTTTATGTTAAACCAAAATGCACATTAGATACATTCTCATACAATGAAAGAAACTGACTTTAAGAATGATTTTACACTGGAAACAGAAACAAAATTGTCTTCACCTAAGTTTTCAATTTACTATCTAATCATTGTCAAGGAAAGAATTTAATGATGTAAATATGAGCCAAATTTTATGGTTAGTTTATCTTTTAAAATAGTTTCAGTTTTTATGCAGAATAAGGATTTTTTTTCTTTTTTCAGTCTTGAATACCCACTAAACGTTAATTTATTCCTCCGATTACTTCCAGAGTAAAGCTGTAAGAAGTAAAATTGAAGAAAAATAATATATAGATCTTTGTTTAAGTCTTCTAAAATATTAAGAGTGAACACATGAATGACATAATCAAACACAGGATTTGAAGGAGGCTAGTAGAAATTTTGTTGAGAGTGAAATCAATATTTAAGTGGAAGTAGGATAAAGCACAATTATCTAATAGCATGAAAGGGAAAGAACTATTGTACTCTCTGGGGATGTACCGGGGACAGCATATCTATTGGGTCTGCAGTGGAAGGCAAAACAACACACAAACATAATGAGAACGAAATCCTTTTGATCATTAGTTAAGAATATAAGTTATAAATGCTCTAAATGAGAAAGATGTTCCCCCAAACAATACACTTTGAGAGTCAGATTTCATTTCAAAATGGTTACAAAGATTACACTGAATAAGTTGTATTTTGTGTAATGTTTCTGTTTCAGTTTGCCAATGATTGCTATGTTATATTATGATTATGGATTATAGGAAATTCAGGTAAATTTATTCCATTTTTGGTCATGTTATATAATTAGGCAATAGGAATTCAAGACTTGATCACATGGATAAGGTAGAGTTCCACAAGCTGATTAACTATAATTTCCCACTATAATTAATCAATAATGTGTAAGAAGATACTTTCAGAATATTAAAATCTCCTATACTTCATTAAACTTTCACAAATTAGTTTTAGCAAACATTGAAGATTCTTACCTAATTCAATTACTACACTGAAGCTTTCAAATGGTGACTTTTTTTTTTAACTTCATCATTTCTTTATATTTTTTTTAATTGGCAGTCTACTATAAAGAGAACAGTTGCCAGTATGCTGAATGTGTAATGGAATATTACCATGGTTTTAATATACAATTTTAATATAAAATTCATGATATCCTCTCGATAACAGCAAAGTTGAGCACATTTTATACGTTGTGTTTTTTCTCCTTTTATTTCTGGGTGTGGAGTTACCTAACTTGTCTCCTCTCTGGTCAGAAATAGAGTCAGGACTCTATTCTTGCTGGTCTCACTTACAGACCTAGAGAAGTAGCTCAAAAATAACAATTAATTCCACTTTCTTTTATCACAAGGGCAATTCAAGTCTTTGAGATTCTTCGGATTAATTAAAGCCCAATTTATATAACCTGTGTCCCCTACAAGTGATTTATCCGTATCTTATTCAGGAAGTGCAGACTTTATGTCCCATTATATCACCTCAAATAAAAGATTTTATTTTCCATTTAATGCAGTCAGTTGTCCTTAATCTCTTTAATGTTATATCTAATATTTTGCCTAATAATCATGAACTTCACTTGCACAAACTCGCTTTTAATTGAAATCTTTAGGTTTCATGGCTGAGATCTTGTATTGATTATGTTAAGTCATAAATATAATGCCTAAGTGGAAATCCATCCCAGAAATAAACACTTTCTATATAAGAGAGTTGATGAAGCTAATAAAATCATTGGAAACTTACATATGATGGATACATTTAAGTTGGTTGGCCCATATTTCAGTTTCTTTCATTCTTGTTCATTAATGGATGCAAACTTAAATTACCTAACTACTTAATAACATTTTCGGTCTTTAAACATGTATTTCCTTGTTTGCCAAACTTTGCAGATCTCTCTTAACCACCAGATTATGATTTCATATGTAAATTTAAATTTTTGAAGAAAACACTGATTGATAAATAGCATTATCAATACATAAGAGAATCTAAGAACAATATTTATTAAGTGTTTATCAAAGCCTCCCTACTTTGAAAGGCTTTTATAGGTATCAGAGAATGACAGTGAATTTGATGTTTTCATTCTCAGCTCATTTCCAAATACAGTTTTTCTTAATTGGCCTCTTTTAAGTATTAACATTTGCCAAAACACAATAACTGGAGAGTTATAGCGTGAGGCAAAGACAGCTGGTTAAGAGGAAAAAAAGTGGGTCACAGCCTGTTGCATTGAGTAATGACATTGGTCACCAAGACTTGTATTTATTTTATAGTTAATATCCAACAACACGGGTAGTAAAATCATCCTGACAATGACAGAATTTGAGGCAATGAAATAGCCTATCATTTAATTGCCAAAATCTTCAATGATTATAGGTGAATGACAGAAGGCCTTTGTATGACAACAGCAAAGGGACAAAGAGGTCTGAGGGAAAGTCAAGAATGTTAATAAAGAGAAGTGGTTTTGCTTGTTTGTTTTTGTTTTATTTATTTGTTTGTTTCAAGGAAGTGAAAACTAATAGCCTTGACTTCAAGTTTCAGTTCCCACATGAAAAGAACTTGCAAGTTGTCACTTCCATGCTTACAGCAAGAAGAAACTGGACAAATTTTTAAAAAATGACTTTTCTTGGACCTATCAGAACTGAGGTTGCAGGACAATACCTACATGGGTATTCTCTGCACCGTGTAATGCAGAGAATCACAGGCCAGTTCTGATTATTGTAACAGAAGTCCCTGGAACAACAGATTGGTATGAATACTTAAATGCCAATTTGACTAACTGATGGAGGCTGAGTTCAGACTAGTATGAGAGTGAGAAATTCAAGAGGGCCATAATTGTGGGGAGAACACTGTACTTTGTGGATTTTACCCTCGGAAAGTCTACCAGGTTCTCAAAGTAATGATCCAAGAGGCTCATGTGCTCTCATTGGAAAAGGTGAATAGCAATGTTATGATGTATACTCAGAACTTTCTCCAGCACAAAGGCCTACTCTGCTCCACATCAACAAGGCTCTAGATAAATAATAGTGAAAACAGATGGACGTGCTACAAAGACACAAACTCTCTCTGAGGAGAGTTCCTTAGGGAAGCCCAAAGTCAACACTGGAGACAAAAACAGGGACACTAGAGGAATCTGAAGCCTAAGGCATCTACAGCTATGGCAATTATTAAGCATAGCTCAATTCCTAGCCTATTCGCATAAATCCTCACACTAAAAGCCTATATACTCAATTATCAATGCCCAATGCAATGTGTTTGGCCTTCAACAAAAAATTACAAGGCATATGAAAATTCAAGAAAAAACACTGAAGAGACAAAGCAAGCATCAGAACCAGTGTCAGATATGACAAGGATGTTGGAATTATCAGATAATGAATTTAAGATAACTATGATTAATGTGTTAAGGGTTCTAATGAAAAAGTAGACAATATAAAAAAAAAGATGAGTTATGTAAGCGGAGATATGGAAACTCTAAGGAAGAAACAAAAGACAAAAATAACAAAATCAAAAACACTGTAATGGAAATTTCAAATGCTTCTGATGAACTCATTAGCAGACTGGATATAACTGAGGGGAAAAAAATCACTATTGAAAATAGTTCAATACAAATTTTTCAAATGGAAAAGCAAAGAGAAAAGAATAAAAATAAAATGAGAAAAGACTATCCAAGGACTGTGAGACAATTCCAAATGATATAATATACAGATGATTAGAATACCATGAGGAAAAGAAAGAGTGTGGCAAAAAGAAAAAAAAAGAATCTATCTATCTATCTATCTATCTATCTATCTATCTATCTATCTATCTATCTATCTATCCATCCACACACATGAAGTGATAATGGCTGAGGATTTCCCAAAATATCGTAGATATTGACACACAGCCAAAGGAAGCTTAAAAAAAAAAAAAGCAAGGAAGAAAAATCACACTAGGACTCCCTCTCGCCACCACACACGTACATCATCTTCAAACTCCAGAAAACCAAAGTCAAAATGAAAATGTTGAAAAAAAACAAACGGGAGGGCAGGGGCGGTATATAGTACCTATGAAAACAATTATAAGAATTACAGTTGACTTCCTATCAGAAATCATGAAATTAAGAAGAGATTGAAATATCATACGTAAGGTATTGAATGGGGTAAAAAAGCCCATTTGGAATTCAATATGCAGTGAAATCATCCTTCGAAAATGAAAGAGAAATAAAGACTTCCTCGGAAAACAACAACACAGGATATTCATTGCCAGCAGATATGCCCCAAAAGAAATGTTAAAATTTACATAAAGTTAGAGCATGAAGAATGAACAAATGAGGTAAAACAAAATATTTTTCTTATTCTTAATTGATTGAAAACACAACCTTTTTAAAAGCAAGTAAGAGTAATAATATATTAGGTCATTATACTATATAGATAGGAGAAACAAATGACAGCAATGTCAGAGTGACCAGAGGAAGGAACTGGGAATGCTGTTATAAGGTACCCACACTGCACATGAAGTCTAGGGCAATGATACAAAAAGAAAAAAAAAAAAAAAACTTTTTAAAAAGAAACATGATTAATATGCTAACAGAAGAGATACAGTGAATCATAAAATTCTCAATAAAGCCAAAGAAACCAGAAAAGAGCTTCTATGAGCATGTAAACGTGATATGGGAAGTAACCATCTTCCAAGGTGGCCTAGGTTTTGGTTAAGGCAAACAATTATGACATTGTAAGATGACATCGTTCTGAAAGGAAAAAAAAAAATGCAGGAAGTTTTATTTAAAAATGATAAAAATATATTGACGGCCTTGTGATAAGTATTAGGAGGAAGACTGAGCTAAATAAATTATTAAAATAAAATACAATGAAACAAAACTTTGAACTAGTTGAGCAATATCAACGAACATATTTGAGGGGATTTTCATCAACACTATTAAATACTTTTTAAATCAAACGGTCCAATTTAAATAAAAATCCATTTGCTTGTTAAAAGAAATTTCAATATAACATGTCAATTATAGAAGTCTCATGAGACTTGAAAAATTAACTGCATCCTTAAAATACAATTTAAAGAAATTATATTCCCTGAATTCTTCTTAATGCAAAAAAGATGTGTCTCCTCCCAAAACTCCAAAATGATAAATATTCTTCTGCCATTTGTTACCACCTACTTGTATTACCTTTATCACAGTGGTAACTATCAAAAATTAACAATTGTGTATAACCATTTGGAGCATAAAATCTGATTTAATAACTGAATCCACAGAAGTAAGCTCATTTTTAAAAATGGAAAAAGTTTTCCTTACAATTTTAGAATCTAAAGAAAATTTGATGGCTAGACACACCTAAGCCTGCTCTAACATGGCCTAAATTTAAATGCAAATATAATCTTCTATATAAACTATGATAAGGAAATCAACCTTGGATTGCCTTGAAAACAGAAGCATGTCTGATTCCACAGGTGACTAGGTAACAGTGAAAGCTAAAACTTCAGTTAATCAAACTGCAGTCAATAATAAACATTAAGAAACCATGCCAAAATTAAGAAACCGCTATTTTGGGGAGAGTTGAATAAGATAAGAATACAAATCATTGGAAAAAGTAAAACAAAACAACAATGCTTTATGTTTCTTCTGAACTAAGTCAATGACCTTTTGGAAAACTGTTTTGATGAACAAGCCTTAGAGATTATCTAACCGAACCCTCAAGTGGTAGACTTTGAGATTTGAACACATGTAAAATGTCCTTCATCAAAGCTCAAGAGATACACCTGGAAGCTTCACCTAAACAGCCATGCATACAGTGACATTGTAATTCATGGTCCAAATGGAAACACTTCTGAAGGGAGAGAAAAGTGGCACCAATAATGCAAAGATGACAGGCAGAAACCAGTACTGTCCCGAGCCAGCCATGACACAGTCATCCTGACACGAATCACAATAATATAAAAGCTATGCTTTTCTGGAGATGACCAACATTATTGTGGAACACTACGGCAAGGGGCTGCATACCCATATTATGCTGTGCTCCAGAGGGCACCAGTCCCATAGAATCACTGTGAATAGTGCCCCTGGAGCTGTGAAAAGTGGGGGTTCGGGTCCGTATTCTAAACCAGGCATTTTCTAAGGGCTTAATCCATATTAAATTTTTTATTATTCAAAAAGTCTGAAATGCTTGTTATCGTCATCTCACAGGTGAAAAAACAGAGACAGATTGATTGAATGACCTGCCCAGGGTCACACAGCTAAAACTGGTGGAACAAGGAGTTGAATCCAGTCTGGCATTCTAATTTTTATTTTAATTCCTGCACTATATGCCATTCTATTCCTTTAGACTAGTATAAATTTTCTTTAATAATCAGGACAATACTCGGAGAGTAAAACTTTTAAGATGCATAATGTTACCAGAATGTATTCTATTCAAATAATTTCCATTGCATTAATAGGGGATACGCATACACAATAACTTGTGAGTTGGGAATATTTCACAAAGAATAGGTTAAAGTGACTGACTTTGCAAGTGAGAGCTTTACCTCTGGCAATCTTATTTTGAATTGTAAAATACAATGAAGAAACCAAGTATTTTTTAGAATTGTATTCAAGTATTCACTATTCTTGTTTCATATTTACAACCTCAACGAAAACGAAAAGGAGCACTCATGTGAAAAAATACATGTCTTCCCTCCTCCTGACAGTCACTCAGCTGACAATTCTTTGAACTAGCATCACTCTCCACACAATATAAATATTTTTCCAATGAATTATTTCCCTAAACAAGCAATTCTAAACAGCCTCAGTTTTAAAAGTCAGATCAAATGTTAAGTAAAACACATATATGAGATTCCTGGGCACAAAATGTTTGTATACCATCTTTGTTCTCAAATCCAAACCTGCCTATGCAAATCACCCAAGAGAAAAGTTGGTGCATAAAGGAAGAGAACCAAATGAGAGGTGTGTTGGGAGGAAGTTATTCAGAAAATAGCAAGAACAAAAAGAAAGTTAATGAATGTATCAAAGATAAAATATTTAGCACTGGGATGGCTCCTTTCATCTTTATTTAGCTTCTAGTTTTACTACATTCAGTCTAACAAAATTTATGTTATAAACTGAATAATGAACATTAATAATGTGCTCCACTTTTTTGACAAGAATCAACTTCATGTCAATTGCTACAAGGGTTGACAGAAGTTGTTATTTGGCTTCCTGGACTGGTTGCTACAGATGATAGTTGGCTTCTCGGCTGACCGCTGCCTATTGTGGGTCACTATCCTATTTTTATGTGTGGTCTCCCTATTATCTATTTGCATATTTAGTGTCGTAGGTATATAAAGGCCTAATCCCTTCCATCCAATTGTGAGCAAATCTAAAAGGCTTTCCAATTCTAAAACTCCTGGGGTCAGCTGAGGGTCAGTGTCCATGTTCACAACCCTGCTTCCTTCCATCCCATCCATACATACTGACACCCAGAGCACACCCTAATAAACACATGCTCTTCAATCTCCGTTTCAGAATCTGTTTCCTGAGGAACGCAACCTGCAACAAGTGCTAAAGGCTTCAGCTTCACAGGCTCTGCTTGCCTGTTCCAAAGGTTAAAGAGTTAAATATATCAGCACATCTCTAGCCCAAGAGTATCACGCCAGTATGCTGAGGTACATCGGTGCCCAAGACTACTATGGTCTTTAAAAAAAAGAATAATAAGAAGAAGACTAGTATGGATGCAGTTCAACCTACTGGGGAGTTACTTAGGGAAAATGGCGTTGAAGTTACTTAAGAAAAAATAATTGTGAGCAATAGTAAGCAACTAGCTATCCTGGCCCCATCTGCTATTCAAAAAGCCATGAGAGACAATGGAAAAACCATTTTCAGTGTCAAAATGCCATTAATTCAAGATATATCAGAAGAATTATCCTTCTATACGAACTACTGTGAAAACACATTATACGTATATATTCACATAAACAAGCATTAATTAATAAGAGTAACTAACAACTGTCTAAATATGAGGGGATGTCTTGGATTTTCTATTATAAAAATGTAAAGAAATATTTTAACCAAAGGTTTACCACACTCTCAGAGGCTTAAAATGCTGCTGTTGATAATAGGTGTTTCCAGGGTAGTCATTATCTTATGGGCAGTGGGGTTTCCTTTCTCCTATGAATTAAAGAGCAAACAAATACCCTCAATGAGGGAAGTAAGGTAATAAATAAGAGAATAGCGACTTTGGTGTGCTAGAACTCTGTGGTTCTGCAATTTTGATTTTATTGTTCTGTTATCCTTTTCACGTGCATTGGTAGGGATCCCAAGTAAAATATTCATTGTGGACGAACTGAACCCCCAAACCAATGCCAACCTTTGACAGGACTTTCTCTTTTTGATCACAAGGCCTTAAATTATAATCACAACGATGCAATTATTTTAAAATAGAGAAGTTCATATTTAGGTATAAATGCTGTCTTTTAACTATAAACATGTAATAGGCTTTTATGATATAATTTGCAGAAATAAGGCTTCACTTGTGCATAGGAAGCCAAGCCTATAAACGCCTGACCAGCCCTGGTATAAAGGGTATAGTTAAATAATAATAAGTAAACAGCATAAAGGGTGGGTCTTCTCTCCAAGGCAGTAATTGTTAGGGCACTTAAGTAGCTAAGAAAATTGCTCTGCAGAGCAACGTCTTTTAGCAACCAATTAAACGTCAGTATTACCGTGTTTCCCTGAAAATAAGACCTACTGGACAATCAGCTCTAATGTGTCGTTTGGAGCAAAATTTAATATAAGACCAGGTCTTATTTTACTATAATATAAGACCCGGTCTTATACTATATTCTTATATATTCTTACTATATATCTTATATTATATTTACTATGTTTCACTTCATTATAGTATAATATAAGACTAGGTCTTATATTAATTTTTGCTCCAAAAGACGCATTAGAGCTGATTGTCCGGGTAGGTCTTATTTTGGGGGAAACACGGTTTGTCTCAGATATAATCTAACTTATTATATTTAAAGGTTACCTGTAGTGTTTGCAAATCTTATTCCCAAGGGAACTTCAGCCTGTCAATGTAGAACTTTTGTTTCTCATATTTATCATTGATCTTGTTCAGAGGGTTTCTTAGCAACATAAGATTAGAAAGAAAGGTTGGTCTCAAATGTGTAACAAACACCACATCCTTCCCATCTGCTTTGGTTATATATATACATATATACATTCCCTAATTAGATCTCTTTTGTCAAGTGGAAAACTCTTCTTCAGGCATTTCCTTAGGATATCTTCCCAACCAATTTGGTAATTCCTCCACATCAATTATTTGTTCTAAAGTCATCACACAACCATTCTATGATGGGCAAAAAGTAGCATTGTGTGCAATCATAAATACCTAAGAACAAAACCGATTAACTGAGAATGAAAATATGAGAGCCCAACAAAACCTGTTTCCTAAAATTATCTATTACAAATGGCTCTGCAAACAAAACTTCAAAGCATAGTACAGACAACAGTTTCTGACTATTTTTCTATTTTGGACATGTCTGTTTCCATTATCTCTTCAGGCTTCAGGAGGACATAAGGTAATGAATAGAATTACTACAACAGCATCCTGATTGTTCTTGAGTGCAGACCATATTTAACAAAATGCTTCATGTTCTTCTGATCTGTTTCTCCCCCCATGTATAATGAGATGACAAAAGAGGGGTCAAAAATGTTTTCATATTCCCCAGAGAAAATATCTTTGATTGAAAGAACACAAGGTAGAGATTTAACCAATAATCAAGAATATAAGCTACTACCTTAATGGCTCTAAAACCTAAAGGCAAGTTTTCATACTCTCCCCATGGCTGGAAAATGATCAATACTTATCTAATGATCTTAGCCATAAAATTGGGTTATATAATTTTAAAATAGATGTGGTACTATTTCTCAAGAAATATTGTGAAGCCATTTCTTCTTCAGAAATTATGATCTTATAAAGAATAGCTTGCTACAAAGCAAACAGTAGTAACTACAATGCTATTTATATGAGATAAGTAATCATTGCATTGTGTTTTAAAATGAGAAAATGTAGCTGGAAGAACTGGCTTTGTTATTCTCTCAGCTCATATTTTAAAATCTTAATAAAACACTGATCTGATGATTAAAATATATCAACCAATTATTTTTTTAATGAAATTACCTAAGCCTAGAAGAACACACAGATACTCTACACTTTTCTTATTTCTTGATAGTGCTCTTAAATGTTTGTTCCCATAATCTATGCATTCTTTGGCTTAAAGACATAAAAGTTAGATTGGCTTTGCCTCAGATCATCCTTTAAACAGGTAAAAGGCTCTTTAACCAATTGTCATTACAGGTAGAGTTGCCCAACAACCAACACTTTCCACCAATCTAGAGCTGCTGAGCGTTTCAATTCCAAAAGCAACTGAACACAGATCAATTATTAAGACAGAAAATAAAAAGACCATGTTAGTGGAGACGGGAAAATGGTATGAGAAATTTAAAAAGCAAAATTTATGCAAGATAGTTCTCCCTCTCTTTCATTGTGTAAATAGATGTGCAAAGAGGTCTTAAGAAAGAGAACTCCGTTAATGACCTACTTCACAAGTATTTCTTCTGAAAAAGCAACACAGTGGCCCGTTTATATTCAACGCAATTCCTATCAAACTACTAATGATGTTTTTTCACAGAAATAGATCATATAATCCTAAAATTTATATGGAAGCATAAAAGATAGCCTGGATAGCCTCAGCAATCTTGAGAAATGAGAACGAAGTGTGAAGTATAATGATACCTGAAATCAAATTATACTACAAGGCTACAGTAATCGAAACAGCATGGTACTGGCATAAAAACAGACACATAGATCAATGGAAGAGAATAGAGAGCCCAGAAATAAACCCATGCCTATATGGTCCTTTAATCTACGACAATGGAAACAAGAATTTATGGGGGGGGTAAAGACAGTCTATTCAATAAATGGTGCTGGGAAACCTGGATAGACACATGCAAAAAAATGAAACTGGACCACCTGCTTACACTACATACAAGAATGAATTCAAAATGGACTAAAGACTTAAATGTAAGATCTGAAACCATAAAACCCCTACAAGAAAATATAGGAAGAAAGTTTACAGACATTACCCAGAATAAGGTTTTTACTGATATATCCCTTCAGGCAAGGGAAGTAAGAGAAAAAATGAACATGTGGGATTACATCAAACTAAAAAGTTTTTCTCAGCAAAGGAAACCATCAATAAAACAAAAAAGGATCCGACTGAATGGGAGAAGATATTTGCCAATGACATATCCAATAAGGGTTTAATATCCCCAAATTATAAAAAACTCACTCAACTCCAAAAAAACAAAAAACCCAATTAAAAAATGTACAGAGGATATGAAGAGACATTTTTCTAAAAAGGACATACAGATGGCAAACAGACATATGTAAAAACGCTCAACCTCACTGATCATTAGAGAAATGCAAAAAGAAATCACAATGAGATACCACCTCACCGCAGTCAAAATGGCTGTCATCAATAAATCAACAAACAACAAGTGCTGGCAAGGATGAGGAGAAAAGGGAACCCCTGCGCTCTATTGGTGGGATTGCAGATTGGTACAGCCACTATGGAAAACAGTATGGAGGTATCTCAAAAATCTGAAAATGGAACTACCTTATGACCCAGCAATTCCACTCCTAGGTATCTATCTGGAGAAATCCAAAACTCTAATTCGAAAAAAATTATGTACCCCTATGTTTATTGTAGCACTATACATAATAGCCAAGACATGGAAACAACCAAAATGCCCATTGGTAGACAACTGGATTAAGAGACTGTGGTACATTTATACAATGGAGTGTCACGCGGCCATAAAGAAGAATAAAATCTTACCATTTGCAACAACATGGATGGACCTAGAGAACATTAAGTGAAATAAGTCAGACAGAGAAAGACAAATACCATATGATCTCACTTATATAAGGAATCTAAAAAAAAGAATAAATGAATGAACCAATCAGAAACAGTCTCAGAGATATAGAAGAAAAACTCAGGGTTGCTAGATGGAGGCGTGTGGCAATAAGGCGGAAGGTGAGGAGATTAGAAAGCACAGTCGGTAACCACAAGATTGCCACGGGGATATGAAAGTCAATTTGAGGAATGTAATCAATAATGTTGTAAAGATTTAATAGGGTATCCGATGGATACTTGTCTTATTAGGGAGACCACCTCATGGATGATGTAGATGCCTGATCACTGCACTTTATACCTGAAGCTGAAGCTGAACAATAATGAATGTCAACTACAATTTTATATATATATATTTATATTTATATGTGTGTGTATATATGTATGTATGTATATATATATATATATATATATATATATACACATATATACACACACACACATACACATATATATATATATATATATATATATATATATATATATATTTACAAGAAGTGGAGTATAGCATTAGGAATTGAAGCACTGGAAATGTAATGGCTGTGTGCAATACAGAGGGGTAATACATGGGGGGAGGCGGGTTATCACTGTGTGAGGGATATAAATGATAAATATTTAACTATTACATTGTTTTGTGCACCTGAAACTAATAAAAAAATGTTAAAAAATAGAAGTACAAATAGGTAGTTTCAAAATAGTCACTGGGATGTAAATCACAGCATGAGGAATATAGTCAATAATATTATAATAACTGTGTATGGTGTCAGGTGGGCACTAGACTTATTGGAGGATCATGTTGTAAGCTCTATAAATGTCTGACCACTATGCTGTACACCTGAAACTAATATAACGTTGAATGTCAACTGTAGTTGAAATTTTTTTTTTCATTATTTTTAAAGGAAAAAAAAGAATACAAAAGTATATTGGAGATACTCAGTTTTGATTTAAACTACTTTAATCACAATACCTTTTAAATATCTGCAAATTTATGTTATTTAAACGTATACTTCTTAAAAATTATATAAACAAATTAAGTTTAAAATACAAATGTAAGCAAATAAGTCAAGAACTTCCAACTTGACATTGATATGTCAAATAATATCTTGGTTTAATAATTGAAAGATCAAATGTCAAAATAGATACATTTTTCTAGCTTGGCAATAATTGAAATAATACTGAATAACGCAACACAAAGTAAGCTAATTGTAATAAGTAAGTCTGAAAAAAATGGTATTATATTTAAAATTCTTCTACAGAGTTGTCCTTGAATGATTGATTCAATAAGGTGAAATTCAGCAACACTCTAAAGCTCTCTTTTCCCTCGCAGATAAGATTAGCATTGAGGTATATTGAACTCCACAGTGAGAATAAGGAACAGAAAACTCACATAATAATAATGATTACTCACTATATGTCATTCATACTTTTAAACATTTTACTTGCTTGGTTTATGTAACTCACAGAGAGAAGTATGTGATTTAGGTTCTATTAATAACACATTTTATAAATTGTGAAACTGAGGCACAGAGAACTTAAACAACTATTAAAAGATCTCAAAGCTTCACTGTGTTTCTGTCTGCATACACTCACACGTATTTTGAATTTTAAATTATTTATTTACACTTTTTATTTGACATGAATATACTATTGTGATATCCATTCCAACTGTCACAAAGTTATTATTAATTTTGTTATATTTTAGCATGAATGGGATCATAAGCACAAAATACCCACATTTTCTATAATTACAATATTTCAAATTACCTAGTGATTTCTGTAATGTTTTACAGGGCATCATAGAAATGAAATTACAGATGTAAAATATGTATGTTATGGTTAATGAAAGAAAGAATAACTAGCATGGGACATGGAACATGTTATCTAACCACCAAGAAATCCAATGAAAGGGAGAGGAGAAGCAAAATCTCTGATTTGCTATATGAGTAAAAGTGGTTCCTATAAAGGTTAGTAACCTCTGTAGCAAGAGACGAATCAAAAATAAAAATCCAGTTTCAGAGCTTAAACTCTTAACTATTATATTACAATGTTTTCAAAATTTACTGAGGAAAAATATTTCAGACAAGATGGGGAAGACTTAAATTAATGAAGTTGGATACAGTGGAACAAACAGTTTACTTTCTAAATGCCATAGAAAGTAAAATAAATAAATAAACACTAAGTATTTGTCATTGAATATTCCAGGAGGTGGAAACTTAGCTGTATAAAAACCACAGTGTTAAAAAAAAAGAAAAAACATATGTAGTTATGCAATGATTTCTTTGCATAAAAACATTTTAGGCCAAAATGAGATGCATGATACACAATTTCCTGGTAAATAAAGTAGTAAAACTTGCATAAATGACTCTGTCTCAGAAAAGATATTTCATGAGTTACTTATGATTATAGATAGAATAAGAAAACATTTTCATGTTTCATTTTTATGGTCTATCAAGTCCATCCTTAGACATAAGGATAAAAGCAAAATTTGGGATAATAAACAAAATCAGCATAAGATTTTATTAAAAGAAAAAATTCCTCTTTTTCTTGTTTTATCTTTTATTTTCAGGGGACACGTCAGTTTTATCTCAACAGCATGCATCATTTAAAAGAACAGGTAAACAGAGTTCAGTTCTTCGTTCACCTTCACCAAACGTAAGTACTTGAAAATTCATGGTGATTTTTGTCACAGATTACCACCAGTTACCACTCCAATTGCATGAACAATAATAAAGATCATCACAATGTCAGCCACCAGGAATAGAAATCAAAACACTTCTACCCATTGCACCTTGATGTCGGAGTTGCCAAGAAGAACACAACGCAGTAAAGCATTGGATGCAATAATGCTTTAGTCACACAGGGAAGAGACAGAACGAGATCAGCTTCAAAAGCTGGTGTTCTCTGATGGCCAACGTTTTTTCCCCAAGAACTATGTATACCCCTCTTGTATGGCAGTGAAACATCTCATCCCCTCCTTGCAGTGGGGTTGGCCAAGTGCCATATGACCCACAGGATTCAAGCAAAGATTAGGGGATAGGCTTGGCACAGGCTGTGTGAGTTCTTTATCTCTAGGTAAGGAAGTGCCGCAAGCCCACAAACCATTCTTTCATGGCCAAGTGGGCAGGAAAGACTACATGTACAAGACTGCCTTTGCTAACAATTTTTTCTCTGGATTAACTCTGATCTCTCAGATATTCCATTATCTCTTGTAAAATTTACAAGAGAAATGTCCAAGTTTTTTCATGGTATCAAAGAGCATACAGAGTTTTGCAAAAGAATCCATCCCATTGGAAATTTCTCATAATTATGGCTGACATCTTGTTTATTGTACAAGCAATATCCTGAATAATGTAATAGATAGGAATTCAAGATCACATGCTTTTGGACAATATAGACCAAGATAGTTTAATATTGCCTGACAATACCTACATTTTCTCCTCATTCGGTATAACTTATTTCTTACCCAGAAGTATTTTTATGTTTTGATTCATTCTCTTTACTCTCTACAAGACCTTTGAAGCAGCATTATCACTTGATCTAAGTGATAGTTTTAATTCTGTCTATTCTGCTCGATAGTAGAGATTTCATAAACTTAGATTTTGCTTTTATCATTTTACCTCTTGAATTTAATCAGTCTCTACGGACATATACCCGAAAGCACCAAACTTGGTAATTGCCTCAATAACTGATTTTTGATCAACTTATTATTAATAATTCTAAAAGAAAAACATGAAAAGCTTCTAGCCCTTTTCCTCTCAGTGATATCTTGGGATCAATGAGAAGAAAAATATATGCAGAAATAAAGTTTGGTGCCAATGGTACTGCAGATCTTCAACTTAGCAAGTTCTTAGACGGTTCAGTGAGTGTTACTTTACGAAAACATATAAATGCTGCTAGAGGCCACTGCTTTCACAGCACTTTGTTGGCACTAAAGTAAACTCCTGGGGCTCCTTTATTGCTAGGTCTTATTGCTTCAGCAAAGTAATCTTAATTTCACTTTGCTAATAGCCCATATATTGAGACAACACATTGAATATTTATAATCCACACAAGGACCAGGTTACAGCAATGAAAGTGTGGTTGGGGAAATTTAAAAAAGGAGAATTCATTTAATTTGCAAAATCTGCTAAAAATGCAGGTCCTAAACCCCAACGCATTTCTTCCACACCAGGTGAAGCCAGTTGAATCAAAGATTCTGTTGAATTGTAAACACTCATATTCCTCCTGGATATTTGCATATGTACAATTGAGATCTGGGCAATGATGACAGGGAGATGTTTAAATAATATGATACTGTACATGAAAATATTGTGGCATTTAGGTGTTAAGCCGGATGACTTTTTGAGGAACCTGAGACTGAGAAAGACTGAAAGAGAGCTAGCACCAAAGCCATGGAGAAGGAAGTGGGGCTTGGAGGCAGTACTGAACAAGAGCCCAGCGGTTAATTTCCAACAACTGAGGATCATCACTAGCTTCCCCGGAAAAGAGCTCAGACTATAGTAATACGAGATACCAGGTTTCCATGAGAAATGGGCTACTGGGAACCACATAGAACTATGATCTGTGAGGCACCTCAAGTGCTCAGTGGTATTCAGCAGAGCAAGTTGCCGTTGGTCTCAATGAAAAGTAAGAGAGCTTGAAAGGAAACAGGCCTCACTTAGAAAATTATAATCTACCCTTAATCATTGTCCCTCTTAACAGTCTACTCCCAATCTCCTCACTGCTCAAATACTTTTTTTTTTTTTTTTTTTGCTAAATTACATAATAAATAACAGGAGAGATTAGTCCATATTTTATCATTTCTCTTATTTTTACTTCATCTTCCTATTTCTTTTTGGAGCAGCACTAAAAATAGTAAAATGAAAAATACACTAATCTTGATGTATTCTAATTGCATCAATATTTACATATTCTTAATACTCTTCTTAAAATTAAAGCCTATGTCTTCATGATCTGGAGTAGAAAAACTCCACTTTCTGTAGCTATCAGCAGCATACACCAGCTGCCCTTTAAGCACTTTTCCACCGTTCTCATCACTATCATAAGTAACCGTCACACAACTCCCCTGACCATTACACTGGTGTTACATACCGTGTTTTCCAGAAAATAAGACCGGGTCTTATATTAAGGTTTACTCCAAAACACACAAATCATGCTAGGGCTCATTTTCTAGTTAGGGCTTATTTTCAGGGGAACACGGTATGAGCAGTAGTATCATTGGATTTCTAAATGTTAAATTAGATATATAAATTAGAAATGAAGACATGCATTACCAAATTAAGAAACACACAAGGCAAAGTTGCTCAATGGGGTAGAGGAAGGGAAGAAAAAGTTTGGCACGTGGAATGCTACCCAGAAGACACAGGAAAGAGAGAAAATGCCTATAAAGAAAGAAGAAACTAGATGACAGAAATTGGTGCTTATGTTGCTGTTTATGGTTTACACACCACTTTCATAATTTTTATTTAATCTCCACAACAGTTCTATAAAGAAACTGGCTTTATTCTCTTTTACAGATAAAGGGAATGAACACTAGAGGTTGGTTTGCCCATGATAAGGGTATGGACAAGATTTGAATGCAGCTTTAACTTTATATTCCATGGCCAGTTCAAAATGATTCCTTTCAGCACATATGCATTGGAAACTCACCCCGGCAACACAACCTACAGGGCCCTGTAGTTCATTATGACCAAAAATTAAACTAAATTTCAGGAGCTTACAATTAAATAAATAATTAGAGAGAGATAAATGGAGAAATTTTGGCTAACGGCAGATCCTAACAAGTGCTCTGATGGAGTTGCAAACATACTAGTGGAGAAAGAAGGGCATGTAAAAATCCTGGGTGTATCTGGGGAAGGCATCTTGGAGTGTGAAATTTGAGAGGATTTTAAAAATATATTTATTATGTTCAGATGCTGGCAAAAAATATTCTAGGCAGAAGGAACACCTTGATCAAAGAGACAAGAAAAAAATTCAGGGTTGTACAAGATAACTTGTATGTCAGTAAGACTTAAAAAAAACTGGGGAATGTAATCAGAGATGAGGTTAGGAAGGCAGAGAGAGACAAATTATGAAGTTTTAAAGGCAGGCTGAGGTTTTGAAATTAACTTTTTTTCCTTTTTTTCCCAGAGCCTGTCCTAGGCTAACTTTTCTTTTTTTTTTTTTTAACTCAGAAAAGACAACATAAGTACAGAGAAAAGTAGGAAGAAGTTATTGATTCATTTTAAAAGGTCCACATCTTCTCAAATATTGAACGTTTTTGAACAGGATTTAAAATGTCATAACATAGGACGTGGACAAGCATGTTGACCGTACTTCAAAATTTAAATCATTCCAACACAAAATGCTTTAGGAAAATGCCATGTACAGAGAAAGGATTTAAATTCTCTAAAGAGATTTAGAAATGACAAGGCACAATCAAATCCTGAAAAGACTCTTTTTCCCAGTTAAAAATAAATAAAACACTCCACTTACACAAAATAAAATGCAGGTGTCAGCTACCTAACAAATGTCGGTTGAGTAATAAACATTATAAATAATTTAGAGCCTAAATAACTTGCAAAATGAAGATGCGTCCCACCAAACACCACACTTCAGAATAGCCTTGAAAATGGCAGCTTTGAGCATATGATAAAGAGAAAATTTAAAAAGAAAAGAATTAACTAAATGCTTTGACCCATTTATATATTTCTTGATGGGAAGAACTCGTCAGTGAGTAGGGAAGAACTGAAACTGGAAAGAAAACTTAAAGCTTTGAAATATAATTTGAGTCATCTACTCTGTCATTTGTCCAACAAATACATAGAGTACTTACAAGATAAAGGGTACTTTTCTAGGCATTAACGAGTTGCAACTCATTTAATTTTTATAATAATCTTAAGAGGTGTGTATGGTTATTATCACCATTTTACAAATGGAAAAACAAAGGTACATTAGTCATTTTGCAGAAAGTCATATATTATTAGGTGGGGAGCGAGGGTTCCTGTGCGTAACTACTAGACTGTGTCCTCTTCTCTTTATTTGCAGATTATTTTCCAAGAGGTTGCAAAACTGTCATTATTAACATGCATTATAAAAGATTTGTTAGCCTTTATTTTAGTGGCAGGCATTTGCTAGCTACTGAAGATGGGTAATTACCCTGCCCTTCTGGGCCTCAGTTTTTTTTTAGACAAGGAAGGGAATATATAATTAAAGCATTAAATAAGCTAGATTCTATCAAAGAGGAATATGAACATGAAGAAGAAAAAGTTATTTGATGGGAATAACTGGAGGTGGACCAAAATTTACAAACATAAGTATGAATAAAAAACCCCTTTACAATAATAACACATTGACCCTTGAACAACACAGGTTTGAAATGCACCAAGATTTTTTTCGGTAAATATATAGTTGGCTCTCAATATCTATAGGTTTCACATTTATGGACTCAACGAATTGTGAGTAGAAAGTAGTATTTTCCATCCCCGGTTGAGAATCCGCAGACGCACAGGGCCAACTGTATGCATTGTTCTACACCATTTTATATAAAAGACTTGGGCATCCTGGAACCAATTTCTTACTGATACTGAGGAATGAATATAGTTAAGTTTGTGGAGAATCAGAAGTTATACTTGGATTTTCAAGTGCACAAGAGTCAGAACAGCTATCCCCCACATTGTTCAAGGGTGAACTGTATCATTTGATTGTAATACCTTTAAAAAGATATTACATGAACAACATGAAACTTTTTGTACTTGATATAAAGTAACTTGTCATGCTTCATTTGTTGATGGGTCTTTGAACTTTAGAGTTAGGAAGAAAAGAAGTGATCAATCCTTTGCCTCCATATTTTCACATCTATAATGCATTGATTGCCAATGAGAGGGAGGAAAGAGGAAGATTTTTTAAAAGCTTCAACCACAACCTGCCCTCAGTCATTAAATTTTAAATACCGTACAAACATATATTGACTAGGTCTTTACTGAAAATGTTAAGAGACAGCAGGTCTGAATGATTATGCCTGAATTCTCACGCTATTTGTAGATGCACCATTTGGATCAGAGTTAATTATTAATTGATTAATTTTATAAACATTTACTGGACACCTCCTCCCAGATACTGGGATTCAGCAGTGAGGGGGGAAAAAAGGCTTTAACTCTCTTAGAATTTATAATCTAGTGAGGAAAACAGATATTAATAATTATGAGCAAATGAGATCATAATTACAGATATGATAATTGCTACGAAAAAAGACAGGTGACTGAAAATGAAATTGAGGTACCAAATTTAGACTTGGGGATCAATGTAGGTATCCCTTAGAAGGGACGTTTAAAAGGTTCAATGGAAGTAATTATCATACAGCACCACATTAATTTCATTTTCTGTAAAAGACTGGCCATTATTTTTATAATTCAGTTACCAGTGACAAGTAAATATATAAATATAGATATATAAGTGCATTTGCTCCTGAATTTCTCCTTAACATTGTTACTCAAAAGAATGACAATTTAAAAAAGAATGAGAATAAGTTCTAGTCAATGATATCCTTCTACGATCTTCCACAAAAATGTTTTCCATTAGTAAGCTTATTCATTTATCTTTCTTAAAATGTAGCCGTTAGAGAGCTTTTTAAAGAACATAAACTTAATATTGATTTTGGCATTTACCATGTAGGTTTCCTTGAGTTTTTGCTCTCAGATCTTAAATTAATGAGATTTCAAACTCTGTGAACAGGATAAGAGCATGTCAGGAGGCTGATAATTTATAGTTAACATGCTTTTAAAAAAAGGAAGTAAAATTTAGAAGGAAAATTAATAATACTTGGCTTCTCGGGAAGAAAAAAGTCCATTTTGAAGGGGAAAAGGATTTTTTTTGAATAAAAAAAAGCATCATAATAATCTCCACTTTTTAGAAATCATTTGAAAATACGTAATGAATCCTTGGCAATCTTTCAGATAAGTAGTTATCATGTAAGGTACTGAAATTTTTAGACAGATGTGGTTTTGAAAGCCTAACCTTGGTTTTTAAACCCTAATAAAATCAGAAAATCCCCTTACTATAAAAGTTAATACAGAATACATTTGTAGTTGCTTTCTGTATAGTTTAGGAGTGACAGGAGTAATAATTCCATTTAAACATGAATTTGCAAATGTGACTATAGTATATAACACAAGATGAGTTAAATACTGATATACTAAACTTCCCAGTGAAAGAAGTAGAAATATACAATGAGACTAATAAATACATCAATATATAATGAAATAAATATATCATTGATCTAAGTTTCCAGATTTAATTTAATAACTCTTTGTGGAGTAAGTTTACTATGTGTGTGCAGCAATGTTAGGCCACAAAGTGGGAAACCACACAGTTTCCAGGTTCTGAGGTTAGCGGCAATATATAGCCGCTACATACAGGTTAGCAGCAATATCCATTTTGAAAATATTTATTGAACACCATCTATGTGCCATGGCTTTAAGAAAGGCGCAGGCTGCATGTCAAAGTGAAAACACCATGAAGCTGACACCAAAAGCTTACAATATGGAAAGGGAATCAGAATATCACTACAAAGGTTAGCTGACTCTAAAAATATTTAGAGAAAACTGAAATTGTCTTTTTTCTCATTTATATATCTTTTCTCATTTAAATATATCTTTAAGTCTGATATGTATGATATAACAGAAATAAAAACAAAATAGAAGAATTTATATCGTAGAAAACTAATATGCAGAACACAGCGTTTCAGTGTGGTGAAATTACTCTGTATGATATCACAATGGTGCCTACCTGTCATCATACACTTGTCCAGACTCATAGAATGTACACCAAGAGTGAATCCTACTGTAGACTATGGACTTTTGCTGATAATGGTGTGCCAATGTAGGTTCACTGATTGTAAATATTGTAGCACTTTGGAGTGAAATTTTGATAGCGGTGGAGGTTGTATGTATGTTGGGGAGGGAACAAATGGAAAATCTTGGTACCTTTTGCTCAGTTTGTTTGAGAACCTAAAAAGTCTCTAAAAATATTTTAGAAATTCTATTTAAAAATTGAAGAAAAAAAAGTAAAATGAAGAAAAATAAGATTTCAAGTATACGCATTAATTGCATACCATACCATAAAGCCCTCTGTGGTTTCTAGGAGTGAGCCAAAAATGTGGCTTTTGACAATGCAAAGAGGAAATTAATATCCATAACTCAGTACGAAATAAAATCAGAAAGTTTTCTTCATAATGAGACCTGAGAAAATGTTCCCTTTGTCTCTATAAAAGGAGGCATCATGTTTTGTAGTGGAATACAATAAGATAAAGGTATCAATGAGATTCCCATAATGATTTCTTATGAAAGAACAATTCAATTACTATCTTCTTTGTTTTTTGTCACTTAACTGAGCTATTTCTGCAATTATGAACTGTTCTATAAACTGAGAAAACAAGGGGAAAGGAGGCCTGTACGTATTGGCTCCTTGCACTCTGACTTCACCCACAGACTTTGACGTAAATAGGGAGTAAATTAAGGGACCTTGAAATTTGTTTAATCTTCAGTTCTTAAAGTCAGAACCTATCTGCACTCCAAAGCATGTTCTGAATTTCACTTTTTAATACTGGATTTTTAACCATTACCTGTGAGCATCTTTTGCATCTTATCAATGACTTTAAGTATTAACTCTATAGTATGAATGTATCATAGTGGCTCAGAAGGCAAGGTCTCAAGCCAGACGAAATCTAACTCTTGGATATAAAACTTCCTAGCTATGAGTTGGGGCACATTACTAATCTTTTCATGTCACCATTTTCTTTTTCATCTATAAAATATAAAATGATCGAAGGCAAAGGAAAGCAGCAAAACTGGCTCTTTCTTATTTCAAAAATTGCCATGTATCACAAAGTTTCACCAAA
This sequence comes from Rhinolophus sinicus, assembly GCF_057876585.1. Classification (NCBI taxonomy): domain Eukaryota; kingdom Metazoa; phylum Chordata; class Mammalia; order Chiroptera; family Rhinolophidae; genus Rhinolophus; species Rhinolophus sinicus. Next base: position 157,428,205 of record NC_142514.1, on the reverse strand, counting down.
GGTTTATTTTTCAAAGGGTGCCAGTGAAAATAAACAAATAAAGCCTTTCTGAAATTCATGATTTTAATATATTTTTGATTAAATTATGTATAGTGAAACGAAAACAGGAATAATGGAGAGGATACCATTGTTATATCAATATCGATTAAAAGACAGGTAGGTAGATAGGTAGGTAGATACATAGATAGAGATAGATAGATAGATAGATAGATAGATAGATAGATAGATAGATAGATAGATAGATAGAGATAGATACATAGATAGATAGATAGATAGATAGATAGATAGATAGATAGATAGATAGATAGATAGATGATAGGATGTGTGTGTGTGTTTGTGATTGTTCTTACTGTGTTGTCCTATTTCTTAAATTTAAATGTAATTAAGAGGACATTAAATTATATGTCTATAAAAACTTTGGCATTACACCCTTATCTTATTTTTTAATATATAAGAAACAGATTGACACCATTTTTACTGCAGTACTTTTTCTTCCAAGAATTTAAAATATCTAAGCATGTAAACTCTCTGCATTGATTGAGCTCTGTGTACTTAGTTTGTAATAGCTAAGTCTAAGGTGATAAGGTTGCAGTTTCTCTAAGGAAATGATACAAGGTTGTAAAATACAGGTAGACAACACTCTCTAAATTTATGAAGTTTTAAGTATTATCTTTAGCAGCCATGAAATAAATATAACCCAATTCCATTTGGATTATCTATACCCCAACCACTATTTGCAACATTCAGTTAGTAGTTTACCCCTCTCACTATTGTAAAAGTAACGAAGAACACATATTTTAACTTCATCAGTAACTTCTAAGTAAATACAGGGAAAAAAAGAAAACTCTCTAGGCTTTGTTCACAAAATAAAATAAACACTAACCTTTTCCTTGATTCATTGCTATAAATTTTGTTTCTCTGGACATGGTAATTTAATTCCCCATGCCTCAACAGCTATTCAAGCATATGAGTTATATACATAAAATCCAAATACTCATCAATCTAAACTACTGAAATGAGAAAGACTATTTAACATTTAAATCCACATGATAATTGTTATTTGGCCATTTTTTTTCCAATTCTAAAAATGCTAACATCACATTACTGAATAGCTTATAAATTTGTTCAATTAGTATGGGTTTTTGAAGTGCTTAGTCTTCATGAGATACCATGATAGACTGTTAGAAAGATGTCTAAGAAATAGTACTTCTCCGCAAGTAACTAACAACTAGAATATAATTTAATTAGCGCCAATATTTTTCATTGAGAATAAAGAAAAAAGAGTCTGTAAATGCACCAAGGTGAGGGAGAGCCAGAGGACAGGACACAAGAGAAAGGTCCAATAGGCTATATATATATTGCCTCTTCAATGAAAACTGGCCTGGTGGAAAACGCAGAATAGAGTTTGGGGCATGGGACAGCCAGTCTATGAAGAAAAAAAACCACTCACAGAGGCAAATGCAAACATAAAAGGATAAACCAAATGATTTAAGAAATTCTCAATAGTTGAAAGGAGAGCCAAGACGGCGGAGAAGATAAACACAGTACTTGCCTCATCCCATGAACACATCAAAATTACAACTAAATTATAGAACAATCAACCTGGAGAACCATCTGAAGTCTAGCTGAACAGAAATTTTATAATGAAGGATTAAAGAAGAAGCCATGTGGAGACTGAGAGGAGGGGCAGAGATGTGAAAAGGGCTGGTCCTACACCCACATGTGGCAGTTGAAAATCAGGAGATATCTTGGCCACAGAAGTTCTCCATGAAAAAGCGAGGGACCCCAGCCCCCCAACCCGGCTCCCCAGCTGGGAAAGGAGCCCCCACAACTTATGGCTGTGAAAAACAGTGGGGATTCCTACTGTTCGGGTGGGAGAGAAGGCTGTGGGAAATCCAGACATCCTCTTTAAGGGCCCGGGAAGGAACTCACCCTGGGCTCCGGCAGACGGATGGTGACTCTGGAGGTATCCAAGACATACAATGAGAGACTGAGTTGTGAAACTTTGGAGTGAGGACGGGAGGGACAGCCACCATTTTCCCTGTGTGGGGCCCTGCTTCCATGCAGCCAGCAGGTGGACACGATCTTTCCTGTGTTGATCCCACCCCCACTGGCCAAATCTGAATCTGATTGGCCTGGTGAGCCAACCTGCTCACCCTGCTGACTCACTGAGAACCTGCCTCACCGAACTTGCATACCGCAGGAGGCTTTACCAGCAGCTGAATGTTATGTGAGCCAGCAGGTGGCAGTAGGCTTCAGATTGTCCTTGGAATGGTAGTAGCTGCCCTCGGTTTGCAGCGTGGCCTCTCTCACGTGCCTCCAGGTACTCCCTGGGCAGTCACAGGCAGTAGCTAACCTGGGTCTGCATCAGAGCCCTTTCCAAGATGCCCCAGAACCAACATACTTGGAGGTTGGCTTCAGACCACAGCAGAGCACCACCCAATTAACCTCACAAGCAAGCACAAAAGGCAGTCTCAATGGGCACCAGAGCCCACGGCAGCAAATCCTGCTACATGAGTAAATCCCCTGCACAGCAGTTCATAATCTGTAGATGTGGCCAAACCCTACAGCCAGTCAGCCTGAGGGTCAGTACCACCCACTGACATTCCAACGGTAGTCAAGGCTCAAATATAACAGGAGGGCACACACGACCCCCACAAAAGACATTCTTGGAGCACCCAGAGCAGGTCAGCAGGGAGACTGTGCCACTGGGCCCCAGAGGACCCCTACTACATAAGGCCACCTAGCAAGATTGGGAGACATAGCAGCCCTACCTAATACATAGAAACAAACACATACAGTGTTTCCCTGAAAATACGACCTAACCAGAAAATAAATCCTAGCATGATTTTTCAGGATGACATCCCCTAAACATAAGCCCTAATGCATCTTTTGGAGCAAAAATTAATATAACACCTGGTCTTATTTTCAGGGAAACATGGTAGAGGCAGCCAAAATGAGGAAACAAAGAAATATGCCCCAAATGAAGAATAGGATAAAACCCCAGATAAAGAACTGAACAAAATGGAGATAAGCAACCTACCAGATACAGAGTTCAAAACATTGGTTATAAGGATGCTCAAGGAATTTAGTGAGAACTTCAACAAAGAGATGGCAAGCATAAAAAACAACACAGAAACCATAAAAAAGAATCAGTCAGAAGTGAATAATACAATAACTGAAATGAAGAATATACTCGAAGGAATCACCAGTAGACTAGATGAAGCAGAGGATCTAATCAGCAATTTGGAAGACAAGGTAGCAGAAAACACCCAACTGGAACGCACACACACACACACACACACACAAAAGAATCCAAAAAAATGAGAAGAGTTTCAGAGACCTCAGGGACAACATCAAGTGTAACAACATTCACATCATATGGTTACCAGAAGAAGAGAGAAAGCAAGAGATTGAGAACTTATTTGAAGAAATAATGACTGAAAATTTTCCTAACCTGTTGAAGGAAATAGACATAGAAGCCCAGGAAGTGCAGAGAGACCACAAAAAAATGAACCCAAAGAGGCCCACACCAAGATCTATTATAATTAATATGGCAAAGGTTAAACACAAAGAGAGAATCCTAAAAGCAGCAAGATGAAAGCAGTTAGTAACCAACAAGGGAACTCCCATAAGACTGTCAGCTGACAGAAACTTCGTAGGCCAGAAGGGATTGGCAGGAGACATTCAAAGTGGTAAAAAGCAAGGACCCACAACCAAGACTACTCTACCCAGCAAGGCTACCATTTAAAATTGAAGGACAGATAAGGATCTTCCCAAAAAAGGAAAAACTAATGGAGTTCATCACCACCAAACCAGTATTACAAGGAATGTAAGACGGACTTCTTTAAGATGAGAATAAAACAATAAATAGAAAAAAAATTATGAATAATAAAATGGCAATAGCTACATATCTATCAGCAATTGCTTTTAATGTATTATAAGTGGATTAAATGCTGCAATCAAAAACATAGGGTGGCTGACTGGATAAGTAAACAAAACCCTTACACATGCTGCCTACAAGAGAATCACTTCAGATTGAAAGACACACAAAGACTGAAAGTAAAGGGATGGAAAAAGTTAATTCATGAAAATGGAAAAAAAAGAAAAAACAAGCTGGGGTAGCAATACTTATACCAGACAAAATAAAACTTGAAAACAAAGGCTATAACAAGTGACAAAGGAAGACCCAGTAATCCCACTTCCTGGCATTTATCTGAGGAGGCCCAGGAAGCCACTTCAGGGGTATGTGTGCATCTGTGTGTTCATTGTAGCATTGTTTACAATGGCAGAGTTGTGGGGGCAGCCTGGGTGTTTGTGCATGGAGAGGAGGTAGTGTACGTATGCAGTGGAGTATTGCTTGGCCATGGAAGGGAATGGGTTCCTGCCATCTGTGGTGCGTGGATGGACACGAAGGGTATTGTGCCAAGGGGAGAATGTCGGATGGTGAGGGATAGATGCAAAGTGATTTTGCTTATGTGTGGAGTCTGGAGAACAAGGTAAACAAATGGACCAGAGATACAGAGAACATTTTTATTGTTGCCAGATGGGAGGGGGGTTGGAGTGGTAGAGGGGGTGGGGATTGGAAATGCAGATTAGTTGATGTAGGGTTATCATGGAGCTGTGAGTTGTAGCATGGGGATTATCATCAATGGAATTGTGGTGACTGTGTTTGATGTCAGATAGTAGGTACTAATTTATTGGGTGGTGGATGAAAGGGTGGTTGGAGTGCAGGGTGAAAGAGGGTGGAGGTATTGAGAGGTGCAGATTGGTAGTTCAGGGTGGTCATGGGATATAGAGTAGAGCATACAGAGTGTGGTCAGTGGTATGGTGATGGTTATGTGTAGTGTGGGGTGTGTGCTAGACTAGTCAGGGGAATTGCTTCTTAGATTACATAAGTGTCTGGCCATATGCCATGCACCTGAAATAAATATAAGGTGATGTTGAGTGTCAAATGTAGCTGAAGAGTGAAGGAGGGGGGAGGGGAAAGGCAGTGGGTGGTCCGAATTCCCAGGTATGGAATGGACAGTCGTGGGGATGTCCCCTCCCTTCGTGGGGACTATATGGGACATATAGTCAGGTATGTGGTGGTGGCGTGGTGCAGTGTTGGGGGTTTGCTGGACTCATCATAGTGATCATTTCTTTAGGTAGGTAAATGTTGAATGAATATGGTGTACCCCTGAAGCTATATATTATATGAGGTCGTACAATTAAGTTTGTGAACTCATCCTAGAAAAAGTGGTACATACCTCACTGCTGATCACTGCTGAATATCATTAAGATCACCTTTGAAGTACTCCCCTTGGGAAGCTAAGCACTGATGCCAGTGCCTAGTTCACCCTTCATGGCAATTTTGGAACTCTTTTTATGGAATGGCCATCAGAGCTGTCATCGTATTACCCTAGATGTCCTGAATGCCATCAAAATGTCTTCTTTTCAATATTTCCTTTATCTTTGGGTAAAGAAGTCATTGGGGGCCAGATCAGGTGAGAAGGGAGGATGTTCCAATACAGTAATGTGTTTATCAGCTAAAAACTCCCTCACAGTCAGTGCCATGTGAACTGGTGCATTGTCGTGATGCAAGAGCCATGAATGGTTGGCGAAAATCTCAGGTCATCTAACTTTTTCATGCAGCCTTTTCAGCACTTCCAAATAGTAAACTTGGGTAACTGTTTGTCCAGTTGGTACAAATTCATAACAAATAATCACTCTGATATAAAAAATGGTTAGCAACATTGCTGCAACAAGTTCACGAACTTAATTGTCAAACCATGTACATTAGCTATATTTTTAAAAAAATTAAAATAAAGGAAAAGAAAGAAAGAAACTGTCAATAGTTAAGTAAGTTTAGTATGTTCCCAAGTGCACATAAGGGAAAAGTCAAGGTTAAGAAAATTAGGGGTTCAATCATGAAGCAGGCCTTCCTTCAATATTTGCAAATCATGAGGGAAGAGTACAAATACAGGTCTACCTACTATATATGAATAATTTTAGAAGTTGTAAGTCAAATTAGAACAAACTTATATACAATAAATTACATCATTTTTACTGTGACTTATAATACCTCAAAATGACTTAGAAGGCCAGTTTCTAGGATTTCTTGCCAGAATGTGATAGTGAGAAAAAACTGGCCCCTGATCCCTTGCCTGTATTCTACCAGTTCTCTTTTCCTACCTGTCTCCAGCCCATACCATGAGACACACACACACACACACACACACACACACACACACACACACACGTGTGGAAACCCAACATGCACATTCAAGCTCTAAACTCAGTCTCCTACCCAAATGGCTAAATTTTGGTTACTCATAGTGAACACGTTGGGAATTAAAAGTCCCAGCTACTCAGACCATGGTCTTAGGCAGCTTCCTCTTGGTCACTTATGCAGTCTGGGGGTGCACACACCTGTGAGACTATCTGTTACCAAGAACTGACCCAGGTCAGCCCTACGTAGGCCCTAGAAACAGGTAACCATTGGACAAGAAATTCTGAAGTAGATCTCAAAGGTGGGAAATGCAGGAACAAAAACTGCAAGTGAACATATTTCCTTGGCCCCACAGATGGCCTTCCTGCAGGGAAGGGTACAGCTAGAGGAGGGCAGGTGTGTCCCTTGCTTGGGTCTAAGCCTGAGAGCCTAATAAGTTATGCATGTGAGTTTGGGCCTTTTTGCAGCCTAAAGAGAGCCATTTAAGACTTTTCAGTAGTGAATGTCTTAGATAACACTATTATTGGTTGCATAACTACAAATTATGAAAGACACAGTTAGGAAAATTTTCTTTGCAAGGTACAGTAATGTTATATACATATTATAACTTGCTTTGAAAGGACTCATTTATTAAGGTATTGCACAATAGATGTAATTAGAATCGGCAAACTACATAAAGTACACATTGCTCTTTATCACAGGTAACATATTATTTTTTTTAAACCCTCAATAACCATGCTAAGCTGTGGATTTCATCTTGATAATGTTCACTCCAAGCACTGAGAGAAATCCACTTCCCCAAAGGAGGTCTGCAAATGGCTAGCCTGTACCTCATGGACTCTTTAGGACGGACAGGAGAAAAGAAAGAGTTGAAAAGATGCTAACTTGAGTATTGAATCCAGGCATCCTGGTTTTGAAACAACCCAATTCTATTTTTCTGCATTTATTAAGTACACTGTGAGTATCCACAGATCCTCTAGTAAAGCAAAATTTTTTGCGTTCAAATTATTCACCCACACAATGACTCATACGGTATATAAATATAAGAATAGTGTTGAAATATAGTAGAACTTAGATCTCTAAAAAGAGAATGTCAAACACACAGGGGCGGTTACTGTGGTGTGTTGCCCAGATCCTCACCCCCTTTGGAACAGATGCACTCATTTTCCAAGATGGTTGGTGGCTCTCTGGAAATTGCCCTTTTCAGAAGAGAACTGCCTCTCCCAGGGTTATACCTCCTTCCCAGGGGCAATCAACATACAACTAGTCAATGTACGTTCCCTTGTAAAGCTCCCTCCTCCTTGCCTCAATGCATGTTAGCTACACAGGGCCTTGCAGCAACAAAACTGACTACTTCAGTTTCCCCTCCTTGCTAAATCCTGCTGCTACTCCTCCTCCACAGTGTTGAGCCTAACAATTCCCCCACCAAATGCCCTAAGCATGAATTTCCATCTCAGGGTCTGCTTTCTGGAGAACAGGACCAGAAACATATATTGACCTTAAGAGAACTTAACACTGTTATCTCGAGGGATGGGGGGGGGGGGGAATCCCATTTTAAAGATCACCTGTGAAGCCAATGCCCCATCTTTCCCGTAATATTGTAATTTTGGAAAGGAACAATTTTACCCTCGTAAGGGCAAACTAATTTTTTTAGAATTTTCCTGATTCCAAAAAGACATTTTTCTTCACTCCCTTCATTAGAACATTTCCTTGAAAAACCTAATGTTTGTAAACTCTTTCTCTGTCCTTTTTATAGGTATGTACAGTAGTCCCACTTCATCTGCAGTTTCACTTTCTGCCACTTCAGTTACCTGCGGTCAACTGTGATCTGGAAATATTAAACAGAAAGTTCCAGAATGAAACAATTCATAAGTTTTAAAGTGCACGTCGTTCTGAGTAGCATGATGAAATCTCGAGTAGTCCTGATCCGTCCTGCCCAGGACGTGAATCAGAGTGTCCTCTCAGAGTACGTTTTGCACTCATTAGCCACTTAGTAGCAGTCTTGGTTATCAGATTGACTGTCATGGTATCACAGCTAGTGTTCAACTAACTCTCATTGTACTTAATAATGGCCCAAAGCCATTCACGTAACTTTTATTATGGTATATTGTTATAAATGTTCTATTTTATTATTAGTTATTGTTCTTAATCTCTCACTAATTTATAAATTAAACTATCATAGGTATGTATGTAGGATCAAAACAACATAGGTTTGGTACTACCCTAGGTTTCAGGCATCCACTGGGGGTTTTGGAATGTATCCCCCTTGGATAGGGGGGGACTACTGTAAATCATTTTGAAGAATAAATAAACTACTCTTAAAACCCAGGAAAGATTTCTTAAAGGCCTGGGAGCGTTCTCTTCAAAATGTAAACACCAAGGAAGCCGGAGTCACTTCCTTGTCATCAGAATTTTAAGCTGAGGACTTGCTCCCAGCTGTAACCAGCAGCTCGTCATAGAGAGACAGAAGTTTTATTATTTCTTCAGATAAAAGCAGTTAGTTAGCCCAGCTGGCTACCCCAGTTGCCAGGTGAATTTGGATTGAACTATGAAAGAATGGCTAGCAAGCAGTTGTGTCAAGTCTTTTTCCAAGAAGTCAAATTATCGATAACCTTGAGAACATGTCTACTTAGTGGTATGCATACAAAGGATGGGATTTATTTCAGTCTTTATAATATCATTAACAGATTACTGGTGATGCCCATCCCAGGCTGATTTAATGTTTATTCAATAATAAAACTGTTTTCTTTCTTTTCTTTTCCTTGAGGAAAGGATTTTCCAGGTTGAGAGATTTTAGTTTTAATTTTTCCTCAACACGCTGAACAAGTTTCTAAAACAATGGTGTCATCCGTATTAACTGTGCTGATGCCAGTGGTTTTCCTGTCACTTGATCATTCCTGTGGAAAGAGTTAAACAGATGGCCAGACTCAGTCTCTGGAATCCTCATTTGTGCAAAAGGGTCCTGGTCAAAAAATCACACAACACTGTAGAGTTTGAAACTCCCATCCCTACGTGGACCATGGGAGTTAATGAGCTGACTTGAGACACATGTTGAAAGGACTCTTCTCACCTAGAGTCTTAAGTGGCCTGGTCCCAAACCAGTCTTCCTTGGTCTATCGTCCCCAGGGCAGTGGTTATTAATGCTTTTCAAAATATCATTAATTCTTAGAAACTCTGATGATAGCTTTGAGCATCCTACTCAGAAAAGGACTCATATCTACTTAAAGTCAAATTTTTGCATTCAAATTTAAGACAGTTCTGAAACTCCAGGGCCTCTTTTCTCCAAAATCATGAGAATTAAATATTTCCTAATACTGTATGATTTTCACCAAGTAGATACTCAGTAAACATTGGCTGAGTAAATCCTAGTCTTCCTCACAGAAATGAATGAAGTCTGTGAACAAAATGACAAACTAAGGTTTGTTTGTTTTTTCTTGTTTTCCTATGAAGAACCCAGTTTTCAAAGGTGTAGTCCTTAAATATCCTTGAATTTCAATTTAACATACTGTGCCTCTAGCAAGAGCCCTCTCTGTATACACCACTATGCTTTAAGGGTGAGGATAAAAAATAGATAAGAACATAGACTCTGGAGTTAGATCGCCTGGATTTCAAATAATAAACCTCTGAGCCTCGGCTTCCTTATTTAAAATAAAAGAGGGGAGGGGCGGTAATAACAGTATCAATCTTATTTGTGTGTGTGTGTGTGTGTGTGTGTGTGTGTGTGTGTGTGAGAGAGAGAGAGAGAGAGAGAGAGAGAATTAAACAAGGTAATTCATATACTATATTTAGTGAATATTTGACTTTGTAAATACCAATAAATGTTAGTTATAATGATTGTAAGAAGAAATTTTATATTTAAGAAATGCTATTGAGGAATTCATCTGGCAGAAAGCAACCACTGGAAAAATTAACAATTACTGATATTTACATTAGTACTTGAAAAATGAATTTTTAAATAAAAAATATTAGAAACATACACAGATATCTTTTCTCTTAGGGTTGGCAATTTGAATGGAGTAGAGGAAAAGAGAAAAAAGTAATGGTAGCTTTTTACATAGATGGGTGAAATCAAATATGGGCCATATTGAAATTTTAGCACTTGGAGAGAAATTTTAGCAGCTTTAATAGGTGACAAAGTTCTTTCTCTTTGAGATAGATTACATTTTCTACTTAAGTATTCAGAAACTTAGATTTGGTGAAGAGGCAAAGAAAATGAGTCTTGATGCTAAAGTTGTGAATGATGTGAGAATTCAAATACCATAATTTGGGAGTGATTGGAGAACAAAATTCATATTGACACTTGCTCTGCTCTTTCTTCCTCCTCCACCACGCCCACCAAAAAAATCATATTTAGAATTTTTGGTTTTCTAGTGAAAAAGTGCAGTTTGAGAAAACATAATCACTATACATTTGAATAGCTATCATTCCTCATTGAATACAATTGTACTGACTGAGAAAAACCCTATTATTCAGCCCACTATTTGTGAACTGCTTGAAAATGCATACAATGAGTTAATGCAGTTCCAGCTTTTGCAATTTAGCTAGGCAACCAGAAAGTAAAAACTTATTTTTTCTACTTCATTTCCATTGCAGGCCCCAAAAGGGATGTGCTAAATTGTTTTTCTTTTGCAGAATGTCCTAGGGGATCAAACCTACAAATCTTGCCCACTAACAGTGATAACTTTTCACAGCCAAGGTGGATTTATTACAGGGGAGCTCAATTTTGTACTTCTTTCTTCTGCTTCTATAAATTGTCTTTCGGATTGACCATTTGGAAAAGAAAGCTCTTTGTGTTTTTATTTGACCTGAAGATAAAAGTTTAATGACCTCTATTTCATGTATAACAGTAGAATAGTAGGCTACTTTCTCATAAATATTGGCAACATCCACAAAGCCACTATTCTGTGTTGTTGATTTTATAAATTCCACAGATTACCTTCAATTTAATTGCATCTTACCCTGATTCCTACCTTCATTTCTTTGCTCACATAGTTTCCTGTACAGAATTCTTTTTCTCTACATATAATTATACAAATTCTATTTGTAGATCTAGACTTTATTAAAGGTCCATCCCCCACGAAACCTGCTGGGTCCACGCGAATTTGAAATATCTCTTTCCTCTCTATAGCATTGATTGTAATATTTATCTAATGTTTACGACTTACTGCCTGGGCAAAACCACAACTGACTATTACATGTGCAAGTGGACACGTTAGGTTCTCAGAAAGAGATTGTCAATTCTTGCATGACAGAATCATGCCTTACATTTTGTGTGTATGGCACAGAAAACTAGTACTTTATCTTCTGTGCTCCAGAAGGAAATCCCTTAACTTCCTGCAGGGTTTATTCCTTGTTTCATCCATTCATTGGTACGTTTACTAAATAAATACTTTTTGATCTACAAGGCACCAGGCCCTCTGCTGGTTGAGTGCATGCTGTTGAATAAGAATCAGAACCTGCTTTCAAGTTTCTTTCAACTTCAGGAAAAAGAAATAAAAATCGACAATTACAAAGAAGTTTGATATTGCCTAGATAGAGGAAAGCATAAAAGATGCTGGAAGCCTATCAAAGGAGCAGCTAGAGAAATCGGGGGTTATCAGACAATACTTCCCTAAGAAATGAGACCGAAACCAAGACTTGATGAATTAAATAGGGGTTAAATCAGGTGAAGAAAGTATATGGAACAAGAGAGATCTTACAGGAAGAAGGATCAGCTAGTGCAAAAGCACCGAGATATGAGAGCATGCCTTACTAATGTTACTGTAATTAGGCTATATTGTCAGATAGGACAAGGGTCTCAAGGTCTGGGCAGTTCTTACTAAATGCTATTCTTGCTAAATGTTAAAATGTAGCACTGAATTTTACAGATGCAGCTGGAACCGAATGAGCTTGAGAAACCCAACTGGATAAGTTTAGCAAAGAAGAAATCAATGTGTAATTAACCAAATCCGGATAAGTTTAGCCAACTGCAAAGAAGCAATCAACATGTACTTAATCAAATAATGTATATAAGCAATGGATAATCCTCCCTTCAGGGAGATAGAGCTTTGGATGTGAATTTTCTGTCTCCTTTATTTGCTGCAATAAAATTACTTAACTACATCTTATTTTTTAATAGAAAACCCCAATCAGTGAACCCCTTGAGTTTGGTAACAACATGGGTGGTTGGTATGTAGAAAACATGGCACAGGGTGAAAGAGACATGGTTGCAGAGGTGGGCAGACCCAGAATTGATATATTTATCCTTTTACCATCATTCTACCTATAACATACTTTTGTTATTAAACTATATTTGTGATATGGCCAGTTCCATTACTAAACTATTTGCACCCTGAAGTTGTGACTATATCTTAATCACACCTCTATTTGTAGCCTTTAGCATACTGCCTGGTGTTGTATTCAATAAAGATCTAATGAATTGTTTTGCGCATATAAAATGCTCAAAAAGTGCTTGGTTACACATGCATGAATTCAATTTAGCATTTATTTAAGGTCAGTATTTAAATAAAAAAACTATTTAATGCAAAATAATGAACCAATGTAATGAACAGGCATGAGGGAAACTATATCAGTGCATCTGAATCAGAATAATTATTTCTTTGTTATAGGACTATTGTTTGTGCATTTTAAGCATGCTCTATGCGTATTTCTTTATATGCAACATGTTATCATGACAAAGGTTCAGAAATAGCCAAAGGAAAACCAATTGAGGCAGGACATGTAGCCTAGGAAATTGACAACCCCCTCCAGGGTACAACTGAGGTGCATCACGGGCTATACAAGTAACAAGTGACTATCCAGTATCCACAGCCAGAGAAAAACAAGAACCAGTCTCATCCAGCAAGGCTGATCTCTATGACCGGCTAATTATAATGTCATTATAATTTCATTTGCATTGTGGTTACTCCAACTCCCATCATGCATCTGACTCCACGACAGTTCCAGAGGAAACAAATAAGGAAGAATAATCGGGAAATGGAAGGTCCTGCCCAGGGGGAGGAGATAAATGAACCAGTTAATGGGATGTCACCAATTCTGTTCTGGGAGGGATAAATATCTGTGATGGTGACTTCCTCCACATGACTTATTCTCTGACTTTGTTTGCACTTTCTTCTCAAGTGTGTACTTTCACTTTCAATAAATCACTTTTGCTCTCCTGCATCTGTCTCATGTTTAAATTATTTCTTCCGCAGAGACAAGAACCCAGTCACCGCTGGCCTGGGTTGAGTCCTCTCTTGGGCATCCCTGTGAGCTTCCAGCGAATCACTGAAGTAGCAATGGGTTTAAAAGTTTATTATGCACACACCAAAAAGCTTGCAAAATGGGAGCATTCAAACCAAAACATGGAGGGAGCCTCAAGGATATACAGCTAGAAAGCAGTTTATATAGTGTCTTTACATTGATTGGTAATTAAGGTAAAGTAATGATGTAAGGGTGACATTGCAATTCCTATTTTCAAGATTTAACAATCTGGTTTGGTTGTGAAACGTAATTTACCTTAAGACTTTTTAAAAATCTTTTATTTTTCTCTGCTTTGCTTCCCTATGCTTCTGCAGGCTTTAATGACTATTTCTCAAGGCTGAATGCATACCTCACTAATTTGAAGAACCACCGGCTTTAATGACTGTTTTCTCAAGGCTGCAGGCAGACCTCCTAAATCTACCTAATCTCCCGGAAACTATCTTTAAAGAAACTGATTACAGCCCTGCACAAAGAGCTACTCCTACAAGGGAGACCTAGATAACTTTATCTCTGAAACAATCCATAAGCTGGAGAGTGCTTTTTTTCCCCCCTTTTTCAAACCTCATGGCCCAGGATTTGACCAAACCCCCCTTCCTTTGTTCTGCCTCTTCTTACATGACTTCAAAATCTTTTGGCCATCCTGGGAACGAGCGAGATGGCCTTTTGGACAGGAGTCCACCATCTTTCAGGAATGCTTGCAGTTTGAATAAACTTCCTTTACTTTCTACCAGACTTATCGCTCCATTATTGATTTGCAAGGGGGATGCAAGCAGCCAAACCAGAGGTTACAATAGCAATCATTAAACTGGTTTTGTCTGCTCAGAAAACATTCAAGGTTGATCTCTGTTTGCTTTTGACTTTAACACAAGTTAACAAAGAATAAGAAAAGATGTATGCTGCATACCATAAGTTCATGCATTTAAAATAAACATTTAAATGGCTTTTAGTGTATTTACAGTTATGCATTTATATTAAAAGAGTTTCTAGTAATGTAAAATAGGGACAAAACTTCATCATTTAATAGTAATGATTCTTGGGTACCCAAAATAGCAAATTATAGCATTCACTCTACTCTGGCCAGGCAACATTACGAAAGGGTTTCTTCTGTTCTTTTTATTATTGCTTTGATTATACTGATGACCATATCTCCTCTTTCTGAAATTCCTAATTTCTATGTCATCTTTACAGTTGTCAGAGCTCATCATCACATTCTTATTGCATTGTTTCTCAATCTTATTAAGACCATCTATACAGCCTAACAGTGTGCACTCTCACTTTAAAACGGTGCTTGAACACAAGAGAAGATGGCTGGCTCACAAACAGCTCTTCAGAGGTACTGAACCATGAACCGGTAAGGCATTATGAACCTTTTATTTGACATTTTTGTTTGTTTGTGTTTTGTTTTCTTTTGCTTTTTTGTTCATTTGTTTTTTAAGTCTGGCAACAGCTGCCTCCTAGCTGTGTCCTCCTCAGTAGTTCCTCATGAATGCCTATCGACGAGCATCTTGTCAAGGAGGCATATCTTTCAAGTTTTTGATTTGTATTTCCTTATAGTTTGCTGTGGCGCTTGTTGTCAGGTAATGAAATTGGAAACAGCAAACCTTTAAGTTCCTTTGCCTACAGTTACTTTGATGAATTACTCCAGGACGTAAAAAAGCTGCAGCAGTCAGAAATTGGCTTGGCATTGCAGCACATTTCCTAAACTAGAAAAAAAGCACCACGAGTTTTTTGAAATACCCTCAAGTGTACATTTGACCTATGTTTTGCAGAAGGTGATTCTTTTCTTTAAAAAATATTTTGTTTCTCTGCAGTAGAAAAAAATAAAATAAAATCCAGCGGTTTCTCATAAATGTACCATAAGCTGCAATACAATTTATGGCAAAAATTATTCCTTCCTTTAATTTCCACTGTCTCTATACCAACCTGGACAGTTTACAATCTCCTTGGTCACTGTATTATTCTTGTAGCTCCCTGAACTCAATATTCTATTCAAAATTATGTACACTATTGACATAGTAAGTTTTTTAAAATACAACCATTATCATCTTTATCCTGGCTCAAAATCTTTACTGGCTCTCCATTTTCCTTAGGATAAAAGTAAAATACCTTAAGTGATATTTAATGGAAGAGCAATTTGTAGAGACACAAGTTTGAATCCCTACTGTTACTTTGCAAATTTTGTGATTCAAAGGTTACTGCATGTTTATGCAAATCAGTTTCTTTTTTGACAAAACTGACTATCCTTTCAAAGGTACTGAGACAGTTAATTAAGTTAATGTATGCCCTGTTCCTGGGGAACAGTAAGTGTAAAATAAATGTTTCCTGCATTACTTAGTCTCATTTTAAGCCTTTTCTCTACCTCAAGTTCTTAAAAATGTCCTGAACACCTACGATGCATTACGTATACAGAACTTCTGTGAGTAATATACAAAAAAGACAGTGTTTTTATCCTCAAAAATGTTCTGAAAGTTGAGGGAGCATAGATTCTCTACCTGATCTTATTGAAGCAACTTATTTCAAACCAAGTGATTTTATTTATTTATTTTTTTACTATGCTAGAACCATGGCACACACACAGCAGAATAAATGCAAGAACCTCGAGGCCAGTTCTTAGAAAAGTCCTGAAGAAAAAAGCAAATCCTTTTGTAAATGCTAGTTTCCTACCAAGCAAGTTGGGGCACAGATGGCCAAATGAAAAGTTGCTTACTGTATTTTCAGAGGAGCATCTCTTATGTTACCCTTCTCTCTCTCTCTCTCTCTCTCTCTCTCTCTCTCTCTCTCTCTCTCTCTCTCTCTCTCTCTCTCTCTCCCTATACCTCCCCTGCCCCCTGCCCCCTCTCTGGCTATACCAAGCCACTGGCAATGCTTTCCACTCCATTTGCCATCTCTAGGTGTTTGACACACAGATTCTGTACTTCCCTCATGGATATCCTCAACAGTATAGTATCCGAAAATCATTTTCACAGATACACTAAGGAGGATGCCATATTGAGTCAGGCTGAGAGTGCCTACGTATCCATTTCCTTTTTGCTATGCAGTGACTTAGGCAGGGCTCAGGTCACATGTCAAGCTCAGACATGTCCGTAGACAGGGAGAGTTCCTGCTGTGTGTAGGTTGTCCTCCTCACCCTTATTTTTTATTGTCATATGAAATAGAGTTTTGGGGTCATGAGAGTTTTCTGAAGTACAGTCATCGCTCTGTATTGGAGGGGGATTGGTTCCAGGACTCATCACAGATGCCAAAATCCACAGATGCTCAACTTCTGGATCCGCAGATTCCAGAAGCTATGGATACGTAGGATCAGATGTAATCTACTCTTCCTTAAGCTGAGTGCCATGGAAAGAGAAGTGTTTAGGAGATTCTAGGAGTGAGAGGCAGGATGTATACAGCAATGACTCTAGGGTGTGAGGGGATTGAAGAGAGTAGCACCTGGCTCTTACTGGTTCTCCATAATTTTTATTGTATGTGTGAATGAAAACATAGTTGCAGCCTGAACTCAAATGAAAAGTCTTGTATTCTCTGATGGCTGGAATCCAAGTCACCTCTTCATTCCAGAGGATGGAAGTTTGGAATGGGGAAACTATATTTTGATGTTAATCTTAATACAGAGTGCTCTGATTAAGAGATATAACAAATTTGCCTTAATTTCTAGTTTTCTTTTTCTTTAACAGTGTAACAGGATATTTTTGTATTTCTAATTTTAAAAAATGACAAAATTATCTAATTTAGGTGTCTGCCAATGTTGTTTATAAGTCAGTCTCACTGGAATCACCTGGAGAGATTTTTAAGATCCTAATCCTGGATCCCACCCCCTATGTGTTCAGATTCATTCCATTATTTTTGGAGCCAAGTGGTCTGTATTATTTAAAGGCTCACTGGGTAATTCTGACATGCTTCTTTAGCTCAACTTCCCATCCTATTCATCAGTGTCTTGGAGAGGTCATTTGTAATCATTTGCTTGATTCTTATGACAGGAGACTCACTACTCTCCAAATTAATGTATTTTTTTAATCAAAATTATTGTTCTACTCATTCCAGAGAGCTAGTGCGTATGCATGCTGGCAGCAAATGAAAACATCTGTGTACTGAACTGTTCCAAACACAATATAAAATGTTAAACATGTTTCAAACATCACCTTCAGCAAAACTAAGGAGAATATATACCCAGCCATGCAACAGGTGTTTCTGTACATTTATTGAGCACTCATATACCAAATGTGGGACCAGAATCTTTACATTCCTTCTCTCATTGAATCTTGGGGAAGTAAATGAAGATCACCCAAATGAGAACCAACAGACGCTATTTCTGCAGAGCTTGCTATTTAGCAAGCCACTATGGCTTGCATTTGGCAAAGACTCAAATGTAGCCATGGGAATGGGAAAATTTTATAGTGGAAAAAAGGAAAGTTCTAATGCTCTGATTAAAGGTCATTGGCATGGGAGAGTTGGAGGCGGGCTAACTAGAAGCAGTAAATGGTTTGGGGAGCACACCTGGCTTTCTGTGGTTGATCTTAGTTAGAAATAAGTACAAAAAATAGGAAAAATGGCAATTATGGACCAAGTCCTGATCATCCTGGGCTTCTTGCTACAGCGGTTGTTGGTCAGATTCCTATTATCAGATATGGTCTGGCCGTTGTGCATTTGTATAGTTAGTCTCTCAATTTTCACAACTGTCAGGTCTGTTTTTTGTGGGTTTTTTTTTATCTCCATTTTAAATGGCAAAGAAACAGGAGCATAGAAAAATTAAAAAACTTTCCCAAGATCATAAGTTTAGGTAAATGGAGGAGCTTAGATTTGAATTAAGGTCGATCTGATTGAAAATCCTTGCTCTTAACCACTACTTTAGCTGTTTTACAATAAGAAATGATGTTTTAAAATAATAATAATACATTATATCTATATATCTCCAAGGCTTTTTGCTTTTTTTGGGTCAACTTTCAAAAAACATTTGGAAGATTATTCTGCACGTTACACAAACATGGCCTTTTGGAAGAATCCTAGAGAGTTGAGTTAAAAAAACACATGCTTCTCTATACGGCTACATTATTTTTAGCATATGTACTCTTAGAAAACTTTTAATTTTTCCTTTTATGAACAGAAAATAAAAATCTTATATTTTCTTTATAAAAGTATTCATTTCCTCACATCATTTTAATTTTGTTCCTCAAAGTAATTACAAAGTATATATTTTAAAACTACCAGAATTCCTTCCATAATATTTTTAAATTTCAATTTTGGTAGACAGAGTAGAAATGTAGAGAAAGTACAGAAATTCTAGTTCAGTTCATAAGTTCTTATTAAAATGGACAACTCAAAAATATTAGTCTGGTGATTAGATATTTTCAGTCACTTAAAAATATTTAACTTTTTAAATAACACCATGAATAAAAAGATTTCAAGCAGATAATGTATTTCATAAATGAATACAGTTTTAAATCAGACATATTTCATTGCTTTTCTTTCACTTATACAGGCATCTTTTTGTTAGGCTTATGAGATGAAAAGGACAGTACCTAAATATGTTGATATAAAAAGGGATTTCAAAGACATTATTTTAGCTACAGCATATATTTCCATGCTTGTAGTAAAGAAATATAAGTCTTAAGAGAAATTATATTTTAAAAAATAAATTTCCTTGTAAGAGGTACATGCAGTTTATAGTAATTTAGATGTTCACCTTAATATCCCTGAAATACTTTTTCTCATCTAAGCAACCACTCAAATTAATTTCATTACCAATGAAAGAGAATATTTAGATCCAAGGAACAACTTTCATCAATTCCTTTAGTAGCAAAGGGACTTTTGACTTTGATGCATTGTATATAGAAGTGGTTATGTGTCTAGTATTCTCATTTCAACCTCCATCTATTTAAAAAGGGAAGTAAAGGTACAAATTTCTACAATATTAAAATGAATTTAAATAAATAACTTAAAAGAGAGGTGTGACCTACTTAGAGTTTCATGATCAGGATATAAATTATACTATAAAACTTTTTTGAGCTTAAAATGAGTCATGATAACTCACATAAATAATAGGTTAAACGCAGGTCTTTTATTATTATTCCTAAGATTATAATAATAGATGACGAGTCACATGTCCTTCTTTCGAAATAATGCCTAAAACCTGAGGTTATCATTAGGTATTATCCGAAGTCTATTCTCATTGAAGAATAAACTTGGAAAATGTGATTTACTTTAAAGAACAGCATAGATCACCTCCTATATATTAAAACTGATTTATTTTAATGTTTGAGACAAAAGCAGACCTCTTCATATATTAGTTTTAGCATAAAGCAAGGTAAATATAGGAAGTATTTTATGAGGACTTTTACTATTTTTATATAAGATTAAGTTTTCAACTGAATAGACTATTTAATAGACTTTTATCCTCTCCTTAGGACATTGTTTTATCATATGAGCTGAGGATGTGTTGAGAATTAGAAGAGAGGAAATTAGAATTTGCGAAGAAAAAAAAGAAGGATGAAGATGCATAGCAGGGTTTGTATTTTTGAAATACACCCCCAAAAGTTAACATAAGTTCAAGAACGTAATTTTGCAATGGAGTCAGGGAAGGACTGATATTTATATAAGAGGAGTTAATGAAGAGGGCCAAGAATGCACTGCTATTACTTTTGATGTCATAAAGTCATCATGGGTTGAGTTAATGAGATTTTGTCTAGTGGGAGAGAGACTGAAATCAACTTTGGATACAAGAGCAAATCCATTCTCTATGAAAATGATAATTACCAACAGAAAGGATTTTTAAAGGAGCCTATGCAATAAAATTCTCTCCTTCAGTATTTTTTTTTTTTAAAGTGTGTATTTATTGTGAACTTAGCTCACACAGAACACTGTGAAATATGTAGTGGAAATGAATGTTACAGTCGCTGCCCTGCATCAAGTAAAATTATATGTAAATTACTGTCTCTTATACAAAGCAGGTTTAAATAAATAAGTGTTTTGAACAAATAATTAGAATTAATTAGGTCATGATCCCACAGAAAGAAAGCATCAGCTTCAGATATCTAGTTTTAAATTTCTCCTCTAATATTTACTAACTGTGGTATGATGTAGCATTTTTTTATATCCAGAGTTTTGATAAAAGCATATCTGGGGATACACTACCCACTTTAGTGTTCTGACATGAAAATATTTAGCCCTTTGCCTGGCAACCTGTATCTAGCACATAGTCCAGGATCAAGAAAATATTAGTATTTTTTTTCCTTATTTCATGGAAATTGAATATTGTGTTGGGCTTTCAATAGTGGATATAATTTTGAAAGGAGATGATATTGGAAGGGGAAGAAAAGTTGGTTTATAGAGCCACTCGAGGCTTACAATCTGAGTTTAAATTAATAGACAATTTAGTTTCTACTTTTTTCTGGCTGATATTTAATCATCTAAGGAAAAACAACAACAAAAACATACTCTAACATTGGCAAGGTTGGATGAATTCTCTTTTCTTATAGATTTTCTGTCACAGTCATCTTTCTCTAGACCAGGATCCCAATTTTGTAGGTAACACAAGTTTAAAAGCGAATCTCAGAAAGCGTGATAGTACTAGGACTATTATTATTCTGTACAATAGAAAAAACGTTCTGAAGTTAAAATGCATGGTTTTAATTATTAAATATTAATTCTGATCCATTTTTAATGTTGGGTGCTTAGATTTAACTTAATCTAGTTCATACTCTAGTTTAAATCAAAAACAACTTTGCCAAAAGCATGAAAATTCACATTTCATTTTCCCAAATATTTATTTTGTGTTTTAAAAATTCAAAAGAAAAGCAAAACTATATCCCCTTAGGAAATTATTTCTGATAGATTTTGAAAATTCTTAAAATTTTGGAATTTACTGAACTACAGATACCAGCCATTCTCCAAAGGATGAATTAAACACTAAACATGGAGGTGGAGGGAAAACTATTTTGACAAAATTCTCTTTAAATCATCTCATGCAGTAATTGATAACATAAATTATGTAAGCAATTTTTGTAAAGCAAATATTAAAAACACTGAACTTTTATAATGTGGCCCAGCCCAAGATTACTGGACAAGTTAGAAAGAGTGCAGGTTGAGTAATAAATCACAGAATTTATGTTAGTCATATAACCACTAATAATAATGATAAGGATGATAATAGTAACAGCTAACAAGAGCTTAACAATGTCATGTACAAAGTACAAAGAGTTTGTACTTTGCGCCTGGTGGTGTGCTATGCATTTACATGTACTACTACTTCAAATGAAATTATTTTCATTTCTATTTTAACCTGTGTAATCTCTAGCAATATCCTGCTACTGCTACAGGTTTGTGTTGCTCTGTGCCTGCAACTTTGAGTTTCTTTCCTTTGTGCTTCACTCATTTTTATTTATTTTTTATTCTGTTGGTATCATGTTCAGAGTTTCCCACAGCTTGTAGAAAGTAGGAGGGTTGCAAATAGCATGAGGAAAGTGAGGCACTCATCTTGGGTATAAAATCTAAGGGGGAACCGAAAGCTCAGTCAAGAGGAATCGTACTTTGCTGCAATATTTTTTTTTTAAATAAAAGTGAATGCAAGCCATCCATGATGAACAAAAATATTAAAATTTTCAGTAAAGACATGCTCAGCGAATGCCATACTGGAGCTAAGACAAAAGGAAATATCAGAAATACTGATGTTCAGTATGGAGTTTTTGCATCCCTATTTTTTTTAATTGTGCATGAAAATATTATTGTTTTTGACACCTTTAAATCTTGTGTCTGAGGTGAGTCTCACTGGCTTCACCCAAGGTGCCATCTCTGTGGGCAGTTGTTTTCATACATGGTTTTTATCACAGTTGGAGTGACCTAGATATTTCTCAAATGAAGCCTTTTGCCATAAAAGGGGAAAATATGCCTAATTTCCTGCATAATATTATCAGAACAACCCAGACTCTGCAATAAAAGCATACACTGTTTCTCCTGTATGTTCTGTTTCTCTACTTTAAGGTACTAGCAGGAGAAGCTAGGCAAGGAGAAGCTTGACTCAATGTACGTTAGTTATGCAAGTATTATAGAAGAGGATTGATCACAATAGAGTAATATTTCTAAATAACAACTACTATTTCTCAATAAACGATTGCTGATTAAAATTCAAAGATTAAAAAAAAAATAGATCAATTATTATTTAAACCTCCTAGACTCATTCCCAATGATATACTCTCTAATTTATTGACAGCATGAACATTCCAAAAAGAGATTCAAAAAGAGATCAAATAATTTCAAAAAAACCCTCAGGTTTCAGATGCCCGGCTTTATTTCAACTGAAGAACAAATTGGTTATAATGATTTGCACAAATGCCAGTCACAGAGACTCGGGACCATTTACTGTCTATCTCTAGTAGTTTTTGAACATAAAAGACAACAGTAAGAAGTCATATATCCTCCCAGAAATACAAAGTCGGGGAACAAAGGTGATTACGGCATAGTCCGTGCTCTTGAAGAGTTTAAACCTTGATATGCGTATATAAGTCTTTTTTTAAGGAAAAATCAGAATAAATTTCTGTCTTTTTTTTGACATGTCTGAAATTCATGTAACAGATGAATTCTTTTAAATAATTTTCTAGCACTGTGGCTTAATGGACATTTTGAATGTAGATTATTATAGTTGAATACTAGGTGAGAAGTTCTGATAAGCATGAAATAAAATTCCCATTGTTTCTTAGAATTCCAAGTGTGGTTCTCCATATCCCTAGATTTACCTTAACAATCTTCATTCCCCATCTATTTGCTGTGTATTTTGCAGAAAATGTAAAGATAATTACTATGGTACTTTTTAATGTGAACACAAAGAAGGAATTCATGTTTTCTCAATACCTACTATGGGCCAGGCACTGTGGTAGGAAAAGTCATGTCTTATTTATCTCATATGATTCTCACAGCAATCCCAAAACCTCCGTATTATTATCTCTATTTGATATTAAAGGAAATTATGTTACAAAACAGTGAAGGGATTTGTTCAAGATCATACAGTCAATGGATATCAGAGTTTCTATCTAGCCATGTCCCAATATGTCTATCATATTTTTGTGCAGACATGGCCCTACATATCCAGAAGTGAATGGGTCACTCCAGGAAGTGTCAGGGAATAGAGAGAGAGCCAAATTGTTTGGGGGTAGAAAGTTACTCTCTGCCTGTGAACAGGCAGCAGAAGAGAGGACACCTGAGAAAGAAGAAAGAAGATGGTCACAAGGAGAGAAAAGAAATTTTGTTTTTAAATAAATAATGTGTTAGGAAGATACTATCTCTGCATTAAAAGAAGAAGAAGAAGAAGAACTGTGGAATGCCATTAACTTCTAATGTCATTAGAAGTTGCTTTCTACTAGCATTTTTACTTTAGGAAATTGTTCTCTAATTAATCCTTGTAATATGAAAGAGTTAAAGATCTCTGACTCACTGTTTTGGATTTGTTCTATATTAAGAGAAAGAGCTCATTAACACCTACTTACTATAAAACAATCTAATGACTTTCACTGTACAACAAATGTTTTACCTAGATATGAGCTTCAAAAAAATGAATAAATTGAGAACACACTGAATAACATTTAAATCCAATTCAAAAAATCTCTTTAACTGCCAATTATTCCTTATTACTCTTGGCAATAGAAATACATAAAAGATCGTGTACCTACATTCAAAGAACGTATTTAGCTTAATTTAATCAACAATGTGGAAGAAAACATGAGTAACTGCAAAATAAGACAAATACTATAGACAATAAGAACTATGACCTCAGAGAAAGAGAAATCCTCGTGAGCAATACTGAACACCTGAACTCCTAGCTTAAGAATATTGCTGGTTAGATCAAATGTCTTTCTTTTTCTTTGATTCTTTCCTTTTAATAGCTATATTGAGATATATTGATACACAAAAAAATTGCACATATTTAATACATACAATTTGATGAGTTTCAATATATGCAAACACCTGTAATACCATCCCCACAATCAAGATAAGAGACATATCCATCACCTTTACGTTTCCTTATATCCATTTTTTCCTTTCTTTTTTAATTTTTAAATTACAGTTGACATTCAATATTATTTTATATTAGTTTTAGGTGCGCAGCATAGTGCTTAGATATTTATATAATTTATGAGGTGATTAACTCCATTAAGTCCAGTATCCACCTGACGCTATACATAGTTATTACCATATTATTCACTATATTCCTATGCTTTACTTTACATCCTCATGACTATTTTGTAATTACTATTTTGTACTTCTTAATCCCTTCACCTTTTTCACTCAGCGCCCCAACCCCCCCTCCCATTTGGCAACCATCAGTTCATTCATGTATTTATGAGTCTGCTTTTGTTTTGTTTGTTCATTTAGTTTGTTCTTTAGATTTCACATATAAGTGAAACCATATGGTATTTGTCTTTCTCTGTCTGATTTATTTCACTTAGCCCTTATGTCCATTTCTTTTTCATTTTTTGTTTTATGATAAGAACACTTACCTTGAGGTTTACTGTTCTAACAAATTTTTAAGTACACAATAACGGATCGCTTACTATAGGCCCCATGCTGTACGGCAAATCTCTAGAATGAATTCATCTTGCATAACTGAAATTTTACGCCAATTAAACAACTCCTCACATCTTCTCCTACTCTCAGTCCCTGGCAACCACTGTTCTAGTCTCTGCTTCTATGATTTTGATTATTTCAGGCATCATTTTTTTATCCATCCACATGTTGATGGCCATTTGGGTTATTTCCTTCATTTGGTTATTGTGAACAGCAGGGGGCGAACATGGCAACACAGATGCCTCTTTGAGATCCTGATTTAAATTCTTTTTGGTAGAAGCCCAGCAATGGGATTGATGGATCATATGCTAGTGCTAGTTTTAATTTTGACTGTTGTCTATAGTTGCTGCATCATTTTACTTTCCCATTAACAGTGTAGAATTCCAATTTCTCTATATTCTCGTCAACATTTGTCATCTTTTTTTTTCTGTTATTTGTTTATTTGTTTGGCCTCTGAAAGGCAATATCAGAGAATAAGAATATAAACCATAGACTGGGAGAAAATCTTTGCAAAAGACACATACCATAAAGGACTACTATTCCAAATATGCAAAGAATTTTAAAACTCAACCATAAGAAAACAACCTGATTAAAAAATGGGCCAAAGACCTTAATGGACACCTCTCCAAACAAGACACACAGATGGCGAATAAGCACATAAAAAGATGATCCACATCAGATGTCACCAGAAAAATGCAATTTAAAACAACAAAAACAATCGGATACCACTAGAAACCTATTAGAATGACCCAAATCCAGCACACTGACAATATCAGACGATGACAGGGATGTGGGGCAACAGAAACA
Source organism: Rhinolophus sinicus (assembly GCF_057876585.1). Classification (NCBI taxonomy): domain Eukaryota; kingdom Metazoa; phylum Chordata; class Mammalia; order Chiroptera; family Rhinolophidae; genus Rhinolophus; species Rhinolophus sinicus. The sequence continues at coordinate 157,402,398 of NC_142514.1, read as the reverse complement.
CTCATTCATTACTAGTGGGAGTGCAACATGATACAGTAAATTTAGAAAACAGTTTGGTGGTTTCTTACAAAACTAAACATAGTCTTACTATATGATACAGCACTTGTGTTCCTGGGTACTTACTCAAAAGTATTGAATACTATGTACACAGAAAAACCTTCACACATGTTTATAGCATAATTGCCAAAACTTGGAAACAACCAAGATGTCCTCAGTAGGTGAATGGATAAATAAAATATGGTTCATCCAGACAATAAAATGTTATTCAGCCTAAAAAGAAATGAGCTATTATTTCAAGCCATGAAAAGACATGGAGAAACCCTAAATATTTATTACTAAATGAAAGAAGTCAATCTGAGAAGGCTACATACTATATGATTCCAACTATTAATATATGTCATTCAGGAAAAGATAAAACTATACAGACAGTAAAAAACAATCAATTGTTGCCAGGGGCTGGGGGTGGGGGGGGGCGGTGAGGGGAAGGGAAGAATGGGCAGAACACAGATTTTCAGGACAGTTAATACCATAATGATTGACACATATCATTATACATTTGTCTAAACTCACAGAATGCACAAGAGTGATCCCTAGTGTAAACTATGGACTTTGGGGGACTATGATGTGTAAATGTAGGTTTATCCATTGTAACAAATGTACCACTTGGGTGAGAGATGTTGATAATGGGGAAAGCTATGCATGAGTGGGGGTAGGAGGTATATAAAAAATCTCTGTACTTCCCCCCTGCATTTTGCTGTGAACCTAAAACTGCTCTAAAAAATAGTCTTAATTCTTTTTTTTTTTTTTAAATGCCACTCAGGCCTTTCCTGAGAAAGCAGTATGGTCTTAAAGGAAGGAGAGACACAAAATATATGAGATTTTAGATACCAATGTACAACATATGAACATTAACATAATTAGATTTCAGAACTGCTTCTTGCATTTTATTTTACATTTTAATTACTTCATTTCCATTCAGTTGTACTTATTTTAACACATTCAAAATTATGTTAGTTAATAAATCTGTGACTATTCTTAAATTTACAGTGGGTGAAATATTTGAATATTTTTGCTACTGAGCAAATCAGAAGTAACCTCCACTGTAACATTTATTAGATTTTGCTTTTAGAATCCTTATTTAGCATATCTTGAATTACATAATGTAACTGAAAAAATATTACAGTTGAAACCTGATTTATCAAAGTAATAACTGACTTCAGTTTTATACTCTTACATCAGTGAAATAAAGGGTTTATAAAATATGAGTGCATTTGGAGGAGGAAAAAAAAAAACAATCTGTCTCATTGCACCTCCTTTACCTCTGAAATCAGTAGCTTACAGTCTTCAAATTATAGATAGCTTGCTTTTTTAAAGCAAAACACATATGCAGAACTCAAGGCATGGTGAGTAAGAAAGAGGAGTGAGTTAAGAAAGAAACATTCAAAGGATGTTTAAATGTTTGTAGATATTAGGAACCCTGGATGGAGAGACAAGAGAGGAGACAAAGATCCTGCCAGACACTAAGAACAAAATAGGTATAGGGAATCTCCACATGGAATAAAGACGGCCATTTTAAGAACTCACAATAGGAACGGCGGCAGCAAGGCGGACTTCTTGAGTTCTCCTCCGGATTGTACCAAAAACCGAACTTCTAATACCCATCAAAGGGCTCTCTGCCCATCCCACAGAATAGCTAAGAGATTCGTAGGAGAATTACTTGAAGGTGGGCAAATTGGGGGAGGAGGTGAAGAGGGAAGGGAGCGGACTGGAGATGCGGCCTGCATCTGCGGCTGCAGAGACGCAGAGGATCCCAGGAGGGAACAGAGACCACAAAAGCCAGGAGATGGATCTTTCCCTGCGTCTCACAGCTGGTCTCTCCCACCGAGAGGGCAGCATATCCAGCATTTGAGGTAGTAATCTCAGCGGAGACCTCCAGCTGGGCCCTAGGTCGGACAAAGGACATAAACTCCATACCTGGCACCCTCCCCCTACTCTCCAAACCCTACCCCTGCCCTTCCAGAGACTTAGGCTGGCTCCTGAACTGAGGAGTGGTGTCAGATGACAGAGGAGCAGTAGTGCTCAGGATCTGGGAAGACCGGTGTGCAGCTCTGACCCAGGGAAGAGGCTGAGAAGAGTGTGATATTAATGGGTTGGGAGAGAAGAGACTCCTCCACCCCCAGCCCCCACCCTTTCTGGCCTTCAGGAAGAGTGTGACACGGATGGGCTGGGAGAGAGAAGACCCCTCTATCCCCAGCCCCCACCCTTTCTGGCCTGCCTAGGGCAGGGCAATTACAACTGCGGAGGCACTCCCAGGTATCAACAGTAGGCGGCAGACGCAGCTCTGGGTTTTCAGCAGCTCAGAAATTTCCCGCCCGCTACACATACACACACACACACACACACACACAGAACAAGTGCCCTAAGACTCAGGAGACCTGGGCACAGGGCTGGTTGTGTTACTCTCAGTGCTCATATGTGCAGGCAAGAGAAGAAACTGTACTGACTTTGTAGAAACTACCATCCAGACCCCTTAGCCCCACGCATCTAAATCTGCAGTCCCAAGGTCACTCTGGGCACCAGGTGACCGGCTCTGTCTGCACAATACGCAGAGGACTCTTTAGTACAGCAGAGAACAACTGGAGATTACTTGGTGGGCTTAAGCCAAGACTGGCACTGCTTTTATTGTTTTGTTTTGTTTTTATATCTTTGATATCTTTGACTGTGTCAAGTGTGGGTTATCGGTTGTTTTTACATGTGAATGTATTTGTTCTTTTCTTTGTTGTTGTTGTTGTTGTTCTTGGTGATTTGCTTTGTTCTGAAATTGCCCTACACCAGGGCTCAGCTTAAGAGGCACAAAATTCAACACACCCAGAGGCCAACTCCAGAACAAACCAGAGAACTACCAGGTTTGACCTACAAGTGACACACCCAGAGGGAATTCTCTACAGGCACAAGAGCCCATAGAGGCCAAACCTCATTTAAGCGGTCAACCCTCACGCAGCAGAACATCCGATGTGGGCAGAGCCAAGTCTCACAACTAGTCAGCCTAGGTGTCAATCCCACCTACTCACAAGCTAAAAGCAATTAAAGATCAACTTTAACAGGACAATATACACAACACAAGAGTCACCTTTGGAGCACACACAGATGAGAAGAACGAAGTAGTGCAAGTCAAATATAAGGGACACACACTACATAAGATAACCCAGCAAAAACTAAGAACCCTAGGGGATCTACCTAATACATCGAAGCAAACACAGAGAGTCAGCCAGAATGGAGAAACAAAGAAACATGTCCCAAATAAAAGAACAGAAGAAACCTCCTGAATTGCGACGAAATGAAATAGAGGTAACCAACCTATTAGAGACAGAGTTCAGAACATTGATGATAAAAATGTTTAAGGAGCTTAGTGACAACATAAAAAAGGATAGAGAAATCATAATAAACAACCAGTTAGAACTAAAGAATACAATAACTGAAACAAAGAACACACTTGAAGGAATTACCAGCAGGTTAGATGAAGCAGAGGATCGAATCAGCGACTTAGAAAACGAGTTAGCAGAGATCACCCAAATGGAACAACAAAAAGAAAAAAGAATAAAAAACAATGAAGATGGTTTAAGAGACCTATGGGGTAACATCAAGCACAACGACATGCGCATCATAGGGATACCAGGAGGTGAAGAAAGGAAGCAAGGGATCGAGAACATATTTGAAGTAATAATGTCTGAAAACTTCCCTAACCTGGTGAAGGAAACCAACATACAAGCCCAGGAAGTGCAGAGAGTTCCAACCAGGATAAACCCAACCAGGCCCACACCAAGACACATTATAGTTATAATGGCAAAGGTTAAAGATGAAGAGAGAATCCTAAAAGCAGCAAGAGAAAGACAGCGGGTTACATACAAGGGAACTCCCATAAGACTATCAAATGACTTTTCTACAGAAACATTGAAGGCCAGGAGGGAGTAGCAGGAGATACTCAAAGTGATGGAAAACAAAGGCCTACAACCTAGATTGCTTTATCCAGCTAGGCTATCATTTAAAATTGAAGGAGAGATAAAGAGCTTCCCAGAAAAGGATAAGCTAAAGGAATTTATTACCACCAAGCCAGCATTGCAGGAAATATTAAAAGGGCTTCTGTAAACAGAAGAAAGATGAAAACAGTCTAACTACAAATTTTAAAAAATGGCAATAACTATGTAGCTATCAATAATCACTTTAAATGTAAACGGATTAAATGCTCCAATCAAAAGATATAAGGTGGCTGAGTGGATAAGAAAGCAAGACCTTTGTATATGCTGTATACAAGAGACTCACCTCAGATCAAAAGACACACACAGGCTGAAAGTGAAGGGTTGGAGTAATGTATTTCATGCAAATGGAAATGAGAAAAAAGCTAGAGTTGCAATACTTATATCTGACAAAATAGACTCTAAAATGAAGAATATATTAAAAGACAAAGATGGGCACTATATAATAATAAAGGAATCAATCCGACAAGAGGACAAACCCCTAGTAAACATCTATGCACCCAACATAGGAGCACCTAAATATATAAAACAAATATTCACTGACATAAAGACAGAGATCAACAGTAACACTATCATAGTAGGGGACTTCAACACACCTCTGACAACAAGGGACAGGTCTTCCAGACAGAAAATCAATATGGAAACAACGGCCTTAAATGACACATTGGACCACTTGGATTTAATCGATATTTTCAGAGCATTTCACCCCAAAGCTGCAGAATACACGTTCTTCTCAAGCGCACATGGAACATTTTCCAAGATAGACCGCATGTTAGGCCACAAAACAAGTCTTGATAAATTTTAGAAAATTGAAATCATACCAATTGTCTTCTCTAACCACAGTGCTATGAAATTAGAAATGAACTACAGGAAAAAAACTGGAAGACACACCAATTCATGGAGACTGAATAACATGTTACTAAATAACGAATGGGTCAACCATGAGATCAAGGAAGAAATCAAAAGATATCTTGAGAGAAATGAAAATGAAAACAGGATGACCCAAAATCTATGGGATACAATGAAAGCAGTCCTAAGAGGGAAGTTCATAGCATTGCAGGCCTACCTAAAGAAACAAGAAACATCACTAATCAACAGTTTATCTTCACACTTAAGGGATCTGGAAAAAGAACAACAAAATAAGCCCAAAGGGAGTACAAGGAAGGAGATACTAAAGATCAGAGTGTAAATACATGAAATAGAAACCAGAAAAACAATACAAAAGATCAATGAATCCAAAAGTTGGTTTTTAGAGAAGATAAAATCGACAAACCTTTAGCCAGACTCATTAAAAAAAAAGAAAGAGAGGACCCAAATTAATAAAATCAGAAATGAAAGAGAAGTGACAACAGATACCACAGAAATACAAAAAAAAAAATTTAAGAAATTATTATGAGCAACCATATGCCAACAAAGTTGACAATCTGGAAGAAATGGACAATTTTCTAGAAGCATACAATCTCCCAAGGCTAACTCAAGAAGAAACAGAAAACCTGAATAGACTGATTACCACCAGGGAAATTGAATCAGTGATCAACAATCTCCCAACAAACAAAAGCTCTGGACCAGATGGCTTTCCAGGTGAATTTTACAAAACATTCAAAAAAGAATTATCACCTATTCTCCTCAAACTATTCCAAAAAATCCAGAAGGAGGGAAGGCTCCCAAACACTTTTTATGAGGCCACTGTCACCCTGATCCCAAAATCAGACAAAAACACTACACAAAAAGAAAACTACAGGCTGATATCTCTAATGAACATAGATGCAAAAATCCCCATTAAAATATTAGCGAACAGAAGTCAGCAATACATTAAAATGACCAGACACCAGGATCAAGTGGGATTCATCCCTGGTATGCAAGGGTGGTTCAACATCCGCAAATCAATTAATGTGATACACCACATTAACAAAATGAAAAATAAAAATCGTATGATCATATCAATAGATGCAGAAAAAGCATTTGGCAAAATCCAGCAGCCATTTATGATAAAAACCCTTAAGAAAGTGGGAATAGAGGGATCATATCTCAATATAATAAAAGCTATATATGATAAACCCACAGCTAACATGATCCTCAATGGGGAAAAACTAAAACCATTCCCCTTAAGATCAGAAACAAGGCAAGGTTGTCCACTTTGTCCACTTCTATTCAACACAGTGCTGGAAATTCTAGCTACAGCAATCAGACAAGAAAAAGAAAGAAAAGGTCATCCCAATTGGTAAGGAGGAAGCAAAATTGTCATATGCAGATGACATGATACTATATGTAGAGAACCCTAAAGACTCCACCAAGAAATTATTAGAGTTGATAAATGAATTTAGTAAAGTAGCAGGATACAAAATTAATATTCAGAAATCAGTTGCATTTATATATACCAATAATAAACCATCAGAAGGAGAAATTATGAAAACAATACCATTTACAATTGCTTCAAAGACTATAAAATACCTGGGAATAAATTTAACCAAAGAAGTGAAAGATCTGTACTGAGAAAATTATAAGACACTGAAGAAAGAAATGAAAGCAGATAAAAATAGATGGAAACACATCCCATGTTCATGGATAGGAAGAATTAATATAGTTAAAATGTCCATACTGCCTAAGGTAATATACATATTCAACGCAATTCCTATCAAACTACTAATGATGTTTTTTCACAGAAATAGATAATATAATCCTAAAATTTATATGGAAGCGTAAAAGATAGCCCGGATAGCCTCAGCAATCTTGAGAAATGAGAACAAAGTGTGAGGTATAATGACACCTGACATCAAATTATACTACAAGGCTACAGTAATTGAAACAGCATGGTACTGGCATAAAAACAGACACATAGATCAATGGAACAGCATAGAGAGCCCAGAAATAAATCCATGCCTATATGGTCATTTAATCTACGACAATGGAAACAAGAATTTACGGTGGGGTAAAGACAGTCTATTCAATAAACGGTGCTGGGAAACCTGGACAGACACGTACAAAAAAATGAAGCTGGAACACCTCCTTACACCATATACAAAAATAAATTCAAAATGGCTTAAAGACTTAAATGTAAGACCTGAAACCATAAAATTCCTAGAAAAAAATATAGGAAGAAACTTTACAGACATTACCCAGAGTACGATTTTTACTGATATATCCTGTCGGGCAAGGGAAGTAAGAGAAAAAATAAACGTGGGATTACATCAAACTAAAAAGATTTTTCACAGTAAAGTAAACCTTCAATAAAACTAAAAGGGATCCTACTGAATGGGAAAATATATTTGCCAATGATATATCCAATAAGGGGTTAATATCACAAATTTATAAAAAACTCACTCAACTCCAAAAAAAACAAACTACCCAATTAAAAAATGGGCAGAGGACATGAAGAGATAGTTTTCTAAAAAGGACATACAGATGGCAAACAGACATGAAAAAATGTTCAACCTCACTAACCATCAGAGAAATGCAAATAAAAACCACAATGAGATACCACCTCACCCCAGTCAAAATGGCTATCATCAATAAATCAACAAACAACAAGTGCTGGCAAGGATGTGGAGAAAAGGGAACCCTTGTGCATTGTTGGAGGGATGGCAGATTGGTGCAGCCACTATGGAAAACAGTATGGAGGTATCTCAAAAATCTGAAAATGGAACTACCTTATGACCCATCAATTCCACTCCTAGGTATCTATCCGGAGAAATCCAAAATGCTAATTCAAAAAAATTTATGCACCCCTATGTTCATTGCAGCACTACACACAATAGCCAAGACATGGAAACAACCAAAATGCCCATCCATAGACAACTGGATTAAGAGACTGTGGTACATTTATACAATGGAGTATTATGCAGCCATAAAGAAAAATAAAATCTTACCATTTGCAACAACATGGATGGACCTAGAGAACATTATGTTAAGTGAAATAAGTCAGACAGAGAAAGACAAATACCATATGATCTCACTTATATGTGGAATCTAAAGAAAAGAATAAATGAATGAACTAATCAGAAACAGTTTTAGAGACATAGAAGAAAAACAGGGTTGCTAGATGGGAGGGGGGTGTGGGGATAAGCGGGAAGGTGAGGGGATTAGAAAGCACAGTCAGCAACCACAAGACTGCCACAGGATCACAAAAGTTAATTTGCGGAATGTAATCAATAATGTTGTAAAGATTTTGTAGGGTATCCGATGGACACTTGTCTTGTTAGGGAGACCACCTCAGGGAAGATGTAGATGCCTGACTACTGTACTGTACACCTGAAGCTGAAGCTGAACAATAATGAATGTCAACTACAAGCTTATATATATATATGTGTGTGTGTGTGTATATATGTATATATATACACATATATGTATGTACATATATACATATGTATATATATATATATATATATATATATATATATATATATATATATATATAAACTTGTAGTTGTATATAGTTACAAGAAGCAGAGTACAGCATTAAGAATAGAGACAGTGGAAATGTAATGGCTGTGTGCGATGTCAGAGGGGTAGTGGATGGAAGGAGGGGGTTTGACACAGTGTGAGGGATATAAATAATAAATGTCTAACTATTACATTATTTTGTGCACCAGAAACTAATTTTAAAAAATTAAATTAAAAAAAAAAAAAGAACTAGCATGCCCCATATCCAATGTTTTGTTTTTATGCTTTACAGATGTAACTTTAAGGACCAACTCTGAAACAGGCCTTACAATCCCCCAGTTATTGTTTCCAAGTGGAAGCAACAGTGGAAGTCACAGGTTCCAGACACTGTTGCCTCAGGAAAGAGAAGAGCTACCTGATCCACAACTGTCATTGTCTGAGCAAAACTTAAAACTTCATTGTGTTCAACTATTGTGATTTCAGGATGTATTTGTTAGAAGCATAACCTTCCCTACCTGATTAATGCTGTTAACATACTGGGGAATGGTGGCATTAATGTGATATTTAGGAAAGATAATGCAAGTAGAATAGCCTAAGTACCCTTGAGATAGAAAATCATCCATAAACTGATCTCAGTCAGTAGAATTGGTACCTTGGCATCTAAGGCGACAAGGAGAAATGCAAGCCATTTCAATCATCCCTAGAATGATGTACACAGATACTGGCTTCCTACATGACATGGGCTGGTGTTTAAAACACGAGTAACCTTGATGACTGGGTTCAAGAATAATAGCCTGCATGTACTGAGGTATTTTAACATGTTTGTTACTGTGTTAAGCACACGGCATTCATCCTTCAATTTAATGCTCACAAAACATTTTAGGATAGCTGTTATCATTATCTCCATTTTAAGTTTCAGAAACTGAAGCTTAAAAAAGAGGTTAAGTAACTTGTCCCAAAAAGGTGGGACAGAATCTTGAACCTGGGTCTTTGAAAGTTAAACAATGAACTCCTTCTAATCACTTCACACACTGCCTCTTTAGTACCTAAAGGTATAGCAGGTAAGTTAAACCTAGGATCTTCTAATCCATAGCCAGACATATGTTCCATTGAACCACTGGTCTTGGATACTAATGTACATATACTTATGTATATATACATTATGTGTAGAATGTATATATACTTATATATACTATCTCTTCACATTCTTTTAATCTGTATAAAAAGTTCTTCAAATCACCTTAATCATTAACAGTGAACAGATATGATGGCTACTTGATTTTTAAACCTCACCACTAGGAAGTTAAAATAACAATGTCTACTCAGCCATGGAAGGGAATGAGTTCTCACCATCTGTGGTGTCATGAATGGACCAGTAGGGTTTTGTCCTGAGTGGAATATATCAGACGGACGAAGACAGATGCAATGTGATTTTACTTACATGTGGAAACTAAAGAACAAAATAAACAAACAAACAAAACAGAAACAAACTCATAGATACAGAGAACATATTGATGGTTGCCAGATGGGAGGGGGATTGGGGGTGAGTGAAAAAGGTGAAGACATGAAAAAGTACAAATTGGGTGCTACACAGTAGTCATGGGGATATAGGGGATATAGTGTATAACCTAAGAAATATAGTCAATAATATTGTAATAACTGTGTATGGTGTCAGATGGGTATTAGATTTTTCAGGGTGATAGACGGGAGGGAGTTGGTGGCAGGGTGAAAAGGTGAGGGGATTAAGAAGTACAAACTGGTGGTTACAAAATAGACATGGGGATGTAAAGTAAAGCATAGAGAATATAGTCAATAATATGGCAGTAACTGCATAGTGCCAGGTGGGTACTAGACTAGTCAGGGGGTTCACTTCTTAAATTATATAAATGTCTAACTACAATGCTGTACAACTGAAATTAATATAAAATAAGACTGAATGTCAAAATAAATAAAGTGTAAAAAAATAACAATGTATATATTTTCCCAAAATTGTCATGCCCCAGTTAAAATTTTCCGTTTTTGTCATTACTTTCTGAATAAAATCCAGACACCCACACCATGGTATTCAGGGCGCTGTATGGTTTATGCCTGATTATATCCAACCTTATTTCCCTCCCATTCTCCTATTACTTGCTACATTCAACTGTATTATCCGTTTTTCTAATTATTGAACCCTCTCAACTCATTTCCCACTGAAATCCTTTATACTCTCTGTTCCCTATGCCTGGAGAACATCATTTTCCTGGCTCTTCAAATGGCTGGATCCTTCTCAATACCTAGGTTTCATAGCTATTTTTCCTGGATAACTAAGTAGTTGGCTTGTATATGTCTTTCTCTTTGAATTCTCCTTTGAATCCCTGTAACATCTTACTAGTTCCCTCACGGATTTCCACATGTTCATTTTATATTTGTATTAGAATTATAATTTTATAATTCAAAGTACCTTTTAACAAAAGCCCTCACTGTGTATTGGGCCCTATTTTAGGCATTTTAAATTTATTAACAGATTTAATTATTTTAATAATACAATGAAATAGTTTATCTATATATCTATCTATCTATCTATCTATCTATCTATCTACCTACCTATCTATCTATCTATATATTTTTTTTTTTTACAGATAAGGAAACTGAGACCAGACAAGTTAAATAATGTGTCAATGCTCAAACCAGCTTTAAGTGACAGAACTGGGATTTCAATCCAGGCAGTCCAGCTCTATACTTCCTCTTTTTGACTTCTACACTTAATTATTATATAGATGCTATATGACCAGGTTTTAAAGCCATAGAATGAATGAGATCTCTTTGGTAGGGAGTGTGGATAGAGATGGAAAGAATACCAAGGATCAAGTTCTGTCACTGAATCCATGAGGAGATAGTATATCAAAAAGGAAAGTGCTGTGAACGCTGAAGTCCAGAAAGAACAGGAAAGGTATCTATTAGATTTGACAACTTGGATGTCTATTTTTAACAGTGAAAAGAGTATTTTAGCGGGGTTTAGGGAAGTCATGTTGAATTGAGTTGAAGAGAAAATGGAAAATGGCGTGGGCAGCATAAATAGATAAGTCTTTAGAAAAAGATTTTTCCTTTTTCTGTAAGAGCAAATAAATTGATTGTTTGAGGGAGATGTATGAGTGTTCAATAAAGTTTTTAATTAGGTTCTTTATGTAACAAATGATCTGCTATATCCATCAATTACTGAGAGAGTTGCATACATACAAATAGCCTAATATACTGTGGGTTTCTACATTTTTTCTTGTAATTCTGTCAACATTTACCTTAATGACTTCCAAGACTGTTGGTAGGAAACTGACCGTGAATATCATGACACTCCATGTACTAAGTGTACAAATAGGCTTCATTAGTTGAATGACTATGGAGGACAACTAAACAGGGAACTGAGCAAGAATGTTGGTAGCAGCAGCTAGCAACTTTGCAACAAAATGGACTTGGGTATTGGGGAAAAGTGATTCTCTGGACCCACGAGAAATTAAGTTCAGCACAGTCCTTCCCTCCGGAGAAGATATCCTTGATCTTATTCAAGGGGACTCTAAGCAGGACTGGCTACACCATGGGTAGGTCTCAGACTGAATGAATATATGAGGTCTTTTGTTCATAAATTATGAAGAACTCTAAAATGGTGACAGCAGAGCTCTCAGAAAACATTGAGTTCTAGCTCGATTTTAGCTTGACACATAACGATATATAGTCCATTTGGCAATGGATAACATCTAGAGAAAAAAATTGATGGAATATTCTGAATAAAAAATTGGCCAGTAGCACCCATAACTACCTGAAATAGAATCTCTGGAAAAGACATGTCTTTTTTCCTTAGAAATGTCAACACTAACAAAATAAGTACACCTATGAGGTCATTGCTTTGTTTGCAAATATAGATCTAAAAATGTCCTTTTCTAAAGTAAGCTTTTTTATTTCAGAAAAGTTTTAGATTTACAGAAAAATTGCAAAGACAGTACAGAGTTCCCATATGCCCCACCCCTAGTTTTGCCTATTGTTAACACCTTACATTAATATGGTATGTGTGTCACAATTAATGAACCAGTATTGTTCCATTATTAACTAAAGTCCTCATATTACTTATATTTCCTTATGTCCTCTTTATGTCTCAGGATCCTATCCAGGACACCTCATTACATTTAGTCTTTATGTCTTTCTCCTTTTGACTGTGACAGTTTCGCAAACTCCTTGTGTTGGATGACCTCGATGGCATTGAGGATAATGGCCAGGTATAGTGTCGCATAGCCACATTTGGAATGCATCTGCTATTTTGAGGTTATGTGTTTTGGGAAGGAAAACCACAGGGGCACATGGTCCATTCTCATCACATCACATCAAGAGTATCTGCTCTCACAATGATTTGTCACTGTTGATATTAACCTTAATCGTCTTGCTGAGGTAGTGTTCATCAGATTTCTTCCCTTTCCATTATGTCATCTTTGGAAGGAAGTCTTTATGCACAGCCCCTACTCAAAGAGTGGGAGTCTTGCTCCACCTCTTTGATGGTAGAGAATATACATAAAATATTTGGAATTTTTCTGCACAGGGGATTTGTTTATACTCACTCATATACTTACTTCATTATGTCAGGTGTCAGTATGGACACACAGATATTTATTTTATGTATTTTTGTTATAGTCCATGTTTTAGTTGGTTGTCCAGAGAAACAGAATCAATAGGATGTGCACATCTAAAGATATTTATCTTAAGGAATTAGTTCATGTGCTTGTGGCGGCTGGCAAATCCAAAAGCTGCAGGGCAGGTCTGCAGGCTTGAGACCTAGGGAACTATTCATGTTGCAGCTTTAATCCAGAGGCAGTCTGGCATTTACAGCAACTGGCTATTTTAGGGTAATAACTTTGCAGTTATTACAGTGGACAGAATTCATTAATTCATTGATTAAAAGTGCAGAAAATGCCTTATGTTTTTCTTTCTAAAGGGTTATAAACATTTTGGCACATCTTTATATGCACAAGGGTCAAAAATACCAAGTTAATGTCAAAACTGACTTCAAAATCATATATATATATATATATATATATATATATATATATATATATATATTCAACTGTATTTTTTGGTCTAGGTGTTTTGAAAGTATTTCTTTTGTGTCTATAATTATTGGCTCTGAAGAAATAAACTGTTTTGTAAAATATTTTTTAAAGAATTTCTAATTAAAGCTAATTTAATACTAATAGGCATTGAGTCCAATTTTTAAAACTACTGACTTTAGGTTCAATTCTTCCCTAAAGACTATCAATGTACATTGTTATAACCACATTGGTTAAAATAAAAAATTTGAAAGAAATAAAGTATAACTTAAAAATTATAATTTACATTCAATACAAGTAATTTAAAAGTATATATTTAGTTATACTAAATATAATTGATATTAACATAGTAATATAATAATTACATTAAATACAATTAAAAAGTATATTTCTAAAAGCATAGTTTATATTAAAATTTAGGTCTTATACAAATGCTCTGAAATGACTGCAAAAGCCTGGGTGTTCTCCACTGACTCTTTAGATTGGTTAGGAAACTCAGAATGGATAAGTGAATTAATTATTTTCATTTTCTGCCTCTGGTATCCTAAAATTATTCTCTTCCTTGAGGAAAACACCATAGTCGGTAATATGTACAAATGAAATTATTCCTGGCTGCAACTGTACTCTTTCTCTATGGAGAGAAAATTTAGTGTCTTTAACTATGAAAGACAGTGAACACATGCCCAAGAGTCTTGAGCAGATCTATCCCCATTTCAGCAAATTGGTTATAGTTGCAGGACAAATACAAGAGATACACTAGAAGCACTTTATTTAATACATACTAGCAAGATCAAGACTTCCTGCCCCTTAGAGAAAATACAGTTCAGTGAAATCAAACATATTTAGCCAACTTTTTCTAAAGTTGGAGCATTCATTAGTGCATACAGAATTGGTAATTGTAAACGTAAGTAGCTATTTTCTTCAGTGAACATCTGTTTGCAGATCTAAATGTGCTGGTTAATAGAAAGGGAGATAGTAGAAAAATGTTAGCATCTGTCTTTCGAAGATTTACCTTTGACACTTAATATACAATCCACAAACTTCCACTGTCACCTAGGCCCAATTTCCATGCCTTAAAAGCATTCTCTGTTTTAAAAATTGAGAAAGGGTAATCATATGTAGTCATAAGTAACTACCATATTCTCATCCCTCAGGAAAGAGCCTATGAATAATATAGAAATTTGAGACAAGATCCCTACTCTTGCCAGGTTTATAACACATTTAGAAAGATAAAAGTAAGTAGCTAAATCAAAACATTAATAACTCAAAAAACAGTTGTTTGTTTGCAAAGGACTCTGAGAACAAAGGATAGGGAATTTTGAGTTAGATAAGCTGAGTCTCCATGCCCAATGTAGTGGAAGTGGCAAAAGGAACTTGGGTTAATGAATCTGAGTACCCAGTTTCCACTGTGATACAAGGAGATAATGTTACTACTACATACTTTATTGTACTCTATCGTGAAATATTACGGGGAGAGTCACAGGTGGTTGAAGAGACACACCATCTTTAATTTCCAAATGGAAGAGATCCTTGTCTGTTTTCTTCACTGTCTTCTCATTCTCTTGACATTGTCTTTCACGGAGCAGAAGTGTTTTATTTTAATGAAGTCAAGCTTATCAATTCTTGCTTCTATTTATCATGTTGTGTTGTATCAAAAAAGTTATTGCCAGACCCAAAGTCATCTCGGTTTTCTCCTCTGTCACTTTCTAGGAGTTTTATAAGTTTTGCATTTTACATACAGGTCTCTGATCTATTTTGAATTAGTATTTGTGAAGAGTGTAAGGTCTACGTCGAGGTTTCTTTTCTTTTCTTTTTTTTTTTTTTTGCACATGGATGCCCAATTCTTTCATACTCATTACTTTTCCCTATTATTTAATACTTTGGTACTTACTATTACCAGGTACCAGACATTAAATAAGTATTTTGTAGTCATTAGCTTATTTAATCATGGCAACAATCCTATGTTGTAGACACTATTAGTATCCCCATTTTTACAAATGAGGAATCTATTTATTTTACTTAAACACACACACACACACACACACACACACTCACACACACTGCTACTTAGGGCTAAAAGCACACTTAGCACTTTAGAAGCATTAACTTATTTTTAACCCTAATACCAATGCTGTGAGATAAGGACTGTGATTTTCCACAATTTTTAGATGAGGAAACTTGAGAGACAGGGAGGTTAACCACTTCACACAAGGTATTAGTTACTGGTAGAGCAGGAGTTTAAACCAAGGCATTCTGGATCAACATTTACAGCACTTCAGTTACTTGTCTAAGAGTGCACAGATAATAACCGGTGAACAAATTTTAAATCAAGGTCTAACTACAGTATTACCATTAGACTCAAGTAAGAGGAGCCAGGGTCCTGGGTCCTGCAATTTAGAGGGCCCTTCTCTGCTCTTCCTTTCACCAAGCCCCTTCCCATGCACTTGGACCTTAGCCCCCTTTCAGTAACATACTACAAGCAACTAACACTGAGAACTGCTATTTCTCAGGCCAACCATGCCTGCTCCTGCTTCCACTGCTTGCGTGTCTCCTAAGAGCTTCCTACAGTATTGTATGTAACACCCCCTCCCCCCCCCGCCAGGTGTGAGAGGAATCTGAACAGAGCTTGGACATGCAATCTCAGGACTTTCACACATATTTACTGTCGGGACGGTTTTTTTCCTATGGGCACCGTTAGGAGCTCCATCCCCCTCCTCCTCCAATACTAATCGGAGCAGTCTCAGGTGGACACTGTAGTTAGAGGCCTTCCCGTCAAAACAATGTTGAGCGATCACAGCTGCTAGGGACGGACCTCCCTGGCACCCCGGCCAGATTTCTCCCCCAACCCAGAGGCCTAACCGTATAAAACAAAGCGCCCAACCCCAGTAAGTGCTCAGTCTTTGGGAACAATCCCACTGAGCCCGCTGGCGTAATAAAGCTGTGTTCTCCCTGATTTCTGCATGCCACTTGAGTCTCTCCGTCCTTGCCACTTTTCCTCAACATTACAAGAGACTTTATAATTCAGGCCACATTCAGCGGTGAGAAGAAGAGTGGACCATGTTGCAGAGGCCAACAGCCTCCCCTTTTTGTGCTGCCATGTTTCAATGAAAACTCCAAAGATTTTGAGCACTAAATATGGCCTTCCAGGTCATTATGAAGAATATTTGGAAAAGGTAAGGAGATATAGCATAGTTTATCAGTTTCTTAATTTTGTAACATTCACCTATTTAGACATGTGGCCTCCCTCCATCTAGACTCTTGCCTGGGTCCCACAAATTTTAAGAATGGACCTGTGGAATTCCAATAAACACTAATTTCTAATCCTTATACTATTCTGCTTCTTTTCCACAATCTTTCACAAGGTTTTATTTGTGGAATTTGGCAATGAAATGCCCTTACTACAGATTTATGTGATACTATATAATGTGTATGGCATCATAAGTTTTGCTAAGATATTCCATTGTGTTACCAATCCATCATATTCAAATTATTTTAGTAATAGTAAAGAAATAGTATATCATTTGATCTGAAAAACGCTTACAATTTGCAACAAAATGTAACTTCAGAGAGAAAAATCAATATTACATCAGCTCAGAGTTTAGCAAGAATATATGAAGGAGTCACACATGCTAAGACTAGCCACAAAGAATACAGAAGAAAGGACAAGGACACAAAGCCAAACTTTCTGATTAGAGATAGAATTCTCAATAAAAAAAAAACTAATCCTTTCATTACAAGTTAATGTATCTCTGTTTTGAAAAATGGGTTTTGAAAAGCCTAGTCTCACATGAGTAAAAGCGATACTCACAGTCAACCCAGTAGATTAAGGCCATATACTTTGGGAAAGGAAAGAGCAATTACTGAAAATTTTCAGATACTTTTAGTAGTCATTTAAAAGCTTTCTATCTGATCATTTTTAATACCTTTCTATTGGAAGATTTTTATTTTATGAAGGTGAAATGGAAGTGCTGGTCATATCTAGTTCTTTAAAAATGTTCCAGATTTTATAGGAAGAGGGCAAACTAGAATACTAAACTAGATTTCAGCTTTTTCTCTCCATATACTGTACTTTCTGAGCATGCTGCTATTTCCTGGTCCAGTTCAACGGCCTAGTTAGAAACACTGTGAGCTGCACTGATATTGAACAACACCTGTCTTCCTAAATCTCAGTCTTTGCAACAGGGATCATCACTCATCTCTATTTTACAGGGTAAATTCAGGTTATCGAGTTTGAGAATGACCCCTGGACAAGATTTCAATCTTGTTTTTATAAGCACATTCACTAAAGTTAACATCTGTCTCATAATGTCCAATATTCGTGCTTCACTGATGTATTCCTATGCCACTTTGGACTAATATTGACGCAAAGATCACAGAAGTAGAAAGCAGATTATGTTCACACCTCTATGGTCTCAATTCAGTTCTTGCAACCAACAGCATCCTCAACTCTAATTCCCTGGTTATTGTGTCTAAATTTGGATGTTGTGTTTCTTAATGTCTCAAATCACCAAATTTACTGCTAATAGTAATAGCTAACATTTACATAAAGCTTTTACTATGTGCCAGGCACACTTAAGCATGTTAACTCATTTAAATATTATAAGAACCCTATGAGATGGGTAGTATTATTCTTCTTCATTTTACAGATAAGCTCTTTGTTCTATCGTCCAGTTATCAGTTCCCCCACATTTAATTCAATTATGTACTCATTCAGCAAATAGTTATTGAGCCTCTGTTCTGTGCAAGACTGAACTGCGCACAGAGGGAACAACAACAACTATACACTTTCTCTTCTTTCACACAGAGAATAATCTAGTGGACAAAACAGGCAAATTAACCAACAGCTGCAGGATAAGTTCGAACAGATGCATAAAGAAAGTGCCTTAGGGTCACAAACAGGACCATCAGAATCATACCAGAAGGGTCTTGAAAGACTTCCGTGTATACGAAGCACTCAAGCTGAATTTAGAAGGACCATCTAGGAGTCAATTAGAGAAAAATGTTTGTGTGAGGGAAGAATGTGTGTGTGTGCATGTGTGTGTCGCAGATGACATTCCAGGCAGAGGAAACAATATGTGCAGCAACAATTTTCACTGTGTGTTAGCAAATTATTGATCTGTGGCAAAGCGTAATTTTGATGAGATGGAACTTTTAATCAAAAAGTTGGGGGTGGCAGGGATAGGAGTGGGGGAGTGGGGTGAGGGTGGGGGTGGTGGGATTACTTTGCTAGTGGGAGAGCCCAGCTTACTGCCCAGCAGCCATATCTCAAAGATTTATTTTTGCCCATACTAATCTAGCTGATCATAAATTTCACTGTGAGATAAAAATACGTTTTATGAGTTTATGAAAAACATAATAAAAGTTAAGATTACTGCTACAGTGAGTATATACCCTGAAAATGTAACTATTGGAGAGAGAGAAAAAGAGAGAGAGAGAGATGAGAAGGGGGATAGAAATAGATTCTAGGAAAAGATAGGAAGCTTTGCAATTGTTTCTAAATCGAAGGCTACGGTACATAAAGGTCTTCCAAAGCACTCAACTTGGAGATTCTTGTTGATAGTAAATTCTCTTCTCCAACCTGCTAGTTTCTTAAGATCTAATTGGCTCTAGTTTGAATAGATTTATTCTTTTCCTAATTACCTCTTGTTACCAACAAAGGATATAGATATGCCCCCACTGTTAAACAGGCAAAGCATGTTACTTTGTATAATAAATTCACATTAATTTTTACTTAATCCATCTATGACCACTATTCTTTCATGCAAAGAAAGCATAAGTAGGAGCTTTGCAACCACTGAGACCTTGTCTCACTCATCCAGGCAGTTCAGGCTAATCGCACCATCGCCATCCTCTCCATGAGGCCCTCACAAGGCTCTTGGTAACGCCCCATCTTGCTCTCTTACTTTCCCAGGACTGGAGTTAGACCAATCTGGCTTTCTCAACTATGGCTCATCCGTTCTCCATGACTCCCAGTGCAGGAAACACATTTTACAGTTTTCCAATGGAAAGTTTTGATCAAAAGTGGGGTCAGAAAATAGCCCACCCTACCCATCACCAATAACCTCTCCTCTCTTGGTCTTTTTCAATCTTAGAAGTGAATGAAGGGCTGCACGTGTTCGTAACAGTTTGTGCTCCATTCTGTTTGTGAGATACGTGTGGGTCCAAGGGAATGCGTTCGGTCTCACACTCGGTTTTGTCTCCTCAAAATACTCTAAAACTGAGCCAAGAAGAATTCCTTTCTGACATGTTATTACGTAAGAATCTGAAATTAAATCCAAACAATATGAATTTAAACATGTCTTTCAGAAATCTCCAACATTGTTGGATTATTCAAGCAATACTAAAATTAGGAAAACAAAATACTTTTCAGAAAGTATCCTTTAAATATCAGCACTGGGTTTTAGACCCTTTTTTGTACCCAGTAGGATAAAACTATCCAAAGAAATTGTTTGAAAATAAGTGAACAAAATTTTATAAAGCAAAAGCATGTTTATAAGAGAATCATAGAGCAGGAAGAGACTTGAGAAATCATCTTTTTCCTCTTATAATTTTGCTAAGACTGTCTTATAATAGCTTCTAATGAAGGGTAGTCTACGTTATTTAAAGTAATCATAAGTCACCCAACAGTGACACTGAAATAGTTAATAGCCATTAAGATGTGTAATAGTTCTACTGCTTCTAAGCAGGAAGTATATAATTTGATCTGAAAAATAGAGGTTTTTGCTTTTATAAATTCATAATCCCTTATCTGAATTCCTTGAGGGCAGATTGTTTTGGAGTTCAGAACTTTTATGATTTTAGAAAAGTAGTAAAGTGCATAATCTAAGTGTTACAATATATCCCAGCAGGGTCTGAAGCAGTCAGTATCCTCTGATCAAACACATTAATATACTGCAATGAAATGTGTGATTATTCACAATAAGTGGAGAAAGAAAGGCCATTAATAGATTCAGATCAGTTCATTTCAGGTTTTGCCATGAAATACATTATAAAATCTTTTAATTTTCTAAAACTTTACATTCTAAAACTATGGTTATAGGGTTGTGACCTCATATCACCTTGAAACAGAACACTTAGCCAACTGACCATAACACACAGAACACTCAATTTAAAGAGATATAAAAAATCTCAGAGCCACGTAAACAGAAAATGAAGTTATTCTCCAGTACTAAGTAACTAGTTGCACACTGGAAGGAATTTAAACTTTCTTGTCAATAAAGTGGAAAAAAAGACTGTTTCTCTGCTTTAAAGGGAACCGTAAGCAAGTGCACAGAAACTCCTGGGATTAAAATGGCAAGAGATGCACACTAAACAATGAATAAAACCTAGAAAATTGAAGGAGATATAATTTTCTGAACCACTTTGGTGAATGGATTTCATCCATTTTTCAGGAAAGTGAAAGAATGAAAATTAAAATCACAAACCTGTATCATATGTTATTGTTTTGAATATTTTTAAGTTAATGCTCTAGTAATCAGGGTAGTGGCCTCAATCTATACTGGGATTACTGGGAGTCAAGCCACTAAAGCCTGAGTTGAAGAATCTTTATATTTATTTGGATCATGCAGAATTCTTCTCAATTCCGCAGCTAAACACACCTCTAATGCCAGAGTAGGTCTGGTGAGTATAGTTCTGTAATGGATGTTGCCTATTGTCCTGCCAGATTCCTGTAAGCATGTGCCTCCTATTTTATAAGCATAAGATGTGAGATAACATGTAGAGATAGATAATTAATTAATAATAGGATAATTTTCATCCTGCCCAATTCCAAAAGAGATTGATGCTCAAAATTAAAGCACAGTTATGACAGACCTAAACAGTGGACATGAAGAAAAAACAAAGAATATAAAACGGGGAGTGGGGAGATGTAGAGGAAACAACATTAATTTTTCTCTAAAGAAAAGATAAAGTAATTGAGTGCAAAAATTTAACCAGGAGCTTCAAAGAAATCATGACCAAAATGATGGCTATAACTAAGCGCTTTCAGTGAAATAAGCTCGAGAGTCATTGATAGAATTTGGAAATTTCCCTTATTTTATAACTAATATTATGAGTTATTTGTATATAAAATAATTTTTGGCATAAAAGTTTTGTTTCTATCCTTTGAAATATCTATGGGCACTATATACAGATATAATAAGTTTGAAGAGGTCTATGTAGATTTTTAAAATTCCTATTCTGTCTTTATGTTGCCAAAAAACTTCAGAAGTCAGGTTTTTAAAAAAATAAACAGACAACAGTTTAATGTTGTCCACAGGGAAACGGGGGAAGTGGTAAGTAGGTGAGGGTAAAAGGGATCAACTACAGTGATGGAAGGAGAACTGAGTCTGGGTGGTGAGCACACAATGCAGTATATAAGATGATGTATTACAGAATTGTATACTTGAAATCTATAAAATTTTATTAACCCACATCACCTCAATAAATTTAATTTAAAAATGGCGTACTCAGAAAAAAAAAAAAAGAGAAAATACACTAAAAAAATGTGAGATGCAGAGAGTTGAGATCACTGGTCTAGATAGAAAGTGAGGCCAATTGGTTAAATTTTTACTATAATGAAGAATATTTATAAGGTAAGGACATTTCCATGCTCCCTTAGTAAAGTGCTTTATTGAGTGGTTATCAAAATTTAGTATAATTTAAATAATAAAAGAATACTGAAAAAAGTTACTTTTTGTGGTTCTTTTACATCAAAATAATTTTAAATAAAATTACTTTTTCAACGTGTTTAATGAAGAAAATAATACAATTTCAAATTTACTTACATCATTGAGTAGCCTTTGTATTCCCATGTTCCACTGTCTGAGTTTCTCAAGCAAGTGCACAGACATCCCACAAGATACATGACATGAGAAGCAACAAGATATCTAGTATGGTATATGCCTGGAGTATAAATTTTTCTGCACTATTTCAGAACAGTTAATTTTATGTTAAAACAAGACATATTTCAAATTAGAACGAAAACTCTACATGGTCTTTTAAAGTAAAATTCTATACTTCGAAGGATGACTGTGCTATTGAGAGGGAAACAAGTTACATTCCCAAAGGGGGGGTAGCCCCCAAGAATGACTCAGGAGAACTTGAGATCTTTCCATAATGGCATGATGTCCCTTCCCCCACCCCCAGCTAGAGGAAATAAAAATAATTAATGTTCCCATTTATGAAAAATTACACATTAAGGATAAAGAGAAAACTGCTCTTTTATTGTCTTTAGCACACAAAGTGAAAACAGGAATATCGTGTAGCCCAGTTTTTCAACTGCATTGTTTCCCTAAGCCCCCCATATATAGAATTTCTGGAGAGGTCCCTGCTCCCAGAACTCCTGGGGCCACAGTTTACTTTGTTCTAGAGAAACAAAAATGTAAGAAGAAAAATTTAAGATGTACCATGCTCAACCATATAATCTTCAAGGACAAGGTATCTATGTGATTTCTCTGTGTGTTCTCAGGACCATGTAATATCTGAGAGCAAATAAATACTTATTATAGTAAATTTTCTTCATTTCTCTCTACTTAATTATTCCAAACCCCCAAAAGATATAAATCCATTTTCAAACTTTTCACGAAACAAAAGTGCACACAGAGATCTTGAATTCAAATGATTCCCTTTCTTACTGGCCTTTTCAAATCAGGATGTTGTGACACTTTGCCACTTTGGGACGCAGCTATAGTGGCCTGAAGTAGTTTAAGGTCTATTGGGGGCTCCAGAATTTCTTAATCAGAGAGGCTTTAGGGTGGCAATCTGGTTAGACATGGGAGATGGAGAACTAGAGGAAAGGCTTGAAGTTGAATTACCAACAAGCACATTACTTTGTTCTGTTTCTTGGGGAAGCAAATTTTTTAGTACTTTGGTATATAATAATAATAAAAAGTTGTTTGTTTTAAATAAGAATTTATCTGAAAAGCCAGTATTTTAAGATATTCATTTTGAAGAAAGCCTAAATAGAATAAAATGTTATTTTACTTTAAAATAGTCAAACTTTCAAAATTGAAATAATATACCAATTATAATTAACAGTACCAATATTTTAAACAAAAATTATCTGAGTAAATGAATTTTTACTTCTTTTTCATTTAAAGTGAGTCTTATTAAAATATTGTTTTAAAAACATTCGCAATTCTAACACTCATGTCACTGCCAATGTAAAGAATACATATATGTCACTGCATGTACATTGTTTTTATATTTAGGTATCTATATATCTATATATGTCTCTCTCTCTCTCTCTCTCTCTCTCTCTCTCTCTATATATATATATATATATATATATATATATATATATATATATATATATATGGAAATTTAAAAGTTAAATGAATGGTTTATATTATAAAATGTCCATTAGCTTCCAGGTACAGCGACTGTAAATACTGTGTTAGATTGTGAGTAATTATAAATTAGAACATAAAGAGAAGCAAAAAAAGAAAAACAAGCGTACTCAACACCACTGTGAAAGCTCACTTAGTATGCAGGAACCGTTTGCATTCAGGCTTGTAGAAAAATAATTTGACAGATTAATTAATTTGTCTTTCCTCTTAGGCAAGCATTTCTGCTTCTCAAATCATCCTTGCCTTCCAACATAATGCGTTCTTAACGTCAGCAGTGGCACAAGCTATGTATCTTCACAGCATGAAAACTATCATCTTATTCCAAGGACATACGGCAAATGATATAGAAAAACACTGCACTAGGGCCAGAATAGGCTTATTCACAAGTGTCTGGCACATGAACACCTCTTGCTCCAATCTAAAGGTATCTATCAATTTTCTTTCACGGATATTAGACTCCTCCTGGATATAGAATATTCTATTTTGTTGTTGTTGTTGTTGTCCAGGGCTGCTCTTCACATTGCAGGCCTCCTAGAATTTCTAAACCATACCTACCCCATGCTAGTGGCACCTCCAATCATTTGGGCAAAAATATAGACTCCCACAGGTTTCCTAAATATTCCCATTTGGTTTTATAGTTTCTATTGAAAAATACTGTCCCAGAGTAAATCAAGTTAGAGATAAGAACTATTAAAATTTAGACATTAAGGCTAACGGGGCTTCATTTAAACTTAAGCTGGAAAGACACAGCATTTGAGTTGCTGCTGTAAGAATGGCAGAGACAGTTATTAATACGTTTGAACAACAAAAGAGCTATTGGTAATCAGTGCTGTGGCAAGCTTCCTTCTGACCAAGCAGAAGTTCATTTTCAGTGGGACTACAAAGTACCCAAATTATTTATTAATCATGATTATTACTGCTTTACCAGCTTATACATATTGACTACCATCCAGCTGTCTAGATACAGGAAGGCAGAAACGTGGCATGTATGAGGTTGAACAATTAAGTTTGTGAACTCATTCTAGAAAAATTGCTACTTACCTCATTGCTGAATATCACTATGGTCACCTTTGAATTACTCCCTTTGGGAATCTGTGCACCGACACCAGTGCCTAGTCTACCCTTCAAAGCATTTTGGAACTCTTTTCCTGGACTGGCCATCAGAGCTGTCAGATTATCCTTGATGTCCTGAATGTCTTCCTTTCAATATTTCCTTTATCTTTGGGCAACGGAAGAAGTGATTGGAGGCCAGATCAGGTGAGTAGGGAGGGTGTTCCATTACAGTTATCTGTTTACTGGCTAAAAACTCCCTCACAGACAATGCTATGTTAGCCGGTGCATTGTTGTGATGCAACAGCCATGACTTATTGGTGAAAAGTTCAGGTCATCTAACTTTTTCACGCAGCCTCTTCAGCACTTCCAAATAGTAAATTTGGTTAACTGTTTGTCCAGTTGGTACAAATTCATAACAAATAATCCCTCTGATATAAAAAAAAAAAAGTTAGCAACATCACTGCAACAAGTTTGCGAACTTAATTGTCTGACCTTGTATATACCATGACTCTTCCTATGGAAGATGTGACAAAAGTTTCAATCCCAGCACACCTTCCTGCAAAGCAATATGGGTGTTCTCTGTTTTTCTCAGACTCACATTCCAAGTAGTCACAACCATGTGAGATAAGTAGAATACGATATGACATTTGTTTGCCATCCTTCATGAAGATAAAGATTAGTAAGATATTAATGAGGCACTAATGTAAATAAAGAATATTGTTAACTTCAATTCTTAAGTTGAAGTCAGGATGTTCTGACATCCTACAAGAAATGCTATTACAAGTCTAGGCATTCTGGAATCATTATAATATGAACAGAGAACAATAGCACCAAAGGCTTTATTCTCCGGCAGAAGCAGACTGTAATTTATCAGGTATGCATTCAGTTAACCAGTTTACTCTTCACTTTAAAAGCCGCTTTCAGAAAGATCACTTACATCAAAATTACTGAGAAACTTGCCTGTTCCAAGTCAGATGGAGTAAACACACCCCACCCTACCTCTCATACTGATTGCAACCATAAAATATGCACAGAATGCATGGAGCAGCTACTTTATTTGAGGATTCTGAAAATGAACAGTAGTAGGCACACTGAGGAATACAATCAGTATTTGAAGTACCACTGAACCATGTGTGAGTGCGTGAATTTAATTATTCTTCTTCTTTTATTTTTTCCTTTGGTTTAACCCCAACCGGGACTCAACATAACTTGTAAACATGTAAGTGGGCAATGATGTGGATAGTGAGAACTCCGCAAGAAACCCTCTGATTCTGACTCTAAGAGTGGGCGTCTTAATGCTCAGGAGTAGAGGTGAGAATCCCTTGTTTGTTTTCTTTTCTCATTCTCTAGTGTCCCAAGCCTCAGACAATCCTACAGCAACAATGGTGACAATGCGGCTCACAGGACTAAATCTCTGAGGAAATGGAACCTTCCTCTTCTGATTAGAGAACCCAAAAAGGTAGAACAAAGCCTCCATGCCTTCCTTCTCTTTCTCTGTTTTCCTGTTTGGCCCTGAATGAGGTTATAGTCATAGGAAGTATGCAGCTTGAGTAAGGTAAATGAAACCCAGATTTTCGGCCAGAAAACAAAAAAAGAAAACTGAAAAACCAGAAAAGACTGGAGAGGGAAGAGCTCAGGAAAGCAACCTCATAAAGTTGTGAGGTGTGCATGTATGGATCTGACACTAAACAGCATAGCAAAAATGTTAAGAATTGAATTTAAGAACAGATCACTGCCAAGGTCCAAATAGCTAATGGGTAGTGCATACATGGGACAGATCAGAATAGTACTACAAAAGCTCTGAAAATATAACTGGCATTGACACCAAATATAACTGACATTGACTCACAGAAAGCTGGTTAGAGCTTGCAGCCTGAACTCAAATTGGTCAATTATCCACTAAAACAAAAATATCCACATTTTAATGGGATATAACCCAAAACTTAAATGAGATGTCATATTTAAAATGTCCAAGATACAACTCAAAATCATTTGGCATACCAAGAGACAGGAAAATTACATCTCACATGAAAAAGACAATTAATAGATACCAATGTCTAGATGACATCAATAATGAAATTATCAGAAAAAGAATTTAAAGTAGATTTTATAAAAATACTCTAAGAATTAAAGGTAAAAACCTTTTAATTAAATGGAAAAAGAGACAATTTTAACAATAAATTTATGATATAAAAAGCAAGTGAAAATTTTAGAATAGTAAATACAATAACTGAAATTAAAAACTCAAAAACTCACTTGAGAGTCTCCATAGCAGAATGGAGATTATAGAGGAAAGAGTTGGTGAGCTTGAAGACAGACAAATAGAAGTTATCTTATCTGAAAAATAGAAAGGAAAAAGTGTGAAAAAATAAATAAAAGACACTCAGCGACCTGTGAGAAAAATAACAAAAAGTTTAACATCTATGTTACTAAGTCCCAGAAGAAGAGAAGAGAGTTTATAGTGCAGAAAAATACATTTTAAGAAATAATTTGTGAAAACATCGCAAATTTGGTCATACACAAGAAAACAAAAACTAAGCTCAGCAATTCCAGACAGGAGAATCAAAAGAGTCCTTATCCAGACCCATCACAATCCAACTGCTGAAAACTAAAGGCAAAGAAAAGATGTTTTAAAGTTTCCAGAGATGAATGACACATTAGAGAGCAGTGGTTCTCAGCAGGGATGATTTTGCCCTCACACCCAACCAGGGGACATTTGGCAAAGTCAAGAGTCAACTTTGATACTCACTACAGAAGAGCTGCTACCGATATCTAGTGGTTGGAAGTAAGGGATGCTGCCAATAATCTTCTTTCAACGCACAGGAAAGTCTCCCACAACAAAGAATTTTTCTGCCCCAAACATCAATATTGCTAAGGCTGAGAAACTACTTATAGGAAAACAAGTATTAAAATAACAGAATTTCTCATTAGAAACCATGGAGGTCAGAAGGCAGTAGAATAACATTTTTTTAAGCACTAAAAGCAAAGAACTGTCAATCTAGAATTCTATATCCAGCGAAAATAGCCACCATCAATGACAATGAAATAAAGTTATTTTCTGTTAAATCACTCTGAAGAGACAAAAGCTTATGGAGATAATAGAAGCATAAAAAAAAGTACTAATATTTCATTTACCAATTATAAAAGTATAAACTGTAAAAACTAAGAAGGAAGGTAGAAAGAGATGGAGGGAGGAAAGAAGGGAGGGAAATAGAAAGCCAATTAGATGTCCAATAGAAAGAAAGGTTGATATGTTAAATCAACAGAGTGTAACATAATAATCATTCATAATTACGAAGTCTCTCAAGACACAGAATAAAGTATTATATAATTTCAAAATCACAAATCCTGTGGACGTAATTACTATAACTAATTAAAATGCATATGCATATGGATTGGAAACCAACTCTCATCTGTGGAAGTGATAATGTCATTATGAGAGCAAAATTAAAGAAGTCTCATTTCTTCTTTTTAAAAATGTTCTTTAATTTGCTATATTTCTAGCCTCGATGATAAAATAAAATGCTTCAATTTAAAGTATCCATGATTGGCTAACTTATAAACTTACACAATAAAGTTATTCTGTACCATGAAAATCATGATTATGATAGTTTACTTTTAAATAAATCTTTTTTAAAAAAAGTGTTTCAATAGGATATCAAAAGGCAAAACAGAGTCGTTTTTAGTAAAAAGAAGATAAATTTAAATAATGCAATTTATGTAAAATGGACTTAGTTTAAAGAAACATTTGCCCATGCTGGTATACAGTCAATTGCATGTCTGATATCAAAAAAAGTAGGCAACAAAATGCTAACTAGTCTGAATGAATGAATGAATGAATGAAATTTAATTTTAGTTACTTTTATCCAAGCTCTAGCCCAACATACTATAAACAGAGAGAAAGATTAAATACTCACTGCCAGGTATTTGTGAAATAACTCATACATGTGGAAGAGGAAAATGATATACAAAGATAAGCCAAGCTTTGTGAAATAAGAAGATTAAAAAACAGAGCCGATACGACTGAAATTAAATATAGTATATTTATGAAGAAAGAACAAGAAAACTCAAAAACTTGGAATCCTCTTGAAACATCCAGTTATACTCAAGTCCTCTCTCCCCCCGTCTCCCCCCCTTCTCTCTCTCTCTGTACCTGATGAAATAGTTTATCACCACAACTCTGGTTATTATGCTTTAATCATGTGTATTCCCAGAGGTTGTTATTAGTCATGAAAACCAAAAATGGTAAAACTTCAATAGAAATTTTAGGCTTAAAATAGAAGCAGCCCCACAGTCTTGGGCATGATTACACACAGCCTGGTGAGACCTCTGAGCACTGGGTCACTTTAAGTCACCTACAATACCTGCTCTGTAGTTGAGGAAGCTGAAATCAAAGGACGTTAAGTATTGCCCTCTAGTGTTAGTTTTGGCCCCCTCAGAAAAGAGAAAAGGAAGTGAATAATTACTGAGCACTCGTGAGTTTTCTATTTTGCATTTATAATATCAATTTTTCTAAATAACCACTCTCTCAGGAAGGTATTCTGCATTTCTCAGGTGATAATATTGAGGCTAAATTTCTTACGATTCCCGTTTCCCAAGTTTACTTACTCATGAAATAAAACCAGCTCACTCCCCCCTGTTTATTTCATGTTTCTCTTCCTCCTTTTCAATTTTTTTTTTTTTTTTTTTTTGTGGTGGTTGTTCTGCTTTACATTAAAACACTGAAGACATGAACAACTAAAACCATTGAAAAAAACAGAATAATACTGTCATTCAAACATTCAACTTCCATTAGGCTTTTGATACCTGATTACCAATAAATACCAGAATGCTGTACTTTCTACAGAGCAAAACTGAAAAGGCAGCTATACATTACAGTTTTGGTAGGCTATGGTGGAATAAAGCTGGCATAAACCGTGGGATGTAGGTTGCAACATGTTCATTCTGGAGAAGAAGTGTATCCTACTGTGGAACATACTCATGTTTGGAGATAGAAAGCAAAATGAAAGGTATAAACTATACTTAAAGTCAAGAGAATCATTTCTCTCCCCATATCCCCTGCTACTCTTGGCAGCCTCTTGGAGCAGCTGCGTGAATGACATATCCTGGCTGCACACAACTGAGACATCCTTGGCAGGTCCAGCACAGGTGTGCTATTCCTTATTTATCATTAAATAAAAATGTAAGCAAAGCCTGGAGAAATAACATGAAATACACTAATGATCAAAATATTCTAATCACTTATTTTATTCCTATTGTTTGGAAAATGGTGCTTTTGTTATTGGCACAGGTCAATGAAATGGCATAATTAAATTATGCCTTTTTAAATCTGAGTAATTAAAATCATAGACCTCTATCTACATAGTGACTCTACAGCCTAAACAGTTTAAGTCCCTCACTTTATTATGTGATACATGGGTACCCAAAAGAGCAACCCCCAAATCCATGACTAATATTTGATGTGTTTTTGTGTTTTTTTGTTTTTTTTTCAGGTATTGTCTCTCAATCCCCATAAGCCTAGGGATGTTTTGTACTCACTTCCTCATCAAGGATCCAACTGTTTTCTGGGTATTTCTAACTGTATTTTGATAAATTCTATAGTAATAAATATATTATTACCATCTTAATTCATAAAAGGGTACATATCAATGAATTCCCAAAATATGTTTGTGAAAAGACTTCACACACACACACAGACACGTCTTTAATAGAAATTTTCACTTACATTGATATTTATCAATGAAATAATTCTTACAGTTAATAGAACATGACCATTTTGGGTGCACTGTCATCCTTATGTGATTTTTCTAAATCACGTACTCACTTGCAGGATGATCTTATTCTCTTAAGAGACAGATGCAAATTTCAGTTTATTTAGCTATAAACAACTGAAACCCCAGCAAATAATGACTTAACATGACAGGTGTTTGATCTCGGACTTCCAGCCTCCAGAACTGGGAGAAATAAATGTCTGTTGTTTCTAAGCTACCCAGACTGTGGTATGTTGTTATAGCGGCCCGAATGGACTAGAAAATTGGAACTGAGAAGCGGGGATGCTATTGGAACACCTGCTTCCTCCTGTTTGAACTTCTCCGACAGATCAGGTCCTCCGAGGTCAAACAGTTCCTTTTGTCTCTTTGCCCAGGTATTGTGCTGTTGGTTTTAATAAGCACGGTTACATCCTTCAGGGACCCGCATCAGGAGAGGTGTTCGCATTAGCTGGCCTCGCGGAGGCAGCCGGAAAGTCCGTCTTATCTCTGGTGCAGACTTCCTCGAAGAGCTGCCCTGGGCATGGTTTCAGGGAAGCCAGTAACCAGTTACAATCACCTCAAGAAAAGAAGCAGGCAAGTTGACCCTGACACCCTTTAACACAGGGGAATGTCAGCTATTTTGCTTCTCTCGGAATCCACTGAACAAGTTACTTACACATCTGTTACTGACCATTTTCAGAACTTGAAAATGTTAAAAGCTTCAGGGACAATGAAGTCCAATTCACTGTAATTATATAACTTCTAAAACTCAGGCCCCTTTAGTAAAAACCTTGAAAATCTACTGCAGTGTAAACCTGCAGCTATATATATATATACATGATCCAGAAAGGAGCATATTTATCCTAGCCTTAGGGATTATGTGCTTGAATTCCCTTGCATTGCATTTAAATTAGCTGGACTACTCCTCATGATAAGAATTCAGTGGCTCATTGTACAGCTAGAACCACTGTAGACTACTAAAGTTAATGTGTGGAATAGAAATGTAGCCAGCAAAAGTCTGCTCTGAGAAGCATCTATGCTGAAAAACAAGAGGAATATTATATTTCTCATCATTTGCTCCAGTACCTCAGCCCCTGTGACTGCCTGTTCTAATTATGTCATTACAAAAATTGTCTCCTGGGAGACCACTGGGATTTTTGTTCTGCAATCTCATCTGATGCAATTATTTGCAAAACTCTAAAAGTAAATTAGGTTACTTTTCAATTTTTCTACCTGGTTGATTTAGGGCTGTAACTGATGGTGATGAGTCTAAAATTTTAATAAAAGAAACTTTTCACCCAGGCCAGCTCCACTGATAATAAAGAATTCCTCTACTGCAGCCAAGGAGTGAATTTTGCACTAATAAATGGCATAGAGTGGATTTTCAGTGTGTGCGTGTGTGTGTGTGTGTGTGTGTGTGTGTGTGTGTGTGTGTGCGCCTACTGACATCCACACTAAACACCCTCCATTTCTTCACCCAGTTAACTCTCCACCCGTCTCCTTCTTGATCTCTGCTTCGGAGGCTGACTTGTATGGGCGTCACCAACAGCTTTAATACCCTCTGGCTTCCACTTGGATTTGCCCAATGAGTAGCCCCAGCAGTTGTTCAAAAGGAGCAGGCGAGTAAAATAACTCAGATTAAAGCTGTCTCCTTTCAAGTAATCTACTTCTTGATCAAAGATCTTTGCTCCTGTCAAGATGAGTATCTTATATGATCCTGTCCATGGTCTGTAACAATTTCTTCCCATTATCCTTTTAGGCCTGGGTCAAGGAGATGGGAGATGGTCATGGAGTTTGTGATCTTTAAGATGTACCAAGTCCAGAAGTTTCTTTCTTACCACCTAAGTAGCAGTGGGAAGGAGACACAAAGGAAAAACAAAAAACAAAAAACAGTGCCTTCACTCTAACGAGTTTCCAGATGTCAGTGGGAAAGAGAACACAAGATGCAGTGTCTGGGAATAAGGGAGTTCCTTCTGCTGAAGGATTCATTACAGAGAGGAGACAAATGATGATCAAGATGATGACCATGAAAATATCTATTCTGAGCAGGGGGTTGCCCAGAACCAATTATTATAGAGGTTCTGACTTTCAGGGAAATAGAACTTTCCTCACGTAAGAATGTCCAGTTGTTTCCTGTGATTTTTATGATGATGAACACCGACCCAAATAAAATAGGCATTCAATAAAATTTTACTAATCTGAACATTTTATGGCTTCTTTGTTAATTAAATCTCTTTTATTATCATGCATTTTGTTTGCTTGGCTTCAATGGCTCAATATTTACACTCATGCCAAGGGATCCTCGTCTGTGTTCACAGCTTACATACTGCAGAGATTCCCAAACTCACATAAAAAATAAGTGCCCTCCAAATTGATTTCTGGGCAAAATCCAGGAGTACAAACAATTCTTCATCATTTCAAGATGCAAGAATGACCCAATTTATCCAAAATAGTGGTTTTAAAACCAGGCACCTGAGCCCTGAGGCATTGTAATGGGATGGTTAAGAACATTTGGGTCAGGGCCATCAGGCAGACCTGGCTCCAGTCTTGACTTTGACAGTTACTGGCTGCGTGATACTTGGCAAGTTACTGACCCTCAAAAAGCCTCAGTTCCATCACCTGTAAATAAGTAAATCTGTATATAAAGACAAAAATACCTACCCTACAGTGTCATTGTATTGATTACATGAAAAAATGCAGGCAAACTAAGCACAAAATCTGGTATAGAGTAAAAGTTCAACAAATTCTAACTATTATTATCTGCTGGAGATGCCTTAAAAGCAGAGCTGAGACTAATTGAAATCCAGGTCCCCACCCTACCTCCCAAAGCTACTCTGCTGTTATCCAATTTCCATTTTAAACTTTCAGGTAAGATTCTATTTGAAGAGAGGTTTTCACTGTGTAGAAGAAAAGAAAAAAAAAGGATGAACATCAATACTTCAAGAAAATAATAATCAACATTCTTTGAGCATTTTTCATATGCTAGGCACAATTCTGAGTGCTTTCTGTGCATTCATTAATTTAATTATTACAGCAAACTCTGTGTTTGGTACATTTATCTACACTTTGCAGAAAAGCAAAACGATGCATAGAGAATCTAAGTAATTTGATCAAGTCTCCCAGGTAATAACCTGGATCTGAACCAGGATCTGAAGAGCCAGGATCTGAACCCAGGGATACCAACAGCAGAGCCCACACACTTAGCCTCTACTCCCCCTGCCTCTCTGAGTAATAGAAGCCATTCTCTACAGACCCAAATGCCCCTTTCTCCCCAGTGTTTGGAAGGGAACAGTTATATCAGTCACCTCATTGTCTAAAACAGAATATGGACTGACAGTAAAAGACTTGAAAAGACAGCAATCCAGGAACAAATCATGCGGACCCAAAAATATGTCCAGCAGCCTGAATACATGTAAAATACTATGAACTATTATATTTCAGTGCAAAGTCACAAACGTTAAATGTAGGCAGACATAGTTCAAATCCCAGGTGTGGCCATAGTAGATGCATATTCTCTATTAAGACTCTCAAAGCGGCAATTGACAAAAACTTGACTCTTTACCACCACGAGGATTTAGGGACTGATTGGAAAGATACTACATGCCTCACAAAATCCAGAACAAGGCCAGCCAAAGGACCTCAAGGATTAGATCAGAGGACTCAGTACCAACACAACTTTCTTCTCTCTCCTCCTTACATTCTTTCCCTGCATTCCCCCAGAACTGTCCTCAGCTCTGGAACTACATCCATAGCACTCATGGTCAAAGATAAAGGAGTTTTCCCTGCCAACTCCAGCACAAAACTCAGGGAGGGAGTCCAATTGCACAAAGATGGACCACTTCCCTTCCCTTATTCAATCACCCGATTTCTGTGACCAAGGAAGGGCACTCATGTTTCCAGACAGAGGCGGCCTGTCACCAGAAGAATGGAATAATGAGAATTTACCAAGTAGATAAAAACCACAGTGACCACAAGGAATCAGGTTTTTATCTGAAAAGTCAGGCAATTCTATTCACCCCACTAGCTTAAAATAATGATAAGGTGAGTAATGTTCTGTAAAGCAACTAGCACACTGTAGATGCTGAATAAATATTAGGTTCCTCAAGTTACATAGCCCTTCCTCTAACTAAGTCCTAGAAAGCTGCCGACAGGACCAGAAGAACAAGCTAGGAAGGAGTGTGTGTGTGTGTGTGTGTGTGTGTGTGCGCGCGCTCTTTAGTTTCCCCAACCACTGTACCTTTGTATTGGATTCTGAGGCCAAGTTTCTTCTCTGCACTCTACTTTTCTAAGATGACCACTCCCCTTCCATCCATCCCGTCCTCCTCAGCTCAGGTAATGTCATGGTGATTTGTGCTGTTCTAGAGGGTCTCACAGTAGCTTACAAGCCATCCAGTGGCTCTTTGGCCATGGAGTCCACAGTAAGAAATAAATTTTATATTTACACTCACTATCATTACATATCACTAAAATGGAATAAATTTTCACATAACATTGCCCTTACCAGATGTGATGTGCTCACTATCTTGTGTTAACCGATTCCTCTCTTTTAAAGGGTCGGTTATGGATTACTAAACTGACTTTAAGATCCTTTAAAAGGTTATGATGCTCAGTTTAAAAAAAACATGAGCTCTGGTGGGAGTAAGAGGCTGGGGGCTAGAGAAGCTGGACTGTCTCCTTCTGTATAAATTTTATTATGTCCACGCTCAGAGTTTTAAGGGTGCCCTCTTGTGGGTGTCCAATGGAGAAGCAGTGAGGCCCACGCTATTAATCATTTCCTAAATACATAGTTGGAATGACAAAAGGGTGGAAAGGCAGCAAAAAACTTGGTGATACTCTCACCCATAAGAAGTAAAACAAAGGCTGATTGGCAGCATAAATGTATTTAAAAGTCCGGGACTTGAAAACATATGAATCTGAGTACAAATCTATTTACTATGTAATAATGCCACATTACTTAACGTCTCCACTCCTCAGCTGCCCTGTCTTTTGTAAACTAGAGATTAGAATAGCACAGTACATTTTTCATAAAATTTTGATAATTAAGTACATACATTAATATATAAGAAAAACGGAAAAATGAAATAATCTCCTGTATTATTTAGGATGTATTAGGTTGGTGCAAAAGTAATTGTGGTTTAAAAGGTTAAAAATAATTGCAAAAACCACACTTACTTTTGCACCAACCTAATAATTAACAGTCCTCTGTTAATAAATTTCCTAAAACACAATATTTGCATTCACACGTTTTCAACTTATCAAAGAATCCTGTGTCTTTAACCCCCTGAAGCCTTCCCTGGATATGACCAGAAACCCAAGTGCTTACTCTTGTCTACAGCATGTTCTCTAGAGCATGGAGTCAGAGCTCAGATATGTCCCTGGAGGCTGGAGGATCCTAAAACTGTTTGTGCCACCTGAAGTTGGTTTCTCCAGTACAATACGCTGTGCTAAGTGAAAATCACAGCTAGTGCCAAAGCCAAAGGCTGATTGACACAGATGGCACTGAGATATTCCAAAGGGATTCTCTGCTTGCTGCTGCAGGGACGTCTGAAGTGTGTGGCTAGATATGAATCCCCTGCTCTGTACTTTGCAACGGTGACTGATACAAGTGCTTGCTCCAGGCTGCAGTGGATTTCTCAGGAGTGAGGGAGAGCATTCCCTCCCCTCAGTGCTGTGCTTGCAGAAAACAGTGCTGTTTTGGAGCCCACTCCACGGTGGACGCAGCACAATAGTGGGTAGAATGGGAGGAGAGGGAATAATGTTCCTACACCCCCAGTTAGGAATGCCACTGCTGCTGTAGCAGCCTTTCCTTTCTGATCCTGGCCTAAAGAGACAGCTGGAAACTATTCATTTAATTCACCATATATCACTGTCAGTTCCAAATAGCTTGAGTTATTCTGGAAATGGCTGAATGATCCTTGAGTGATCTAGGGGAGTGGGATTCACGTTGAGTATGCTATCAACTGAGCTAGTTACAGAATGATGTCAATGAAATTAGGATCATGGACTCATCCCTGATTTTTTGTGTGCTATAAGTAGACTTTCTACAAAATCGTAACAATAATGGTGTCTGTGGCCTCAGATGACTACAGAAGAAACACATGGCAGAGTGGAAAGAACATGAGCTTTGAAATCTTTTGTGTGTTTTGGTCATGTTTCTGTCACTTATTACCTTTGTTATCTTGGGCAAATTATTATCTGCACTGAACATTCTTCCCTGTTGTAGTGAATCCATTATGTCTTCATATATGTCTTTTCTCACAAAAGAAAGAACAATATAATTGAAGCAAAGGATAAAAACTTTAAAAATAAACCAAATAAAGAATTAAACAATATCACTGGCCATTACATGAATATATATCATCCATTGGGACACAAGTATCTAAAGCGCTTTTCCATTCAGAACAGTTTCTCAACAACGATACTACTGATATTTCAGACCACATAATTCTGTTAGTGTGAGCTGCCCCGTGCCTTGTAGGATGTTTAGCAGCATCCCTAGCCTCTACTCCATAGACGTCAGTACCAAATCACACCGTCCAACCCCGACAGCCAGGTATAACAATAAAAAATATCTACAGACGTGACTAAATGCTTCCCTAAACTACTGCTTTAGGAAATCTCTACCTAATGAGACACAACACATTTTCTGCTGTAGAAATAAGAACTTTCAAATTCTCATTTCCGGTCTCTCTTGCGATGAGGCTCAGGGATCCCAGTCTCCTCTAATCGCATGTACCCATTCTGGATTTTGAATCATACATTAATAATGCAAAACCCTGCAACTGCATAGAGTCTACTATGCACAGGGTGGCATCAGGAGCAAGGCTGTATCTGTGGTTAGTTGCATCATGTATCTGAAGATGGTGCATGCATCAGTGTTGATGGTGTCTGCAGAGGATACTGTGGTGTCTATGCCAGGGGAGCGCTGTGGTGTCTGGACCAGGCCACTTCTTCAGTGTCGTTTAGGCTACTGTCCTTGGCTACATAGTTTCTAACCTTGGTTTTGTACCCTTTTCAGAGATGCTGAGAGCTGCTCTATAACCTTCCAATAAATTTTCTGATCAAATTTGTTAGTTATTCCTGTTGTACTTAATATTAATAATTCTGACTGATACATTAATGCATAAATTCAGTTGTTTCCAGAAGCTTTGACAAATGATTACGAATATAAAATTTGCTTCCAAGTGAATGTTTTTGTTTTCTCATTTAGAGAGGTTGGCCAGCCCTTTATCGATGTCTACATGTTGGAAAAGAAGCATCATAGATAGGCATTTCATGATGTATTACACAAACACATTCTACTGATTTTGATAGAGCAAGTTTGCTTTTAAAGAGAAAAGCTAGATTGACAAAAAAAGAAAGTGTGCCACTTGCTACATTTTTGTGTGGATTCTCTAAGTTTCCTGTACAATATGGCACCGTTATTCCTGAAAGATGGTAACTGGCCCAGTGCCAAGCTCATAAAAGGCTCTCAGGAAAGGTTTCTTCACTTGACGATATGAAACACAATATATGAAAATTCCCTAATCATATTTTTACCACTTCCTGAACAGAATGTTGCTTTGGCTGGTGATTTTAGAATAGAAACTATTTTGCAGGAAATCACATAGCAGAACTTTTCATTCAGATACCTACAAATCCTCTTCTTAACATAAGATGCCCTCTGTGGTTCAGAGCTTAGGGAAAGGGAATTGAAAAGATGCTGGGATGTTAGAAAAAGGGCTCATTTATCTCTCTCAAGTTGTGCTTTTATGCCAGGATCACACACTCCTTAGGGGTCTGGAAGGCATCCAGTAACTACCAACCTTAGGCACCCTAACCTTATCATGAAAAATATACTTAATTCTCTCACTTGACCCACACTCTTGCTTCTGCTCTCCCATCCAGGGACTTCTGATCTTTTGTGTTTTAGCATTCATTCTCAGCCTCAGGTGTACCTGGATGTTATAGGTTTCTTTTGTGTTTGTTTTTTTGTTTAGTTTTGTTTTGTTTGGCTTTTAAACTCTAAGCTTTCTGGAAATTATTTGTACTCATGCAGAGACTTTTTCCTCATCTGGAAGCTTCAGATGCCCATCCCTCCTGACCCAGTTCTAGCCCACTACATCCTGGAACAAACCCGCTTCAAAAAAATAAAAGTATCAAAATATCATGTTTATCAGTGAGAAGGTTTGCTTCTCAAAGAATAAAATCTCCGATTAAAACCAGTTTTAACAACAGGCACTTGCCATCTCACCAAATCAGAAGCCTACAGGTAGGAGACGCTAGCAGTCGAGCAGCAACTCAGCCTTGTTATCAAAGATTCAGATTCCTTCTAGCTCTTCTCGCTCCTATCTCTGTCTTGGTAATGAACCCCAACATGGCTGTGAGGCTGCTGCCACAGCTGGAGGCACAACAGCATTTGAAGCAGGAAATGGGGGCATGGGTAGAGGGGGTTTCTGCATACATGACTCTTTTACCTGGATGGGAAATTATTCCCAGGATATTCTCCTCAGACTAGCCTTATATTTCATTGCCCTCTAGCTCCCAGAAGAGTAAGTATCATGGAGCTGGAACCCTATTATGACCCAAACCTACTGGTAATCCTGTTAGCAAGAAGGGAGAGGTGCATTTGGATGTGCACCAGAAATGCCTGCCGCTCTAGCACTGAGCAGGAGTAGAGAAAGGCATGGCACTGGGTGTGCCCTCCTTGTTCTTTCCACCTTTGTCTCAAAACATAACCAGAGAAAAGCCAGGTGTTTGGACACAGAATTGGAGTTTTCGTCAAAAGGGGATATTCAATATTACTACCTGAGTAAAACCGGAGTATGCAGTCTAAAATGGGAGTCTCCTTCTTGTAGGAGGCCCCGTTTGGTTACTGCCCCGTGAGGAAGCCTCTTTAGCTACTATGACCAATGCCTCTGCTCTTGTTTCTTTTTATCGCATGTGTGCTGCAGTTTGAGGCAAGAGTGACCGCAGAAGCAGCAGCAGCAGCGAGCTGAGACATGCACGTGGAACATGCATCAGGCCAGTGTTCTTTCCTGTGGGATCCAGAAGCGCAGCACAGCATGCCGCGTGGCGAAGGCTGCATTTGGAGAGAAATGAGCCGAAAGCAGATGTAGACCTTGTTCATACAGGCCGTGCAACCCTGAGGAGCCCACGGTGGTCACGCTACAGAAGAAAGAGGGATTCAGATGAACGTTCGGGCTGCATCACAGACAAAGCTGCTGACTTGCTCGGCTATCTGCTCAAAATGAAGACACCAAAAACGGAATGAATCACAGTGCAGAAAGTCCTCAGTCAACATCCATACTCCCATAACATACTTTGCAACTGCCTGTGTGAATGCAGTAGGTGGGGCTGACATCATCCCCACACAACAGGAACTTCTTTGTGACTTTTAACTTTTCTTGGTATTGTCTGCTCCGGAAAACAATCTGGAACTGGAGTCACCAGCATTATTCCATCTCAAATAAGTACATTTTATAAATCTTTATGTAAAAAAAGAGCACAGTGCTGTTGTTAGTAGCAACTGTGTTTTTGTGTTTTGTTTTTTTTTAAGACAGACACCAATGGCGGTAGTAATAATGTAATGCAATAATGTACAGGAAAAAATTTCATTAGTGTTTTATTGATCAGACAGAATAAAATGGATAATAACAACGCTGTTAACCTCGTGTATGCTCAACTTTTATGCACTACCTCCAATGGTTATAAAAATCCTAACTTGCAAATAACTAAACTGAGACTTGAAGTGATTTTCCGATAACTGATAAGAGACGAAGTTGGTCTTCAAACCCGTCTGATTCTAAAGCCCTTATATTTGTTATCTGCTAATACACTCTTTCATACGTACTAGTGTTTCCCATAAAACCAGTTATCTGTCAAGCCATCTAAAAAGACCAAACATGAGGAAGAATGAAAGAGGGAAGTATCATAAAGATGAGTTGAATCTTGTCCTGTGAAAGGGATGGGGCAAAGGCTGACAAACGGTCATCCCCATAACATGAGGACTAACCATTGAGAAATACTGCTCTAAATAGTGGGAGAAAGTAAATCAAGGCAATTAAAACAGCACCTAATATTTTTGCTGCTGACTCTTAACATTGGCAATATTTATAAAGCCATTCATACCATGACATTGAATTTCTAAATTTTCGTCTGTCCAACTAACTAGAAATATCTCAAATATATTTCTGAATATGCCTATGAGGGTATTTTCAGATGAGATTAGTATTTGAATTGGTGAACTCAGTAAAATAGATTGGCCTCCCCTGTGAAGATGGACATCATCCAATCTGTTGAGAACCTGAATAGCACAAAACTCGGAGGAAGTTGGAATTCATGTCTTATTGCTTCCTGCCCCCCGCTTCAGGTGGGACATCTCATCTCATCTCATCTAATCTCATCTCATCTCATCTTGCCCTCAGACTGGTTTTAAACCATCAATCTCCTAGTTCTTAGGCTTTCCGATTTAGACTGAATTAAACTGCTGGCTTTCCTGGGTCTAGAGCTTGTAGACCACAGTTCATAGAACTTCTCAGTTTCCATAATCATGTGAGCCAATTCCCCAATCTCTCTCTCTGATTCTCTCTCTCTGTCTCCTTCTCCCTCCCCCTCTCCCTTTCCCTCTCCCTCTCTCCATACTGTTCCATGAAAATCACAGGTTATAAAGTATTTCCTAGTCTATGATCCATATACTATACATATATACACATATATGTGTGTATATACATATATATACACATATATATGCATATATGTGTATATATATATAAATATTCAGGAGAACTTGTCAGCTACCACTGACAAAACCCGAAGTCAATAATGATTAGGGGAAAAAAGGAACATTTTGGTTTACGTAACCTATATATAGGACTTTGGGATGCTGAAGTTGGAGAGGATAAGATTTGTTAGCCAGGAAAACATGGGTATAGATTGAGGTCGATTTTCCTAAAAGAAAAAGAGATACTGTTTTTACCTGAAGAAAAGTAGGAAGGTCTGCTGAACAAGCCAGAAAAATAATAACTACTTCCAGTTGAATAGATGAGAGAGAGATGGATGGATGGATGGATGGATGGATGGATGGATATAGATAGACTGACTCACACACGGAAAAAATTAGCAAATATGGTACAGAATGTTAATAGCTATTTTACCTGGATGATCATACTATTAGTGATTTTTTTTTCTATGTGAAGCCCCCCTGTATGTGTGAATTCTCAGCCTCCAGTCCACTCTTCTTGTGAAGAGCTATACTCTAAATCCCTCCCATAC
Organism: Rhinolophus sinicus; assembly: GCF_057876585.1. NCBI lineage: Eukaryota > Metazoa > Chordata > Mammalia > Chiroptera > Rhinolophidae > Rhinolophus > Rhinolophus sinicus. Next base: position 157,360,531 of record NC_142514.1, on the reverse strand, counting down.
TCTTGCAGCTAGCATTCTTGGTACAAATTGTGTCCTGCCAGTACTTGAGAGAAATGTGGACGGCAGAATGAAGAAAGGACCATTTCCCTACCACTCTTGTCCCTTCTTGCTGGCCATTTAGAAATGTGAGACTTTCCTGTTAGCTGCACTTCACTGTCCGTGCTCCAGTTCTGTGGTTACGAAAACACAGTGACTTCTTAGTCTAACTTCCTAATACCTGGATCACAGTATCCACTGCTCTTCAGTGTGAGAGGCAATTGTCACAGTAAGTAGGAGTAGCTGCCTCCAAAACAGTAGCTCCACTGTGGGTCAGCACTGTGTCATTCTGGGAACCAGTCCAGCACGTCTAGCCCAGAACCTGTTCTTTCAGCTTTTCCAACAATTATGGAAGTACGTAATATCCTTTATTACATTTCTTTCTGCTTAAAATATGTAGAGCAATTTATGTTTTCTGCATTCAACCCTACTGATTCACCTATATTTCATTACATTTTGACTGTAAGTATATATATATATATATATGTGTATATATATATATATATATAATTATATATATATATATATGTATATATGTTGTATAACAAAAATAGTTCTTTAAAATCGCACACCATTCCTCTCCTACACAAACTCCTTGTTTAAAGCTGGTCCCCTTGCTATCCTTAGAAATACCCTTTGTTCATTCTTACAAGAATGCATTTGAATGGTCTATGTCTCTCTTCCGTCTACCCAAGCCTGACTGAGACAAACCATGGCACACAGTCAACAGCAGAGTCCTAACATTGCTGCCATATCCAGTGTCCCCAGGAAGGTAACAGCACTCCTTGTAGGGAAACTGTGGTGTCCAACATGGCACGACAAAAATATAGTGAGATGGAGCTGGGAGAAATCCCCTGGACCCAAAGAAAATTTTAGGTGGAAAGAAACTTTACGGAAGTCTAGAATTTCTCTTTGAACTGGTAAGAACAAGGGCAAGGTTGTTTGGAAGTGTATGTTTATATATTCTGATCTCTATGCATGATTTCATTATTCTTCTTCTCCCAACAGAACTCTGAATTTTGGCAGTGCACACTGGAAATGAAAATGATCTAAGTCTCTGTTAGGCTATAATTCATTTCTTCTTCTTTATAGAAAAAAGTTAACATTAGATTGTATTATTCTGTGTCTCTTTTAGATTTACTTTTCAAGGAAAAATGTGACCCACAATAAAGGGTTTCAAATGTGGAAAAAGGAAGTTTCCAGTCTTCATCCTTGCAGCCAGCCCTGAATGCAATCCCACTATCCAAAGATAACCACTGCTACCAGTTTGGAGAAAGTCTTTCTGACACTTTTTGATGCATTTACATATATTACTTTCTTTTTTATTTTTTTTTAATGGTAAAACACTGTATGTAGTTTTAGCTACTCATTATTTCTCTTAACAATGTATCATGGACATATTTCCAGATTAGTACACATTAGATTCCCTCATTCTTCAGACCACCTTAAAAGGCTTCATTGTGGCCCACATCAATTTTGAGATTGTTTCTTCACTTCGGTTCATGAAAACAATCGTATCTTAGTATACTTGGAGTTAACTTGATTTGAAAGAAACTCTCCAAATGAAGGTTTCATTTGCCATCTACCAAAAAATGTTAAGAACCACTTAATTTATATATTATAAGGCCTGAGGATAATTGACATTTTTGGTTATAGTTTGATATAAAATCTGGGTTGAGGCGTCAAAGTTAGGAGCTAGCATATTAAATGTAAAGAACTTGACTCTTTTTCCTGCAGCAAACTGAAAATAAGTTTATGGAACAAAGAGCTCATTAACCACTTACGTCTATCGAGGAAATTGAAGATTACTAGATTTGAAAAATAGAATTTAGTCCACCCCTCAAAAGCAAATTAAACAAGTTTTATTCATTCAAAATCTAAACACATTTTCAAAAATTTATCAGTAAATGTTACCAGTGATTCAGGAAAAGTTAGATTAAAATGTAATTGGAAATACACATTTTCAGTTACCAGACAAAATAATACATGTGAAACAAGTACTAGTTATATTTTGTTTCAAGTATACCCTAAGGAGAGGTTGACAATATGAATTTAAGCTGAAATTAGTGGTACAGATCACCTGAGGAAATTACACATTCTTTAAAGTCCTCAACACAATGAAACTTAATCCCAAAAACTTTCTGAGGAGCCCTCAACCCATGAAGCACTGGCCTCAGAATGCAATCAACAAGGCAAAGACAGAGATATCAGACCTCCACAGAACCTCAAAGCTCAAAGGGACTTCAAAGGCTACCTAAGTGCCCTGAGAGTCCTTGAAATCCCTTTTCTACTTCTCTCCAATTGATTACTAGCTCATCCTTGAATATTCCTAGTGACAGCCAGTTCTTCACCAATTTCAGAAATTTGTTCTCTATATTCTTTTTCTGTCTGATCTTATTTATTTGTTAGAAAATTTCATTTGATTGGACTCACACTTAGAGGTAGAAGCTCTCAGTAAAGAGCCTATGTCTCTTGGCAATCTGTTCCTGGTGTTTTTCTTTGGCCTCCTTCATTCTTTTGGACTAAAATTTCGCATATCCTGGGACCTATTCCTTATTAATCTTAGCACACTGTTTCTTCAGAGTAAGACACCAACATTTGTGTTGCAGGACTCAGAGTAACAAGCCACTGAATCTTGGGTGCTGTGGTCCTAGGCTTCTTACCTGCTTTGTTTCGGGGCTTTCTCTCAATATATTGGCGGATGTCATCTTCTGTAGAGAGACTGAAAAGTTGCAGATTCTGCTAGCTTTTTTGGACCCCTGGCTATAAGGGTAAACATGTTGCCAATGGAAAATATTATGAACCCATCAAATCAACTACACTTTCCAGAGGCCTCTGATTTTTTTTCTTTGACCATTCATTCCGTCAGTCCATTAATATTTAGAGAGCTTGCACATGTCAAGTATGGCAGTCTCACCAGCTGGGAATACAAGTTAGAAAAGTGAACACACCTCTGTCCTCATGAAGCTTATGTTAGAGCTATAGCAAAAAGGACATTGATCAATATAGTCCCGTAAGCCATGTTCAATTACAGAGGGAGGGTGCCATAAAGGAGAGTGACCCAGTGCTGTGGGAGCACAGAATAGAGAGCTCTGACCTAGACCTCAGTGACAGGTAGACTTTCCCGAGAAGGTGATGTTTGAGTTCTGACCCAAAGAATGTGCATGAGACATCTAGGTGGAGATGTGGAGAGAAGTGCTTTGCTAACTAAAAGAAGACGTGTACAAAATCTGTAGGAGGAGGAAGCAGTCTGAGAAAGGTCGTACAGCAAAAAAATTGGGAAGAATGGTATGAGACAGACTTGGAGAAGTACCTTTTTGGTCACGTTTGAGGTTTAGACGTTTACAAGAAATGTAAAGTTATTGAAGGGTTTTAAGAACAGGAGTGAAATGATCAAATTTACGTTTATAACATATCGTTTGGATCTCATGAGAGAAAACAGATTGGAAGGGACCAGAGGGAATGTAGGTCATCTAACAGGAAGCTATTGGCATGGTCCAGTAGATGAGGATGGGCTCATGAGATATGGATGCATTTGAGATATTTAATAGTAAAACGTTTAGCATTCCAAAGGAACCAGCACCAATTTTTAGATATGGTTATTATTTATATAAAAGTTTAAAACAAAGTTATAAAGCAGTTTAATTTTTGTTTCCTATTATTTTAAAGTGATTAAAGACTTGAACATTGACAAAAGAATACACAAAGAAATTAAAATTAAATTGTCCACTTTTAAGTTATTTTAAGTATTTTGGAAAAGTACTCAAAGTACACGAAAAGAAATGTTTCAACTCATTTTTTTGTTTGTTTTGTTTTCTAATTTGGACATATCAGAAAGTTCTGCAGATTTCTAGATCTTCTAATTCAGTGTTTCATCTTCCCAAGAGAATCTTGGTGGAAGAACAGAAGGAAAAGAGCAAGGAATTTAGAGATGGATGATGCGTTTATCTTTTTTAAAAAGTATCTTGAAAATGAAGATAAACAATAAAGTAAATCTTAAAAATATTTTTCTTTGCCAACACTGTGATAAAAAGTAGAGTAGGAAAGTATTTCTTCCTTTCATGAACTATTCAGAGGCCTTGTATTGCAAAAATGTTAATAAATTTGAAGCTACTGAAGATACTGAAGAATTTCAAAAGTGATGTCAACAATACTTTGATTATAAATCCTGGAATTCAGTAAAATTGAAGTTGCCTATTTCAAAGGCAGAGGTTTTTAAAGACTGGTCATCTAGCACCATCTTCTGGCTATACAATAATTTCTGCTTTCTCCCTCAGTACAAATTTTTACTGTGTAAATATTATGACTGTGGCGCCACCTGTTGGATTTCTTCTAAAAAAGAACAGGTATCCTAAAGAATTATTGCTGGGAAATTAGATAATTACACTTGCAGAAACATAACTTCTAATCACTCTAGAAAAAAACAGACAGAAAAAAAAGATAATATTTGCTAAGTAGCTAAACTTCCTGATTCTAAGATTTATTCCAAATTATTCATACATAATATGCTAATATTCTAAAAAATTATGTGTTCTATTTATTCTTATGTAGAATATATATATTAACCACATGAGAAATTACCTCCAAAAGTTTTAAGAGTAAAATAAAATAATATTGAGCACATTTGACTACATTATTCCTTCAATCTGACAACTCCATGAAATAGACAGGATTAGTTCCATTTTACTGACTAGAAAACAGAGATGTGGTTTAGCTGCATCTAAAGCATCTTGTGCCAAAATAGAACATAGAAAATTTAGAACCAAGGTATTTTTTACACTGAAGTCCCTGCTTTTTCTTTTACCCTACTTGTTTTCCTTGTTACTTGATGGGGTTTGGGTAAATGTGGATTGCATATAAATATGATTTTAAAGCGTATTAAAAGATTTTCTAATCTCTATTAATACGTTTCCTTATCAGAACTTTACAGCTCTAAGTCAAGATGACTTTATTTTCTCTATTAATTTTTCCACAGACTGAATGCCACACTATTTGTCACCCTGGATTTCATTCTGTGTGGATATATCTAAAATCAACCATGACATTTAAAACTCTCTTACTGATATTTTGACAGAAAAGTCCAAAGAAATGATCAATTCACTTTTTCTAAAATGTTGATTAGATATCAACCTAAAAATACGAATGCTAAAATGTCTGAGTTACAAAAAAAAAAAAAAAGATGCTCCATTAATTTACTAATACTAATCATATTGAATGTGATTTAATTATGAGCTTTGAGTTTGAGCTTTCTAATTATGCAATTCAAATGTTCTCTTAACTGGTAATACATGCCAACCAGCATCCTCCCCAAAAGCTGGGAGTACGGACTCTCTCTTATATAGTGGGTCAAATTGTAAAGGATGGTCGCCTGGCAGGATGGAGGTGGGAACAAGAGGTCATCATTATCTGCAGAAAAACCTATCTGTAGCAGGACAAAGTAAGGCTAACCTACAGGGGGAAACAAGCTAATAGAGATAAATAATTACTATTTGACTAAGTCAAATTTCCTCTTGTATTTCCCAGTCATATAAACCAAAATAATAATCCCTTTTAGTTTGTTAGTTTCATGTGTTTTTGTTCTTGCAAATAAAGGAATACTAATTAATACAGTCTCCAAAACTCCATACTGACTTAATAAATGTTGAATGAAATAATCTTGGTTAGTTCTAAGTTTTCTGAGCTTCATTTTTTTATTTGATGACATAATAAAGGAACTCATATACTTTACGTTCCTCCCAAGGTTTATGGAGTTCAAATGAAATAAAAGATTTCTAAATGAAAGATTTAGAAACATTGCAAATGTGCTGTATAAATACCAAACTCATGGTATCCAATCCTGCCATATTGTTAAACAAATGTGCCTAGCATAGTGCTTCTTAAAAACAGCATATGTGCTGTAAAGTTTAATCTGTTTCAGTGTGTCAGTTCTAACATATAAAGATAGGAATGGGGAGCTTTACCAGGGTTTTATTATTTAGTCAGTACTGGAATTCAATGGTAGGAGAAAGTAAGTTGATTAAGTATCAGCATGATCACTGCCATCGATATCTGTCCTATAGTAGGTGGTTGAAAGACCAGGCTTTATAAGAAATAACATTGCGTTTACATCTTTTCTCTTATGTGAAAAAGTGAAATAGTTTTTATCTGTCAGTATAAAGTGAGATCATTTCCTCACACTGGTTTTCAGTTCCTGTTATTTGGAAAATGTCTTCTATGAAACAGTGATCCAATTTTTAATGTTCCTGCGATTGTGTAAAGGTCAAAGAACCACAAGAGCAATTCGTATTTATTTCTGTGATGGTAAACACCCAGTACAGTCCTGATAGACTAATTAAAGACAGATCTAAGGTAAGATGGAATCAGATACCTTAAAAAAATTATATCTTCAGTAAAGATGAGCATATCTTAATAAGATCACATTTTTCTTGCTTAACAAATAAGTCCGTGTGCTATTTGGATAAATTTCCCATCTCCAATTCTATATTATGTATTTTCATTTGTGTTCTCAAAATAGCAACTTAGTGTAGAAAATTGTATGATACCCAACACTAGAAAATAAATGAAGGAAGAGATGTGTAATCCCTGTGAATTTGAATACACTTATGTGCCCTTACACAGAATGATGGTTTTAGCATACTCACCTTTCCCATCCCACTTTTCCCATGATTTGAGATTTTAAGACTTTGAAGTACTAAAGAGGAGCTCTCTCCGTCAGTAAAACTTAACTGCAAAATTAATTTTGTTCTAAAATTAAATTGAATTGGCTCTTTTCCAAAAAGTATAACCTAAATAAAACGGAAGACTGAAAAAAAAGAATTGAATAAAAAAAAATCTTCAAATGAGTCTCTTTGTCCCTACAAATCATACAAGACAGTATGAATACATAGGAAATCGGACAGTAACAGGGAGCTCTGACTCACTGTAAGAGACCATAAGTTTTCAACATTACTGACCTTAACACCAAGTTACATTTAATATACAATTCCTAGACACGCATGCTATCTAATACAAATGCACCCAGTATTAAACCATTTAACACATGCCCTACCAGGTTAAAAGTACTCAACAACTGTAAAGTGTGACTATAAATCATTTATTTCACCTTTGCTTTGTAAGTGCCTAAAAATTAATGTTAGATCCTGAAATTCAGGATTGTTTCTCCCAATGGGGAGTTAATTATCATCCCAGCTAAATAATCCATTGGTAGTTTATCTTTACATTCATATTATTTCCAAAAGAAAACATGAAAGTATCACCATTTTGGAAGGATTTCTCCGGATGAATATTAGGCAACAGGGACACCTGTTGGTCATCCCTGATGAGGAGCGGATCATCCACTTTTATTGTGAGAGCTAATCACCATAGCATGACAAGTCTTTTTTATGTTGTTATGCTCTATTTAGTTGACTCTGAAGGGTTAGCCTACTCTTATGTGCAAAGATCTGCCTTTGGTGATGAAGCAAGAACCAAGGATCCTATAGCATAGACTTCCATAAATCAGAGCATAAATGAGAAATAAGAAGAGCAGGCTCCTACATGTTCCTCTAGGCTGACTGTGTGTAACAGAAGGCAGAGAGACGTAGGGGATGAGAAAATGTTTTGCATCATCAAATTAATAAAACAAGAAGGCCGTTAGACAGTTGTGGCTCTAATGCCTTGGTGGTCTAGGTAAGCAACCCAAAATCTAAGCCTGTAAATGCCTCAAGGTTATGGAATCATGACACTAATGACAACCAATCACAAACAGCCAACTAGTCTTTAACCTATAGCCAATCAAATAATTTCCTTTCTTTGCTTCTGTATAACTCTTTACCCAGGCTTCCTGTCAGAAGGGGAAAGGCTCTCAACACTTCTGGTTTGGCACGGCCAAATTCCAATCGATTTTTGCTCAAAAAAACTTAAAAATTTTAATGTGTCTCAGTTTATCTCTGAACAGCACCATACTTTGGAGTGTGTGTGTGTGTGTGTGTGTGTGTGTGTGTGTGTGTGTGAAAGAGAGAGAGAGAGAGAGAGAGAGAGAGAGAGAGAGAGAGAGAGAGAGACAAAGAGAGAAAGAGAGAGAGAGAAAGGAAGAGAGAGAAAGAGAGAAACTGATGATCTAATAGTAAGACTGGGTTCTCACTGGTGGTAAGGTTATGTTTGTAGTCCTTTCAAACATTTTGAATTTTAATATAGGATTGATAAAAACTTAAAACATTCCAACTAAGAGAGAGAGGGCAAATATCCCCAAGGTTTGCTTTGTTTTGTTTTCGTCAGCTTGACTATTTAAACTTTTAGAGGTCTAGCTATAATAGCCAAATGTGTACTTATAATAGTTAATTAATTTTATTACACATCCATTTTTAAAACCACATTATATAAATAACATGTTAGTTTAAAAATATTGCTTATTGCCATACCCACTTGTTTATTTATTTATTTATTTGAAAACCTGTTGCATTCTTCTTTTTTTTAAAAAAAGAAACCTACTTAGATTGTTTTACAACTGAATTCCATCTAAATTTTTTTTTAATTAAATTTATTGGGGTGACAATGGTGAGTAAAATCACATAGGCTTCAAATGTACAATTCTATAGCACATCATCCGTATATAAGTTTGTGTGCTGACCACCCAAAGTCAGTTCTCCTTCCATCACCATGTATTTGACCCCCTTTACGCTCTTCTACCACCTCCGTACCTCCTTACCCTCTGGTAACCACTAAGCTGGACAGAACTGAAAACCCAGAAATAAACCCACATAAATACGGACAGATAATTTTTGACAAAGAAGCCAAAAACATACAATAAAGAAATAAAAGAATAAATGGTGCTGGGAAAGCCACCCGCAAAAGAATGAAACTGGACTGCTATCTCTCACCATGTACCAAAATTAACTGAAAATGGATCAAAGACCTAAACAGAAGACCTAAAACAATAAACTGCATAGAAGAAAACATAGGTACTAAACTTATGGACCTTGGGTTCAAAAAGGATTTTATGAATTTGACCTCAAAGGCAAGGGAAATAAAAGCTAAAATAAATGAATGGGACTATATCAAGCTAAAAAAGCTTCTGCACAGCAAAAGAAACTACCAACAAAACAAAGAGGCAACCAACCGAATGGGAGAAGATGTTTGCAAACAATACCTCCGATACAGGGCTAATATCCAAAATATGTAAGGAACTCATACAACTCAACAACAAAAAGACAATCCAATTAAAAATGGGTAAGAGGACATGAACAGACACTTCTCCCAAGAAGACATACAAACAGCCAACAGATACATGAAAAAATGCTAACTTCACTAGCTATTATGGAAATGCAAATCAAAACTACAGTGAGATATCATCGCTCACCTGTTCTAATAGCTATCATCAACAAGACAAATAATAATAACTGTTGGAGAGGCTGTGGAGAAAAAGGAACCCTCATACCCTGTTGGTGGGAATGTAAATTGGTTACAGCACAATGGAAAACAGTATGCAGGGGTGTCCAAACTTTTTTCAATGTTTTTTACCAAGGGCCATATGAGGTAAAATACACAAACAGCCAGGCCACTCACTCGAGGTGAAGTACGTATTGCCTCACCTGGTTTATTTAAGTAAACTAAATATATTTTTGGAATTTGCTGCAGACCAATTAACAATGGATTGCAGACTGCAGTTGGCCCGCAGGCCACAGTTTTGACACCCCTGCTATAGAAGTGCCTCAAAAAATTAAGAATAGAATTACCATATGACCCAGCAATCCCTCTCCTGGGTATCTACCCCCAAAATCTGAAAACATTTATCCGTAAAGGTGTATGTACTCCGATGTTCACTGCAACATTATTTATGGTGGCCAAGACATGCAAACAACCAAAGTGTCCTTCGATAGATGATTAGATAAAGATGTGGTATATATGCACAATGGGATATTACTCTGCCATTAGAAAAGATGAAATGCTGCCGTTTGCGACAACATGGATGGATCTTGAGATTATTATGCTAAGCAAAATAAGTCAGACAGAAAAAGTTGAGAACCTTCAATCATATGTAGGATATAAAACTGAAAGCAACAAAGGCACGAGACAGACAAATAATGAAACAAAACCTTGTAGACAATTTTCTTAAACAGTTTTATTCACCCTCTTCACATGCATTTTCAACATCACTGTCTCAATTGTCACCAGAGCCATTTTGTGAACAGTTTAGAAGACATTCATTTTCACTCTCATCTCAGTGCCTCAAAATACAGCACTTTTTAAATTCTAATTTGATGTTGTTACATGTTACTGGAAATTTATCCAAAACCCTAAATTCTCCTTATATAACATTAAAAAATTGTTTGTTCTTTTCATTTCTCCTTTAGGTGTGTACCAAGGATCAAAAATATAGCCATTTATTTGCTCTATTCGTTTTTAAAATGCTTTAAAAAGGCTGTTAACAAGATTTTCAGAACTTCCAAATATGAAGTTGTATCCCAAGAGATAATTCCTAAATTTCTTTACCTTGTGTTTTTACTGATTTGGCTAGGTGACCTCCGTAAGCATCCAAAGCTGGTATTCATTAAGGCCAATTTCTAACTAATGCATTTTCCTGAAAAACTTTTTTTTTCAAAACACAGTAATTGAGAAAGAACTCTGAAATCGACTTCATAAGGGTTCTGATATAAATTAAAGCAAATCCCTCTTTTCCAAGGAGTAATTTTGAAGAAAGACCTGACGTTATATTGGGGCAGGCATGAAAAGTGCAAGAGTAAGGAGGCTGAAATGCATTATCAAGTGCAAAACAACTTAGGAGAAAGTTTACCTGAGTGGAAGCAGGGTTCATGGTATATTTGCTCCCTATTGAGGTTGGAGGGTTGAGAAAAAAGAGGAGAGAAACGGAACAGCATAACAGCTATCATCACTGGTTTGTGGGTCTCCCAAGTTGATTTACTTCCCCCTTTTTAACCTCAACGCCCCAATCTCATTCCTCTCTAATTAACCTCACCTTTTTCAACTGCCAGAGTCCACCATAGCTTTCTCACCACCCCAGGCTAATGTAAAGGTGTCCCCTTAAATGGACCCTCCCTGCCTATTGAACCATGTCTTGTGGACTCTGATTTCCCGCTTACTTCCCCTCTGGGTCACTCATTATCTACACACTTTTATAAAGGTAATTTAGAAGAAGGTCCATGCCAGCCTCTGATGTCCTGTGCCTGGTGGAATTTCTCTAGTCTGGGCTCCTTATCGCCTCTCCTGTTTGTTCTGCCTGTCCTTTCTGTTATGAGTCTCTGCCTGGTCCAAGATTTATGCAGCACCATCAGCAGCTAACAGATCACCAGCTCTGTGGGCTCATTCCTGTATGCAGCCTCAGTCAGAGTCCTGACTTATCTGCTGGTCCAGAAGGAATTCAGAAACCAGAAACAGTGACATATAATTTATGTCATAACAAGCAGGATATGTGATTAAAAGTTCTATAAAGATATTGTCAAAGGCACTTTCTCATAGTTAATAATTGCAAAAAATGTCACTTGTTACGTCCAGCATTCTAACTGCAGCAGCTGGTTAACGGTTTTCCTTTCAATGGCCCAATGACCTATAGACACATTAAGTGTGGCCCTAGCGAGCTCTGCACCACAGAGGTGAGGAGTTACAGCTCCAGGTAGTAGAAAGAACAAGCAGGTGCTTGTGGGGCAAAGGAGAAGCAGGTGAAATTAACCCCTATACAGTGCCAGGTTAAGATATATAGCAGCCTTAAGGATGAAAATGTATATTGCCCTACATGTAATACAAAATTAAATGGCAAAATTATCTGTGGTAGGTTAATAACTGTTCATATTCTATATTAATAGTTGGATCCTACTAATGTTGCATTATTTGGGAAAAGGGTATTTGCAGATATGATTAAGGGTTTTGAGATGAGATTATCCTGGATTATCTGGGTAGGCCCTAAATACCATCACAAGTATCTATATGAGAAAGAGGCAGAAAGAGAGATTAGACATACACAGAGCAGAAAGACAAGTGAAGATGGCGACAGAGATTGGAATAGTATGGCTTCAAGCCAATGAATGTTTGCAGCCACCAGAAGCTGGAAGAGTCAAGGAACTGGTTCTAACCTGAGCCACCAGGGAGAGTAAGGCCCTGCTGACACCTTGATAGCAGATTGCTGGCCTCCAGAACTGTGAAGCAATAAACTTCAGTTTTTCTAAACCACCAAGTACATGGTCATTTGTTATAGCAGCAATAGGAAACTAACACACTAACCCATGAAATAAATATAAAACGGTCCAACAAAAAAGGCTGGATATTTTTCCCTACATAGTTTAACTCCTTCATTGATTTCTTTGTGCAATATTAACTCTAGAATTTTATCTAAGTTAATTCTTAAGTTAGGGAGAAGTTTACTGAACAATTTTAAATATGGCCTAGTGTCTAAAGCATATCTAGGTTTCAGCAATATGTTTGAAAAAGCCATGATACTGTTGTGGATGAGCTAGATATAATCAGAACTAGTTGATATCAAATTTGAGTGAACTTGTAATGGAATAAACAATTCTACCAAAAGGTTCTGGTAAATAATTATTGATGAACCTGCAGTGCAGCCTTCTGTGCTTGACTGCAGAGCATTTTCAGCTCTATTCTGTGGAATGTTTTCTTCACAAATTACGATGATGACATATCACGCTGCTAGAGTCAGTAGATGACAGGGAGCTGCTGTGCTATAGAGAAGGAAAAAAAACAAAACCTCTTGACAGGATGAAATGATAAATTGAATCTAAAGAGATGTAACTTAATATAGACAAATTAAAAAGTTTATAACTTACTACACAGGTACAGAATAGGGAAAAACTGCTATAAACTGAGGACATGGCAATAAAAATAAAAATGACATTAAATGCTATGTGTGCTAAGTGTTCCATAGATAGATTGATGAGGGGTAGATAGATAGATAGATAGATAGATAGATAGATAGATAGATAGATAGATAGATAAACTTGTCACAAATTTTGTAGGGTATGTTACGTTCAAGACCCGTTACACAATTTACAAGTCCTAGTGCCAAATGAAAATGCAAAGCCAGTGCTTAAAAACTAAGAATTTTAAAACAGCAAGAACAGAGCAACTACAGGATATAGATATACTAGTGCAATGCTGTTTTGACTGATTTCATCACTGTATATTTATCAAATACCCAGAGAAAGATAATAAAAACACCAGCTGAAGGTTGGAAACACCCTAGTAAGCTAATCTTACTTGCATTATGAAACAGCCACTTTAAGATACAAAACAAAATACCATCAAATTTTGCTTGTACAGGAAATGAGACAAATAACTGGACATGGGAATGGTCAATGGTTTTGAGCACTTCAGTGGACAAGAGTAATTTTTGTAAGCCTAACTCTTCTAAGAGATCTCTCTGCAGTTTCTAACACTATGCAAAAGTTACATGGTACAAAGCGCTCATTGAATTCAACTGTAAGGTCATTAGTGACCATTCTGAAACCAGTATCAACAGGGTATTAAGGGCTGAAGCAGGTTGCAGTAAGCCAAATGTGGCTGGATGTAAAAAAGAGATGGGAATTGCAGATAACCCGTATGAATATTTACTGTAAATACAGGGGATGGGCAATAGTTATAATTAGTTGTTGTTCAAAGGGTTTTGGTTTATTAGTTTGAGGAGGGGAAGATTTGAACATATGGTATTTAAATGTTTAAAGGAAAGAGGCAATATAAAGAGGTTAACAAGGAGAGGGAGCCATCTGTGAAGATCTCTGAAGAGGATTCCAGGAGGGAAATGGCCTGAGAACAGAAGTGGAGAGATTTATTTCAGACAAGAGGTGGGGCCACAACTTTTTCAGTTCCAAACAGGATGACAGGGAGAAGGATAATGTGGACAAACAAGGTGGTAGGCTCATAGGTGGCAAGGAATTGAGGTAGGTCCAGTCTGGACTTTTAAAAGCAACTGGTGGCACAGCACAGTGATTAAATGCACAGGCTCTGGACAGAGGCCACCTTTGTGGATTTAAATCCCAGCTCCCCCTCTAGTTGTATAACCTTGGACAAGTTATTTAATGTATCAGTGCCTTGTTTCCCAGATAATAATAATCACTCACTCACCCTCTTGAGTTGTTACAAGGAGTAGATGAGCTAATATACATTCATCAGTGGATGAGCTGCATACATTCATCTAACGATGTTGAGCATAAGCTCTGTATGTGTTAGCCATTAGCAATGTGCGGAGAAGAGTTGTTCTACCTCTACTGAAAGTGCCTGGGGGATGCTGGGCGCAGAGATTTTAATATCGGGAAGACAGTTTGAAGGGAATGCGGCAGGGTGCAAAGAAAAAGCTAGTGCAACAAAAAACAAGGGGTAAGTAAGCACTGGGGTGGACACAGTGTAAGGTGAAGATCATGACCATGTATTGCAACCATTTTCAAGTTTTTTCCTCCTTTAGCCCAGGGAGAAGGCCAATGGTTGGATGGATCCAACTGGAAGCTGTGATGGAAGAACAATGAGATGATGGAATTGAAAACCCTGACAAGAGACTGAAGTGAGGGGCCATGGAATGTAAGCTAGGTATGTTAATAAGTGAAGGGGGCTCTATGGACAGAGAGCAGAGAGATGAGGACTAGAAAAGATGGAAAAATTGATTCTCGTGTGGTTGTCTGAGCAAGAGAGCTGGACATGGACGGATAGGGAATTGTGGTAACCTGGCATCCCTAACTCCACAGATGCTCTCCAGACAGCTAGGGATTTCACCTCCCCTGCACTGGAGTTGCAAGACAGTTAATGGCTAGGGCGGGGCCCACAGCCAGGATAAAGAGAATTGTGATGTAACAGGGCAGGACTGCCAGGTGGGGTGAGTGGTCTGCTCCGCAACTACTTGGTGGGGACGAGGCAGTAAGCTCTGGGTGAGCTCTGAGGCTCTGAAGCATGTGCCTGCCCTGTACAGGGGATGAAACTACCCAAGTCAACCCCGTGAGTCCTTCGGCCCTAACCCTGCCTAGGCCACCCCTGCCCCCCGCCTCGAGCTTGGAGGCCACAGCAGGCGCTGGCGCTGCTGGCCATTGCACACACAATTTGGTGCTAGGGATTGGGAAATCCTGGGTGAAGTCAACAGACTGGGCCAAACATATTCTATCATCTGTTGCCTGACCTATTCAGCTGCCCTGGTGGTGGGGTGGGGCTTACAGAGGTGGGGGAAAGGATACACTTCTCAGTATTCGGATGGGGGGGGGATTGATTTTGGGTGTTTGGGTTAAACAATTGGATCAAAGTGATGGGAGGAGGAAGCATTTATGGCACAATTTAGAAGTTGGGGGAGGAGTGGGAACCCCATAAACTAACAGCCAATCTCCCTGTACCTCAGGAAACCATATACCTCTTGGGGTTTCTCAATCACCTCAGCTTTCCCAGGCATTAGAAGCCAAACTGAGACCAGTTCCTTAAGGAAAGCGCCGTACGACACCATGAAGTCATGTACTAACAGAAACATGACTCTTTGGATTTATTGTACACCCTTTTCATCCAGAATAAATCTCTGTACTCTATGCATGCCCTGTGTTGTCCTAAAACATAAACCAGCCAATTATTTTACCAACAAAATGGGTTTATTTGGGAATAGCAGAGAATGGCAATTCTGGACCAGCCTGCTATAGCGAAAACTATAGGTAAATCTAACACGCAAAGGAGAGGAACTTCATAGAAAAAAAGGAAGAAATTGGGAGGGGTTGTTTTGAAGGAAAATTCATCACAGCTAAGTGAGAGTTCAGGGTGGTGGTGGTTTCTCATTGGCCCAGTTGCTGGACAAGAAAGGAAATCTTCCTTTCTCCTGCTGGAATTGTAAAGTAGTATCAACTTGAAAGGTAAGTCTCTTTGTGCTGAGGTCCGTAATAGACAGTTCTTCCTGAAAGGATCTGTAATTGATGTCAAGTGGTAGTGCACGAGAGGGCGCCCTCTTCTGGCCTCCCAAAGCCATTTTTAAATGAGGTTTCCCTTTATTAATTTTCACACCTATAATGCGGTATATAGCTGGTTTTTTCTTCTTATAATACTATCGCCAATCGCTACCCTGATTTTTACCCTGATAGTCTTCTGATCCTGCCTGTTGCAGTTGAGATAATATGTATGTTACATCAACAAAAAACAGTAGCATAGGCTTCCTGTTATACAAAGTAATCTGTTCACTCATGACTTTTGTGTGTTTTCTTTAACATTACGTATTTTGTAGGAAGGACCAAGATGGCCGCACCCTTCAGAAGTCAATGAAAGGCAGGTAATGTTTAAATAAGCAATTATGGGTATTTCAAAATTGTGACTTGATCATGTTCCTTTATGTGTAGCAGTCCCTAATACGATAAAACTTTTATTAGCTAGACACTTCTGCCTTATCTTTCTTGGAACTCAGGGATTTTGTGACAACTATTAGAGTGAGTCTTAAGTAGGATAATATAAATGGCTTATATTATCATTTTTTAAGTAACATTTGACATATACACAAGAAAATAGGTAGAATAATAAAATATACCTCCAACTTAAAACGTTACAGGTATCCTTGCACTCATCTAGGGGCTGCATGTTTTTGAACTTTATAAGCATATTATCATACTAAATTCGGTGTCTATTCTTTCTTCTCAACAAATCCTAAGACTCATCCATATTGTTGTATATAATTATAGCTCCTTTATTTTCACTGCTGTTTAATATTTTCTTATGGAACATATCTCAGTTCATTAATC
Source organism: Rhinolophus sinicus (assembly GCF_057876585.1). NCBI lineage: Eukaryota > Metazoa > Chordata > Mammalia > Chiroptera > Rhinolophidae > Rhinolophus > Rhinolophus sinicus. The sequence continues at coordinate 157,343,807 of NC_142514.1, read as the reverse complement.
CTTTCTCCTCTTGATGGACAGTGGGTAGTTTACAATTTTTTCAGTAATGAACAGTGCTACTGTGAACATTCTAGTACTTGTCTTTTTTATCCATGAACAAGAGTTTCACTTGATTATTTAGGCAGGAGTAGAATGGCTGGATCATAGGGAAGGCAAAATTTTCAGTGTTATAAAATATACCATATTGTTTTAAAAAAAAATTGTACAAATTGCACTCCCGTTGGCAGTGGATAAAAGTTGCTATTATTCCTATCCTCTTTACCCTTAATACTCTATGTCACTATCATCAAAGCATTCAATTCAATCCCCTACGTCTCTGCTACTTATAGATGCCATACAATGGGGACACTAAAAAAAGCTGTGTGTGATATGAAGCATTTAAGAGAACTAAAGAATGTACATGGATTTTGTTTTCTTAGTACCATAAAAAATTGTTTGGGGTTTTAATGAACATTACCTTTCAAGTAACAGTAAATACCTATATCCATGAACCTTGGACCTATCTAAAAGTACACTGTTGGTAAAATGGGAATCAAGAGTAAATAGCCTCATTTGAAAACTGTACTGATGGTCCAATGTGTTTTCTTCATCTATGAACCACATGTTTGAAAAGATTGTTTTCCTACTTCTATGTAGCTATGTAAACCATATGCACTGACAGTGTTTATCTTTTTATTGACATAAACCAAAAATATAATCAGCATGTTACCTTTTGTTATAAAAAGTATCATTTATTTTCTTTCCTTTTAATTGTCTAAAAGGCCATACATAAACGTGTTGAGCGTATGAAACACCTAAAGAAACAGAAGAGGAAATTTAGTAAACAGTTTGCAAGACCTGCTCCTACTCCAGAACCAGGACTCCTCGTAAGTAGAAAGACTTCACTGTAATGAACAGATCTTTAAATGCAACAGACATCCTCATTTTTAATTTATGTAATACTCTAAGTTTTGCTTTTCCCCTTTCCTTTGAGAAATGTGTAATCGCAGTCTGGGAAGGCACCTTAAAGCTCTTCTAATCAAATGATCATCTATTATTTAAATCTCCTTTGTAATCATCTCCTGGCGATGAGGTGGTTTAATGAAAAGAGTATGATCTTTGAAACCATGTTGTTCTGGATTCCAGTTTTTGCTGACAAAATTATTTGCCAAAATTATTCAATTAAATATTTCGCATTATATTATTTGGAAAATAAATTACAAAATCCTGCCAAATAGTTATTCAGCCTAAGCTTGTATACATCAGAAAGCTTTACACCAATCACACCTTATTCCATCTTTGCATATCTTTGATATGGACTTAAAAGTTCTTCCATATAACACATTATATTGTAGCCAGGAGCCCCTTCCACATGGTATTATATTTCTTGTGGCCAGAGATACATCGAATGGTCCTTCTGTTTGCAAGTTCTTTAGATAGTTGAGGACACCTGTTACCTTCCTTAACATTCCGGCTTTTCTTCAGGGAAAAAAAATCCCCATTTTCTTCATCTGTTCCTCTTTCAATTTCATAGTGATCCCTGTCCTTATCCAGGCAATCTTTAGGAATAGGATTATATTTCATTATGGAAATATTTGGGAAAAGTTGTATTTCCAATAATTAAGGTATTTTTCTGTTCATTTTCTTTTTGAAAGAAAATATTTTATAAACACAACTAATGAATAGCCATGTCAGTTAAGAATTGCCAATTTCAGTTCCTTATAAAAGAGAAACTCAACTGCAGTAGCTTAACCAAATAGGAGTATATTTTTTTCTCCAAACAAGAACTCCTGACCTAGGCAGTCTAGGGCTGATATGGTGGTTCCAAAATTCACCAAAAATGTCCTTCTATCTTTCTGATCCTTCAAACTTTTCTCATGACCTATATTCTCATGGTCTCAAAAAGCTTTCTACGTCAGTAAACACTGTGTCTACATTCCAAGAAAAAGATGTGGGACAAAGGGCAAAAAAAGCACATGCCAGCCTAGTCAGTTCCCCTTTCATCAGGAAAATAGCATCCAAATGAAAAGTGTGTGTGTGTGTGTGTGTGTGTGTGTGTATGTGTGTGTGTACATATATAGTTTGCTTTTTCTCAGCTTTATTGAAGTATAGTTGCACACAATAAACTGCACATAATTTAAAGTGTATCATTTTTAATGTTTTAACACATGTACAGCCATGAAACCATCACCACAACCAAGACAATCAACATATCCACATACAGATTTTTTTCTTGTGCCCCCTTTTTATCTAGATAGACTTTATTTTTTAGAGCAGTTTAGGTTTACAGAAAAATTGAACAGAAAGTACAGAGTTCCCACATACTCCCTCTCCTCCCCCCAACAGTTTCTCCTATTGCTGACATCTTGCATTGGAGTAATACATTTGTTACAATTGATGAACCAATATCAATATATTATTATTAACTAGATTCTATAGTTTACATTAGGGAATCCTAATGTAAACTCTTTGTATTGTACAATTCTGAGTATTACAGTATTATAAAAAATAGTGTCACTACCTAAAAATCCTCTGTGCTCCACCTATTCATTCCTCCCCTCCTCCCTCTCACCCTTGGTAATCACTGATCATTTTTACTGTCTCTATAGTTTTGCCTTTTCCAGAATGTCATATAGTTGGAACTACACAGTATGTAATCTTTCTTTTAGACTGGCTGCTTTCACTTAACAATATGCATTTAAGGTTCTTTTATGCCTTTTTATGACTTAATAACCCATTTCCTTTGTCTTTGAATACTATTCCATTGTATGGATATACCACAGTTTATTCATTCACTTATTAAAAGACATGGCTGCTTCCAATTTTGGGTAATCATGAATAAAGCTGCTATAAACATTGATGTTTAAGGATTTTAAGTCAACATAATTTTTCAACTCATTTGGATAAATTTCTAGGAATGCAATTGCTGGATCAGATGGTAAAATCATGTTTAGCTTTGTAAGAAACTGGCAAACTGTCTTCCAAAGTAGCTTTATCATTTTGCATTCCTGCCAGCAATGAATGAGAGTTCTCATTGCTCCACATTCTTGCCAATATTGGATGTTATCAGTGTTTTGGATTTTACCCATTCTGACAGGTGTGCAGTGGTATCTTGCTGTTCTAATTTGCAATTCCCTGGTAACATATAGTACTGACAATCTTTTCATGTTTATCTGCTACCTGTATAACTTCTTTGGGGAGTTGCTTAATTGTTTATTTTCTTACCATTGAGTTTAGGAGTCGTTTTTATATGTTAAATACCAGTTTTTTGTTTTTGTTTTTAAAAAGATGTGTGTTGCAAATATTTTCTCCCAGTCTGTGCCTTGTCCTTTCTTTCTTCTAATAGTGCCTTTCCCAGGAGTTTCCTTTTTTTTTTTAATTTTAATGAAGTCCAACTTATCAATTATTTTTTTCATTGATCATGCTTTTGATGTTGTATCTAAAAACTCATTGCCAAATCCAAAACCACATAGATTTTCTCCTGTGTTATCATATAGAAATTTTACAGTTTTTCATTTTACTGTTAGGTCTATAATAAATTTTGACTTAATTTTAATGAAAGCTGTAAGATAAGCTCCTAGATTTTTTTTTTCTTTTTCAAGGTGGATGTTGTCCCAGCACCATTTATTGAAAGGACATTCCTTCTCTATTGTATGGGCTTTGCTCCTTTGTCAAAAGATCTGTTGACTATTTGTGTTTGTCTATTTCTGGTCTCTATTTTGTTCTATTGAATAAAATATGTATCTGTTCTTTTGCCAATACCACACTGTCTTGATTACTGTAGCTTTATACTGAGTCTTCAAAAGTTGGGTAGTGTCAGTTTTCTAACTTTGTTTTTCTCTTTCAATATTGTGTTGGAAATTCTGGATCTTTTGCTTTTCAATATAAAATTTAGAATCAGCTTATTTAAATCCACAAAGTAACTTGCTAGAATTTTTACTGGGATTGTGTTGAATCTGTAGGAAAAGAACTGACATCTTAACAATATTGAGTCTTCCTATTAATGAACACTGAGTTTTTCCCGTTTATTTAGACCATCTTTGATATTTTTTATCACAATTTTGTAGTTTTCCTCATTGAGATCCGGTAAATCTTTTGTTAGCTATATACCTAAGTATTTCTTTCTTTTTTTTTTTTTGGTGTGCTGATGTAAACGGTGTTCTGTTTTTAATTTCAAATTCAAATTTTTCATTGCAAGTATATATGAAGTCAAGGGACTTTTCTATATTAACTTATATCCTGCAACTTTGCTTAATGATTTAATTGTAGGAATTTAGTTGTAGGAATTTTTGTGGTTTTGTTGTTTATTCATTGGGATTTTCAACATAGACAATCATGTCATCTGTGAATGACAGTTTTATTCCTTTCTTCCCAACCTTTTATTTCCTTTTCTTGTTTTATATTGCATTTGCTAGGACTTAAAGTATGACATTGAATTGAAGCGGTGAAAAGGGTCATACTTGCCTTGTTCCTGATCTTAACTGGAAAGAATCTAGTTACTCACCATTAAATACAATGTTAGCTGTAGGTGTTTTGTAGATGTTCTTTATCAAGTTGAGACAGTTCCCCTCTTAGTTTGCTGAGAGTTTTTATTACAAATGAGTGTTGGATTTTGTCAAATGCTTTTTCTGTATCTATTGATATGATTTTATGATTTATTTTCTTTAGTTTATTGATGTGAAGGATTACATTGATTTATTTTCAGATACTCAACTAGCCTTGCATACCTTGGAAAACCCTATTAGGCCATGGTGTATAATTCTTCATATATATTCTTGGATTCAATTTGCCACTATTTTGTTGAGTATCTTTGTTTCTATGCTCTGAGAGGTATTTGGCTGTCATTTCCTTTCTAGTACTGTTTTTGGTTTAAGTGATAGAGTCATACTGGCCTCATAGAATAAGTTGGGAAGTTTTCCCTTTGTTTCTATTTTCTGCAAGAGACTGCAAAGAATTTGTGTAATTTCCATTTTATATGTTAGGTAGAATTCACCAGTGAACAAACACATCTGGGCCTGGTGCTTTCTGTCTTGAACGGTTATTAATTATTGATAAAATTTCTTACACTTAAAAACTTTTTAATTGTCCCACAGTTTTTGGATATTCTGTTCCATTTTTTTCATCCTTTATTTTCTCTTTGCTTTTTAGTTTTCATAGTTTTTATTGACACATTGTCAAGCTTTCTGATTCTTTTTTCCACCATGTCCAGTCAACTGATGAGCCCATCAGTGACATTCTTAATTTATGCAACAGTGTTTGATTTCTAGCATTTATTTTTTATTATTTCTTAAGAGTTCCCATTTCCCTTTACGTTACCCATCTGTTCTTGCATCTTGTCCATTTTTTCCATTAGATCTCAGCATATTAATCATAATTATTTTAAATTCCCAGTCTGATTAGTCCAAAATCTCTGCCATATCTGAGTCTAGATCTGATACTTGCTTTGTCTCTTCAGATTAGTTTGTTTTGTTTTGTTTTTGCAGTTGTTTGTTTGTTTTGCTTTTTAGCATGTCTTGTGATTTTTTTGTTGAGAGATAGACATGATGTACTGAATAACAGAAACTGAGATAGATAAGCCTTTAGTGCAAGGTTCTATGTTTATCTGGCTAGTGTTTTTCTGTTTGCTGTAGCTATGGTGTCAGAGGTCAAAATTTACTCTGGTGTCCTTATTTTTGTCTCCCCACTTGTCTTTGGGTCCCCCTAGAAACTTATTAAATAGGGTCTGAGACTTGTAGTTCTTTAAGCTGGACTCCCCTGATATTATATAGGAGCCTTATTGATGTGGTGGTAAATTGTGTGGGGGGCGATAAGTGTAGTATAGTTCTATGATTAGTTCTCAGTCTTTTAGTGAATCCGTGTCCCTGGGATGTGACTTTCTCAACTACTACTTTGATGCCCCAAGTAAGACAGGAACGCTATAGGCAACTGAAGTTGGGTATTTCTCTTTCCCATATAGATGGGTCTGAATTGGGGTATTTTCCTTCCCCCAGGTCAGTTAAGGCTCGGTAAAACCCAAACTAGCTAGGTTCTGATAAAATAGTTTCCCTTGAGGGCAAGGCCTGTGAAGAACAGAAAGCTCTGGGGTGCTTCAAAATGGTTACTTCTTTTCCCTTCCCACTTCTAGAAGCAAAAGGAGATGTTTTTTTTTCTGATCTTCAACAGTAAGACCCATAGGGCTCTTGGAGGTAAAACTCAAGGAAATATTAGGGCCTCCATAAGACTTCCCTCCACTGCCCCCATCTGAGTTTTAATTTTCAAGCTAATCCATACTGAGCCTTCAGCAATTCATCCACTGAAGTTTAAGTGTTCCAAACAGTTTGGGCTTCAGCAGCGGAATCACCTGTTTATCTCCTCAGGTTTGAGTGCAGCAGTTTGGCCTGTGACCACAATTGTTTGATGGACCCAAAGAGTTGTTGGTGTTCAGTCTGTTCAGTTTTTTTTTTTTTAATTGAAATACAATTGACATATAACATTGTATTAGTTTCAGGTGTACAACATAATGATCCGGTATTTGTATATATTGTGAAGTCATCACTGCAATAAGTCTAGTTAACATTCATCACTATACATAATTACAAATTTTTCCCCCGTGGTAAGAACTCTTTTAAGATCTACTCTCTTAGCAACTTTCAAATATACAATACAGTATCATGAACTATAGTCTCAATGCTGCACATTACATCCCCAGGACTTATTTATTTTATAATGGGAAGTTTGTGCCTTTTGACCACCTTCACCCACTTCACCCACCCCCACACCCCCACCTCCAGCAATCACCAATCTGTTCTCTATTATCTATGAGCTCACTTTTGGTTGTTTTTTAGATTCCACATATAAGTGAGATCATATGATATTTGTCTTTCTAACTTATTTCACTTAGCATAATGTCCTCAAGGTCCATCCATTTGTTGTTGAAAATGGCAAGATTTCCTTCTTTTTTTAAGGCCTAATAATGTTTCATTGTATATCTATATACCACATGTTCTTTATCCATTCTCCCACTGATAGACAAGTTGCTTCCGTGTCTTGGCTACTGTAAATAATGCTGCAATGTGTGCAGTTTTTTTTCTTGTTGTGAGGATGAGAGTGATGATTTCCAAGCTCTTTACATGTCAGACTGGAAACTCCCACTTATATTTCTTCCATATATTGACCAAAATGTATAGTATCTCCCATTTAAGCTCAAGCTCTCAGTGCTTCTCAAGTATGGTCAAAGATCAATTATTTTGATTCATTTGGTTTAGTTTAATTTCTAAACCATTGTGGACTGACTGTTTTTTTAACACACAATCAAAATGTCATAGCAATATCAAGTTGTTATAAGTGAACATAAATGTTTAGTCTCAATTCTCTGCTAATCTTGTTGTAAAGTAGTAATAAATGTAAGACTAGCACCCAAACCAGACCACCAGAGTAACACTGCTTTAAACAGTGCTGATTCTTCTTTAACTTTCTTCTCTTGTATCTTTTGCAAATTGTTAGGTGGTAAGCAGCATCTCTATTAATACCCTCTTCTCTTTTTCCTTCCTGTTAAATTTATCTTTGGCTTCAGAAAAAAATTTAATAACAGTATTTGTACAACTGAAATGGTTTAGCATGAAAATGAAGACCTGATTACTACTTTATTGACATATGTGTTGTACCCACTAGAACAGAGGATGCATGAGGAGGTTAAAGCACACGATCATTAAAAGAAGTTTGAAAAAGTATTTTTGTTTTGATTTTTCTCTGTTTAAAATCTGTATAACAAAAGTTGCTACCTAATTATATCATTAATTTTATATACTCACAGATACTTCAGTTATCCTGAAATACTATTTTAAGACTAATTCCTATCAATAATGATACACATAATCTTTCCATTTTCACTTATTCGTCTGTCGCTCAATTCATTTTGAGTCATTTTAAGACTTAAAACACTCTCAACAGATATATACATGATTTTCTCAGTCAATTACAGATCATAAGACTTAGAGAAAAAAACAAACTGCCTATGTTTAACATTTCTGTGACATCCATTATGCTTAGGAATGACTTTGACCCTCTCTCCAAACTGTTATTTTCATCTTCTACAAATTCTCCCTGCTTGTAGTGTTTGCTACCTGACTCATAGAAAAATGTTTATATCAAATTTTCCCCAGATGATTAATTTTATATTAGTGATTTTCATATCTGTATGATATCTGAATGTGACCTTACTACAATCATTTTAGCATAAAAAGGCTTTTCCCTTTGATAATTTTTCAAGATAATGTATAGTTTGCGTAAACTTTTCCTTATATAAATTTTTTCCACTTTTTTTATTAGTTTCAGGTGTATAAAACAATGTAATAGTTAGACATTTATCATTTATATCCCTCACACAGTGATAATCCCCCTCCCCCCATCAACTACCCCTCTGACATTGCACACAGCCATTACATTGCCACTGTGTCTATTCCTAATGCTGTACTCCGCTTTAGTAACTATATATATATATATACATATGTATATATATATGTATATATATATATACACACATATATACAAATTTATATATATAACTATAATGATATATATATATATATATATATATATATTATATATATAAAATTATAGTTGACATTCATTATTGTTCAGCTTCAGCTTCAGGTGTACAGTGCAGTGATCAGGCATCTATATCATCCCTGAGGCGGTCTCCCTAATGAGACAAGTGTCCATCGGATACCCTACAAAATCTTTACATTATTGATTACATTCCCCAAATTAACTTTCGTATCCCCGTGGCAATCTTGTGGTTACCGATCGTGCTTTCTAATCCCCTCACCTTCCCCCTTATCCCCACCCCTACCTCATCTAGCAACCCTCAGTTTTTCCTCTATGTCTCTGAGACTGTTTCTGATTAGTTTGTTAATTTATTCTTTTCTTTAGATTCCACACATAAATGAGATCATATGGTATTTGTCTTTCTCTGTCTGACTTATTTCACTTAATATAATGTTCTCTAGGTCCATCCATATTGCTGCAAATGGTAAGATTTCATTCTTCTTTACGGCTGTGTAATACTCCATGTATAAATATACCACAGTTTCTTAATCCAGTCGTCTACTGATGGGCATTTTGGTTGTTTCCATGTCTTGACTATTGTGTATAGTGCTGCAATAAACATAGGGGTGCATAAATTTTTTCGAATTAGAGTTTTGGATTTCTCTGGATAGATACCTAGGAGTGGAATTGCTGGGTCATAAGGTAGTTCCATTCTCAGTTTTTTGAGATGCATCCATACTGTTTTCCATAGTGGCTGCACCAATCTGCAATCTCACCAACAGTGCACAGGGGTTCCCTTTTCTCCACATCCTCACCAGCACTTGTTTGTTGATTTATTGATGATAGCCATTTTGATTGGGGTGAGGTGTTATCTCATTGTGGTTTTTATTTGCATTTCTCTAATGATTAGTGAGGTTGAGCGTTTTTTCATATGTCTGTTTGCCATCTGTATGTCCTCTTTAGAAAAATGTCTCTTCAAGTCCTCTGGTCATTTTTAAATTGGGTTGTTTGTTTTTTTGGAGTTGAGTTTAGTGAGATTTTTATAAATTTTGGATATTAACCCCTTATCGGATATACATTGCTAAACATCTTCTCCCATTCAGTAGGATCCCTTTTTGTTTTATTGATGGTTTCCTTTGCTGTGAGAAAACTTTTTAGTTTGATGTAATCCCACATGTTCATTTTTTCTCTTACTTCCTTTGCCTGAGGGGATATATCAGTAAAAATCTTACTCCGGATAATGTCTGTAAACTGTCTTCCTATATTTTCTTCCAGGAGTTTTATAGTTTCAGATCTTACATTTAAGTCTTTAGTCCATTTTGAGTTTATTCTTGTATATGTTATAAGGAAGTGGTCCAGCTTCACTTTTTTGCGTGTGTCTGTCCAGGTTTCCCAGCACCATTTATTGAATAGACTGTCTCTATCCCACTGTAAATTCTTGTTCCCATTGTTGTAGATTAAATGACCATATAGGCATTGATTTATTTCTGGGCTCTCTGTTCTGTTCCATTGATCTATGTGTCTGTTTTTATGCCAGTACCATGCTGTTTTGATTACTGTAGCCTTGTAGTGTAATTTGATGTCAGGTATCGTTATACCTCCCACTTTGTTCTTATTTCTCAAGATTGTCGAGGCTATCCAGGGTCTTTTATGGTTCCATATAAATTTTAGGATTATATGTTCCATTTCTGTGAAAAATGTCCTTGGCAGTTTGATAGGAATTGCATTGAATATGTACATTGCCTTAGGCATTATGGACATTTTAACGATATAAATTCTTCCTATCCATGAGCATGGTAAGTGTTTCCATCTATTTGTATCTTCTTTAATTTCTCTCTTCAGTGTCTTATAATTTTCTGAGTACAGATCTTTTACTTCTTTGGTTAAATTTATTCCTAGGTATTTGATAGTCTTTGAAGCAATTAGGATTGTTTTCTTAATTTCTCCTTCTGATATTTTATTATTGGTATACACAAATACAACTGATTTCTGAATATTAATTTTGTATCCTGCTACTTTACTAAATTCACTTATCAGTTCTAATAGTGTTTTGGTGGAGTCTTTAGGGTTCTCTATATATAGTATCATGTCATCTGTATATAATGACAAATTTCCTTATATAAATTTTAATTGAATTTATTTTTCTTTGTATATTTTAATCTCTTCTAGTGGACATAAAGCTGGAGTCTGTATGGAAGAAATCATGTGCCAGAATAAAATACGCAGATTTCTAACATCAAGTAGCATTTCCAGATTTGACTTCATTTGAAAAATAAAGGCAACAATCTGCTATTTCATCAAAATAAACGCAATGCAACCCTTTCACATCCAAATCACAGATTCAAGAATTTTATTAAACACTACATCTCACTATCACTTTCGTTGCAAATTTGAGAAATACTGCCTTTCAACAAATACAATTAATATGTATAGGCTTTTGAAAATAATATATTGATTTTTAAATTTTATGATTGGATTTATGACTTATGTAGAGATTTAGAATTATGTTTTAATAATAGGGGAGAACAGATTTTTCTCTGCTGTATATTTAAAATGACTGTGTTTAAACAAAATATTTAAAATCTTTAAATAATCCTAGGAGAGAGTGTTACTATAACTAAAACTAATGTGTTAATATTGCAAATAAGCTATAGTGTAATAAAAATTTTCATTTAAGGTAAAATTTGAATATTGAAATACAGTTTTTACGTATGATATCGATAATAATCATATGTCTCTGTAAAATGCTTGCTTAATTATATAAGTAATTCTTAACATGCAAAAGGAATTATCACAACTATATTCTAATTATAGAATTGCCAACTATCAGATTAACACAAACATACTTAGTGGTAGATTTGCAGCATCCAAAATACAATATGAAGTGCAAGGGATTATGCTTCTGGGCATGATAGAAGTACCAGAATTATTCTTCTTCAGTAAACAACTAGAAGACAGGACAAAATATTAAAAACAATGGTTTTCAGAAATTAGACAAAAGTCAAAAAGGGCTGTGATCTCTAAGAGAAGAGAAATAAATAGGTGAACCCTTTGACTACCCATTTTCTACCTGGAGGAACATTCCAAATCTTGATGCAGGGAAAAGGATAAAAAGTGGAACGCAGCACTTTTCTTGAGCTGAGGATGGAGCTGAGTAACAGAGCTAAGAATTCAGGAAGTCTGGGTTAGCTTAGCTGGAAGTCGGAGGGCAGAATTCCAGAGTAAGGAACTGCACACAGTAGTTTGTGATCTGCATATGGCTCTCACTGAGTGGTTAAGCTGAATGTTAAGCTACATGTGCACAGAGTAAACCTCAACAAGGTCAGATCTGTTTACTCTTTGTTTACTATCAATATCCAATGTCTAGTATCCAACCAAAATTACTAGGCATGTCAAGAAGCAGAAAAATGTAACATAATCAGGGAAATCAACGCAATAGAAAGAGACACAGATATGAAAAGAGATGATGTAATTAGAATTAATTTAAACATTATATATGTTAACTATGCTCACAGCAATTTAAAGAAAAAAAATGAACATACAAGGAGAGAAATAAAAGATATTAAAAAGAACTAAATAGAACTTTTAGAATTGAAAAATAACTAAAATTTTAAAATTCACTAAATGAGATTAAAAGTATATTAGATGTAAAAAAAAAAAAAAAGTCATGACATTGAACATACAGCAATAGAAATAATTCAAACTGAGGCAAAAAGAAAAAGACTGGAAGAAATTATTAATACCTCACTTATCTGTGTGACAACATCATATGATCTAACATAAGTAACTGGGAATGTCTGAATAGGGGAGGATGGGAGTGAAAAATAATTCCCAAAATGCTTCCAAATTTGATGAAAACTAATCCCATGAATCTAAAAAGCTTAATGAACACCAAGCACTATATGGATCAAAATTTATCAAATTACCTCATAATCAGATTGCTGAAAAATACTGAAAAGGGAAAAAAAAAAACAGTACATGGAAGGGGGGACATTAAATATGGAGAAAAAAGCATAAAAAAACCACAAACCTCATTAGAAATTATGTAAGTCCAAATGACATCTTTAAAGAACGGATTTTTAAAAATCTGTCAAAGTTTTATATGCAGCAAAAATGTTCTTCAAAACTGAAGGCAAAATGCAGATATTTTACAGAAGTGCCAAAAAATACTTACCAATATAACAGACTTGCAGGGACCCTAAAACTCCTTTAGGCAGGAGAAAAATTATGTCAGATTCTTAGATCTACACAAAACAATGAAAAGCTCTGGAAATGATATACATATAAATATAAAATTTTAATAAATATAAAATTTTATTCTAAATTTTTATTTCTTTAAAAATTAATTGATTGCTTTCAATAAAATTAATTATTGTGGTTTTAATAACATAGAGGGGTACATGAATGACAACAAAGGGTGGGAGAGGGTTAATGGAAAGTACAGTTGTCGAAAGTTTATTATATTTTACAGGAAGAGAGATTATTTGAAGGTAGACTTGGATATGTCAAAGACATATTATAAATACTAGAGAAAACACACCCAAACATAGATATAACTATTAGGGGAGATAAAATGGAATGTGGAAAATCCTTCGAAATGAAGATAGAAAAAGAAGAAAAGGGGAACAAAGAATGGATTTGAAAATAAAGAAAACAAATGGCAAGATGTAGATTTAATCCCAAATTAATCAATAGCTACATTAAATCTAAATGGTCTAAACACTCCAAATAAAAGGCAGCATCCAGAACCGGGAAGGATTGGCGATTTTATTCCACTTACAAGAAAACAAGTTAGATTGGTACAGTTCCACAGATGCTGGCAGAAGACAAGGCTACTGGGTAGAGACAAAGAACTCCATGACTTCCGGCACAGCAGGCAGTATCAAGTGCATGCTTGTATTCATTTACCTTGTCTCTCCAAGCCCCATGAGTGTGATGCAGAGGTGTGCCCAGGTGGCTACTGTGCACACTGTGGGTTTATGTTACAGCTAAGGAAGCCCCAGTCTTAAAGAAGGTGCTGCTAAGCAAACCTGCCCAACTTTTGCTCTGGAGGGAGGCATTATCTCCACTATACTGGACAGAAAACAAATCTGCGTTAGAGGAGAGACTGTATCTTCCAAGTTTGTGTACTATACAAACATCCTAGTCTAGAGCAAAAAATGTTAAAACCTTTGCTCAGAAAACATACAGAAACATGCAAGATCAATGGAGAATTTTCTTCCAACACGCAGAGATTGTCAAACTGGATTTTTTAAAAATTCAAAACCAACCACAAACTGCTAGAAACACACTTTGTACATAAACATTGATAAGTTTAAAAATAAAATGATGCAGCAATATGCACCATGAAAACACAAGTCTTAAAGCTAGAATGTCTATATTAATAACAAATTAGTCTTCAGAATAAACCATATTATTGGGTATATAGATGAATACAATGATAAGAGCTTCAATTAATCACAAAGACATAATCATAAATAAATGCACCCAACAACAAAATATCAAAAGATATTAAGCAAAACCTGGAAGAATTCAAAGAACAAACACACAAATCCACAATTATAACAAATATAAATGTTCCTCTCTTCAAAACTGATGCAACAAGCAGAAAATCAATAAAATTTAGGAGACAGTATTACCAGACAACAATTTTACTGATATTTATAAAGTACTCTCTCCAACATCAACATAACACATATTCTTTGAAGTGCACACCAGAACACGAAACAAACCATCTGCTGAGCCATGGGGAAAATCTCAGTTGAATTTCATAGGGTTGAAGTGATACAGAATACTATGTCTTTTGCCAGCAATATAACATATTCAAACAAAAACAATCTGATAAAATGGACAGAAGATTTGAACTGACATTTCTAAACAGATATACAAATAATCAGGTGGGAAAAGATGGGAAATGCAAATTAATACCACTAACACATTCATTTGAATTGGTAAAATTGAAAAGATTAATCATACCAACCGTTGGCTCGGATGAGAAATAACTGGTACTTTCTTACATCGCTGATATGAATGAAATGGCATAAGCACTTTACCTTAAAAACATTCTTAACAGTTTTCCATACATGTGAAATATGACCCAGTTATTCCACTCTTAGGTGTTCACTAAAGAGAAATAAACTGATTCACACAAAGACTTGTACCCACATATTTATTTAGAGCTTTGTTCATGATAGCCTCAAAACACAAACAGCCCTATGTCCATGGATAGGTAAATTCATTTTTAAAATGCAGTACACCTATAAAAATTGAATATTATTGAGAAAACATGCACACAACATTAATGAATTTTAAAACTTTATGTTGAAGGAAAAACAAACAAAAAACAAAAAAGTACAGATGACCCCATTTATGTGAAACGCTATAAAATATAGTCAATCTATAGGTACAAAACTCAAATCAGCGTTTTCTTTGGGCACAAATAAATGGAAAGATCACTCGTGTTGATGGTTCAAAAGAATTAACATTGTTAAAATGTTCTTACTATCCAAAGGAATCAACAGATTCAAAGCAATTCCTATCAAAATTCCAATGGCATTTTTCACAAAAATAGAACAATCCCAAATTCGTATGAAACCACAAAAGACCCCGAATAGCCAACACAATCTTGAGAAAAAAAGTACAAAGCTGGAGGCATCACACTTCCTGACTTCAAACTATATTACAAAGTTATAGTAATCAAAAGCATGGTTCTGGCATAAAAATAGACACAAAAACCAATTGAACAGAATCAAGAGCCCAAAAATAAACCCATGCATATATATATATATATAGCCCACTACAATTTGACCAGGGAGCCAAGAACATCCAATGGAGAAAGGATAATTCTTCAATAAATTGTGCTGGGAAAACTGGATAGGAACATGCAGAAGAATGACATTGGACTCCAATCTTACAGTTCACAAAAATTAAATTAAAAGGGATTAAAGACTTAAACATAAGACCTGAAGCCATATAACAGTGATTTCTGAGGAATTCACTGTCATTTTACATCCTACCTTTTTGTAATGTTTGAAGATATTCCAACAAACAAAAAAACTAATATAAGAAAAAAAAACTTAAAAAGCAGTTGTGTTGAGATCAGCAATTTCAGCCTTACCCAGAATCTTACTAGAAATGAACCTCAGATTTCACCCTAAACTTATTAAATCATAAACTGCATTTTAACTAAATGCCCAGGTGATTTTTATGCCTATTAAAATTTGACAAGCATTCAATTAAAATATTTCTGAATAGATCAACCTATATTACTACCCACGTAGGGATATGTGAATCCAAAACACCAGAAACCAATGGGCATCTCAACTAATGCCACATTCAGGAGGCTGGCTTTTGAAAACAAAGCGAAGGATTTCACCTTCTGCTCTCAACTGCAATAATGCCCATAGTCACTTAGAAGGCATAAATGGTGCTTAAGTCAATTTGCAATTTCAGCAAGTTCAATTCAACTAAACTTGAATTTCTTGGCGGTCAGAGTCCCATCTCACAAGAAAAGTAACACACTATCCAGAGCTGTGTAACTCATTTATAAATGGCCAGGCACGGGAAGCCACGAATCGAGTTCTTCCATCCTATTCCTGCCTGCTGCCCGCAGCGCGCCTCTCCCGGCACCTCCACCCAGTCCCAAGCTCTCTGGGCACTCGCGGGGCGGGGCCAATGGAGGGGGCGGGGCGTTGCCTCCTGGGGACGGAAGGGGCTACAGGGGTGGGGCGGAGACGCAAGAAGAGCGAGCGTTGCAGCCGTGGGCGGAGCCGAGCCGCTCGGTCGGGGTGGGAACCCGGCGAGCGCGGCCGCTCTGGGACGCGGGTGTGACCGCGCTGTTCGCACTTACCGGTCTGGGGCGGGAGGGACGCTCAGCGGCTCTCCCGATGGGGCTGTGTTTTCCCTGTCCCGGGGAGTCCACGCCTCCCTCGCCGGACCCGGTGAGTAAGGCCGCGTTCCCGCGTCTCCGCGTCCGCCGGCCCGCGCCGCACGCACCTGTTCCCGGGAGAGGCGCTCCGGGAGGCCCCGAGCCGCGGGCACCTGAGCGGGCGGTTGGAAGCGGTGGCGCGGGCCTGGGAGCCGGCCGCTGGGTCCCTGGTGGTTAAGACGTGTGGTCGCGCCCCGAAGGACGTCGGGACCCTGCTGGCGGGACCTGGGCCGCCGCCTCCCGGTCTCCCCACTTTGGTTGCCCAGACTTGTCCGAGGGCGGCCCCGGGGTCTTTCTCACTTGCATTGACTTGGGCAAAATTTAAAGTTCGTAGGACGCAGGCGTGCGCCGACGGTGCGGTGTAGGGGCCATTCTTGCCGATGCGGTCGATGGGAGTTAGGGTGCAAAAGAAATTCCTCTTTCTGCGTGAAATGAAGTGTTGAATGTTCTAAGAGATGTGCATTTTCCTGTGTCTGTACCAGGTGTTTAAAGAAGCTGTTCGATAAAGTCCCGGATACTCCTGAGTTTTATTGGCTATTGTATTAATGATTTCTCTTTAGTATTTTTCTTTTAAGTTCTTCCTTTTTTAAAAAATCAAAGGCCTATTTTATGTAGTACAGAGCATACAATTGGTAACGCTGCCATATTTAGCAAATACAAATACAGCACACCCCATTAAATTGGAATTTTCAGGTAAACAAGGAATACATTTTCAAAATAGATTTGATGTACTATTGGGACATACTTATTATACTAGAAATTATTCGGTGTTTGGCTGAAATTAAAATGTAGGTGGTTTGTGGTACATTTATACTTTGTAGTTTTCTGTTTTAAACAGTATCTTTACATTAGTAGTCCTTACAGGGACTTAATAGCAGAAAACCTAAATTCCTCTCTCCTCTCCTATCTAGCTAAAAATTCGTTGAAAGTAATTATTTAGGGAAGTACATTAACTCTTCAGCTATATGATTTTAGGTACCAAAAATGACCTGGAAGTTGGTACCAGAAAGCTCATCGTGTCTTTCTTGCTACCGTTGTTTTTAAATGTTAATTTTGTTTATCTGGCTGCTGATAAAATCCCCATCTGTCAGCATTTGTTAAGCCCTCCCCACACCCCCACAGATAACCACATGGCTCACTACTTGAATGTCACTTGGTCACTGAGGTTTTTCTTGACCACCCTAAATAAAATAGATCCCTTACTATACTACCTACCCACGCTTCCATTTCTTGTCTACCATATGCTTCTTTATATTTCCCCAAAGCACTTATTACTATCTGACAGACACATACATATTTACTTCATTATATTTGACTGGGTGCCCTTATTGGAATTTAAGTTTCATTTGGGTGGAACCATTTGTTTGTGTTTTTTCACTATTGTATCCTCAACACCCAGAAAGGTTTCTGAGGCGTGATATGTGTTTAGTAAATACTATATTTTTGCAATGAATGAATGAATGAGTATGTATTGTGATATGGAAAACAAGGGAATTAACAAAGCTCCCAAGAAAATGCTACTCACTGTCTTATATACTTAAAGATTTTTTAATTAATGCATGATATAGAAAAATAATATTCACTGTTCCCAACATGGAACAGTACCTCATAAATTTCCTACCATCCTTCCTATCCTCCACAATGAGATTCACCCACTTCATTTATGAACCTTTCCTGAAAACACCAACCTACTTCAAACTTCTTTATAACTGGCAGTACCAAACTATGTATTTCCCGCTTTGTATTAATAAATTAGATTTGTTTTATTATTGTCCTGACTTGTTTGTAATACCTTTTTTAAAAAAAAAAAGGAAACAGATTATTTATAGGTCAACCTGTGTATACATAATGCATATTATATATACATATATATGTCATATAATATATGACATACAACATCTATATTATGTCTTAGCATGTATTTATTTGAAGGTATATTGATTGATCGTGAGAATGAAATTCAGAAAGCTGATTCTTGCATAAATATTCTAAATACGGGTAATTTTAGTGAGACATTTTGTGTTAGTTACTAAACATTTTTGTAAACTGTTATATTACCTATAAGATATAGATGTGTCTTAATTATCCATGATAATATTTAGTTTTATTTTAAAACATATTTTTTACACATTTTCCTTAGGAAGAGAAAAGAGCAAAGCTTGCAGAGGCTGCAGAGAGAAGACAGAAGGAGGTGAGAGTAAATGTAAAATTCTGCCTACTTAGATAATTGACTTTGTATTTTATTCTTGAGAGCTGTCTATGAAGTATTCTCTAACTAAACGGTATCTGGTTGTCCTATACATTTGTATTTCAAGGTAATCATTTTTCTCAAAATGATCTGTTTCTATAAATTACATTAATGCATTTATATCATTTAATTTATGAAAACGACTATACAGATATCTTCTGTAATGTGAGATGCCCTTTAATAACTTTCTTCCTTAGGATAAAATGACCATGCCTTATAAAACACTGAGAGGTATGAAGTAGGTTTCGAAGGAAAATTTTTATGGTTGCAAAATACCCAATGAAAAAACTGATAATAGGTTTTATGTAAAGCTGTTATAGAAGTAGTTTCTTTTTTACCAAAAATAGACCAACCCCCCACCTCCAAAGAAAATTCTAAAAAAAAACCTTTTAGATACTCATTTTTATTGTTTTGTACCCCTGATCATATCTCTTAAAGGCTGCATCTCGGGGCATTTTGGATGTTCAGTCTGTGGAAGGAAAGAGAAAGAAAAAGGAAAAAATAGAAAAACAAATTGCTACGTCTGGGCCCCCATCAGAAGGTGGACTTAGAGTAAGTATTAAAATGTATATAAGATTTAAGCTTACCTGGAATTTTTATTAGTTGGTGCAAAAGTAATTGTGGTTTAAAAGGTTAAAAATAATTGCAAAAACCACAATTACTTTTGCATCAACCTAGTAAAAACTTAACTAGCAATCCATTTAATAATTTCGTCTTGAAATGGATTATCAGAACAATTTTAATTAATTTAAAAGCATGAGTAATATAGATTGGAAGAAGTATCATTTTATTTGGACATTGTACATTGGAATATGTTTCCTTTCCCAAAATGAAAATAGATTTTCCTGATTATATTAAACGCTGTATCTTAATGCTTTATATAATTAATACTAATCTTAACTGTGTAGAAAACAAACAATCTGGAAGAGTATAAAGAAAGTGAAAATCACCCAAATTCAGCTTCATTTTGACAGGCATCATTTCTCATCTTCATTTATACATCAGTCTTATTAAATTGGATTACTCTATAAATTTGTCTTTATAGCCTACATTTTTTTTTTTTACTGCAAGTTTTGATATTTTTGAGCTTTCCATTGTCACTCATTATCATAGTTATGTAAATGTTAATTTGGGTATACAGGGGTGAGTGTGACACATGCACCTCCCAATGTAGCAATCGCAGCTCTTGACGCTGGAAATATAGTGGTGGACAAATTAAACAAGGTCCTTGAACTTGGGCATCTTGACAGTCTAACGGGACTATAAACGTTTTATTTTATGTGTTAAACTCAGGAAAATAATGGTTCAGATACTAAGGATTTATTCTTCGGTCCATTTTTAAAGGAAATGACATTTCTCAAGTAAGAATATTTGAATTTCAGTCAGTTATACTCAGCTTGTCAATGGTTTATGAACACTTGTTTAGCCGATTCACTATCTTCTCAGTTCAGTTTGATGTTTGCTCTCATAGCTGTACTATAAATACATATATGTATACATGTTCCTAATTTGTAGGGCAGGCAGTTTAGGAGCATCCTGAGCAGAGGTAATGTTCAGAAATATCACATAGAGATAAGATTTACCTGTGTGTATATTACTTCTGGTCCCCTCACAAGTACTCAAAATGAAAAACATCCCAAAGTTAAATTTATTACCTTTCTTTCTTTGTATACTATTCTTACAGGAAATCTTTCTGGCTCCCTTAATAAAAATAACCCTCAAGGCCATCAAGCTGGACAGTGTGGGAGGATGTTCCCAATAAGAGTGGCTCACTTTCATTAAACCACTGCTGTTACCACTGTGTCATTTTCCCTCGGAGTAGTCCCAATCACTTCTACCACACCAACACACTGGCTGTAAGGGACACGCTGCCTTCCCCTTGACCACCTGCATAGCTCATCAAGAGCATACAGTTAAGTTCAAAATAAAATGTTGGCATCTCAGGGAAAACAGAAGGGAAAATAAAAGGCAGAGGATAACTTTAATTCTCAACCCCCTGGCCTAGGATTCTTTAAGGGCTGCTGTCAGGCCTGTTCTACAGGCTGGCCGGGCATGTCCTATAGTGTAGCTAGGTTATTCCTGCTATAACCAGACTCCATAGTATGAGAAAATCATGTCCTTTCCCAGTCTTGGTGCCCTCTACATATTCCTCTCCTGACTACCTCTGCCTCTTCTCAGGATAATTAGCATTGGTATTACTGTCTTCTGAAAAGGCAGCTTTATCTTAAGAAGTCAAGGTGATGATGGCTTCAGGATGCAAACTAACATCAGTATAGGATAAACTGGTACAACGGAGTAACGGCAGACCTCTCTGGTGCACTGTCTGTCAGCCCTGGCTGCACATTAGAGTTTCAAGGAGCTTTCAGAGAAGGCTGAACCTTGGGCCCTAGCTCATACAGTTGGAATCTGAGAGTAGGACATAGCCAGTGGTACCTTTTACGCTCCCCAAGGTAATCTAATGTCAAACCAGATTGAGCATCACTGCTCTAGTGTTTTTAACACTGGTCATAAGAGATATATTGTGGAAAATAGAGTCCCATGGTAAAAAATAAAAATTAAATCCTGAATATTGTATACCATATCCCTTTCTGAGAGCTTAAAAAGGACACAATGTTGAAGTCTCTAAGAAGTCCTACAATAAAGAAAACAAGTTTACTTAGACTAAATCTTATTTTTTTAAATTTTATTTAAATACAGATATTTATATGTATGTGTATATATCATATGTGACATATCTATATTTAAATAAATATTTATAAATAAAGTGATATATTACTTTATAAATAAAATATTATTTGGGATATTCCTTGGATGTACTTGGAAAACACTACTCAATAGACTGAAAATATCTCTGTCCTATCCCAGTGGCTCTTCCAGAACTTACAGCAGATTTAATAGACCTGATTAAACAGAACAACAAATGGATCAGTTTCTCAACTCAAGCAAGGAAAAGACTGCCAAACCATTATTTAATAATTTCTGCTATTTCTTGACTCCCTGCCTCAAATAAGAATTCCTTGATTTTCACTTTGTAATTTTGTTTTTGTTTGGTGGTGGTTTGTTTTCCTATAGTGATTATTGAATATTTTGGATTCAGCTATCCATTAATCCGACCAGATATTTTGTTTCACTTCTTTGTATTTTTAAACCATCATATATCTTACTTCAAACTCTTAACTGTAATGTAAAATTTTACTAATCGCTGCTATTCACAAAAATCAGTTTTCTTTTGCATATCCCACATTTCTGTCTTTGCTTGTTTGTTCATTTGGAATATTGTTATGTAACTTTAAAGAACACTTACTTTTCTATGTATATTTTTATTTCCTAGTGGACAGTTTCATAAAAGGATCATTGAGTGAGAGTCTACTGCCAATAACTAATATCTGCAATCAAGTGGACGTGCTCGATTTTTCTTTTTCAATAAATGAAGATTCAGACTGTAATTTTAGTGTCCTTAAATGCAGTGCTTTCTCAGTATTGAAATATTGAAAATGCTTTTGATTTTCAGATTTTAAAAAAATGGTCAGAACTTTCATTAAATATTTATTTTCCTACATTTGCTTATCTGCAGGTAGTAGGTAATTTGCCACTTTGAGTAGTTAAAACACGCACCTAAATAGTGAATATACATACATCACATGTAAGGTTTCCGCATGCATCTCAAATATTGAAATTTGCAATATAATTTTCCCTCCTTTATAAAATGATCTAGCTATTTATAGTTGTGCTGCTTAGCCTTTTATCTCCTTTTATTTCGTTATGTATGAAGACCTTTGCTTAAACTTATGGACTTAGTGCCTTTAAACTGACCATCAGGGAAAATCTTGAAAAATCATTTGAAGGGCTTGTATGAATGATCACTGTACATTTTTGTAACGTACTAAGTAATGAGAATTTGTAGAAAATACTGAATTTCTCTTAATTTATTTTCTATTTATGTTGCTTATAAACTTAACATACTGCTTTACATTACAATAATTTATTTATTTTTTTTTTTGCTTGTTTGCTGAATTTAAAATTATGTATTAGTGGTACCATCGGAGGGCAGTAATGTGCTGTTATACAATATCAGATTCAGCTCTGAAGATCTTTGTAGTAATTAAATGAGTTAAACTAAGAATCTGAATGGGTTATACTGAGTGGTAATATATTTATCCAAATTTCATGTTTATTCTTTTGTATTTGTTAAGAAATGGTCATAGGATTTATACAGATGTGAAATTGCCAAGGCAAGTATGAATGTATGAAAGAGAAACATGTAGGTACTGTATTTAGAAAGAACTACTTTAAACATAAAAATATTGCTTAGGTAATTCTGTATGTTGCATAGTCAGATTTTATAGATTTTTGTTTATTCCTAACATGAGTTTTATATAGCATTTTTGTTTTTTGAATTTTTCTTTTTAATATATAATAAGCTAAAATAGAAGAATTGCTATATTTTTTAGTTAGCTGGAATTGTTCCTAACTCTTTTGGATGGCAAGGCTATAATCTGAACCCTCAGTTAGAATTTGCAGATACTAAGTGCCAACAAGGACTAAATTAAATAGACCAGCTCAATGATGTACAGAAAGGAAACAGCCACTATCTCACTCATCCATCCCACAATACTTGTATTATATTGTAATATATCGTACATGTTAATTTTAAAGAGTTAGCATTATAATATAGGTCTTGACTTTTCATTGGTAAAATTACCTTTTCTATCATGGCATAAAATATTCTATGATATCCACACGAAACATACAGGTAGGCTCAATTTTCTTCATCCTTTAGAGGATTAGTGGTTCATAAGGAATAGTGAAATTACTGAGTTGCATTTAAGAAATGAAGTTTTGACTTTATGAACATGATTATTTTTTCCATGGCAGAAAGGAAAAAGAATCATTGACAGCTGAATGGATATGGAAGCAGAGTTTATCATCTTTGATTTGCACAAATCCTTCCTTCTGTTTTAATACAGAAAGAACAATTTTATCTGTACTACATCTTAAAGAATTACACTTGGGTTAGTGTAAACAAGAGGTTTCCATCTAGGGGATAATGCCCTATTTCTAATAGCAGTTTATATCCAAATACTGTGCTTATTTACTGTTGAACCATTGTTATGCTGGTATATTGCTTTCTGGGAACAGTACGACATGCTGTGCCAGCCAGCTGTGACCTACTTCCATGGGTGTGATCCGCTTTCCCCAAAGCCACGTGGGTATGAATGGGCTTAGGGGTGATATTTAAATATTAGGAATAGTGTTAGAAGGGGGAAGAGTAAGGGGAGGCTAGATGCCTAATAGGAAACCAGTAAATGACTACTTAAAAAAAATAAATTCATACACACATGCAGATACATTCAGGTATCTCCTTCATACAGTTATGAACCAATTGCTGATGCAATCCTTAACTTGGAGTCAATTTACCATAATTCAACATTTTAAAAGGAAAACATAATGCTTATGTCAACCAAACCCCCCAACCAAATTACTAAAATACAGAGGAAATAGTAAAATGCATACACTACCATGTTAAGATGTAAAATGCTTAAATCACTTTTTTATTTCTAATCATCAAACTATATGGTAGGTGACAAAAAGATACATGATTACATAGCCTGTTTGTTAACATACTGCAATTTATATGTGATGCTGTCATTCCACTGTATTGTGTTTGGAATGTAATTAATAGTTTTCCCACACATGCTTTTGTTACATATTTTGTATTGCCTTACAGGGATATAAATGTACATTTTTCCTATATAAAAACTGACTTTGGATGTCTCTCTTTAACAAAATTTTAACTTCACTACATCTTAAATAATTAGAAGTTGCGTTGGTTAGGGAAACCTCAGCAACACTTTCAGTTCTTTGGGATTAATGAGATCAACAGCTAAAGGCGGTTTGGTGTGTTCATACAATCCCTGAATTTATGGGTTGGCATGTTTCTTTTCCAATACTGTAAAGGAGAAATGATATTATTAGTCTCCTGTCTTCTTACAGAAACAATACTGTCATAATGGTTATAGCTATCATCCTAGGTACCCCCGGAGAATTGACATAAACCTTGAATTTTCCTTTTTTCCTCCAACAGTTCAACTTGTTTATTTTCTGATGAGAATTATGCTATGCCCTTAGAAGAAAAAGTGACTCTTGTCAGTTTTAGATTTGAATAACAGCTTCTGCATAAATAGATGAGTGCGAGGTCAGTAGGCATGCATGGCTATCATGAGTTTCAAGGTGTATTCCTGTAACATCTCGCAGCAAGCATCTCAAATTCCCATGAATACTACATATGCTAGAAGTTGATTCAAATGTGGTACCATGGCTGTTTTGATTTTCTCAAAAGCCACTGATACAAGGTATTCGTGTACAAAGCAGACTTTTAAAAAATTCTAATTTGACACAGAGGAGTTTGTGTCCAAAGATCTCAAACACTTAAAATTTCTCACATGACATCGCGTTTTATCATATGACATTGCTGTTCTCTATTTTCTAGGTATGCTTCATCTTGCAAATATTATCTAAATATTATCATTGTGGTCTAAGAACTGTATATGCATAAATTACTTGACCTGGATATACTTTTATTATACCCAGAACCACATTGTCTACTTTTTATAGCACCATACTTGACTTACATGGATTTTCGAGTTAGTCATCCAGTCATAAAAACAGGCTTCAGCCATCTTTTGCAAGTACTTCAAACTTATCTCACATGCAACTATTAGTTTTGCTCAGAAACCAGCTCACTCTAGGCTATTTCTTTGAAATCTATTTCATCACATAAGTCACAACTCCAGGAGTTACCAGAAACTCGTCATTCTACCTAACGCCTAAGTTGCCCTTTTTTTCATTCATTCTTTCATTCAGAGGTTTTTAAAAAAGTACCAAGTGTCTCATGTAGAAAATTCTTAAGTAGCTATACAAAAACTTGTAGAACTAATAAATGAGTTTAGCAAGTTTGCAGAATGCCAAATCAATGAGTCAATTCTGTTTCTAAGTGAAAGCAATAAACAATCAGAAAATTAAGACGATTCCAATGATAGTAGCATCAAATAGAATACAATACTTAGAAAAAAGCAAAATAAGTAAAAAATCTGAACTAAAAACTATAAAACATTGCTAAAATTAGGAAAAAAAAAAAATGGTGAGCCATTGCATGTTCATGAATTGGGAGACTCAATAGTCTCGACATGGCAGTCTCAACTGATCCATAAATTTAATGCAAAATCCCAGCAAGCTTTTTCAGAGAAATTAATAAGATGATCCTAAAATTTATATGGAACTGCAAGATTTAAAATAGCCAAAACAATTTTGTAAACAGAACATAGTAATTTTCACTAAAGAGTCAATGAGAAGAACCACCTATAGTTGGTCTATTATTCCATATCCCTAGTTCATTGCCATTGGGCTACCAGCTAGATGCCAATGTAAATTTTCATCATGTTCTTACACTTAAATAACCATCATAGATGTGGTATAGGCAGAAATAATGACACTCTCCCTAAAAGATGTTCACATCCCTGGAACATGGGAATAGGTTACATTACATAGCAAAAGGTATTTTGCAGATATGATTCAGTTAATGATCTTAAAATAGGGAGATTATACTGGATTATCTAGGTGGACCCAATCTAATCATATGGATCCTTAAAAGGAGAGAACTTTTTGAACCTGTGGTCAAAGAAATATAAAGAAATGAGATACTCTATATCTGGCTTTGAAGAGAGAAAGAGGAGTGAGCCAAGGAAATCAGGCAGCCTCTAGAAGGTGAAAAAGGCAAAGAAACAGATTCTCGCCTAGATTCCTCAGAAAGGGACACAGTCTTGCTGACATCTTGCTGTTAGCCCAGTGAGACCATCTCAAACTTATGACCTACAGCACTATAAAATAATAAATTTGTGTTGTTTAAGCCACTGACTTGCTAGTAATTTGTTACATCAGAATAGAAAACTAATAAAATAGGTGAAATGATTAGTATTATTTTTGTTAACCTAGACATTTTAAAAACTAAATTAAAGAATAATTTTAATTACTAAAATCAGGTGATAAGATATAGAGAACCCTAAAGAGTGCCCCAAAACTATTAGAATTGATACATGAATTCAGTGAAGTATCAGGATACAATATTAATAGTCAGAAGTTAGTTGCATTTTTATACCCTAAGAATGAACTATCAGAAAGAGAAATTAAGAAAACAATCCCATTTGTGATTGCATCAAAAAATACCTAGGAATAAATTTAACCAAGGAGGTGAAAAACACCTGTACTTGGAAAATTATAAGATGTTGAAGAAAGAAATTTAAGAAGACAAAAATAAATGGAAGCATATACTATGCTCATGGATAGGAAGAATTAACATTGTTAAAATGCCCATACTACCCAACGCAATCTATAGATTTAATGCAATCCCAATCAAAATACCAACAGCATTTTTCACAGAACTAAAACAATCCTAAAATTTATATGGAACCAGTTACAAAAGACCTCGAATACCCACAGCAATCTTGAGAAAGAAGAACAAAGTTGGAAGTATCACATTGATATCAAACTATACAATATAAAAGGCTATAGTAATCAAAGCAGCATGGTACTGATATAGAAACAAACACTTAGATCAATGGAACAGAATAGAGAACCCAGAAATAAACCCATGCCTATATAGTCATTTAATAAAGGAGGCAAGAATATATAATGGAAATAAAGACAGTCTATTCAATAAATGGTGTTGGGAAAACTACAGATACATGCCAAAAGAAATAAACTAAACCACTTTGTAACACTGTATACAAGAATAAACTCAAAATGGATTTAAAGATTTAAATGCAAGACTCAAAACCATAAAACTAGAAGAAAACAGGCAGTAAACACTCTCAGTAATATTTTTTTGGATATGACTCTTCAGGCAAGGGAAACAAACAAAACAAATGGGACTACATCAAACTAAAAAGATTTTACACAGCAAAGGAAACCAACAAAATGAAAAGACAACATACTGAATGGGAGAAGATATTTGCCAGTGACATATCAGATAAAGGGTTAATACCCAAAGTGTATAAGGAACTCATACAACTTAACACCAAAAAGACAAAAAATCCGATTAAAAAATGGGCAGAGGAATCGAATAGACATTTCTCTGAAGAGGGGATACATGGCCAACAGACACGTGAAAAGATACTCAGTGTCACTAATCATCAGAGAAATGCAAATTAAAATCATAGTGAGATATCACGTCATACCTGTTAGAATGGCTATTATCAATTAATCAACAATAAATGTTGGTGAGGATGTGGAGAAAAAGTTCCCTTTTCTCCCACTGTTGGTGGGACTACAGATTGGTGCAGCCACCTTGGAAAGCAGTATGGAGGCTCCTCAAAAACTTAAAAACAGAACTACCATATGACCCATCAATCCCACTTCTGGGTATTTATCTGAAGAATTCTGAAACACTAATTCTAAAAGATATATGCATCCCTATGTTTATCACAGCCTATTTACAATAGCCAAGCTATGGAAGCAACCTAAGTATCCATCGATAGACGATTGAATAAAGAAGTGGTACATATATACAATGGGATATTACTTGGCCATAAAAAAGAATGAAATCTTACCATTTGCAACAGCATGAATGGACCTAGCAGGTATTATGCTAAGTGAAATAAGTCAGAGAAAGACAAATACCATATGATATCACTTATATGTGAAATCTAAGAAACAAAAATGATCAAACAAAGCAGAAACAAACTCATAGATACAGAGAACAAACTGATGCTTGCGAGATGGGAGGAAGCTTGGGGGGCTGGATGAAAAAGGTGAAAGGAATAAGAAGGACAAATTGACAGTTACAAAATAGTCACAGGGATATAAAATACAGCATAGGGAATATAGTCAATAATATTGTAATAACTATGGTGTCAAGTGATTGCTAATCAGGGTATCACTGTGTAAGTTATATGCATGTTTAAACACAGCTGGACACCTGAATCTAATATAATACTGAATGTCAACAGTAATTGGAAAAAAAGTAAAGATATAAATGTTTCCAGAGAAAATTTAATAAGCACAGGAGAAAGTTTTAAGGAAATACTGCTGATCATATACAGAGAAATAGTGTTAATATTGGTAACATGAAAATCAAATCGCTCAATATCTATATTTTAGGATATTACAATTATTCACTGTTCCAAGGTGATTTTATTTCCTGCAAAACTTTTTTTCCCCCCAGAATGACTATCACCACTTCGAGCACCACCAAATCACACTATACCTGTTGTTTAAACACTTCCCAAGTAACAGATTGCGTATGCTTTGACTAAATTAGTCATGTGACAAATTGAGCTACTTACTCCCTGATATTTTGGAGCAAGAAAGGTGAATGTCGTTGTTGTTGAAGAATGAGGAACTGACAAATTAATTCTGCCTATACTTTTTAAACTCAAGGTAGCACTTAAGGGACTACCTATGATAAAATCTACACTCTCTACTGAGAACACACACTGCCACCACACAGCTGCCCAAAGTGAAGAAGTACGAGGTAACCATAATTTGACTCTTATAATTCTCAGGGAAAGATGCCATTTGAAGATTATCTGTATTTCAGAATGAAGCATTGATACAGAGACAGGTAAAAATTGTTTTAATTTGTCTTTTTAATTCTTGAATCAGTGAGGACAATATTTTGCTGTTTATTGGTACAAAACAGCTTTGTCCTAGGTATACAAGGGTATACATAAGTCTGTAACATTATTAGCTACAGTGAATTTACTTTACTAGACAGCATAGCAAAGTAGGATTAACTAAAGGTATATTTTAAGAAGAAAATGCTTTAAAATAACATGAAGTCAATGAACATTTGACTGTACAATTTACTCTGTCAAAATACTGGGGGTGCCAAAAAATGTACACAGTTAAGAGATGTTATCTATGTATTACTTTTCGAGGTTGAATTGAATTACGGTAGCAATGTGTAGTATGAGGTTCGCTCAAGAGATGGTGTTAATCAAATGAATGCTAGCGCCATTCATTGTATTACAAATTTAATATAGTTTTTTATTCCTTTCTTAAAATGTGTATACATTTTTTTTGGCGCCCTCTGTATATATGTAAGTCAGCTTATGTGTGTGAATTACACTAGATCATTCTCAACACAGCCATGTTTATAGGAAGGTGTAGAACAATTCATTAGCGATTCCTTAAGGGGTGTGCTGAAAACTTCCAAAAGTACCCCAGATATTTGGTCATAGATAAGGGATAACTTTAAGGCATCGTGCAAGTGAATGTAAACTTTTCTGAAGTGGCCTTTCCAGGAAAGTATTACTGTTGTGAATTCTCTGTACTTATTCATAGTGCTGTTGGATATTTTTAGTAGCACATTGTTACACTAATTGTCATGTTTTTAAAAATTAGCTTAAAAATCCTGCCGTTATAAAATGTCTGGGGTGCTTTCACTCTGTAGACATAAAGCAGGCACTTTCTGTTTTCTTATCTGTAAATGCTAAATATTTTCTTCTAATAACAGTTTTTATCTCTAGCTAGAATTGTATTTCTAACATACTAATTGTGTTCTAAATCCTATGTTCACATATTGAGAAGTAATAATTGGCCTATTTGTCTAATTGAAATCTGAGTTTAAAATTTCTTATCATTGGTCATTTTCTACAGAAGCATTACAATAAATAGTGCTACTCTTTGCACATTTTTCAATATGATGACATTTTTCTGTCACACCTTTTTCCAAATTTTCAAAGCATGTGAACTAAACTGACTACACTGGAGAGGTGGATACAGGCCATTATGAGAGTCCCCTTGCAGTAACCAACTAGTTTCATTTAATCTCCTTCTTAGCCTTGTAATTGGCAGAGACCACCAGGTAATTATCCGGATTCATGTCCTTAAGGGTTGGAGATTTGCTCTGGATGGGGGACGTTTTGCCATCCACACGGGAAATCTGCAGCATCCGGCAGGGGTCATGTTTCAACAAATACCCTGCGAAAGTTTCCCATCCTCCTCCCACACGGACCATGACATGTTTGTTGTGCAGCATCTGAAATGAGAGGAGAGCAAAAGTGTTCAATTATGAAAATTCTTTCAGTAGCTCAAAGTGACTTGCAGTTCTAGTTTTGTTACCCATTTTGTGTCTTGTTTTTCACGCCCTGTTGTTTTTTTACTTGGTGCACAGTGTCTGAGTTAGCATACATTTTATGAAAGAAGCTTTGTTTTTTTTCCATGCCAGTGGATCACAGGTACACATCCCAGAATCTACCTTTGCCCTGCTAGGTGAATCAGAGTCTATGTCCAATCCCTGTCTTGGTTCGATGTGTCAGGAGACTTCTCTCTGACGCCTGGTAGTCCATGACAGACTCACCTCTGCCCTCATTTTCTGCTTACTGTCTTGTGTCAGTGCTTTGTTCTCCCCACCAGGTTATTCAGCTCTGAACCAGGACTTAAGCGACCATGGAAATGCTTGCTCTTGTATATAATGCTAATAATCACACAAATCCTTGATACAAAATAGAATTGAAAATGCACTCAGAAAACATGAAGTCTTCCAAAGCAAGGTGTTATTAAATGGCCATTTTTTGTTTTCCTTTACTCCTATTCTTCCTAATTACTTTTGAATACACCTTTTTAAGAAAACTTACCTTTAGGCCGATGAGTCATTTTAGAGCTCCAGGTTAACAAAGGCTACAGACTGAAAAAACGAAGACTATATGGTTCTTCCTATCTAGTAAAAACCAGTCAGAGTTGTGGAGGTTTGGCATGGAGAGCCCCAGAATGTGATGTTGGCTTCTTTCAAATATCAGAAAATGCAAGATTAAGGCGGAATGTTGCCCCATCACCGAAGACCCCACTGACATTCTCACCTGCCCACAACATTATGAAGACATACTGGCAATGGAATCTTCGGAAGGGGATTTCGGAAGTTGTTTTCATTGCAGAGTCTATAAAATATATTTTAATTCTTCTCACTCTGTGTCAGCTTGAGATCTGGATATTTTTGACTCTCATCGAGTAGAGGATGACTTGTGCTGTAACTGCCTTCCTTTACTTGTTGAGAATCTGATGAAACTTTTGGAATCTCTGTATGCCTTTATCCACAACATCTTGTAGGTGCGTTTAGGGGTTTCACAGACTCCCAGAAATCCATCCATGCACTCAACGCTTAAGCGATCCCAAATCACATAGTTGACACAAAACAGTTTTCAAAATCAAATATTGTGCAAAGTAATACAAATGTGCCAAATACCAATAATTAAAACTATTAGATTCATGAGAACTTAATGTAACTACTGGTTATTCTCATTTAAAGTACTAGAATTTTAAAACAGAAAAATCCTTAGGAAACACCTTCTAGCTAGAAGACTTTAACCTTATTTTAGCATCAGAATCTACCCATTAAGCAAAATCTCAATGGGAACCCATAAATAAAAGCAGTCAGGATTTAGCTTGCCTCCCCCCAGTCCTGTCAGTGGCACCATGTTTTTGTTTTTTTTTATATGAAGAGTGGAGGCCCAGGTCTTTCATGTGATTTGCCACAAATAGGACCCAGATTTTCTGACTCCCAGACTAGTGCTTTTCCCAAAGCAGTGCAGTTCCTCCTTATAAAATCCATCAGGGCTTTTATAATTTCACTGGCTGATTCCCACAAGCTCCTGTGTGTGCATCTACTTCCTGCTTCTAAAACTTGGAGTTACTGACCAAAGGCCAGTGTCAAATATTACTTTGACCCTTCCTCCCACTGTTCTAGGGAGTGCTTTTGTCTGTTGTTGAAGTTCTGGCACCTCTTAGCCCTGCAAGTTACATTTTAAGAATTGCTTCCAAACATCATCGGTATGAATGCCTCTGGCAGAATGACGAAGTTCACTTGACTGTGAGGCTATCTCAACCAGAAAAAAAACACCAGTCAGAAAAGTTTTTAAACAATTAGTTATCCCTGGAAAATAGTAAAATAAATGTTTTTCCACCTGGAGTATACAATCATGTAAGTATAAACTCTGCTTGCAGATTCTTGAATGAATCCATAGCACCATGAGTCCAACATGAAACAGAGTCATATTGAATATGCGTAACACAGGAATTAAATTTCTGCCCACCTCCTCTTATATAACCTTCCTATAGCTAAACCGCAGCCTGTTTGCTAAGAAAGCCAGCGGACAAACTGAGCCAACAGCTTCAAGCATGAGATTAAGGTATCAGGACCATTGGAATTTACAGCTCTGACTAGAGAGACATAAATTCCATGCCTTTCCTTGGTAGGTGCTCAGTCTCAAGAAAAAAAATTAACACCTACCTTCATTTCCATAAACCAAACCCCTACTGTTTAACTTAAAAGCAAATCAACCTGCTATAAAGTTACTCTCAACTCTTCCCTCTCTCCCCTCCCCAAGTGTTTGCCCTACAAAAACCCAATCTTGAATCAACTATATAATCTTCCTTCTAAACAAGGGCAGACCTGCTCTGCTCTGCTGGAAGAACTCTTCCCAGGATTAGTGACATTAGGCCAACTGCAGTTACTGGATCCATTTTGTTTAATCAGCTCCATTTCCTATTCCTCTATTATTCTCAAACACACTACCCATCTCCAACCTCCTCAGTCTACAGACTTCACCTTTCTCAGGCCCGGATTCCTGTCTTGGCACCTCCACTGTCTATTTTAATTCATTCTACATTTATCCTTTTCCCCACATTTCTCACCACAAAAAGAAGTCTTTCTGTCTAAGGTCGGTTCCCCCATTCCTTAATTCCCATTATCACTCCTGCAAAACCTTGCTGCACCAAACATCCCATCTCTCTTCTCTCTCTCCAATTTATTGTACAGTGGTCTGTCACCTTCAGGAAATAAGCAATGCCCAAGCCTCTCCCACTCTTGTGCAAAGCAAAACTCTTTTCCTTCCATCCCAGTCTACTCTGTTCTCATACCTTGCCCTTCCATCTGCGATTCCAGATAGTGAAGTTTGCATTCAGTGTCTTCACTTCTAACTTCCTATTCACTGTCGGACCCGCAGTAGGCTTTGCTTCTTCCCTCATCTCTTAACTGACTGCATGGAGAAAGAGAACCAGATGGCTTCTAGAATTATCAACCCAATGGATGGTCTTTAGTCCTCAACATTTTTGATCACTCAGGTAAGCTATGTGATAGTATTGACCATTTCTTCCTTGGAACTCCCCACTCCCGTATTCTCTTGAGACATGACTCTGTTCTAGATCTCCTGCTACCTGTCTGACTGTTCTTCCTCTGACTCCTTCAGAGGTTCTGTTTCTTCTACCTATTTTTAAGTTCTGCTGCTCTAAAGGATTCTGAAGGACTCTCTCCTTTCTCTTACTGGTTTTTCCATTCTAACCACTTTCTATGCAGAACCTCATGGTTTTCACTACTATCTACTTTTGTTTCCCAAATTGTAACTCGAGCCCTTGCCTATTCCTCAAGCTTCCAAATGGAAAGGCGTCCCAGTCTATTACTTTCCACTGGAAAGCCCCACGAGCCTTTCCTAATAAGGTCAATGGGATGGACATCGTCTGTAACCAGAAATATTCATTTCCCCTAAATGCTTCTCAGGGTCTTTGTTACCATTTCTGCTATTTCATTCAGTGCTCCATCTTTTCTCTGGGCTACTGTAAAGGTCCCATTGCCTCTAGCCTTGCCTTCTCTGATCCATTTAGGAAACAACTATCAAAAGGAATTCTTAAAATGTAAGTTTGTCTCCTGACTAAATACCTTCACTAGCTCCCTCCCTCCTGTATTCTGAGATTCAGTTCCCTTTATGTACGTATATCATTCTCCAAGACCCGCCCTGCAGGCCTCAACTGCCCTTTTCTGAGCTCTGGAACCTACGAATCCTTTTAATTCTATATTCTTGGAAAACATACTCTTTTTTTTTTTTTTTTTTTTTTGGCACATTTTTCACATTTGCCCCTAATTGTGGAATGCCCTTTCTGCTTTGCCCGCTCTACTTACCGGGTCCGCAAACCTTCCCCCATTTCAAACATCACCTCCACCTAAAAAATCTTCCACGATCATACTCGTCATCACGCAAGTGAATGCTTCCTTGCTGTCTGCTGTGCAGTACACACATGATTTTATTGTTATACTCCTTCTGTATTGTAATTGCTAATTCACCTGTATGACCCTTTTAATATAAATGTGTGAGCTTTCTGAAGAGAGTGATGATACATTTCTCATTTTTGGAATCTCACGTATGGGATCGCAGAACAATGTCCGTTCTACAATCATGTTACTCCTTTTTGTGTATACTTCCACAGGCTCTACTTACTTTGCCTAACGTATATAATTAACAGTATTATATATAGAAAAACATGCTCTTAGAGCATTATAGATAGAAAAACATGCTCTTAGAGAGTAACTGATGCTCTTAAACAACTTGTACAAGATCACACAAAAAAATCAGTGACAGAGGTGGAACAAGAATTCTTTTTTTCCATTATACCACACCCATTTATTTTGTAAAGCTCCTAGATTTGGATTTTAATATCTGCTTAATTACTAATGATAATTTAGCACAGACAGGGGGTCATCAATGTCAGAAAAAGTGTTAGGTTGGTGCAAAAGTAATTGCGGTTTAAAAGGTTAAAAATTGCAAAAACCGCAATTACTTTTGCACCAACCTAATAAGTAACTTAAGCAGATTAAATGCTCATGTAAAATGATGTATAGTGTCATGTTCTAATAATCCCTAACTAAACACTGAATTTAATTTCATTAGATTCTCCTCTAGTGGTCGTAATTATTTCCGAAATAAACATGTGTCAAGTGCAGGTAACAGGATAGAATATATATTTTGCTAGGTATCTGATGGCATAAAAAAGGATGGGGCTTTGATTCTCTGTTCAGTGTACATCTTATAGCTCCTTTATTTTTGATGCTTTACAATGTTGAACAATTTTGTGTTCTCTATTCCAAAAGATAATTCCTCTTGACTGGTAGCATCATCGCACGTGTCAATAGAGTATTTAATACTGATTTTCTATGCTATTTTAGTTGTATTTCTTTTCTAGTAATGGAAACTAAGAGTTGCTACAAATCTTCCCCACCGTTTCTTGCAAAGCAGTCGTTTTTGCACGCTACGTAGGCCTATTTTGGGTATTACTGCTTTTCACAATCAGCCTCATTCCTCTCTCTGCCCCTCTGATCCTAACAAAAGGACTCCTTACAGATAGCAACGTCTCTCAATGAAGAAGGGGAATTAAAACAATAACAAAAATATCATCTCAATGTTTCTCCCAATGGCTCTACTGAAGTTTATAAGAAGATCTGGACTGTGATAAACATTGCAAACATTTTCTGTTTTGACGTCTACAGGTGACATACATTCCTTGCCCAAAGTAAAAAATCAGTACTCTCCAAAGTTATGTTTCTGTTTTTCAGTAATTTATTTCAGTGACGGGAAGAAACATTGCCATTTTTATCAAAGACACTTTGTTTTATGACTTTTTTCCTATAATAATCATTATATTTTGTTTTTATAGGAGGCCTCTTCCTATGTGCCAGCAAAACGGAACCTTTCTTCCTTAGATGACACACAGTCATACTATTAGAGTACGTGCTAGGTAATCTACGAATATGCCTTGTTGAAACAAAGAGGATTAAAAAAAAACCTTGGCAGTCACTGGCAATACTCTCATTTCACAAATGTGCAAACAGGCAGGAAGAGGGACTTCCCCAGAACCAGGTTAGAAATCACATCTCCTTTATTCCTGGTCTAGTACACGGACTTACTATTGAACTGCACTATTCCAAAAATTATTATTCTAAAATGAATCCAATATTTAAAGGTAGTGGGTGACTCACTTAATATATTGGCCCAGCAATGGTTTAAAACACGGCAGATAAATCCTAACTGTATTTTACTGGATTCAGTGTGTATTTTGTTTGGTTAGAACGTGTTTACCTAAAGACTGCTTTCTAGTACCACCTTTCAATCTTATTTTCCTAACATTTAATGAAAAAATTCAAGAAGTTCTGTAGCTCATCCAGATACTTAGTTCTAAGGAAAAGAAAAATGGGTTGAAAGGAAATAAGTTAATTCTCCCATATCAACTTAGAACACAATGGACATTTTTAAAAAATTAGAAATGGTTAATCAGTAGTTCCCGATAACTCTTGAGGTCACTGAGGCATTAGGGGATCCAGTACTCTGGCTCTTATGATACTCTGTTTCCCCAGAAATACCAGACAATCAGTTCTAATGAGTCTTTTGGAGCAAAAATTAATATAAGACCCGGTATTATAGTAAAATAAGACCGGGTCTTATATTAATTTTTGCTCCAAAAGACACATTAGAGCTGATTGTTTGGCTAAGTATTATTTTCAGGGAAACACGGTAGGTGATAACAAGATTTCAGAAAGGAGATTTTTTTTCTTTTCCCTCTCTAATTATGTAGCTTCGAGAGACAGACTGGAATCACATTATTTATAGGTATTAAAAGCTTAAAGCAAGAAAAAGTATGTCTTTTTCTTCTTCTTGGGAACATTTAGTCTTTAGAAACAGAAATATATCAATTCACTTTTTGTTGACAAGGCACAACCATTATTTATGTAGATCACAGAAAAGCATAGGTTTTACTAAACAGGAAAAAATGGTCACGTAGGAGAGCTGAAAATTTTAATGGATTTATTGGTAATGTATTTTTACAAGTTGTATATAGTATAGTATACAAGCAACAAAATAAAATCATCACCAACAAAAATAAACAATGACTAACAGGAAATGTCTTTTAGATGAGCAGAATTTAAAGTTAAATGCTTCATGTTCATGTGTGATAGCTTTATTCTATTAACTCCCCAGCATAGATCTGCTTGAATGTTTACATCTGTCCTAAATCATAATTCCTATGAAATGCTTCAGGTGTCACCACCTTCTCAGAACACTGACAAATGTGTGTCATTCTGATTCAAATCTTGTGTTGGTGACCTTGAAAACAGAGGGAAGCAGAAGCCTCTGTCATGTGCTGTGAATACCCGTGTCACCAGACCCTGAGGATGTGGAAGCTTCCCGGCAGGATGCCCTCATCATCTCTTACATTTGATTAGTCCATCCTCTACTCCAGTACCAGAGTGATCTTTCTAAAAGGAAAATCTGATCATGCCACTGCCTTGCTCGAAAACCTGCTAGTGATTCTCTGAAGTGTTTCTCAGCCATTTTTAGCTCGAGCCCACCTGAAAAATATGACTCATTCTCAACACAAGTCTGGCAAAGACTCTGGGAGAGCAGTAGTGTGTGTGTGTGTGTGTGTGTGTGTGTGTGTGTGTGTGTGTGTGTGTGTGTGTGTGTGTGTAGGGACTGGGTAAATCTGCATCTCTAAGGTGGGCAAAAGCATACATAATTTGCAGAAACAATTCACCGGCAATTCTGATATCCCCTCTTCTACCTCTGCGCCCCTATCCACACCCCACCCTGCCCTGAGAACAACAAGCCTGATACACAGAGCACTTGATGGCCCAGCTAGGACTCCTTTCCCACTTTCTTCCTCTCTATGCCAGAATGACCACATACTGTTGTGCAGACTGTGCACTGCACAACTGTGCACGAATGCCAAAGCCTTTGTCTGTGCCCATGCAAACCTTCAAACTACTAACCCCACAAATACTCTGAACTCCTTAGAAGCCTCTGACAGTGTAATGCTTGTCTATATGCAGAGAATTGCTCCACATTTACCAGATGAATTAAAATGAAGTCCTTTCCTTTGGCCATTCAAGAAGCACCTGTTGAGTGCCAGACACGTTTATTCCTTGCTAAATCTCATACCCAGAAGGCCCAGCACAGTGCCAAGTATACAGTGGACACTCAATAAATACTTGTTATATG
This sequence comes from Rhinolophus sinicus, assembly GCF_057876585.1. NCBI lineage: Eukaryota > Metazoa > Chordata > Mammalia > Chiroptera > Rhinolophidae > Rhinolophus > Rhinolophus sinicus. The sequence goes on along the minus strand of NC_142514.1, from coordinate 157,305,310 downwards.
AATGAACGAACAAAGTTAATACCTACACATGCCCCACCCAGCATCACTGCCTTTACGGAATATTTTTGTCCTCTCTCACCTTTAGATGACCTTCTTTGGACCTCAGGATTTTACTGCAAAGGACCTTTAATACTTTCTTAGCCTTATTTTCTTGTCCATCTTTCTCTAACTCCCTGTGACCTCCCTGAAGGGTCGCATCCTTCGTATACCTGGCAACAATTACAATATGTGACACATAGAATATATTACTTATTTTTGGAAAGGAAAAGGAAATGATGAAATGATTCGTCTTTAGAAGAGAAAGCCTGAAGAAGAAGAAAAAAACAGAATGAGAAAGATAATCCATATCAAACATTGCACAGAAAATTCCTTTGAGAGAAAGATAGATTTTGGGTCCAAGAAGGAAGCTATAACAGGAATCATATTTAAAAAGAGGGATATTCTACTGAGAATCAATTGAGCAATGGATAGGAAAGAGAGAAAGGAGGAGAAGGAAGGGAGGAGAGAAGAAAATATCCTGAATGAACCAGAATTAATTAATTATATTATTCTCTTCATGATCTTCTTCACAGATCCTCGTTATAACTGAAATGCATGTCTTAAAAAATGTTGTTCACTGTAGTAACAAATACTTAATAAAATTCCCCCTTTTAATCTTTTAATGTTTCTAAGTGTTTTGGGCCACTCAGCACAACTTCAGCTCTCATTAAGCCCTTCCCCACTTAACCAACCACAAGAGCTCGTATTTCTGCACAATCTGTTAACTGCTCTCCACCCGAACCATCCTTTCTTTAAAAAGACAATTACTTCTGAGACTGACTGCCTAGAGAAGGCAACCCACCTAAATTAAGATTAGTTTAGCCTCCTGGGATATCATATGCTTCCTAGTATTTCCGTGTCAACCCCGTTCACTGTGTTTTCACAAGCCATCATAACTTGAGTGAAAATATTGTTTTTAGAATGCAGGCATCTGCTCTCCAGAGAAAGAGTGTTAAATTAATTTATAGGACAACAGATTCTGTCATCATCTAATATTATATCGAAATGGCATATGCTCAAAATTGGGCGGCTGGGAATTCAGCTATCTGCCTAAAGTACCCTGACACATGGAGGAGTAAGATTGCAGGTGTTCAATTGCTAGTTTACCATGTTGAAAGCCTGATACCTGCATTTCTCAGGTAAGCAATAAGGTTACCTGTTAACAGGGCAACCTGAGGCTCCATTAACCACAGCTGTCATGTGAAGACTTGTTTATCAAAGGTTGGGGATTCATCTCAACCTCTCTAGCTATGTGAAATTATAAATGGTTAAATACTACCCAAATAAACAAGTTTTTGGAATTATCGTGTTGTTTACAAAGCATTTTTCATATTTATTGTCTCATTTTTATTTTCCTAACAGTCCTTTATTTGTTATGCCCGTTTTCTTAGCTATAGCTTCAAGAGATGAACAATGGTAACCAGAGCGGAAGCTACTATTTGTTTCATCTTTACCAGGCTGCCTGCATATGGTTACCACTAACTCGCTGTATAACGCGGAGCCATTTATTTAATCTGTTTGTGTTTCAGTTTCTCATCTGTAAAATGACTATTGTAATTCCTTTCTTCATAGAGTTGTTTGGACAAAGCTATTAATATGTGGAAGTGTGTAGCAACAGTGCCTGGCATGTGATACTCAATAATAGCCTGCCATTGTTGTTATTATTATTAAAACAATAATGTTGTTGCTGTGATGACAATGATAAGCTTCTTGCAGCTTTTACTTCATTTAATTCGTGGAGCAACTTTACGTTGTTTGCATTATTATCTACATTTACAGATGAGAAAAAACGGTAGCTCAGAAAGATTACATAAATTTCCAAAGGTCAACTAGCTAGGAAGTGATAGAGTTTAGATTTGAACCTGAGTCTCTCTCACTTCAAAGACAATGGTCATTACCAGTTAACCCTAAAAGGGCTTTGCCAGGGGTCACGGTTGTCTGAATTCTTTTCTAGATTCTTCCTATGGACAACACCTCTTTTCTCTGGGAATATATATTGGCATTTTATGATGTCTCTGTAGCCAGAGCTACATTATATAGCAAAAGCAATTGCATAGTAACAGGATTCTCAGGCCTAACTTACTTGTTTTCTCTTTTACCCAAAGACTCTTGCTTAAAGGATAATTAACCATGCTCATTAGAACTTTGTTAAGACTTGTCAGAAACCAGGCCCCAGGAGACAGGGGGACCAGATGTGTCCTGGGAGATAAGGTCTGGCCTGACCACAGCAGAGAATAACCCTGATGCCAGCATGTCTCCCTGGAATTCATAAAATGATGAACTGCATACTGGCTGCGTGCTGGCCAGCAGGTAGCTCCTGCTATTTTCCCCTTCCTCTCCCTTAAAACTCTTCTGCTTAGTCTGGAACTTCGGAGATGGTCTTTGGACGTTAGTTCACCACCTTCCCAGGTTGCTGGCTTCCTGAATAAAGCAACTTTTCCTTTCCACCCATCACTTGTCTCTCAAGTATTGGCTTTCAAGCATTGTGTAGCCGAACTTGGGTTTTTTTGTAACATCTCCATTGATGACCATATGCGTATTGCCCAGTTCCTAGCACACCCCAGACCCAAATCAGAGAAGGTGTTTCATACATGCTTGGAAGAATTTATTTGAATTTGAACCTGACTGTTTCACTCATACAATAATGTTGAAAATTAGGCTCACTTAGAGTGCTTTGCCCTGGGCCTAATTCACTCCAAAAGGAAACCATATAGGAGAGAGATCCCTGGCAGTGTGCAAAGTACTTCCTCTTGTATCATTTCATTGTGTTATCACACCTGCCCAGTGCTGGGGCAGGCCAGGTTTACTGTTCCCTTTTGCACAAATGGAGAAATAGAGGTTTAAAGAGTTTACGTGTGGCTCGTGAACAAACAGCAAGAACACAGATTTAATCTTCTGATTCCCAGTTTTGTCATTTCTTGTCTTTAGTAACAAATCACACATTAGGGAGAATGTAATCCTCAAATTTTCATTGAAAGACTGAACTATGGCAGTGCCCTAAATGGTAACAGCCAATCCTCCAAGAGGAACTGGGCCTTTCGTCAAAAATCTCCTGGCTTACAGAAACACATTTCCGGCCTGCTTTTGTTGTTTCCCTCTGCGGGGAGCCAGGAGGGTGGGAAGTTCACTTCCCAGGCTCATTGCAGACAGATGACTCTTTAGGTTCTTTCTGGAAGCAAACATGAGAAGAGTAGCTAGCAGATAAATGTAACGACTGACTGTCAAAAAGTTCCATTTGCATCTTCTTGGAAATATGCATCGGAGCACTTAATGCCAACTGCCTGTCAGTTCTCATCTACTTGTTATGTAAGGTCTCCATTTTCCTAGCTCTGCACCAAATGAAATTAAGAAGCCTTCGCCGCAATCTCATTACCAGTCTGTGGCACTATTTCAGAGAGGAAAGGCAGAGTTGTGATAAATATGTTATAGAACATTCAGCAGAGTGAAAGCAACCAGGTGGAAAATGCTGGTGCTGAACAGAGAAGAAAGCCAGAGGAAGGCTTGTAGCTGGTACATAACTGATTGAAACTAGAATTAATCCACCCTAATGATGCGACTATTTAAAAAGGAAATGGGCTCTGAGGGGCAATGAAAACCCACTCCTTCCACTAAGCAAACGTTTGTCTGACTCAATCTGAACTCCCATTCTCTCTTCTAAACACTGATACAGAAACTCATTGAATCAATACTGGGAGAATCAAAAGTGTAACTTGTGAGAATGATACACACCAATGATTTCCAACCTGGTGTCCTCCTGCGTCCTGGAAAGTAACAACAGTGCCTATAATCCAGACACTGGAAAAACTATTATCTTGACACTGTTTTTAATGTATCCTTAGTATACTGGTAGATCCATTAAAATGGAAAATGAAATATTACAAAATACATTCAGAACTGTTATATTGACAAATTTTTGAAAACATAAATCTCCTTCCTCTCAAAGTCCCATTCGAGTGAAAGACAAGAAATAAAATCATTATAAAGCCACAGGACGAAGGGAAATTGAGAGGATATAACATTAGGTAAAAAAGGGCAACACATTTTTAGAATATGGAAAACAGACGAATGAGTTGTCACCGGCTGAGGGTGAAGAGGCTGAAACTAAAAGCCTGAAATGACAGCTGCCAAAAAGAAGCAAGTCAAATCATGCCTTGAAATTAAACAAAATCTAGGCTTTAGAATCAACAAGTACTTCCGTCAGGTGAGGAGAGGAGAGGAGAGAAGTGACGCTGAAACAAAGGAGATTTGGTTGAAAGGTATAAGGCTCAGTTAGCACCCAACTTAGTGCGCCCCACGCGAGGTTTGCTATGCCTGTGACTATCCCATAGAGCAAATGACCACATTATCACAGAAGGAGACTGAAGGACTGTTTCTGCAGAAGTTGAATCAGGGATGCTCCAGACTAGGTGATGGCACAGGCACAGGGTGGGGAAATGGATAGATATATAATAAGGTAAATATAGCCAAGTGTCTATTAGAACCCAGATGGTAATTCTGTGGGTACGGACCTCTGTGTATACTTGAACAATTTCACAATAAAATGGTAGAGGAAGAATTCATCCCGAATCCCATCTGTTCTCACCATTGCCTCTGCTATCTCCCAAGTCCACACTTAGTTTGCCTCACCTGGATGACCCCAATGACCTTCCAACTGCCTTTCCTGCTTCTGCCTTTGCCCCTCGATATATTCTCAACAGAGAAACTAGAGGGATCTTATTAACGCATAAGTTACCTCATGCCACAACTCCCCGCAACACCCTGCCTGCCTCCCCATTTCACTGGGAGTAAACTACAGTCTTCACAACGGCCTCTGAGTTACTGTGTCTAGACTCCTGTTTCCATTCTGACTCCATGTCTTCCCATTGGGCCCTTCATATGCTCTGTCACAGCTGCATTGGTCTCCTTGCTGTTAATATTTCTCAAACACCCCAGGGCCACTCCACAGGTATGCTCCTTCCTTCATGTCCCTTCCATCTAAAAGACATTTCTTCCAGATAACTGCAGAGCTAATTGCTCGCCCCCTTAATGCCCTTGCTCACGCACCTTCTCAATGCAGCTTATGCTAACCACTGGACTACAACTACAGTCTCTGCTCCTGGCACCTCCTCATTTGATTTACCCTGCCCTACTCGTCCTTCTTCTCCACCTAGCATGGCCTTTATCACTTTTGAGTAAGCTCTATAATTTATATAGTATATTTATTGTTTACACAGCATAATCCCTCCCTGATATATACCTCTCTATATATCTATATCTATATCTATATCTATATATCTATATCTATATCTATATCTATATCTATCATCTATATCTATATCTATATATATGCCAGATTTATCATATATATAAAAATACAGGACACCCAGTTAAATTTGAATTTCAGATAATCAATGAAGAACTCTTTTAGAATAAGTATGTCTCCTGCAATATTTGTAACATATACATACTAAAAAGCATTTGTTGTTTATCTGAAATTCATATGCAACTGAGCACCCTGTATTTTATTTTGTCTGACAACCCTACACACACACACACACACACACACACACACACACATGAATATAAGTATAAGGTTCTCAAGGGAGTCAGGGATCTGCCGTTCTGTTCTCTGATATATCCTTAGCTCCTAGAACACTGCTTTTTCATAATATATGTTCACTAAATATATGTTGGATGAATGAATGATTACGTATTTTCTCAGGATGAACTCTACGAAAACAGTGGAGTAATCTGCAGAAGACACGTGACCCAGGAAACAGGGGATCCAATATAAGAGCAAGTCAAAGACGTCTCAGGTGACACTGTGAGGCCGACCTGGGGAAGGGGAAGACACAGAGGGGCCAAAAATGAAACCAACAGATGAACTGGCGTATCTTCCCGGTGATATCATTGTGATGGGTTACAGTTCTCTAAGGAGATCTGGTAAGGGCTCCTTAGTTATATTTACAACAAAATGAGACATTATTGCCTTCAAGAAAATAGAAATTCTTACCAAAGGAAGAGTAGCTATGGCACACTACAATATTTACGTGATCATTATGAAATAAATGCTGAACACTGATCTGACCAACATTCTGGTATCACCAATGATGCTGGGCAAGTAAGCGGAAGAGAAGTGTATGCACTTGGTGGGGCGAGGGGGAAGCTAGGGACTGCTAAATCGTCATCCTCCTACTCTAGCCACACTGGGGTTTATGAGTGTAACACAGAAAATGTCTAAAACTTAAAAACTGAGCTAGAGCAGCATAATTATGTGTTTTGGCAACTTGAAGACACACAAAAAGAAACGGCTATAAGAGGTAAAACTAGCTGCCTCTGGGGAGAACTCAGGAGAAAGGAAGAGTGGAAAGGGATAAAAAGGGATAGGACAAGTTTGCTGTTTGGGTCATAAATCTTATAGCACCATTTTATTAAATATGTGTGTGTGTGTGTGTATTGCAGTTTTACCTGAAATCACTACAAGATTAATGATCTTTTTTTCCCCCTTGACATATTTCAGGAGTAGTAGGTAATGGAAGAGTATTCAGAACTTAGGTACAACTGGGCTACTTAAATCTCAAATGGATTTCCTAACGTTTTAATAGTACCTGATGGTTTACAAAATCCTTTCTAAGACCATTTCATTTTATCCTATAATGTTACTTTTTAAATTATTTTCATATTACACGTACTTGGAATTCTCCCAACACCAAGCAAAACCACCATAATATCCTCAGGTAAGACCGTGACAGTAACTTAGGAACGCAAAGCTTTGCTATTTGTACTGTTTCCCTTTAGTTTATCTTCCCATTTTTTATAAGATGTACTTCAATCTTGAACAAGTATGAGTCTCAGCATTCCTCTTCCAAGATCATGATTCCTTGTTCTTATTTTGCCCTACATTCTAATAAAATGCCGTACACTCTCCAAAGCTTGATCACTGTTTCCTGTAATCCCGATTGGCTCCAACACCTTTTTTGAGGCACAAAAGTGTTCCTTTTCCTCTAACTCAGTTTCTCATGCTGTTTCAACAGTTCGAGAGCACAGAGGAAAAATATAAACCAATGTCACTTATCAATATATATGTAAAAATATTGCTATTTTATATGGCTTTAAAATAATCTTTTGTATTTACTTACCACACAGCTATACCCTGTACTACACCTTTTAAATAGTTGTCCTATTCTGAAGTCAAAAATCTTTCTCTACTGAATATTCTATTTCCATCACTCATTTTCCAGTATGTGTAGGTGAAGTTTAGAGCTCACTTCCAAATTGTCCAGTCTTCTTAAAGATGAAGTCCAGAAGAATTAAACAATTCACTATTGACTGTGTCTATCCATCCTTGCTCCAGACCTTGGTCACATGATCACTTATAAATGAGCCTATTGTTCCTTGGGGCCACCCAGAGGTCCCCGCAGGGAGGATGACAAAAGCTCTCTTGATAAACACCACACATAACTAATGCCGTAGGAAGTTCTCACCAGAAACTGCCTGCTCAAATTCACCGTTTTCAGACATGAGCCCCCAAAGCTCCCATGTTGACTTTCTTTGCTTTTAAATTTGCTTTCACCTCCAATAATTCTGGTATCTGTTTTCCTGCCAAAGTTTATACTAAAATTTTCATAAGCCCATCTTCTACTTTTATAGTTCCATAATTTTCTATTTCTATTTTCTCTAATTTTGTTCATAATTTTCTAAAGCTATTTCATATGTGCATGTGAGTATGTGTGGGTGGGTGTACGGGGTGGTATAGACACACAGTTAGAAAAATAACTTACATAAACGTATCCCCTCTGATGTAAATATACATACATACCTCCTCATTCTCCATGTCTTTTCTTCATTTAACTGTTGTTAGAGGGATACTGTTTGACTAACGAGGGCCTGACCAGCACCCTGGAATAACTATTTGTTTATCTGCTTAGTCCATCTCTCTCAAATGATGTGGCATTTTGTCATGACAAAATCCACAGAACAAATCCTCAGCCCTGCGGGTCCCTTGGCCACTTCCTTTTTTTCCCTCAAAAACCCCTTGCTTGTGATGATATGTTCCTGTTTGTACAAATGCCTTCACATATTTCGGGAACTTAGATGCATAGCAATATCTCTGCATGTCAGTAAGAAATCACGTTTTTTTTAAGTAAATACCTTCCTGTGCCCTTTTACTCTAAGGTAAATAAGGATGTTGAAGGAGCAACAATATCCACTGCTCATGGACAATTCTAACCTCTATTTCCTAATCCTTTGTTTAAAATTTTGCTAAACCTCCAGTAATGTACTTGTTTATATAATGGCCTCATGTACAGACTCCACCCCTAATTTGCTAATAGAAATGTCACTATTGTTGACAGCATGAAGCCATCCCGTTATCTGTAGAATCTAGGGAGACAAAGCTGGCAACCGTATAACTCTCTCTGATTCTGTTTCTTCCTGTTTCAGTCTCAAATTTTGTCTTGTTTGTTCTAATATCTTTTAAGGCCAAAGCTCTTTTCTATCACTTTGTGATTCATGCCCTCCAGCATCTAGCCAGATTATGTAGCAAGATCAAAACAAAAACTTTGTAATTAATGTTAAAGTAACATCAGTGGCCTCTGGATTCAAAGATCCCTCCTCTCTCCTCCTGTACACAATATGATTCATACATAGTATTTAATGGAAATGGATAGTCCATATTTTGCCAATTAGCTTCTAAAAGTACTTCTTAAAAGCATAACTGTTTGAGGTCTTAAAGACCTGAGCACGGCGGCCTACAAGCTGAGCTGTACTATTCGTCCACACCAACCTGAAGGGTGATATAAGCACCTAAAACCCTCGTCTTGACCGTCCTCTTCGTATCTCCATTTAGGGAACTCTCCCTCCCCGCTCTTCCTTTTCTAGCTCTTTACGCAGTTTTACAAAATCCCATTATCCAGTCTCTTAGCATGTTCACCATTTATTCATTCTTAAATCTCAAACCTACCACCCTCCTTCTGTTTCTCTTATATCCTAAGAGGTCTTTGGGAAAGGGATTTAATCTCACCTGTTCTTTCTTTTATTTTCATTTTGAGCCTATTTGATCTTTGATGGCAGCTATTTTTACTAGAATGTCTTCACCTTTGTAGGAATCTTCTCGTTATCGATGTTCACAATGTTATTTTAACTCCTCCCCTGACGTACATTTTTATAGGCTGCTTTATCTCCAATTTTCTCTGACGCTCTGAAGCAACAACAGGTCTTCGCTGCCTGTACTTTAAATTTCTTTTTTTTTAATTTAAAATATAAAATTAAAAAATAACCATCTTCTGAGTCTTGCAGTGAGTCAATCTTTTTGCTGGTGGAGGGTCTTGCCTCAATGTTGACGGCTGCTGACTGATCAGGGTGCTTGTTTTTGAAGGTTGGGATGGCTGTGGCAACTTTCAAAATAAGACGACAATGAAGTTTGTCTCATCAAGTGACTTCCTGTAACAAGTGATTTCTTTATAGCATGTGATGCTGTTTGATAGCATTTTACCCACAGAACTTCTTGCAAAAATGAAGCCGACCCTCCTAAACCCTACCACTGATTTATTAACAAAGTTTTTTCAGTCTTCTAAATCCTCTGTTGTCATTTCAACAACATTCACAGCATCCTCACCAGGAAACCACTTTCTTTGCTCATCCATAAGCAGCAGCTCCTCATCCTTTCACGTTTTACCATGAGATGCAGCAATGCAGTCACACCTTCAGGCTCCACTTCTAATGCTAGTTCTCTTGCTATTTCCACCACATCTGCAGTTACTTCCTCCACTGAAGTCTTGAATCCACGAAGGACATCCATGAGAGTTAAAACAACTTCTTCCAAACTCCTGTTAATGCTGATATTTTGACCTCTTCTCATGAATCAAGAATGTTCTTAACGGTATCTAGAAAGGCGAATCCTTTCCGGAAGGTTTTCAATTTTCTTTGCCCAGCTCTATCAGAGAAATCACTATCTATGGCAGCTACAACTTTATGAAATGTGTTTCTTAAATAATAAGACTTGAAGGTCAAACGTATGCCTTGATCCATGGTCTACAGAGTGAATGTTGTGTTAGAAGGCGTAAAAACATTACACTCATTGTCCATCTCCACCAGATCTCTTTGGTGACCAGGTACCTTATCAATGAGAAGTAATATTTTGAAAGGAATCTTTTTTTCTGAGCAGTAGGTTTCAACAGTGGGCTTAAAATATTCAGTAAACCATGTTGTAAACAGATGTGTTGTGATCTAGGCTTTGTTGTTGCATTTACTGAGCACAGGCAGAGTAGATTCAGCATAACGCTTAAGGGCCCTAGGATTTTTGGAATGTTAAGTGACCACTGGGTTCAACTGAAAGTCATTAGCCCCTAACGAAAGAGAGTCAGCCTGTCCTTTGAAGCTTGAACCCAGGCATTGACTGCTCCTCTGTAGCTATGAAAGTCCTACATGGCATCTTCTCCCAATATAAGGTTGTTTCGTCTGCATCGGAAATCTGCTGTTTAGTGCAGCTGCCTTCATTATCTTAGCTAGATCTTCCGGAGAACTTGTTACAACTTGGACATCAGCACTTGCTGCTTCACCTGGCAGTTTTATGTTATGGAGACGGCTTCTTTCCTTAAACCTCACGAACCAACTTCCACTAGCTTCAAACTTTTTTTTTTCTGCAGCTTCCTCACCTCTCTCAATCTTCACAGAATTGAAGGCCCTTGTTCTGGAATATGCTTGGCTTACGGGAATGTCCTAGCTTGGCCACAGGCACCTGGGCAGGGGCAGGCAGGCACCTGGAACCCAGCAGGAGGCAGCAGCCCTCACTGGTTGGTTGCAAAGGTGCAGAGTGGTGTGGAATTCACTAGAAGCTTTTTTATGTCAAACTTTTTTCAGGATCCAGTTTTATAAATAAGCTTGTAGCCTCTGAGTGTAGGGTCTTCTCAACAGCACTTCAAATATTACAGGAAACAAACACTTTTATTCCTTCAATTTTATCACATTGGCTATTTATCATAACAACAGTACATAGGGGGATAAGTCTTTTAAAATTGATGTTGAGATTGGGAGTCATGACAATTCCCCCAGCTGTAATCGCAGACGTACCAACAGCAGCATCAATCCTGGTTGCAATGGCATCTCCATTAAGGAATCTGGGTACTCCTCGCAGGTAAGAACCTCCTTGAAACAAGCAAACTATCCTTTTCTCAACATCGTTAGAGAACATCACATATTCAAAGCTCAGTCCATTTCATAGCTTCTGGTGAGCAGCTGGGCCTGTGACATTTGTTATTTTATAAAATTTGAGTCTGTAGGGAAATAAGCTGCCCAGGTCTGGGTTCCTCACTGGGGGGGGGGGGCACCCATCTCCCCCCAACTCCCTGCAGGGCCCCACATGTGCACAGGCGCACAGCACAGTTCCTCAGCATGACTACGAGGGCAGACGGGAACCCAGTCAAGACTGAGGCAACGGCAGACTCCTTACATTTCTTTTTATTCTAATATAATTTTAATAATCTCCCCCACACTTTTCTCAAGCTTGTTCTGGTAAAGGTTTGTAAAGGGTGCTATAAAAGCACACTGGAGATATCGTCAGCCTAACCCTTGAGGGGCAAGAGTTCTTGTGAATATTTCTTAGAGGAAATGATCTAAGAGGAAAGTAGGATTTTATTGGATAAAGAAGGGCATCCCAGGCTGAGAGCAAAGCATGTGCAGAGGAATAGAAATGTAATGCAGCATTGTCTGTACATAATACTGAGTAGTCCACTATTACCCCAGGTTAACATATGAGAAGGATGAGGAAAGGCCGTGAGATACTCCAGTGAGGTCAACAGTGACCAAATGTAAGAAGACCTTGAATGCCTTTCTATGCACATGGGATAGGAAGGGTCACTATGGGTTTTAAGCAAGGCAATGGCGTAACAAGATTGCTATTACAAAGATTCCTCCAGAAGATCCATAGAGAAGTCAAGACCTGGGGCAAGAGAGATTAGATAAAAAGGCATTTACAGTATTTAGAAAAAAAGGTAAAAATGACTGAGAGGATGAGAAAGGGACGTCCCACAGTGATCGTTCCGTTGCATTCCCACCTCCAAGTCACTTTGTAGGTTATCAGTTCCATTCTCTAACCTTTATGTTGCTTTATAAGAGACAACATAAAATTATAAGCATGTCTCAACTCCTTATCTTGAAATCTCTTCTAGTCCATGGTAGAATATCACATAGTTATGGGATCCCAGGATTTGAAGAGTTTTTCTTTTTGGGGATGAGCTAATGAAATCTCAGTCAAGAATAAATGACTGTTTGGGGAAATGTCTCAGAACATAAGGCTTTGGATAGGGGATAAGCAGAATAGACTCAAAACAAGATAGATAAAGAGAAAAGCCAGCCCTCACTAAGCAGTTGCCAAGCCCAATAGACTTTGATTTCTGATATGTCTCAAATCAGTTGTATACTTTCTTACTATCATCAATAATTATCAGATAATAATTCTCTTCCTTGAATAAACAATAATTTATTTCAGTTGCTCTGCACTTCTTTTCAGGGCCATTGTAGACACTGCTGCAAGACTGAACTTACCTTTTACTGAAAAAAATCTTTGATACATACATACTAGGATCTTTAAAATATGGCCTGAATTCAATTCTAACTTTCTTCCCCATATATACCTACATTCTATAGGCATCAGCCAAACTATTTACTCACTGTTTCCTAAATGCTTTTATTTTCTTTGAATAGAATATGATCTCCTTGATGACATAGGAAGCCACCCTAAATCTATTTCTTTCATGGATAGTTTCATGGCTTTCATGCCTGATGCTATTTGTTCCTACTTTGAATTTAAAAAAAAAATTATTTATGATAATTACTTGATGTTTCTTTTGCCTTATCTCTTATAAAAAGCAGAGGTAAAACCATACTTATTGTGAGCATGGAGTCTTACCCAACATTTCGTCTTCCACATTGCCAACACTAGGTTGTTTGTATTCTTTATGTCAAAAAACATTTACTAAGCAAGTACTATGTGGCAGATAATATATTAGCCACTGGGGACATACAGAATAAATCCAACACTTCCCTACGCTCATGGAACTTAGTCTATTTAGGACACGGGCATTGAACAAGTAAGTGCAAATGTGATGAGTGCCATAGGGACAATTCCAGGGGGTTAAGGGATCAAAAAAAACATGTTTTGAAAGTCAATTTAGGTTAACTGACTCAGCAGCCATTCTCAATCTCCGTCCCTCTTTTTGTATCTACTGTTGAGACTGGGTAATCTGAATACTCATGCTGAATACTCATGCTCTCAGCTTTCCTTGCAGTCGGGGTGGCCATATGACTCCACTGGTTAACAAGCGGTAAGATCTCCAAAAGGAAATCATGAATGGCGCCACTCTTCTCACCCTCTTCCTGTTTTCAACACAGAAAAGATGCCAGCTTGCCGCAGGCATCTTATGACATCGAAGGGAGAAATGTGAACATGGAAGCCAACGCACCCAGGGCAGCAGAGGGGAAGATGGAAAAAGCCATTGTCGGTAATGGGATGGCTGTGTTGATGAACCAACAGCAGTAGTAACCAGTCTCTCAACTTTACTACCGTATATGAGAATGTGAGGTATAAGCCACTGTCAATACAGTTTTCTATACATGTAATAAAACACATTTGAAATGGATCCAAAGGAAAATTAACAGTGTTGGGAAGTCCAAGAAGGATGCCTGGAAGATGAACCTTTTATGTAACGCCTTGAAGGATAGGTATGTATTCATCTGTCAAAGGACGTTGGGAGCAGCAGCAGACAGAGAACATTCCAACTATAAGAATCACATTGGTTGCTGATGTGGGGTACTCTTTGCTCAATGAAGATGCTACAGAAGTGTACGTGGTGATGATGGTGAAGAAGACAAGTGGAGGGGGAGCATGTCATTATACCAGCCTGATGGCCAGGAAGGAGCCCTGTAAAGCCATTTAAGGATTCTAGTCTCTAAATTCAATTCAAAGCTTTTTAAAGACTCTGACAACAGAAATAACACAGTTGCATTTTAAAAAGTTCATTCCAGATGCACAAGGGTGACTAGAAAGAAAGGAAGAAAGAGTAGATACCAGTCTGCAGGCTATTGGAGTGGTCCAGGCTAAAGACTGTTGACGGGGCCAGGTGGGGTGTGCCTGGTAGAATACTTTTTATAGAGTCACAATGACCTTATATATCTCATTCTCCCCATGACTGATGTTATCTTCTTCCCAAAATGTACCACTGATTCACAGATGGGAATCATGTCTTCTTTTCTGACATCATGTGAGGTAGGTAGAGTGGGGATACATTCACCATCTGACAGTGAAGAAAAGTGAGACACAGAAGACAAACTAGCTTACCAAACATTTCACCACTTTAGAGCAACTTCTAGGCTCTGAGATTCATCCTTGTATATCGTGCCAAGTTAGAAAAACACACTGTCATAATTAATGTGCTATAATCAACCTTCACTCTAAAGGGGCCGTATTTTATAATTCAGCATAAAACTGAGTTATAAACATAGGTAAAACATATTTCAGAGTTAAAACATATTTCTTTTCTGCTAATTAACTTCAAATTATATAAAGTGATATATATATATATATATATATATATATATTTTTTTTTTTAATCTAGGGACCATCCTACTGTTCCAGGAAGCTGGACTTTTCTCTATGTCACCTGATTAACTGTTGACTAGCAGTTTATTCTCTAAAAGCATCATTGTCACCTTAGTGCTGATCCCAATAAAAATGACACCTAAGACCACTGTATACTTCTTCTCCACCTATCACAATAGTACTCAAAATAATTATGTGTACCTTTATCTAACTTCTTTCTCCAACACGACTCTAACTTACTTTGGAAAAATCTGGGGTTAAACCAGCATTCTCTCTCTAGAAACTGGCACAATCCCTAGCACACAGCAGTTATTAAAAATATCTATTAAACAATAACCAATAATTATTGAGTAATTATTAATTAGTAAATACTGTGCTAAGGACTTTAAATACAAGATTTCATTTAATTTTCACACTAATCTTATGAAGTGGTTGCAATTACTACTTCTAGGTGATAGTTGAAGAAAACTGAACTTAAAGATGTTAATTTATTGAATCCAAAAATCGAGTGAGAAACTCAGACCATTTATTATTATTATATAATGCTACCTCTCTTGAATATATGAACGAGTAAATAAATGAATAAACTGAATTTGCTTACAATTCACTAGGTGCCATACTATCTTTGTCTCCAATTAGTATAAATCTTAGAATAATTAAAAATTATAAAAATCACTTGTTTATAAACAATTACCATAGCATGTTTTTACATTAGTGGTTCTCAACCCAGGGGATATTTGGTAATTTCTGGAGACATTTTTGGTTCTCACAAATGTGTGGGGAGTTGCACTGGAATGTAGTGGGCGGAGTCCACCCATGCTCCTAAACCTCTTACAATGCACAGGATAGCACTCCACAGCAAAGAATTATCTGGTGCAATATGTCAATAGTTTTGAATTTGAGGAACCCTGTGCTGTATCATATGACTGCTCATACAAAGGCAGACTATACTGAAACCATTCCTGTAAAAAAAACAAACAAAAAACAAACAAAAAACTACACATTTTAATCATCTTCTCAATCTTAACTGTAAATTCTTGTTTTTCCTGACACTTGCGCTCTCCCTTTCGTGCTGCTTTTACTCCCATGATATTAGTTAACATTCAAGGCTCACAAATTAATGTTTCACTATAGGAATAATAACAGTGATGCTAGAGGAGCTGTGGCAGCTACATCCCTTTTCCCTGTAGGCAGCAGTGCCTTGCTGAAACGCAGACTGCAGGAGGACATGTACGCTGTTTCATGTTGCAGACACCCTGATACCTTTAAGACAGACGAGCCATGTGACCAGCTAGAAGCCAGGAAACCATTCTGCTTGAGCCAGCCAGCTATTCACTGTTACATACTAGAAAAGGGAAAGGGAACAAATAAATTCCCACAGACGCATGTCAACGTTATTTAACATCTGTTTCAAAATGACAAACAAGGTACCATCCTGTTTTCCAACCTTGAATACCTGTCAGTGAAAAAAATGCATAGCAAAATTGCAGTTATTAAATCTAGGCACTAGGTGGCAGCAGCACACAAGTGAGTGAGTTCATCTCAGAATAAAAATTTAGTGCTGCATTGTTAAAATTCTACTGGAACAAAAGAAATAAACATGTTTTTCCCCAACATTTCTCAACATTGTCTTGTATGTCCTTTATTGGGCTTACAACTATTAAGCCGCTTTTGTCTGCTGAATAAATCTACATTGCTTTCTAGAATATTTGTGTGAGAGGAACAAACATTTTGAGTGCGTGTGTGTATGTATACATATATACACAAACTAATTTCATACATATAATTGTGTATATTCCATATATGTATATTGCATATAGTATATGTAACTGTATAAATTATTGCATGTAATATATAATAATAATGAAGGTGAACATGATACAATAATAATATTAGTCACTCTCTATTGAGCAAGTTATCTCATCTCATACTTTTAACAACCTTATGTGGAAGGTATTAGCTTTCTTTCTTTGCAGTTTAAGTGCCAAGGACCAGAGAAATTGAACAACTTGGCCAGGGTCACATAGTGTAATGAACTACAGAAGTAGGATTTACGTTATACATTTTAGAGAGCTCAAAGTCCATGAGCTTTTTGAGACCAGGGATCCTGTCTGAATTTCTGTTCTCCCTTACCAAACACAGACAAGTGCTCAACAAATGTGTTATATCAGTTGTAAGAACAGCTTATGTCCATTTCATGGTGTTAAGGAAAAATAATTCATGTGTGAAAATAAAGGCAATTGCTTAGAATACACATTAAAATGTGCATTACCAGGTTCCTTCTCAGACTAATTTAATCAGAAGTTCTTATGGAGGGTCGTTTTCTTAAAGTTCTCCAGGAAATTCTAATATACAGCTCTTGTTGAGAATCTACAGGGTAGTAAGTCTGAAAGTAAGTTTTTAGTAGTTTTAGAAGCGTTTTCTCCCTTTTTTTTGATAAGTCCTCAAAGATAGAACTGAAAATACCAAATAGCTATGGAGAGGGTTATGAATGTGACGTTTGGCACTGAAGGAGACAGAAGTTGTAGTTCACCAACACTGATAATGTCCCCCTCTTTGTGTTCTATTTCTTTGTGACCAATTTTGTGACTTCAGTGATAGAGGCAGGAATCTAGTTTTGTCTATTTAAATACACAGTATTTTCATGCCAGGTCAACATTCACAGAGGTTAGTGGTAGGCAGATACAGTTAGAATCATTTCTGTCCTACGTTGCTGATTATCTCCTAGGACCTCAGTAAACTGTCAAAGCTGTATCTTGAGTTGTGACTTATTACTACTAACTCTAAATTACTATTATTGAACACAGATCTTTGCATATAATGGACAAGTGATAACCTTTTACTGTATGATAACTGGATAAATTGACAACGTAGGCTGACTGATTAAGTGATGAAATTTGTGGCTGGCCTGATTTATTAAATTGATGGTAACAGCTCAGATAAAGTTTTCCTTTTCACATTTTTTTTTTTTTTAACTCAACTGATGTAAATGCAGATCTGTTTTCCAAAAAATGAAGGTTTGGCAGGCTCTGTGATTGTTTTAACATAACAATGAGACGCCATCAGGAACATTGTAAGCTATTCTGAGGTGGGGGTAGTGGGTTTTGTGGGCTTTTGTTTGTTTGCTATGGTTTTTAATCAAAGCTCCCCATGGAAAACTAAGTCCTTTTGCAGGACTTAGTCAAGATGTCTGCCTTGTATGTATTGTACTCCTTTATGTTCAGAATCAATTCAGATCACTACATATAACTCATAGTCAGTATTAGCCTGAAACCAATTCCTGGACATGCTAACATGTTGACGTGTCCCAGAATTATAATGCCAATTTCCCCATAAAAGTAAAAACATCTATGTTAATAGCTTTATTTATTTATTTATTTATCATTTATATTCCTGTAGACTCCTCATCCTACAGAGGGGCACTTGGGAGTCTTTCTAAAAACCCTTCTAGTGATGGTGGGCATATCATCCAGTACTTGGAATGGCAGAGAACTCAGATCCAAAAAATCCAAGTGCTGCAGATACAGTTACAAAAGTTAAGGTGGACACAGAGTCCCCAATAAGCCCGTAATCCATATAAATTGTCAAGGCACAGCTGAGGAGGTCACTGGGGCATTCCCCGATTCCCAAGACATCAGCAAATTCCTTTAATCAGCACATACATTGTTCTGTTCTGTATATAATATTGTTCTTACATATTACACAGCTGGTGATTCAGTGTCATCTGGCACTTCCTGGTTAAGTACAGCTCTGATACAGTAAGAATGCGTCAGGAGTAAGGAAAAATAGTTTCCAATGAGGATAGTGTGTCAGAATGAATCAGAAAAGCCAGGCAAGAGTGTGAGAGAGGACTGAGTACCACCCACTCAGGATGAATAGAAGGGGCAGGGGTAGGGCACCCAAAGATTTGTCTCATTGACCTTCTTTGTCCGTGCAGTCTATACGCTTAGACGTACTTTCTGAGTCTGTGGGTTGTTTTTTGTTTTGTATCCCCTTAGCAATAATGTTGTGCTGTGTGAGTGTGTGATACATAGAGTAAGTTGGCTGGGCTTAGTTGACAAAACTGCTACAACTCACACAGGTCAAACAAGCTGTCCTTGACATTCAGAATCCCTGAAGATGGAGCACGTATAGTATGATAGAGGAACTTTGGAACTTTCTCTATTCCCTCCCGGCCCTTTCTTGTTGTCTAAGAATGAGGCTGTCCTTGCAATTTCCTACCGCTTTTGCTTCTATCAGGTTTACTGGAGCTTTCTAGGACCACGCCAGAATTGCAAAGTGGTCTACAAATGAATCTAACCCATGACCTCAGACCTTAAAAAGGGAACACCTAGATGAGAAAAGCAGGTAGAAAGAGTATCCAGAGGACGGTCTTAGAAATGAAGGTTAAATGCTCTTACATGAGAGTAGAGACAGAAGGTATGCAGAGGACCTAGA
Organism: Rhinolophus sinicus; assembly: GCF_057876585.1. Lineage (NCBI taxonomy): Eukaryota > Metazoa > Chordata > Mammalia > Chiroptera > Rhinolophidae > Rhinolophus > Rhinolophus sinicus. The sequence continues at coordinate 157,286,259 of NC_142514.1, read as the reverse complement.
CCACTTATGAGAACATGTGTGCAGGACCCAGTTTGATTCCCAGGTCCAGGGAGGAAGGATAGAGACAACCTGTAACACACCCCGAGACTGTGGCCAGGTAGGTGGTGAAGAACCTAGCAAACCTGGATTGTGCGAAGGACCGAGTGAACCCCTGAATCAGCTGCCATTTACAGGCTAAGCAATTTCTACTATAGGCCAGACTCTTAATGTCCACCAAATCAGAAGGCAGATATTTCTAGATCTATTTTATAGATAAGAAAACTTAGCCTCGCAGAAGAGCAGGGGCTCACCAGACAACACTATTATTTGTGGCACAGCCGGAGAGGGGAAGTCTTGATTGGGTAGTGAGGAATATAAACTATCTGAGCTAGAAAGTACCTTTCTAGTAATTCAATGCTTTCCTTCTCACAGATGATGACAAGGCGTCCTTAAATGACACGACTCGCTCAAGCTGGCTTTGCCACGATCAGCTGAGTCATTACTCCGGTGATGCAGTGCTTTCCAATTGATTCACAACTAAGGCACCCTTTTACTTTTAACCCTCACGTTTTGACTGAATGAGAATGATGACGATGACGATGACGACGACAACCATTCTTTATTAAGAGGCTAGTTACTGGGCTAAGTATCTCTCACAACAAATCTGTCATAGATGTCATTAATCCCCTTTGTGTATAGATGAGGGAATTCATTCTCACAGTTGTTGCATGACTTACTCAAAGTGACAAAACAGTACCAAGGGCTCCGTCTTATATTTTATTCTAAAATCTGCATTCTTCTTACATGAGAGGATTTTTCTGCAAAACCTGTTCACTAAAAAATAACTTTGTACCCATTTTAATCAAAACCACATATATGCTATGTAAAACATCAATTGCTTAGTATAAAAAACCAATTATTATACTAATTTGACCTACAGCCTGATTTTTGGTGAGCCCATACACCTTAGCCATTGATGAAGGTACAAGTTCCATTTTGCTCTCTAAGATACTGAAATTAGCCTATGAACCCCCATTTCTACAAGCACAAGACTGGAGGGTCTAGATATCTCAAGGTGGAAACTATATTTTGTGACATTATAAAAACAATTCCTGCTGATTTTACATTTTTGGACTTTATACCATATTACACTGAGTTAAATAATAAATGTCAGGGAGTTAGTTTACTCACATATTCTCAGCTAAAAGCCCAGATCAACAATTGTGATTTGCTTTCCATGAAGGTTCCCAATGGGAAATCTACGAGTTGATATAGGGGTTACTAATCTTTTCCTACAGAAACGAAGACACTGTAAACATCAACAGGAAATGAGCATTGTGCTTTTCTCTCTGAGAGACAAAAATGACAAACAAGAAATGATAGATGGTGCTTGCTAGAAATTTTAATTAAACCTGTGAGTGAAAAATTCTGAATCAGGCCAAGTGGCAGCTGCACTCATACATGACCTGCTGAAATAGCAGAGGCGGGGACACGTGTCAGGAAATAGATATCCTGTGAGAGCAGCCATAATATCCTTGGATTTCATTTAATCTAGCTCTCTATAAAGCCTAGCTCTGAAGGGGCTTCTAGGAGACACACCACCCCTATGCCCAGCTCAGTGAATAAGTCAGAATACAAAGCAATCTGCTCTTGGTTGCTTAGTGACAACCAGAGTATAGACGACAGCATTTCTTTAGTGTGTATATGCTGTCCCTTGTTTGTCAAAAGACAGTATGCCCTGCCATTCTGCACCGCTGCCTTTGCTGCAGTAATTAAGTAATTAAAAGCCTTGACCATGGAAGACTCCATATGAAATTTTTCTACTAACCATGATTAAAGAATGCCAGCTATCCATATAAATATCATAATTCCTATTGCTTCCTTTACCAGAAAGACATTTAGGAGACGCATATTTCTCATCCATATTTCCACATGTCCCTGTATCAAGTTTTGCATTTGGAGACAGGAGGAAAAACTTAGTAAGACGTGAACATGGTTCAGCCTTAGCCTCGTCACTTATAAGTTATCTGACTCTGGCCTGGTCTGTTCATTTCTCAAGTTCTCATCTGTAAATCTAGCTTTTAGCTTTGGGGGCTGTCATAGGGCCAAATGTCCTCAATTCAAAGTACTTTATAAATAGTCAAGCATTAAATAAAGTCAAGTTGTTGTGACTATTTTTTTCTTTATTTGTAAACCACCCTCATTCTTCTTTACCATACATTTTAAGAGTTAAAGACTTACATAACTGGATTTAATCTTGAATACAATTAATATCAACCTTTTTGCAAGTCGATACATTTCATGAGAAAAGCATGCTATTTGTTATTAAAACCATCCTTGATATATATGTCTCCTGCATGAGCTCCACCAAAATAACAAACAAAACGAAAAACCACTAATCAAAAGAACATATCATTTCAATATCAGTAACTTTTGTGCCTTTAATTTTTATTACAAATTATAGAATCTAAGCCTTAGAGCCAAGACCATAATTAATGCCTGATGATCTACCAAGTGGTCATTCAGCTGAAGTCTGATCTTTGTGTTGTTAATCCTGACTTCCTGGGAAAGCCATAGTGGATCCCTCAAACCTTTTATCTCTCTCCAGAGTAGGAGAGACTTTAGTTGGGATCAAGCTGCCTGAATAAAGGCCACTAGTCTCCCCTGCAGGTAGAGGTGGCCACATGTCTAAATTACAGCCAATGAGATGTGAGCAAGATCGTCAAGTGAGTCAGGAACTTTCATTAAGGGAAAGTTTTTTGCCCCTTCTTTATCCTCCATGTTTCTGCCTGGGGCACAGAGCTACCTTGGAACATGTGTCTGAGACCCAGCACTAGTGATGGCAGAGTACTGAGCTGGAGAAACCCTGAGTCCCTGAGGACTTTGAGGAGCAAAGTCATCAAACCAGTCCTAGTCTGTCATGATGCAGAAATAAACTTCTATCTTCTTTTAAGTCTCTAGTGTTTTGTTTTATTTTTGTTATTCACAGCCAACTAATGAAAGTAATTTTCCACATTTGTGTTTTCAGAGTCCCTCTACTTTCAAAAAGCATGCACAATGTCTCAACGATATCTGTTTACTTTAGTGCAATACATTTGACAAATATTTATTAGGCAATTCTCACATGCAAGACCAAGTACCAGGGAGTATGTCGTACGGAGAGAAATCAGTGAGCAACTCCAACACAAGTCATATCTCTAAGGTTCTTAACAGTGAAGAAGGAGAAGTCCATGGTGCTTACTAGGACCAGGGCCCTTAACAGGACAACGTGAGGAGGAAGGAAAGTTGGTTGGAAGAAGGACATTAAGAGTAATGCCTAAAAAATGAGATGTTAAGCAATGGGTACAGAAAGCAGCTGCATTCCAGAAAGAGGAACAGTATTTCCAAAGACCTCTGAGCAGGAAACAGCATAGGGTGTTGAAAGCACATAAGTCCAAAATGGCTAGAGCAGACCAAGGGAGACACCAGATATAAGTGGAGAGGTAGACAATGTCCAAAAATGTCTCCTATTTTCTATTGTCTCACCATCACCTTCTAAACGAGGGGATGGACAAAAATAAATAAATAAATAAATAAATAAATAAATAAATAAATAAATAAATGAGAGAGAGAGAGAGAGAGAGACAGAGAGAGAGAGAGAACGAGAGTTCATAAAGAAGAAAATTCTAGGCCCAATGTTTCACAATTTTCTTGTGGGTGAGGAGACAGAATTTAAACCCACACCACAGAATCAAACTATTCCCTGATTCTAGAGGTGTTTTTTCTCCCCAAAAGGAAAAACACTGAAGTAAGAAAAGATAACACTTAATGGGATCATTGTTTCACCCTCGTTTATATAAGAATGAACAGACCGAACTGAAATATGCAAGTCATGCCTCTCAACAGAACACGTCTTGTTCCCCTTTGTTTCCAATCCTTCTCATTTAGAAAAATAAATAAATAAATGTAACTCTCCTCTTTGACAGCAGCTGGATTCTCAGGATTTTTCTTTGTTTCCTACATAAGGGAATATTAATGCATTCCACTGAACAAATGTGAGTGCATGCATGATACTAAGTTGGAAAAAGCCTAGTAAAAGGATTAAATGATTCACGGAGGACACTAGAGGGCAGGTGTCCCTTTTAAATCAGCTCTAATTTCCACCCACAGACTGAAACCTAGCACTGTAGGTACGCACGCCTAAATTGGTCCCATTTTCCAGACTTGTTCACATATAAGGTTAAAAAAAAAAAATCTGCTCCTCTGCTCCTCAAGTAAGTGAAGCTTTGTACTGGTTCTTTCTGTCACCTCTAAATTGCTTCCCTGCTCTTCTCCAGCCTGGCTTCTTCTCATCATGTAGGTGTCACTTCAAATATCATTTCCTTGGAGAGGCCACCTCTTTGAGCTTTACCTAAAGTAACCCCTCCTGAATCCCATTACTCAGTATTGCATCAAATGTTCCCTTCTGTGTAGAGAATATAAAACATATTATATATGTTGGATTGAGATTTGCAAAACAAGTTGTTTACTAGTAGGGATGCGAGCTAGGAATATGGCTGCACATGTGTGAGAATGATAAGAATGAAGTAAAAAACATGTTTTTGTGTGAAACTGAGCATAACAAAATTGAGTGATAAACACGTTCACCAAAACAACCTCTGGTTATCACCTAAACAATTTCTGGGAAACAACTTCTGGTAAACAACTTCTGGTCATCATCTAAGAAGTAAAGAAGTCCAAGGAAAAGAGGATAAAAGCAGAACCCCTGAGCAACGCCATGAGTAGTCTGACTTGACACTCTATCTGAGACCCTCTGCAAGGTGCAAACCACCACACTCCGGGACACGCCAAAGTTCTTCCTTGCAAGACCAGCTTGCCTCAGACCCGTCATGGGCCCAGTCATCTCTCCCGGACCAGGAACCTTCTCCATCCCGATTGACTCTGGGACTTGGTTCGTTATTAAATTCTATTCTGTTCTGTACAACCTTCTGTGCTTACCAGAGCATTGGCCTCTGGAGGGACATTGGTTCCCAAATATAGAGTTATCTGAACCTGTGTGCCAGAACTTTGTTCCCCACTCGTGTCACGAGTACCAAGCAGGGACATAGGGCCCTGCTGAGGGGTTAATGTTTCCTTGACTTTCAGGAAGAGTCTGAAACGTGGCGACTGCAATTGCAGGAGCTTGCAATACCTTCTAACATTTACCAGAACCTAAAATTACTTTACATATTTCCTTGCTTGAAAGCAATCTGTCTCTACTGGAAAGTATACTCCTTAGGCAGTGACCTTGTCTTATTCCCCACTCTATTCTCAGGAGCTAGAAAATAATTTGTGGAGTGTCTGCCAAATGAATGAATGGCCAATCCTTTAAAATAAGCATTATTATTATTCACATTGCAGATGACTCACCGATTTCAAATAACTTGATCAAGGTTAGGCAGACATTTAATGGCAGAATTATGTGACCTCAAAGAATCTTTTAAGTTACAGAAGCTTCTTCTCTTCACTGAATTTTTTTGGGGAAAAGTAATTTCTCTTAAGAAAATCACCATTTTTCAAAATTCTAGTTTCTTCTGTGCCTCTCCCCTCTATTGTATTAATGTCCAATCAAGTCTACCCTCAAAATACTACTCATATTGTCCATTCTTGTTCTTTCCATTCTTTCTGCCACCATTTTAATCAATGCTCATATCCTATGAACAATGGGAATAACCTCCTAATTAACTGCATTGCTTTAGTTTCTTCCTGCTCCAACCTATAATTCTATATACAACCCTCTCCCAGATTAATTGCCTTAAATTTCAGTTTTACGCTCAACACCTGCAATCGCCATCTAATGCCTTCAGGTTAAAATGCAATTTCTTTTTGCCTTATATTCAAGGCCCTCCTTAATTGCCCCCACCTGCTTTTCTCAGATGATTGTCTGCTTACACTCCTACATCATCTCCTGCTAACCTGGCCCACTCACTATTCAAACATCTCCCGAGTTCTTCCTATCCCTCTACTATGCTCAACCAAAAATCCTCCAAAAATGCTCACCCACATTCAAATCCCATTCATTTCTTAAGACACTGGTGAATTTCCACTGTCTCTTTGAAAGCTTTCCAGATAAATCCAACACACATCGATTCACCTGTATCAAAATCCATCAGTGCCTAGAAGAGTGCCTAGCTCATCGCAGGCATTCAGCTTTTCTTGTCAAATAAATTACTGAATCTGTAGTTGAAACCATGTTCTGTCTTGTGGTAGCTTATTTTATTTTATTTTACTTGAGTTATTATGCTTGGGTTCCTTCCCAACTGGATCTTTGACGTCTACGGCCATGACCCCTATCCAGCAACATATGCACAGTAGGTAATACCTATTTTCTGATGGATTATTCCACCTGCTGTAACCAAGTGAGCCAAATGCCATGTAGCATGATTGATAAACTTGTCCTCTCTAATGTATTACATTGTTCAGGATTTAACAACTATGTTTAAAACAACTAACCCTACAGATCTGGTCAGAGAGACCATGTGAGATTCAAAAGTGTGTCCCTCCTGTTTCTTCAGTTAATGTTTTTGACATCATTGACACATTATGAATGCAAAATATTAATCCAAGCCACTTTTTACTTCTTGTTGGAACCCTGGCTGCATTCTTTTTTAACATGTCTATCCTCATGAAATGATAACCTAACAGATATGGTGTGCCAACAATGTAAGGACACCCAACGAGGACTCAGAATAGAAACTAGTACAAAACACTGTTCGTACACTTCAGAGCAACATATACAAAAGAAATACTAACCAATGTTATATTTTCTCAGTGCTAAGTATCATCATTTAATAAATGCCATCGAAATTCAGAGGAGAAAGTACTTATTAATGAAGGCTGAGGTATTACAGGAATATACCTGAAACTGCCTTCAACAACAGTGCAAAAATTATTGAGCCCCTGTACACATCAGACTATTTTGTACAGTCCCCACCTTCTATAAATCTGAACTCTATAACTTAATTTGAATAGCTTTGTATACACTTTTTAAAATAAAGATAAATTGATGAAATTGACAACTTATTCTTTCATCGTGTGGGCACTGATTTAATCCACTGCCAAAGAGGTCTGTCCCAACCACTGTGGCCAAAGCAATCATACCCAGTACCTCTCTTCCACTTTATCCTGTTCTGCCCTCCTATTAGTATATGAGATGAGCTCACATATGTATTGATCTATGTCAAAAGTCAGCAAAATATGGCCCATAGGACAAATCTTGCCTTATCCTATGTTTGTAAATAGTTTTATTAGAACACAGCCAATTATTAAATATTGTCTATGGCGGCTTTTGTGCTACAACAATAGAGTTCAGCAGTTCTGACAGAAACCTTATGGCCCACAAAGCCTGGAATACATCTGTCTGGTCTTGTACTATCTGACCCTTGATCTGTGTGTTTACCGTCTGTTTCTTTACTCCCAGAATATGACAAGAGACTGTTTTGTTGACTGTCTAACCATGACACTAGTGCCCAGCACATAATAGGTGCTTAACATCTGTCCCTGACCACTCACAGACTTAACAGGAGAGGGGTCAATTGTGTTAACATGTACCCAAAGCTCTGAACTTTCCACACCTCTGGAATCACTGCTTTCTGGGTAAACATGTAATGAACTCATGTAAAGAAATTTGTAAGTGGCCAAAAGACACTCTAGGGGGGATTCTTGGGCCGAGGAACAGTTTTCATAGAAAATGCCTTGGTCTCACTGCCGGGCTTATTGAGACAGAGCACTGTATGTTTTATAGCCCTGCTACGCTAAAAGAAACATGTCCCCAATCACCAGGCAGACGTAGTACTGAGAATCTTGGTAACATCTGGAGAACAAGAGCTTAGAGTAACAAATTTCTAAAAACGTGTTGATAGGAGCACCAGTCTGTGCCTTTTTCTTAATTTATTGGACTCTTGTCAATTGATATTACTCAGAGTTTTTCTTTAACCCTCCACATTTGTAAAATATAAAAATATCATTTCCCATCATTCTCTTGTAGTTTGTATGTGTAGCTTACAATTTTATTCTATGATAAAATTCTCACCCAAAGAACTCCTTATTAACAAGTGGAAATTCTGACCTATTGAAACCCAGCCAGTTCCTCTGTGCCAGGCAGATGTGTCAGAACAAGCCAGAGTTGCTATGTTGGTTTTCTTTTAAGGAGAAAAGATGAACTTAAGTGTTTCAATTTTAAATATCCTATACACCACGATAGAGAGCCTCGCCCAATAGTTCATAATGTGTATCATATCTGGAATTTACATAGGTCTCCAGGCTGAGGTGCCACTGTGATGACCCACCCACTCCCCAAACCAATACGGTTGGAAAGTAGTCTTCCAATTTTAGACCTTTGCAAGTCATTCTCTATACTACAGCCAGGGCTATTTAAAATGTAATTTACTCACACCTCTCTCCTTCGAAAAATTCTTCAGAATCCCCATATTGCCTTCAGGAGAAAGCCAAAGCTCCCATGAGACAGGTGGCTTGTCACGAGCTGACTCTGTGCACCTGTCTACCTCCTGTCTCCCCTGCCACACGCCTCGCATCACCCTCTCCTGCTCCTGCCCTCTGCTCTGAAGGCTGCACTGCTAAGAGCTCTGTTAATGCATCATTCTATCTCTGTCTCCCTTCCATTCTTTCCCATCTCTTCCTACATTTCCCTTTCCTCTGATGCTTCTAAGTTTGTGTGCATATCGTTTCCTTTCTGATTCTGGTTGAAACGCATCCCCTTCTCTTTGTTTGGCTAACATCCTTGAGTCTCATCTCAGACTTCTTTCTCCTAATAGCTTTGCTTGATTCCAGAAGTCCAGATTAATAGAAAAATCCTCTGATAGATAATGCTACTGGGAATTCCAACTCCAAATCTAAGAAATGTGTCACATGAAACACTAATGAAAGGTAGAGCTTTTAATTAAACTCTAATGTCTCCCCCGACACGATCTAGATTTTGAAGTCAAGGTACCAAGTTCTGCTTTAAATACTCTCCCAAGCACTTCAACTATAGGTCTCTTAGATAAATCTGCAAATTCTTTGTTATTCAAAAATATCCAGGGTTGTTCTTTTAAAATACAGTGAAAGTTATCTGTTTAAAATGTCATGCTAAATACATTTCCATGAAAGATGTGTCTTATTGTGAATGCCCCTCACTTTGAGGAAATCAGAGAGAGAACACGGGTGAAGACAATACCCTTGGAGTAGCTCCAACACCTAGAAACACGAGAAAGCACTGGGTTAAACTAGATGAATACTTGTAACAGAATAAATAGGTTTCGAGATCACTGAGTTTGAAATTGCACATACAATGAAAAAGGAACTTTGTTGTATTTAAGTGGGAATGTCTGGGCAGCTAATCTGGGTGGAGGCATTTTAAGTACTTCCACACCTCCCTCAGTAGCCTCTGGTTATTTGGAAACTGCTGTAATCTGAATGATTAAAATTATGCTTGCCACTTGTTCTATAACCTGCTGTGGGAAGGTGGTCAAAAAGTATCTTGGGAGTAAAGACAATTGCTCTAAGAAGTGCCAACAAGGGCAGGCAGGAAAAGTGATTTTGCTTCAGAGAGAACAGTAGTTCATACCCAACAAGTCCCAGGACAAGGGCCAATTCCAGCCCTGTGCAGACCTGGCAAGATCTGAAGGTGGCCTAAATCAGAGGGACTAAGACTGAGGTTTTGCCTTGGCTGCAAGGAGTGCAGATGACTAGAGCTTAAGTCCCCACTGTGGAAAGGTGTACAAAATGAGGCCGAGGAAAACTGAAAACCGGGTACAGACTAGGTCCATGAGACTCGGGATTGAAAACAGCCTGGGAAGCCTGCTCAGCAAGAGTCTGAAGGGCCGGAAGACTGAGCTTCTTCCAGGGAGCAGTGTGACGTCAGAGTGGAGGCACTAGCGGCCAACGGTAGCTCCCTGCAGGAGGGAGAACAGGACGGTGGCCTCTGCTCATCTCCAGGTATGCCAGCCCTCATGTCCACGGCGTGACAGAGCCTTCTGAACCTTGTTTGCCCATGTCTAGGAAGCCCTTTGTATTCTTCCGGAAACTCCTGGGTTCGAGAGTGAAAGAAGAGATGACCTGAAAGGGACTTTCCCCCCCACTGAAGGCCCCTTTGAGTATTCTAGGATCAGAAAAAAGCCCAATGATAAAGCTCAGCTCCAAGGCGTTCTTTACGCATTACAGTGTTTCTGAGAAATACCTCCAAGAAGCAAGTCTTGACCTTGATTTCTGTGCCTTTTACCTCAATGAGGACAATGCCACTGTTGTCATTTTATGTCTACATTTAAATGGAAAAACAAGGAACCAGGACAGGGGATGCCACCCGGAAAACTTGGCAAACCACCTGACTCATCTTCTCTGGGAAAAGAGGGAAGGCAGAGAAAAGGAGAGAAGAGAACTTACTGTTTGGAGCCTCCCAAAGAGGGCATTTGAACTGCCCTTGCCAAAAAAGAATTAGCATGCCCACTCCATCACAAACCTTCCCTATAAAATGCGTGATGCCTATTGAGAACCTACAAACTTCAAAGACTTTCTTTACAAACTCACCCTAAAATACAAAGAACTGTGACTAGGGTTATCAGATTAACTACATTCCTGACTCTCTAATTCAATCTGTGCCCTCATAAAAGACATTTAGGAAAAAGAAAAGAAAAAGTTACCTTTTAAGAGAAGCAAGGAGGGGTGTGGCAATTTAAGTAGTGAAAAGAATATGGCCACTCATACTCTTTGCACAAAGAGAATCTGTCAGGCAACATCTTCCCTTTTAACCAAGTGACATCTGAATAGTGAACAGGCAAACTTCACACCCAGCCAGCAAGAGTGGTTTAATCAACCTTGGTGATAAATGGGGGTCAAGGCTGTTATAGCTGGATTAGTGCAACAGACTTAGGTTTCACCTTCATTTAAAGTTACTTGCTTCACAAGTGTTTATGCAACATCTTTCAACAGGTCCAAGGAAAGTTATATCTGATGTTTCCGACCCCCAGTTCAGGCAGGCACTGTGATGTTTTATAACATATGTTCAGGTTCATCGAGGAGACTTTAGAAGTGACTTTTCGGAAGCTAAACTTTTTCTCCTGCTTGTCAATTATTAATATCAATAACCAATTAAATTATATTTCATTGTTAGAATTCTTAGTCATACAAGGTCTGACAATTATGTTCGTGAACTCATCCTAGAAAAAGTGCTACATACTTCATTACTGAATATCACTACAGTCACCTTCAAAGTACTTCCCTTGGGAAACTATTTACTGACACCAGTGCCTAGTCCACCCTTCAAAGCAATTTTGGAACTCTTTTTTCTGGTATAACGATCAGAGCTGTTGTCATATAACCCATGATGTCCTAAATGTCATCAATATGTCTTCCTTTCAGTATTTCCTTTATCTCCGGATAAAGAAAGAAGTCATTGGGGGCCAGATCAGGTGAGTAGGGAGGGTGTTCCAATACAGTTATTTATTTATTGGCTAAAAACTCCCTTACAGACAGTGCCGTGTGAGCTGGTGCATTGTCTTGATGCAAAAGCCATGAATTGTTGGGGAAAAGTTCAGGTCGTCTAACTTTTTCTCACAGCCTTTTCAGCACTTCCAAATAGTAAACTTGGTTAACTTTTTGTCCAGTAGGTACAAATTTATAATGAATAATCCCTCTGATATCAAAAAAAGGTTAGCAACATCGTTGCAACAAGTTCACCAACTTAATTGTTGGACCTCATATACGACCAATTATTTACATTGTTAACCATGATCTTCACAGAAAAACAGAACTACACAGAAACTGTACCCTCAAGATTTCTAATAGTCCTTTGCACACGGCACACATTCATGTATTTGGTGAATGAATGAAGGAAGGAAGGAAAAATTATGGATAAAGAAATGTATTGAACAGTATTTTTTTTTAGAAATCTAAATTATCATAATGTAGTTTCAAGATATATTCATCCTATTTAAATAATTTGTAAAATCTGGCTTTTCTAATGATTATTTTGTATTTATGTGAAACAGATAAGACTTTTCAATTAAGCTGTGTGTTCTAGATCATAATTATTAATATTAAAAAATTGAAAATCAGCCAACCCTCCTATGTATACTAGCAACCTCAGGGCTGCCAATTCAAGTCCTATTCCATTCCTATCCTCTTAACCTTTATTGGACCAAAGTCATAAATCACACATGTTAGGAAAAGCACTGTTGACACATTCGAGGTTAGGTATGATGTCAGGAGTAGAGATTTGGCAGAGGTGCATGAGGTTCCAAATGTGTTAAACCACGAAGGGCAATTTGTGCAATGGGAGTAGAAAAGAAACATTCTGAAATTATATGGTGTTTCATTTTTCCCCCCACAAGAATATTATCTGAAATATTGTAAAGCAAAGACTGAGATGATACTGAATACAAAAGCTAAACCCAGGTTTACACTTTGAAACAATTTTAATAATAAGCTCAATCAAAGAATGCTCTGGAGAATGGGAATTGCCCTCAGAAAAGACAAAAATACTAGGTTGCTGCCTGCCCTCCACCCACACTAAGTCCCAAGGTGCCATTTTTACAAAGTATTATAGGAAAATGAAAGGAGAACTATTATTTTAATACCTAACTAAAAAAAGAAGAAAAAAAGAAAGAAAAAAAGAAAAAGAAAGGTAAATTATTCACGTTTCGATGCCCAACTACCCTCATTTATTTGGAGACCAAGGCTCCACAGTGAAAGCAAAGTGGAGAGGTTTTCCCCTTAATTATCTAAGTAATTACCTTAAACGTAGGCTTTGCTTTGGCTGTGGAGACATAGTAACAACCATGAAGACCCTACTGAAACAAGAAGATATGAAATTCATAAAATGCTCTCCAACTCCATTGCAGAAAGGCACTCGAACATTACCTGAAAATGCAAACTGTGATCTTTTGTGACAAGATTAAAGAAAACGTTTTTTGTTTTTTTTCGTTACAATGAGAACAACTATTTGTGTATTTTCTCATATCCTACATTGAAGGACATTTGTGTTGCCGGATAATCCATACTAAGTGATAACTGAAGTTTACATAGTCTAAGAATTGCAGCCTTTGTTGGCCATTGGCACTGTAAAACACAAATGTTAGAATTACTTATTTTCTGGGGTCCTTTGGTTTCCTGTCCCTTGCTGAGAACTCTTACTATAAAAATAAGGGATACATGCAAGGCAATAATTTTGCCCCAGGAAACAGACCTCAAGCCCGTGCCTTATTTCCACAAGAGAAACATACTAGACTCTAGAGAATGTCTGATGAAGTCCTAGAGAAAACTAGAGAAAATTGTTAAGTAAATGAAGTGGTTATTTTCAGTGTGAAACTTCCTACTTTGGGAGGATATCCTGCCATCTTGTTCTGACTTTCCCAGTACCTATTCAGCTCACGGATGTTGGCCCCTTGGTTTTATTCAAGGGGCCAACATCATTATATCATTATATTTATCCTCAGAAAACTGTGTGACACATGAGACACTCTCGCTTTCTTCTGTTGTAATTTAAAATGTATTTATTCAGCATTCAAATCTCACAATGGTCACGTACTCACAACAAGACACCTACTGTATCTGAAAGGTGATTTGTTGAAAGGCCTTCAGTCACAACTGAGGGACATGTCTCATATTCTCTGCCTAAGCATTAGAGTTCCAAAGTAAAGTCAACCTTGGGAAACCCTTTTTTGTCCCCTTACCATGATTAGATGCTATTATAATTTCTTTATGTATTAGTCAAAGCTATCTTCCCCTTTATCCTTAGAATATTTCATCTTCACCTTTCCTCTAGATGACATATATAAATGTGTTATCTACCAAATCTATGGGTACCATACATAAGAGAACATTCTATTCAATCCTTAGTGCCACGATGTCAGTAAAATTCAGTGCACATTGGTGGCTTTCTTTTTGTTATAAGATGTTGAGTAAATACCAGAGATAGATGAGCTCTCCAAGGTTGGATGTGAGAGATAAGCCTCACTTTGCTTCTGAGAATACTACTAGTTCTTTGTCATGCTGACTGTAGGTTGCTAGGGAAATGGGAGGAGGTAGAAAGGTGTTTTATAAATATCACCATGGGAGAGAAATTTTGTGACATATACATTGTGGTCCCAAGTGCCTCTTTGTACAAGGCTGAAGCCCACTTTAGCCTTAGGCCTATCAGGTGGGCAGGTAATGAGACAATAATAAAACCCCTAAGGTTCGGTGGGCCATATGAGTTTCCGTAGTTTTTCTATTAACCCATGACTTCAAAAAAAAACAAAAACAGAGTCCTGCACTGGGTAAAATTATCATGGTTAATACACTGGTGGATGATGACAAATTATCTGGGTGTTACAGTTTTAGAATGGGATTCTCAGAAACCTTAGGCTTAATATCAAAGTTAGAACAATTTTAAATCAGGCCTGCCCTTTACCAGCCTTCAAGTGAGGCCTCAGAGAAACAGTCCAATTATCTCTGCCTCACATATCCTACGAGGCTGGATTTCAAGAAAAATACGACAAAAGACTATATTCAGAGTGAAAGTTAGAGCCTGTTAACCAAGGTGTCAGTTTCTGGGAAAATGAACAAATTAAACATTGGATGGGTTGATTAAAAAAAAAAAAAAAAGACAAAGCTCTTTACATGGTGACTTCTCAAATAGTTATAAATTTTTCCATGAAGTTTATAGTCCCCTAAAATTTGTCTACAACACAATCTAGATTATAAGAACTCTGGGCTAGAGAGAAGGAATTTCTCCATAATAGCCAATAGTGTTAGAAAGACAGGTGTGATTGCACTACAGGAGGATTAGAAGTGGGTATGAGAAGCTAGTGTGTAAAAGAAATGGCAATGTAAGAGAAAGCTGAAACTAGAAGAAGAGTAATGTTGTAATGTAGTGATTTCTTGCTGGTATTCTTCTAGGGAAACAGGGCAAATATCTCTAAATAACTCACTGGGATTTTTTTTTTAAAGTAACATCAGGATTTCCATTATAAAACAAATTGAGAATATATCCTAAGGCCAATATGACACCCAAATCCTTATACCTTGTTCTTCCCAAAATCTACACAAAGATTTCCTCAAGATTTTAGTATGCTTCAAACAAGATGGCAGGAAATGACAGGCTATATGCTAAAACAATGCACAAGCAAACTTCACATAAAAATGTTAATACTTGTGAAATTGAAACACACCATTCCAGTGAACAAAATTTTGATGTGACTCAATAAGGTTTCTGCAATGAAAGGCTTGGCAGGTAGGTAAAGGAGGCATCTACTGAGTCCAGGACAAAGATTTCATGTTTTTACTAAGAAACTCAAATTCAAAATATCAAGTATTAGAGAAGAAATGCAATGCGAGGTCAAAAAAACCAAGTCAGACAGAAACTTAACTCATTGATTTTATGAAAAAAATACACTACTAAATAAATAAGTTCTATTTGATTACAATCCCTGTTGTGATGACAAAATTTCCATCATGCTTGACTACATGCAATAAAAACTCAAGATGGCCATATTTGCAAAGTATGTTTCTTAATGAATCTGGCTGCATCCTGTTTATGCAACTTAAGCCCATGGGAGAATTATATATAATTTATAAAGAAAGATATTTCACAGGTTTAGTCTTTCGCTGTTAGAAAACTCATCAATAATTCAAGACGACAGCACATTATGTATAATCATTTTGTTTCTTTCCCTTTTGCAAAAAATGATTCACATTTTAATCACTAAAAACATTCACATTTATATCAGCATAGAACATATCAATGAAGAAATATTCCCGTTGTGAAGACTGCCAAAGAAAGAGAAAAATATTATAAACTTTGCAACTTCATATTACTATGTAATGTCTACTTTGTAATGCAAGGCAAATGATTCTTAAATCAGAAACACAGTGAACAACTAAGTGTTTTCATTTTTGTTAAGATAAAAATAAATTTTAAAGGGAAAATTAATATATAAAAATGTATAATATGCTTTAACCCTGAGTCAACCACTTACTGGCTAAATTACCTTGGGCAAATTATTAAATCTCTATTATCTGCAGTTTCCTCATCAAATAAGATGTAAATTGACAATCACACTGATTTTTCTCAAGAGTGGTAATGAAAATAAAATGAGATGATGTATAAGTGAATGCACTTCACAACTCATATAAAAGATATTCTCTACCATCATCAAGTAACAGGATATAAATAGTTAAGAAAAATGTTATTTAAAAATTATTTGACATCCATTTTTAGGGAACTTGCTTTCAAAAGTGTTAGTTAGTATATCAAAAGTTTTCAGATTGTACTTTGTTGTAAGTCTAATTTAGATCCTTTCATAAAAGTATAAAAAAAGTACACAAGACAATTTCACCTCCTTACGCCACCACAGCATGTTTAGAAAATCTTTTCATACATAGTCAAATTAAAGGTTTTCATCTTAACTGCATAAAAGCAAACTGAAAATGAAAATACATGATTGAAGTAAATTGAGAGTATGCCTTTGTTTTTCATTCCCAGAATATATTTTTTCTTTGCTGAGCCTTTTCAAGTTCTGGTTAATATATTGAAAAAAAATCAATGAATACGTTGAACAATGTGAAAATCATCCTGGTTGGTTTTCTGAATTTTGGGGGGTAGGGTGGGGGAGGGGGTTGTTATTGTTTTGTAAGACTCTGTTTCCAGGGTACTTTCTTCTGACTCTCCAATAGGGATTGGCTAATAAATTTAATGTTTTGCCAAAGCATACCAGCAAAGGATTAAGCAAATTAGGAGCAGCATATTAAGTACAGGTAAATTATTAATAGCTGTAGAAAGGTTGAGGAGCAATACTCACAACACGGCAATGCCAAAGACTAGACAGTCTGAAGTGGAATGAAAAGCATATGCTGTAGTTAAACCATGGGCTCAGAAATCAGACATGCTGACTTCAAAGAAAGATTTTGACTCATAGCTGTGTGGCCTTTGGAAAGGAATTAATTCCCTAAGACTTGGTTTCCTTATTGTTAAAATAGAGGTAACAATAGTGCCTATCGCAAAAAGTTGTGAGGCTAAATAAAAGAATCCACTTAGAAAAGCATCTGACACACAGAAAACATTCAGTGAGTTGAGTATTAAATAGTATATGTAATGAAATGATGAAACGTAGACAAAATAAAAGGTTTATTTTCCTCAAAATTCTTGACTAGGAATTTAGCTGTCAGGCACAGAAAAATCAACTTGAGATCTCTTTTAAAGTCAAAACGCCACATCATTAGATTAACTTTCTCATATTGTGCCTTTGCAGTACATACACATGTAGACACACACACCACACAATAAATATATATACACACACACACAGGGTGCCAAAAAATGTATACACATTTTAAGAAAGGAAAAGACCGCATTAAAATTGTAATACTCAATATATACCAATAACAAAAGATGAATACAAGTCACGTGTGACTTCTGCAAATACCAGAGGAGCTCAAAGTGGTTACCATCAGCATACTTTTAATACAGTTTTTTCCTTTCTTAAAATTTGTATGCATTTTAGGCACCCTCCATGTGTGTGTGTGCGTAAATATAGATAGATAGATAGATAGATAGATAGATAGATAGATAGATAGATAGATTTGTAAATATATATATGTGTAAATATATATATTTGTATATATATATATGTGTAAATATATATATTTATACATATATATATATATACATATATATATATATATATACATATATATGTTACAAAATTGCCTTAACGGCAGGAAGGCTATAGCAATACAGATCATAGGACCTGTGTACTTCCTCAGTGAAGCCATCTAATTTTCCAATGCTTCTGTAAGTTTAAATAATTTTGATTTGTGGCTAGTGAAAAAATAATATTATCCATTTAGTTTAGATCCAAGGTGAAAGAGAGTGGCAAATGTATTGCACAACTTAAAGGCATGAAAAACCTTGCTAATCCAGTTGGAGATGAGTGTGCATGCTTATCAGCTCAGGTGAAAGGTAGGCACAATTTTTAAAAATCTACTCATTGCTAAGTGGCCAAGAGTAACAATTTCTCAGGGAGAAGTATCTGGTTTTGAGCTGTCATATCCTTATTGTGCTTCACACTTGCTATATCTCTTAACAATTCGATTGAAGGAGAAGTGAATTCTCTAATTTAAATAAGAATATAGAGAACTGCCCATATAGCTTAGCTAATCATTTTATTCTTGTAAGCGATAGCAAATTGCATATTTTTCCTGCTTTTAAAAGTGGCATCAAATGTAGAGGTGGGCGCAATCTTTGACAGTCTAGTTTAAATTTTTCTACATTTAAAGGTTTTCGACCTCAAGAGATAAATCTCAGAAAAACAACATCCTAACAGCTGATTTTGTTTTTTACATCAATGGTTCATCAGTATTTGCTTATTTTGCATTCATGCAACTTATATGCCTTTCTCAGAAAGAAGAGGTTAAGAGAACTGATTAACATTTGCAAACTCCCTTGAGAGATGTGTTACCAGAGTGTAAATTATATCCACATTATTAGTGTGGCCTCACTAAACATGCATGAATTATCAACAAATGAGAATATCTTGAATGGAGTAAAAATATTTTTTAAAAATCTTAAATCTGAAATTAAAGTGTTTGAATGCATTTTAAATGCTGTTGCTTGCTTTTCCTGAATTAGTGTTCATTTGAGGTAGTTGGGCAAGGAAAGGGACCCAGCCTGGAAATATTCATGTGCTAACAGCCATGTTTCTCTCACTATTGAGAGAAAGAGTGCTATATAATTGTTGTCTGATATTTTACATACATCAGAGGCACACATGGCCGTATTTTTTCCTAGAAACAAATGTAAGGCATCAGATAAGTTTTGAAATCATAATCACGGCTCCTATAAATTGCTAACGTAGAGGAAAGGTTTATATGAATGGTGTGGGTTTATTTTGTGTGTTTTTTTAATGAATTTTCGACATTCAGCTGCAGAGTAATGGCGGTTTGTGTGCAATGTTTCCACTAAGATAAATGGGAGTTTTACTCTGTTTGTTACTTGAAAAAACTCCTTTGCATTTTTATACAACAGTCCGTTTTTCATTACCGGGAAAGATATGCAATTTGAACCATGTTACTTTTTTACTCACAGTAAATCAATATATGTCATAAGAGCAGAAAAGAAAGTAATAACACTCGCTATCATTGGACCTTCCCTTAGAGTGAGTCCCAGAAGACACTGCCAGGTTGGGTTGCTATAGCAACAGAGCTCTGGTGCCCCTTTTGCTTGGTTCGCTAACATAAGCTGATTTTTACAACACAGGTATAACCCTAAAGAATATTTATGGTAAAGAAGAAATTACAGTGAATCAATAACAATGTGTATGACCTTTCCATTGATCTGAGATTATTTCATTCAAAAGTAGTATAAAGAAGGTGACTACGTAACATTTCAAATCCCTTTGCTGACTTTCAATTAAATTATTCATTGTATTTTCTTTAGGCTCTTTAAGTCATTACATTTCTTAAAATGTGAGGAAAAAAATACAAGACTACTGGCAATATAGAAGATTTATGTTCAGACCTCTATTACAAAGTTATCAGGACAGATAACAATACATCTTGTGATATATAGAGGTTCTAACTGGTTTTGTCTATTGAACAAGATAGGCCATATAAAGCATTTTAAACAGTGTCTGGCATACAAGTAAACACCTAATAAATATTGTTATAATGTATGTCACTATCATAATATAGTCAGGCAAACAATTATATCCCTTTCTTTACGGTAGGCACTATTGATTATCAGTTATAATGCCTTTTGCATTCTGAATAGTTTTAAAGTAAAAATGGTATGCATAAGGGATATACTACTATATAGTTGAGCCTTAAATATATCATAAAAAGTGAAGTTCCTTTTTAGAGGACGAACCTTGAGAATAAAATATTTGCATTAAATGGGCATGCTGCAGGGAGTCAGCTTGGAGTACAGTGTGTTAAGGGGTTTGGGACTCAAAACTTCAATTTTGTGTATCATACTACTTACTTCAGATCTAGCCTCTGTAAGACTTGTCTTTTCACCTGTAACAAAAGGATGGAAACAATTTCCCAGCTGTGTGGTAGAGAGGATTCAGTGAGATAATGTATATAAAGCACTTGCTAAAATGCTTATAACTTTGGGAGGTTACTCAAGCTCCATGTTTTAGCTTCCTCTCTGTAAAATGGGAATGGTGACAGTATTTACCATACCGTGATTAGAGGATAAAATAAAATATGTTACATGCTCAGAAAGAGGTTAATAGAGTCAATTATGATTAAAAAGAGTTATTAGACTGTTTAAACTCTTTACCATGATAATTCTTCTTTATAAATAACATCTTTGAACATTTTCTGGAACTATTATTATTCATTGGACATACCTTGAACAATGCTAATGTACAATGTTAGGGTAATGATACATTGTAATTAAGTAAAAAAGTATCCATCATATCTGTGCCCAAAGCAAGTAGCACAAAAATCAGCTACCTCACAACATATGATCCCACTGGCTTGCTATTGCACCAGAAAGTACTACTACTAGAGCATTAGAGTAACAACATTAACTGTAAATATCTTACTCCATGGATATTCTACCCATAGAGCCACTTGCATCCATTTCATGCGTTAATACAGATCAGTTTATCATATTAGGTTATTTGCATGTCACTAAACATTGAGCTTTAAAGGAAAGGGATATCAGATGATTAAAGATTTAATGACTAAGAGAGACAGAACTGAGTATATGACTTAACGATGGGGTCTGCAAAGAGAAGGGACATTATCCAGATGTTTGCATGTTTCTTAGTGCTAACCCAAAACAATTTGAGTGAATTTTCAAAATGGAGAGATAAAATAGTAAAGGAAGATAAGAAAAGGTGAAAGTTCCAGCCAAGGAAAAATATGCCACAATTCACAACAAAAATGCTAGTCCTCCCCTCTGGTCTATATGACTCCAATAAACCTCTCTACCCTTTTCCAGAAGATGGAAAGCTTAGCCAAAGGACCAGAAAAATGAGCACTCAGCTAATTAATATGACATGTCTAGAAGTTATTGTATTTATTCTCAAATTAGCAACTGTGTCAAGTTGTTGACTTCTCTGCTTTTAAAGAGTTCACATTTTTAAATGTCATCATCAGAAATAAATGTTACAGATTATTTTTTAAATTCTGTTCAATTAGTAATGCCTTTCCCAAAGTATATTTTACAAATTCAAAAGAAAAAAATTGCTCGCTCATAATTCTATGCCCTTAACAATCAAAAACTATTTTCAATTATTCCTATTCCTTTTAAGTCTTAATCATACTCATACGTCATTTCTACACAGTGAATATAATTTCAGTCTGCTTTTTTCTCCACTTGACATTATATCCTCCGTATTTCCTCACGATACATACATAGAAGTTCAAAATGATCATTTCTAGCACCAGAATGGTTATAGTCTTCCATGATCAGACATGTAATGATTTTTAACTGTACTGTTTGTACAACGAATGCCTTCATATAGTTCTTTCTTTCTTTTAGATTAGTGGTTTCAGACTTCAGCACACTTCAGAATCAATTTTAAGGCTCCTTAAAACACAGATGGCTGGGCCCCACCCTTAGAGCTTCTGATTCAATAGGTCGGGGTGAGGCCAGGAATCTGAATCTGCAATTCTAACAAGTTGCAAGGTAATGCGGATGCTGCTTACCTGAGGATCACTTTTAAAAATTACTGTTAGATTATTTACATAGAATATTGTCATTGTTGAATTGGGGTTGACAAATCAAATAGCATCTGAGAAAACCTTTCTTACAAGCTTATGCAGATTTATATTGCCAACTGACGTCTTGATGCTTGAAGCCTGGGTAGATACCAACTAGCTGAATGCACAAATGAACAAAGGAACATTCTTACTTCTCTTCTCCTCAAAATCATAACATTAAGCCTGAGGTCCACCTATTTACATTTCAAAGATATAAAGCATGGCTAAATGGTAATATCCAAATCTCTTGGTTACCACAGAAATTATCAAGGAGGTTTTTATCATAACTGTCCAAATTCAAACGTATTGAAAAGTAACTGAAATATGTATACTTTGGAGGAAAGTAAATTTGTATCTGCACTACATAGATACAAACTAGCGGCATTTAATTTGCTTGTCCATCAAGCAGCTCAAAAACAATGTTGCTCATTGGAATGTATAGGGCAAAAATCTGGCTTTGAAAATTATTTTTGATAAACTAGAAACAAGAGAATTCCCACTTTGGCAGGAGATTATCAGCATGTTTGCTTAAAAACCATACTCAAAAACCTCAGAGGTTTTGCCTTGTACTAGTAGATTCTCTATCTTTCAGTAGAGATTAATCCCTCACCTTGAATTGGAGACATATGCATATAAACAAACATGCCTACAGAAGCATATAGATACAGCTACATAAGTACATGCTAGATAGCCATGTATGCAAGATATCTATTTGTACACTGGTTTCCAGAAACCCACAGATAATACATATGCGTAGCAAAGATATGCTCTGCAGAAAATGTCTTCTGGGCTCTTTCTCAATAATCGGCTCACATTCTTATATTTTTCATTCTTATTTGCTGTTACTATGTCTGTTTGAAGGTATAAAGAGAAGATGTGTTTATATATATAATAACCATAAAACCATATATAAGTAAAGTGTTGTCAACAAACCTTGGAATTTGGTTGGCAATGAAATTATTAACTCTGGCTTATGCTGAGAAGACCAAATCAAGAGTAAATGTGTTACATGCAGAGATATAAAGAGAATTTTATATTTATGAACATCTAAGGGATAGTTTTTTTCTGAGTCAGTGTTTTGGTAATTGTGTTACTTTTAAGTAAGAGATAAGTCAGTAGTCTTAAAAGACTCTAAATTGTTCTCTGCATAGACAAGTTCATTATGGCCATATGAAGACATTACTGTTTTCAGATTGACAGAAAACTAAGGCATAAACGCTAAGATACCATGTATGTTTCATTGTATGTATATTCTGTACAATAATATGGATAAATGTGTCTACTTATTATCTATTGTGTAATAAATAAAACCATATTTCATAGTCTCAAAAAAGATATGACAAAGTTTAAAATAGGCCAATGTTAAAAATATACACTTAAGAAACACAGAACTGCAATGCAGACACTGTGAGGTGATCATTCCATTAGGGTGAGAATTTTACTAAAGGTACTTACTACTTATTCCAGGTGTTCAGAGAACATTAAATTCATATATTAGCACCAACAACCATAAGATCATTTGAAAACCAGTACCTTGGAACTTTTTTGTGTGTGTTTTTTTTGTTTTGTTTTTTTAATAACTGCCAGTTTCTTACAATTAGTGCAGAATGACAATCAAATATAGGGCTCTGCCACAAATCAAAAATTACTAGCCAAAGTGTGTACACATCAGTGAGAGAATTTTAATTTGTGCATTCAATGAAGAGAAGGAAACAGGCAGAAAATGTAAAAAGAAAGGTACATATGGTTTGCCTGAGAAATTTCAATTTCTAAACTCAAGGGCATGGGAGGTAAAAAGCCTCTAGGGACAACCAGAACCAACAGAGGAGCATTTTTAGAACAATTTTACTCATCCGGGTAGGACTGGATCCCTGGCAAGACAAAAGATAAAGATTTCAAAAAATATACATTAACGGATGTTTTCCTTTTTTGACAAACAGTATTAGTTTCCAATTTAGGTCGTGATGGAAAGTTTCCTTTTTTAACAACCAATGAGGATTTGAAAAGATGGGCCAATTTAAAAGTGAAATCTGTTGTAAAAAATAGTTCAAATAGTGTATGGACCATGCAAAATGAGAAAAAGTAAATGACTAAAGTGTGTTAAAACACGTGTCATAGCAGCAGGATGCCATAACTTGCTGGGCCAGTCCGTGAATAACAACATAACAGTAATTCTCTTATTGTAGGGCTTACTTGGAACATTAGAAGCATGAAACTGAATGTGCACAATATGCTCTGCTGTGACACACTGATAATTAAATTCAAATACTATCACTAGGGAAGGTGATGCAATTTTTTTCAATAAGGCAAATCTCCATTCCTCTATAAATGCCTAGATTTTATCAAAAGGAAACCATTTTCTAAACATAACAATGAACACCAAAAAAATATCTTAAGTGTTTTAATGTGACATAAATTTCTTATTCATAAATATAGATATCAATTCTTTGGTAATGGACTATGGAAGACCAGATATAAATAAACATATGTAGTATATATTTTTGCCTATCGATATTAGGTTACATTAGAGGAAAAAGTATCTAATTTATTATGTGTTTTGTCAACAATTCTATTTTAAAAAATGAATAATTATTTAAATAAATGAAAACCTAGGTTTTGATTCGAGGCTTTAGGGCCGAATATTCTCAAGGAGGCTGAGTCTCACCTAAGAAAGGTCAACCTAGTAATTTTCAAATTATCTGTGAAAACACCAAATCACTATTTTTTAATGTACTAAAGAGAAAGCAGGTAGTTTGGATAAAAGAAACCTGTATGTTATCCTTATCATAAGGAACAAGAGAACAATAAGCAATGAGGCAACTGTTTATCCTAGTGAGAACGTTTTCCCAGATTTCTACTCAGACTCCTAATAACATATCATTATACTCTGATCAATGCCATTCCAAAGCAAGATAGCAATTATTACCTGGAAATTTTTTTTAAAAAATCAATAAATATTGCCCTAAATTAGATTAAAATACAAAATGATTCATACTATGCTTGAAGGCTAATGATGATGAAATTTTCTTCAAATAACATGCTGTTGAACCTTAAAAAATTTGTCATACAAATAACTTGAAGTCAAAAGTTGAAATTAAGAAAATATTACACAAACAAAATTTCTACTGGTCCATCACTGATTTGAGTATTGTTAAGATTGTACTAGACGTATACATTCAAGTCATTTTGCTCTACAAAATAAAATAACAAGCAAGATATCTGTAACTTATTCAAATGAAGAGCGACTACACCTCCTTTGAATCATAGCCACTGTTATTTAGGAAATGACTAAAAAATAAGGTAGAAATATACTTATAGTTATCAATTGCAGATTTCTAGGAATATATCAGTGCTATATTTTTCATTTTCTGATTTCTGAGACTTCTTAGTCTTATGAAAAGTCACAAAATTAATTTGAGAGATTAACTTTTCTTGATTATTAACAAAACAGATCACAAGTGAAAGGCCTGAAATGTTACTTTATTGAGCCACTAGTTACAATCTAAGACTGTTCTAATTAGGACGATTGTAAAATGGACAGAGAACACCAAATCGCTTATTGGCACAGGTCCACATTTCTTTATTCAATCCCATAAAACTAAGTAAGAAATGGCAGTCACTATTTCACCATATTTTTGTAATGAACTTTCCTTCTCCTTACTCTGGTGCATAACCCAAACTTCTTGAAAAATCACGTTCAAATAATTTGAAGGTTACCAGGACGAAAGGATGATCTTTCCAAAGTAGAAATACGAAGACAGGAAGAATACTGTTTCTGTTTCCCATTGGAGGGGTTGTAGTTCCTTTGAAACTAAATATATAAACAAAACAGGATATTTTTTTTCTTTTCCTCATTCTATTTGACTTCTATGATCTGTTTGGTGCACGTTGGTGTATATGTAAAAAGAGAGAGTTCTATTTATTTAGCCCTCAGCAGTAATTATGTATAATGCATTTAAAAATGTTCATACCTTGTGTCTTCAAATCCAACTGTAACCATCATAGGGGAAGTTCCTGCTTAGTTACTGGTCATACTTCCCGGTAACTCCCCAACTCAAGTCCTGAATAGTCTCATAAAGGACAAGATATCAAGTGAAAAGAAAAACTTTACCCTAATGAAGAGGATCTTTTCTCCCACTCGGTATCTTCCTTGAGAGAGCCTCTCCACACAGAATTTGTTTGGGCATTTGCAAGGAGGATCTTCTGAAATTCTTTTCACCTGAAATAGAAGAACAAGCAAGTTCATTCTCCACCATCAAGTCCCATTTAGATTAATTTGTCCATGGGTTCAAAGGTTGCTGGGCCATTAATGCTTTTCCATGTGTTCTATATCAGACTATGGACATGACGTGAGCACAGAAGTATCACATTAAATCCTAAGTATGTAAAGGTCAAGCCCGGAAGACATTTTCTGAAGGCCAATAACTGTGCTAAGGCATAAGCTGGATGATGACAATGATAATGATTCTGGAATGATGAGCACATCAATTGGCAGCATGGGAATGACGAGCTGGGTTCTCATTTTTGGAGGATTAAAAAGAATGGAATGTACATTGGGTTGCCAAGGTAAATATATCGAAAATGGCAATAGAATACACTCGTATGTTAACATAGCGTATGTTTCCTCATTACAATTTTAATGATATTAATTTTACCCATTTTCAAAATAAATGAGAATTAAACAAATTTTTTTATAATTAAAGTTTATTGGGGTGACAATTGTTAGTAAAGTTACATAAATTTCAGGTGTACAATTCTGTAATACCTCATCTATATATCACATTGTGTGTTTACCACCCAGACTCAGTTCTCTTTCCATCAACATATATTTGATCCTCTTTACCCTCATCTACCAACAAATTATTTTTTAAATGAGAGTATTGTTTAATCTTACTTTGAACTCAAAGATTTTCTTCAAGAAGTCATCTCTAATTCACCCAGACTCACCCATCTCAGTATGTCTCACCTACCAAAACCCACTTCTGTGGCATCACCTTACAATTTACACGCATTTTATAGAATCCATGTCTGAATATCAGATTTTATGTCTACTTTATCTCTTACTCTTTAAAAAATACATAATCTAAATGATATGCTCACAATGCTTTTAAGTAGTTGTGACTATTAGAAGACATTGTGTAGTCCACAATTTTAGGAATAAGGTTTATTTTTATGTTTTACATTTATGTTTTTGATTGGGAACCTGCCATGCTGTGTCTTATAACTATCCTCTCTTGAGCTAACCAGTCAACCAAACCCAAAACAATAATTTCCCATGTTTTAAGTCAAAGTTTCGATGGATGAAAATATTTAAACACTGTGCCGCCTGCATTTGAGAAGCTACATGGAAGCAATTTGGTTTCTGAAGGAATCGGTTTGGACTCTCCTCGCCTAAATTCTTTTTTCCACAAAGATATGGCTCCTAGAATTTTGTCATCAAAGACATTGAATCATTCCCTCAAGTAATGCAATGTCTGACTTCATTCAGCCTTCTCCTAAAAACTGGAAAGAGTAACACATGAACTCACTTGCATGTTGGGGTAAAGGACTTAAACAGTTTGGTTTCCGTAGAATAAGACAGGTTCCAGAAAGTATGGAAGCATAAAACACTAGTGGGAAAGCTAGAAAGAGTAGAGTAATACTGAAGCAAAATTTATCTTAAGACGTATACAATTATGCCTCAGTGAAGACCTATATAAAGAAAAACCAACCCTATTGCTGGGGAAGGAAAACAAACTTCAGATATATATTTTTTATTAATCCCTTCTAGAATCCCTAATTCTGCTAACCTAAAGACCTATGATTCCTAATACTTATTCTTATAGCAAATTGTATCTCAGTTATTGGTTAACATTAATTTCTCTTTGCTAGATAGTGAATTACAGAAGGGTTGAGATAGTATTTCATAACAATTTTAAATCCTTAAGTAAAACACAATGCCTTAATGGCTTACTCATATACTATGTGTTCAATAAATGCACATTGAATAAATAAATGAATGGATAAATAAGAACATGGACCTGTACAAGACACAGGGAAATTAGTGCAACAATTTAAGATTGGATTCAAAGAATCTTACAGATGGATTTCATTGAAAAATGAGAAAACTACCTAATGTCATTTTAAGTTAGTGATTCGGCCCATGTATTTGAGTTCTGAATTTTTCCTACCACGTGATATTTGGCCCAGAGATACATCCACCCACCCACCTAGTATTATCAGAATTCTGTCCCTAGGGGTGTTTTAAAGGGATATTCTGAACAAGATAGTGATAATAGAAAAATAAATACAAGAGTTGGGTAATAGTGATGTCATTCCCTTCCAAAATGTAGAACCACATTCTGGGGTGGGGAGTGGGGTCATAAGATCAATGAATGTGAATTGTTTTCAGTGTACCTCTTGTATACCTCTTTCTATATGTATTTATAAAAATGTCATATATATATATATATATATATATATATATATATATATATATAGTGCCAAAAAAAATGTATGCAAGTGGACACTTCGGTCAACGTTGCTCAAGCAGCAGTTCGCCATAATCAGAAGTGTCTGGATGCTGATGGTAACCACTTTGAGCACCTCTTATAATTGCAGAAGTCAAATGTGACTTGTATTATCTTGTTATCAGTATATACTGAGTATTACAATATTAATAGTTTTTTCATTTCTTAAAATGTATATACATTTTTTTGGCACCGTGTGTGTGTGTGTGTGCATGTGTGTGCATATATAATGTTTATTATATATTATATATATATCTACATACATCTATATCTATATCTATATCTATATCTATCTCTCTATCTATATAATGTTTAATTTATACCAAGAGCTTCCATGAGAAAAGAAGGAATGAGGAAAAGGAGGGAAGGAGGGAAGGAGAAAAGGAGGGAGGGGAAGGACTTTGGCTTTCCAGAAGAATATCAGACAGTTGCACCATAAAAGCAAATAGCCCAAACTTTAGGAGAGCCACGCTTGGCACAGCTTTACTGCCACATAGCAATTGAGCAAACAGTAAATTGGTGGTCAAGGGGTTCCTCTGCTAAGAAATGACAATCACAAGTATGTATGGAAAGTATTTCTATCTTGAAGTGTTCTTAGACAAAACACAGAAACTGTTGGTATCAAATGAAGTAAAATACAAAAAACAACAACAACAACAAAAACAACATTTTCTCAAGCGGCCTGCCCTTCTCTAATGCCTTCCTAGCTTTGAAAATGGACTTGTCTTTTTTTTTAAATCAAGGGCTTTTTTGTAGTTGTATGAGATGAAGGCAGAAATGGAAGAGACAAAGCCAGACTGTGGGTAGTGGAAATATATTGTTAAGTAAACAGTGACTGATGACATCTGTGCTTCTTACATTACCTTGGGATAAGTCAGTCTGGCAGGTGTTCCGTTTTTGGCCAGGAACCCAGCCAGCTCTCTGCTGAAATGGGATTTCAAGAGGAGCCTGATTACTCAGAATTACACTATCTCTCATCCCCAGACTGAGGAAGTTGATGGAGAAGAGGAAGAAAGTAAGAATGGTTTCTTAGAACTGTATTCAACTCATTGTGTGGGAACTAGCTCAACATCAGGGAATGCAGAGAGAACTAAACCCGACCTTCCATTTTATCACAGCTGAATCACTCTATCAGGACATCTGGAGAATAAATTAATCGGAACAAACTCCACTGTGTTTCTTTCATTATATCTTGATTAAAGAAGTTGGATGTATTAGCCACAAAAGGGTCACCTATATTTCCCCCCAATTTTCCACAATTCCCCTAAGTAGCAAACAAGGAAATGTGAAGAAACATTGAAAGTTTCAAATCTGGCAGTTATTATTGAGACTGTTCACAGGAATATGATATCTTAACACTGGTCTGCTCCTCTTATTTTTTTATTGTTGTTGTCTTTATTCTTTTTTTTTTTCTTTTTCTGCCTTTTTCTTCTTTTACTCCTCCTCTTTATCCTCCTTCTTCATTTCTTTTCTTTTTTTTTTTTTGATGCAAATAGTAACTTTGCCGGAGTTGAAATAGCCAGTATTACTAACTTAACACAGAAACTTTCCAAGCAACCTCTATTTTACATCCTTATTCTAATGCACATTTTGGGGTACATGAATTTCAACTCCCCAACAGCTATATATACAGTGAAGCAGTTGCCATAGGAACTATTTACTTTTTATATTTGACATATGAAGCTCTGATTTAAACCATTAGTGAGGCTCAAATTATTTTTCTCTCTTTTCTACTATTCCTGAAATAAAACACTTCAGTGAAAAACTATCACTAAACAGAATGCAAATATTTCAATACATTCTCCAACATATTATGAAGGAGACTATAAGAGACTTCGCTGGCCAAATAATTTGGAAAATTTCAGGTTAAACAAGATCTTATTATGGAACTCACTAGTGCCTTGGTGCACCAAGGTGCTTTGCCAAACTCTAGGTGGGGACTATAGTAAGCTATATTTCTCAAACTAACCTACGCATGGAATTCTTTTCCCCCTGGGGCATCTGGTGGTGTTAGTGTGTGATTAAACATTCTTTGAGAAATGCTGGTTTAAAGACTTTTAGGACATAGTATTCTAGCTGGCAATGGTACAGAAATATCCACTTTGCACATTTCCTACATTCAATTAAAATCCCTTAACTAAACAGACTGTTATGTTCCCAAACTCTGGTGAACTTTAAAGGGTGTTTAAAGCTCTTGTGAGATCCTTCATTGTTTCCAGTTGAGAGAACAGAACTTGGAGTAGGGAGAACAGCCAGAAGGATAATCTTGCCGTTTTAAAGAGAGTATCTATCTCATTCTACTTCTTCTGAATTGGCGTATTGGTAAAACTTTTCCAAAATCCCTTTCATAGTGGTTTCACCACGCTCTCCATCCTGTCTTTTTTTCTCTTCCTCAGGGATGAGGGGTGGCCACATACGAGACAAGCTGGTGAAGAAAGGCAACCATTCTAGCTACTTCTCCCTGGTTCATGTAAATGGTTTCAAGTGGCAACATACCCCTCTGCAAAGCCATGGCAGAGTTGAGAAGTGCATGCATTTAAAGAGCACATGGCCACTGCAGATAAATAGAACAAGGAAGAAGCTTTATTAACCTTTATTACCCACATGGGTAATTTATTCAACAAGCATGACACTAAAAGACACAGATTAATGAAACATGA
Organism: Rhinolophus sinicus; assembly: GCF_057876585.1. Taxonomy (NCBI): domain Eukaryota; kingdom Metazoa; phylum Chordata; class Mammalia; order Chiroptera; family Rhinolophidae; genus Rhinolophus; species Rhinolophus sinicus. The sequence goes on along the minus strand of NC_142514.1, from coordinate 157,255,403 downwards.
CCCGTTTTCATTGAGAACAAGGACAGCACCTAGAGAATAATGAGCATTTATCCCAATAAGGTAAGCCCCATTAGATATATAAAAATACTTGGGCATTAAGGACAAATTTGTTAATTTTACCTAGGGTGGGAGACGCCGGGAAAGCTTTATATCAGAGACCACACAACCTGAACCTCAAAAGAGGAAAAAGTGTTTACAAGTATATTTAACAGATGAGTAGGCAGAAGTATGGTGAGGAAAGCAAGTGGGTATAAGTGTCCTTAGGAATTTGGGATTAGTAGGCATGTTTACAGTGAGAGGATGAGTCTAGAGGGAAATAAACTGGAAAAGGCAAAATGGGTCAGAACATTTATGTGACATATAAATGAATTTGGGCTTTGCCTTGGATGTTATAGGGAACCCCTATATAATTTTCATCGAACCTGAGTTGTGTTTAGGTTGATGGTTCTGGTAACAATGTTTATGGGGAAGAATTTCAAGAACGCATTGGTCAACAGTGTCGAACGCCAGAAAGTGACCTCATTAATTTGAGGACAAAAAAAAAAAAAAGCGTTTATTCAGTAATTCATTCATTAGGAGGTTAAGGGAGATGCTGATTTGAACTTTGATTATAACGTATTAAAGAAAGTGACTAGAGGTAACGGCTGAGAGGAGGAGGATTAAAATCCAGTGGGTTGCCTGGAAGAAACATGTTTATGAAAGAAAGGTTAAAGGAACACCTTACTCTAAAGCAGAGGTGTCCAAACTGTGGCCCGCGGGCCAACTGCAGCCCGCAATCCATTTTTAATTGGCCCGCAGCAAATTCCAAAAATATATTTAGTTTACTTAAATAAATCAGGTGAGGTAATACATACTTCACCTCGAGTGAGTGGCCTGGCTGTTTGTGTATTTTACCACATATGGCCCTTGGTAAAAAACGTTGGAAAAAGTTTGGAAACCCCTGCTCTAAAGTAAGTCTAATCAAAAAAAGTATAATTGAGGGAGAAGAAAAATTGTTATCAATATTTAAATAATGCATGATTATCTACTATCAATGCAATGCATCAATTTCCTTATAAAATAAGAACGAAATACTATGATAAGCAAGTCATGTGTCTAATCCTTCAAAACAGTTCTGTGATTCAAAAATCATTTTAGGTAATATTGAAATGCCCTTGCCTATCCTTTAATTTCCTGAGTGGATTGAATAAAAGAAAACTAAACTAAACTGGCAATGGCTAACCTACCTTGATGGGCTAAGTTTAAATTTGCCGCCCTTAGCAGAAATGGGAATTCTCAATCTGTTATATTTCTGCTCATCAAAGTCTGCAGTTAAAGTTACTAGGATGTAGTCACACAACAGCCTAGCCGACTGTCCCCCCATGTCTTTCCTTAAGGAAAGAAGAGCCTGTAAGACTGGCTTTTTAAAAACTTTGCTTATCTCTATGTTTTACACCTCATGTCTCTCTGTCTGGTCCCCAAAAGATGGTTTGCAGCCAAAGACGGGTAAGATATCTCAAGGGAGATACAACCTAAGCCAGGCAAAACCGAGTGGGGACCCCCAATGAGCTGCCTTAGAAAAATATGGGAAGAGGCCTTGCCTCCCCTTCCCCCTGCCTGGGAAAAGCCACTGCTGTCTCTGGCTTTCCTCAAAGGAGATCGGTAGCCAATGACGGGTAATGATCAGTAAGCGTTTTTACAACCTAAGACAGGAGTCGATCGCTTTGATGATTGATATCCAATGACGGGTAAGTAAAAATGTCTGTACTGACCACCTAAGCCAGACACGATCTCAAAAATATAAAATAAAAAAGGGGGAGATGTGGGGAGCCATGGTTGCAGTTAACTTTAAAGCCTTAATGGCTCGGTTTATACTTAACCTATTTCCTCCCCCTGAAGCAATTGTCTCTGCCTGCATCTGGAGAGTGCTTGCATGCTGCTCAGGAATGTGGTGGGAGTGGCCAGTTCCCAGAACAGAAGGCTGATGCCTATCAGGGCTATTGATAAGATAATTACATTTGGGAGTTTCAGTAAATTTTGTGTCTCCTGTGTTAAAGTTAAAGATTCACTGTTAACTAGGTAATGCATTTTTGTACTTGTTAAACTGCACGTCCACAGAAGGTATAAATTCTGGGGACAGAATAAACTCAGCGTCTCCAGGAACACTGGGGTCCGCGATCGCCATCATCAAAGTGTGAGTGCCTTCTTTCATTCCCACTCCCCTTGTCAGGAACCGTTCGACTCGTGGCGGCTGGCCCGCTACACTAGAGTGTCACATGGAGGAAAGCAAAGATGGGGAAATCTCTCTCTCTGCATAATATAGTATCAATCAACCACTGTCCCAGCTTTTTCAGCTCAGACCCTGGCAAAGGAAATGCTCAGTTATGGATGGACCTGCCTTCCTTTTCAGTTCCATCTATTCCACATAATGTGCATTATGGTTGGTGCTAATTTTGAAGGACTCGCGCATGTATGTGAGGCATACTTCACTCTAACATCTCTGGTGTTAGACTAAATAATGTTACTATTTTCCGTAAAATGAATAAGCATTTTTTACATTCATACTCAAAATGTATGTGCTGGGTGGTAAATGCATATACATACTCAAACACACTTCTTATAACCAAGAACTACTTAACAAAAAACAGAGGTAGACAGAGAGTTTTAATTCATCCTGTTTGCTGTTTCACCCAGAACCTATTTTCTGTGATGGTGACGGTATAATGAAAATATTTCCGAATCTGCCAAAGACTGTGACTCAAGGACTCAGAAGAAGGAGGATGAGGACCTCAGAGTTGAACAAAATTGGGTTGGAATCAAAGCTCTTCTCCTTAGCAAGTGATTCAACTTCTAAGTTTCAATTTCCCCTGTAAGAAACCTGCCTTACAGACACCAAGAACACTTGAAAAACAAAGCAAAATAAGTCGGACAGAAAAAGTCGAGAACCATATGATTTCACTGATATGTGGGATATAAAACTGAAAACAGCAAAGGAACAAGACAAACAAATGAAGAAACAAAAACTCATAGACACAGACAATAGTTTAGTGGTTACCAGAGGGTAAGCGGAAAGAGGGGTGGTAGATGTGGGTCAAATATATAGTGATGAAAGGATAACTGACTCTAAGTGGTGAACACACAATGTCATATATAGATGATGTATTAGAATTGTACACCTGGAACCTATGTAACTTTACTAATCATTGTCACCCCAATAAACTTCAATTTTAAAAAAATGAAAGAAAAACAATGCTAGATCGAGGCCCATAGCAGACAGTCAGTAAAGGGCAGTTATCTTCTCTGTGGTATGCTTGCTTTCACTTCTTTAACAATCTTTAAGATCTCATACCTCAGGCTTCTTATCTATGAAATGAAGAACCATAAACCAATGACAACACGGCTTAAGTGTTTTCAAAGTCAATTTTCAAGAAGTTGATTTATTAGCCTAAATTTTTAAATGTTACTCAGCAGAATTAAGTGGCATATAATTTTAAATGACTGGCTCAGTTTTGAATCTCAAAGTGAACTGTAGGACTACAGATTTTTTCATAGGATTTTAAAATGAATTTCAATGAAATTGAAATAGGCAAAGGTTAGATTGATGGAAGATTGTACAGGATGAGTTTTGAAATTCAAAGAAGACTAAGTGTTGGTAGGAAGTCTGGCCAATTTTACTTACTGCATCATCCAGTAAGTTTCCTGTACTCTTTTTTCCAGAAGACTTTGATGAGGAAGGTGAAGGAGAAGGGGCAGAAAGTGTTTCTTCTTGTTCAATCTCTTTTTCCAATTTTATCAAAGCAGGAGGCTCCACACCATACCTTTAAAAAGACATCGGATCAATATACATGCATGACTTATAATGATACACTTACCATATGTTACATTTGATTATGAACACTACAAGAGCAAACTGATGACCTTTTAAAACAACATTAATTTTTCTTGGCATGAAATGGAAAGTCCTTAAAGGTATCCTTTGAAGCAGGGGAAAACATATCTGCTGTGTGTGTATGTGTACATATATGTACAGATACATAACACATAACGTACTAAGATTAAATAAAAATAATACATGTAATATGTTAATGAAGCAATAAGATGAATAACCACATAAAATTTAGCCTTCAATTTTCATATTTACTAGCTAATGATAGTAGTGTTGTAATTGAACTCCTATTCTGAACACAAGCTTGTTAAAGATGGAAATAAATTCATCCAGAGTCAAGTTTGAAAAGAACTCCCCCAAAATAACCATTCTTAAATGATTTAACAGAGAAAAAATTCACTGTTAATTGTATATTTCCTATGGGCCCAGAAACAATGGACTACGGGTTATACAGGTTCTCTCTTAAGAAAAAATATAATGAAAGCATGCATAGTGTTACTGGGAAAGAAATGAACAGAAAATAAAGAGAAACAATTTTGAATAACAACATGGTTAAAAACTGCGTGTTATAAATTGTAAATACCATAGAAGTTCAAAGAAGAGAGATAGTTCTTATCAGCATTCTCATCTACCAGAATCATTTTTCTTAGGCTATCCTTAATATTGGATTGATTTCTTAGGTGCACGTCAATTGTACCCACGTGGAGGAGGCCAAAGATATTCCAGAATTTAAGAGCTGACAGGACCTTTGGAATCATATAGTTATACATTTTCATTTGTACAGATAAGAATACAGATCCAGAGAAGAAACAGAACTAGCAAGGAGCTGGACAAAGATTCAAATCTAGGTTTTCTGACTTCAGGGCTGAGGCCATTTTTGTCTGACATTTTAATCAGGTGATCACGTTAGGAGAGGGGGAAAAAGTCACTTGGAGATTAAAAAACAGGGTACGGATAATCTACAAAGTAATCTGTAGGTTAAGTAATAAATATATTGACAATCTGTCTAGTATTTTGGAGTGAATAGTACATTAAAACCGTATTAAATGTAAAAACTTAGATTACTGTCCTGTTCTAATAGCTTGTTATCTTAACTGACATCATTACACGTTCATCAGTAACTTCTGGGGGGAAGCAATTTCCCCACTCTTGATGTTTTGTTCTTGTCTAGGGTGCTCAATTGGTTTAATTTCTGGTGCCTCTCTTTCATTATGCACTCATCTCCAACAAGATAAAGGGATTTATCCAAATCAGTAAAACTGAGAATAAACTGAGCATGTTTGATTTAGTTTACTCTTCTTCTAGGAAAGAAACTGCCTACACTTTCTCCATAGGAACCCCCGACCCTGATTCATCTTTGCTTGCAATTAGGTAATTGGCCTAATGCTGGAGTTCAGTGAAAGACAATAAGCATGTCCATCAACTTGGACCTTATCAGTAATAAAGATGGTATTGATGTTCCATCTGCCACTCTTTTATTTCTAAGTTTTTTTCAGAATGTAGATGGTAAGGAAGGATGTTAATGTCAGGTGACCTCTGAGAGCTGAAAAACATAGAATTCAGTACAAAACAGTTTAAGCTGGCACAACTCAATTGAACAATTGCTGTTTTGAAAACTGTCTCCACTGAATGATGTTTAGTTACATAAATCATTGGCTAAAGGATCTAGGCACCATTTGTCGTATTTCTAACCTTTTATACAGACTAGCCATATACCGGGACATTTGTGGAAACATGTGCTAGACTGCAAATTCTGTACCAGTAGAGACCACTGTCTGACTCACAGCATCCCCAGCATAGATCCTGGAACACAATAGGTACTCAACAGTTACTGTCTGAATAAAAAAACAAAACCCTGTATTCTCACATAACAATGATTTTGGGTTCCAAACATGTATTTGGTTTGATTGTTTGGGTCTTTAAATGCAATATCACTTGAATAAAACATGCCAATATTAAATGTACATAAATGCTTTACCCAAAAAATGTTCTTTTAGAAGAGTTTAAACCCTATCTAAAACTAAAATATATATATATATATATATTTTATATATTAAAATATATAATATATATATATATATATATTTTAGTTTTATATATATATTTTTTTTGTTCTTACTTTCTAGTTCTCCCTTATTACACTGTACTCAACCCTCATGAATGTTGACATGTGCCTACAACACTCACATAGAGATCTGTGTGTCATTTCACCTGCCCCCCCGCCCCGAGGTAGACTTGAAATGTGTTATTAACCTACTCTTTAAATGTAGCAAATCACTTCACCTCTAGGAGTCTGTTTGCCATCAGGAAAGTAAAGATGGACATGACCTTTCCTAGAATTCTGATGTAGCAGTGGAGGGAAGAAGGAGGAAGAATATTAGATTATCTACTGCTATTAAACACCTTCACTGTATCTGGTATATCGGGGCACCTTGACAAACATCATTTCTCAGCCTCAGTTTTATTTCAGTATAAAATGGAAATTATAATTCCTGTGTTTTAATATTGTTAGAAGGCATTAAAACAGTATCCATTGCATGCCCAGTAAAGTGTCTGACATGTGGCACAACCTCTGAGATTGCTGCTGGTAAGTGATGTATCAAAGGCTGCACAATCAGGAAGGCGCAGCAGTTTTGCCAAAGTTTTTATTTTTTTAAATATATTATACCCCCAAATGCAAGAATGTAATAGCCTCATAATTAAGATGCAAAGTAGTATTATTACATGTTTATATTATTACTATTGTTTGTATTCTTTACAAAAAGAACTTACTGTAGGTTTTCTTTACATTTGAGTTTTCCACAATTACGGAATAGCAGAAATATCTCAGTGCTGGAGTAGGGCAGAACAAGTTATAAATTCAGCTTTGCGACTAACTCACTGGATGAACTTCGGCAGGCAACCCTTTCTGAATTTCTCTAGACTTCTTTGAATTCTTAGTTCCATCAAGGTATAAAATTTTATGTCTAATGTTCTTAAGAGAATAACATGAACGGCCGTGGAGCCAGAGGAATTTAACACACTAGAAGTCACAGCCAATTAAAAGTCAATCCTCAGTGAAAATATCATATTCAAAAGTATAAAGTAGGTCAACTGGAAAATATGATTTCATTTGTAATTGCAGGTGGATTCATGCCACCTTTCAGGAACAGGTTGCATAATCTTTTTTTTCCTTTCTTTCTTTCTTTCTTTCTTTCTTTCTTTCTTTCTTTCTTTCTTTCTTTCTTTCTTTCTTTTCTCTCTTTTTTCACAATGTGAAAAAAGAAATTTGTTATTAGAGTAACAGCAGGCTCCAATGCAATGTCTTATACAAAGTAGACTAAGTATGAATGAAGTTGGTAACAAAGTCACACATGGAAAACCTTGCCCTGGAGATTTTTCTCTATCTGGGAATGCTGAAAATTAGCTGTGCCATTGAACACAGAACATCAACACTAAGCCCCAAATCTCTGCTTATATTGGCTTTTGAATACTTCAAGCTGCCTAAGGTATAGTCAGCCAGTCCCGAAATGCACACTTAAATACGATTCATTGGCTTCCTGTCTGTCTGGAGATGTCAACAGGCTGTAAATCATGAAATTCCCGTTGGGTTGGGGACCCACACCTGCAAGCCAACTTAGTCACCAAATAGGTCTTTTTCCTGCTCTCCAAAAGGCCGCTTCATTCTGGTTTCTATGATTAACTCTATACCACTTCACATTTCTATTTTGTCTATGAGGTTTTCTCAAATTTATACTGTTTCCACTCCTTTCTAACTACAAGTTTTAGAGCTTTGGGGGAAAGAGGGCAGCTGTAGCTCTCAAACTGAAAAAGGCTCTAACTAGCAAAAAAGGTTGAAGCCACTAAAACCAAATCCCCACATCTGTGTATCTCAGTGATAAGAGAGTAGGGTGAATACTGAAAGGGCAATACATTTTTTTTTTAATCTCATTTAAAAAGTTGCAAAGGGCTGGGGAAGGGTTTTATGGTTAACTACTTTTATGATGAGATTCTAGAAATGGACATTTCATTTTTCTGGCATGTCACATGACTTTTGAGTTTGGTTTAGATGACATAATTGAGTCCCAAACTGAATGAGAACATCTACTTAAACTATTTAGTAGACGACAGTTTTCAAACAAAAGACATCTGGGCTGATTTTACTAGAGTTAAAGGGACACATTTTAGAAACTCCCTCTTTTAAAGGCATGTAACAGATAGTTTATAAATTCCTGCAAGATAGTTTTTACCCCATTTTGATTATGTTTTAAAGTAATTTAAAGATAGAGTTAGATTTAGAAAGAAATTTCACTCATGTTAAAACATATGACATGCTTAATAGTCAGAGTCAAGTGCTTTAAATAGGATAAATTAATTAATAAGCCTTGTATAAGAATATTTTTTTTTAAGTAACATTTCATTGGGCCATGGATTCAAATGGGAGACTAACAAAACTATTTAAAGTATATTTCTTTTGCATGGTCATACATGTTCAAAATCAAGGAAGTATTCAATAATAAATACATAAAAAGCTCCACTACGATGCCGATTATTGACAAAAACCCTCAACCAAAATATCGAAAGATTTTTAGTTTCATCATAAAGCTAATCTTAATTCCGTAGTCTGTAAAAATGTTGAATTCATAGTAACTTTTTTTTTAGCAATGAATATCAAAGCACTGTCGTTAAAAAGATCTGTGAGGTTTTGTTGGCCTGCTTTTGCTGAGTGTTTTACTTTTCAGAAGGAAAACATGCATATTTCACTCAGAAACTGACATGGTTTCTGAAATATTAAAGGAGGGATTTCATTCTCCAGTGATGATAGCTCAATTTAGTTGAAAATAAAAGGAAGTGTTACCCATGAGAACAAACATAAGTGGTCTCATTCTCCCATCTCAGAACTCAGAGAAGCCCACAGCTCTCAAAGGAGCTTCACTGAGTGTTTCCAGGCAAGAGAATGGCAAGACTCAGATACATTTTTCGAATCACATCCGAAGTGATGGTGATGCTTTTAAGATGACATGTATGTAATTTGAGAAAGAAATGTTTAAAATCAAATATAAAAAGTATCATGTATCAGTGATTTAAAAAAACTCACAAGGGTGTATTAGGAACCTTTGTTATGGTCAAAACTCATCTGTTGTGTGTACAAATTAATGTTACAATTCTCGAGAGCTCTCTCAAAGTCACTTTTAGTTTTGGCTTAAGTTGTCTTAATTTACATAGTCCTCCATGGAGGAGTGGGGAGAGGAGGAAACACAAAATAAGGATCTAGATATAGGTTTAATATATATAAAAATATAGGAGTAAAATGAGATCAGGGGATGAATTTCCCATTTTTCCTTTAACTAATATGCTTCAACATAGGGCTAAGGTAGTGAGATTTGTGTTTACTGGGTTCCTGTTTGTAAAGCACAATTGAACTTCCATTAAAATAAGAAATCTTCAAATGTATACAGAGAGAAACTTCAATATATATTTATACTTAAAATGTTCACTCTCCAATTGGTATTCAACTGTTTAACCTTATGTTGCACACAACAGAACACCCTGAATAATCTCTTAGCATATTTTCTCTTTATCATTGTTAAGTGTGCAATACTGACACCACTCAAGTAGGTGAAGAAAATAAAAGCAAAATTTACAAATTAAGTATTGTAATGTAAGGGTTATCTTAACCCTTAGATAACTCCTTTATGAAATTAGTAAATTTCTTTGTAAACTTATGTCAGCTCACCTGGTGGGTCATAAGTGTGGTCAGAAATCGAGTAACCCATCCTTATTACAAACGATGATGATGATGATGATAATAAATGGCAGGAGGAAACTTTTGGAGGTAATAGATATATTTATGGCATAGATTGTGGTGATGGTTTCACAGATGTATGCTGATCTCCAAAAAGTTGTATACATTAAATATGTACAGCTTTTTGTAGGTCAATCATACCTCAATAAAGTGGTTTTTAAAAAATGGAGCAACACAGAATATCAATTTTAAAATATTTGGGGAAAAAAACAAAACACAAAAAATGTAAAACTCTTCATATGATGATTTGCCTTGAAATTGACCAAGCCATTCTGCTTCCCTTTCATTAACCAAGATTTCATTTGCTTTATATACTATGGCAAGGGGCAATTTATACCATGTGTAGAGCTGGAGGAAAGGTGATTTCTAAAGGGATTTTTGTCATGGGGTACCATGCCTTCTCCTTTGATGACTCCGTCATAGTTAAAATGTTTAGGCCAGCAGGATTCTAATCAGAGGGTTCAGGTAACAAGAAGTATAATTATAAAAAAAAAAAAATAAATCCAGAAAACAGGCAAATAATGTAAACTAAACAAGGGGAAAATGCTAATTCCCAGCTAATTTTGCAGATAGTACAACTCCCCTTTACCTCTATGTCACAACTTTCAGAATATGATGCTTATTTGATTCATTTCATTAGTATATTAAAACAACAATATGAAATCTGGCATTTTAGGATATTCTGACAGTATAATCAAAACAAACAACTAAACAAAAAGTTCTCTGCCTAATCTGTTAAGTAGGAACTCTAGACCACCCGTGTTTCTTTTACTCTAGCATTTCAGTGGCAACAACTCAGTTATTGAAATTTTACATCACGTGTTCTCCTTCCCCTCTGTAGTGCTAACTTTCCCTTTCTTAGAGCAGATCTGCTGAGTCCTTGGGATTCCTTTGACTCAAAGCTGTTTGTCCTGTAGGCCAGAAACCCCAAGACTGGTGGAGGAATGGCTTGGCAGAGTTCTGGAAGCAACAGGTACCTTTGTCTTCCTTCCTCACAGAACACAAGAAGGTGACAGCATGGAAAGGGAGTGGAGTCCTACAGCCAGACAGACACTGAAAGCTTGAACTATACATGAGTAGTAGAGACCTGAGTGGACTGAAGACAAGGGGACCCTCTCCAGAGATCTACACACAATATCTGGGAACAGTGTGGGAGAGAGCATAGGGAAACCTGGAAATGTCTCAAATTGTTTTTTTCACTCCTTATTGAGTGGAGCCTCAGTCATATTTAATTTAAACATTTTTTTTTTAATTAAAGCAATCTTTCTGGCACCCAATTATTGTGGTAAAGTAAAATGCATACCTGAGGTACAATTTGTTAAGATTTTGTTGACTATGATGTTTTAAAGAACTTGGGGTTACTTCTTCTGATTACAAGTTAATTTTTCATTGGTTCAAATAAAAGTTTATTGTCAGAAAGTTTTTTACTCATTGCTATAATTTGCTATAACATGTACATCTTGTGTTTTATTTTCCTTGATTTTCTTTATACATTTCTTTTTGAGAATTTGTACCCAGAGCTAGCTTTCACTTTATTTTATCGGTTCATCTGATCTTAACTTGAAAAGTGTACCCAAATGTGGATGAGAAAACATTTTCTAATTCTGAATTTTAATTTTGCATCAAGACTTCAAAGATTTAGTTCTTCATTTCTAATTTTCTGGGCATCATAGAACTGTCAGAAGCCCTGTTTGATGGTTTGCAAGATAATCAACATGAAATAAAGTCAGTTTAGCTAATAAAGTCCTTTCCTCTGCTTAATTAACTATAATTATGATTTCTATAATTACTTTTTTTAAGAGGACAAAGATTTCAAGGATGTCTCTACGTAAGAAGAAAAATATTTTATGTCTTTCTCTAATCGAAAGATGGAGAATAATTTAAAACCTATCCCCTCACTCAGAATTAGAAACTATAAAAGCTGAGAGATGCCATGTGGAATGGGGGAAAATGAGAAAAAAGGAAAAAAAGAAGAGACTGAACATTAATGAAGAGGAAGAGAGGGGATGGAGGAGTAAGGAAAGTAATGGGAATAGACTTTCCAATAAGGAAAGAGTAATTGTCACAAAGAACTTTATATATAAGATCCTCCCCCATGTTGCAAGAAAGACTTGGAGGGTGCTTGGACATAGTGGCTGTGACAAAGAGATCAAGATGTTAAGAATATTGGTGGCATTTTAGTTCGCACAACTACTCTTGAGATGTTGGTACTGATCATACTTGAAAGAATAGGTTCTGAACACCCAGGTTAAACATCAGAAATAAAAAGTCAGCACGCTTCTCAGATGCTTGGATGCTGAGATGGTCCACATCTTGACATAGCGGCAGTAGTTTGACCTACCTGGCTGCAATCCGGCCAAGCTCTAGCAAACAGAGACACACTTCTCTGGGTTGCTTGTGGAGGACTGAAAGACAAGACAGAGGGGGACACCTTTACAATAGAAGGGATTGGAAGGCCGCTTGATGCTGAACAGGCTTGTCATCGACCCCTCATTCCTCCTGCTCCCAGTAAATGAGCTAGTCTTCAGTGGGACATTCACAAAATCCATCCTACCCTGCAGTAGACTTCACTCTACTTAAGTCTTAAAGTAGCTTTCAAAATTCTTTGCCCAACCCCTCTTCCAAAAACCACAAGTTTCAGGAAACCTTAACCTGTGTAAATCTCACCTGAGATTATTTTCTTCAGTTAGTTAATTTTAGCAAGTCAATATTGGATGAATATGTGGCTATAATTATAATATAAATCGTTGATAAATATTTAAAAACATACCAACACAGAAGACTATGGAGCAAAGACTGACCTTTCTTAAATCCTGGGTCTACCTTCACTAGTGACTTTAGCAGAAACAATGCAATGAATAAGAATAAAAATTATATACCACACTGCTTTGTTATCCTCTAAACAATGATGTTGAGACCCTGAAACTGAATGCCCTCTCCTAATCAAATCTGATTAAATGATAATTTGGAAAGAAATACTTTTGACTGGATTGTGTAATATGTACCCATATATAACATCAGCCAGCTTTGCCCATAAAAATGAGCAAATTAGATGTTATTTGCATTGATATTTCTATTCTAATATAATTACTTAATAAATCTGCTTTACAACTTGTCTTTGACACATTCAGTTATGTTGATAAATCATAGTTGTATTTGTTAAACCTACCAGAAGAAGAGCATGTACTGCTTATACTGCTGTCTTTTTAACCCAAGATTAGAGAAATTTTTAAATATTATTTTATACAACATCTAATAAAGACAATAGGCCTTACACTGAGCATGGTTATTACACAGACGCAATTAATATCCTGATAAAGGAAAATACTATCTTACTGACAAACTTTAATTCTTAAACATATAATTTTCTAATTCAATTTCCCAGTATTATTTCATTCCTTTAATTTAAATATCTAATTCAATTCTCTACATAAATTATGGTAGTGGCAATATTTGGTCCATGGACACAAGAATGGAATTTGTTGGGAGTGTATGGTGATTAGAAAAATACTCTTACTTAGATTGTACAAATATATGATTTCACTTGGCTTTAAACGAACAAATTTTTATCTCGTTATAAGATGCCACCTTTGAAGCTTTTAAATAAATTCTAATGCCATCAACAATCTGCATTAAAACAGAATTGATTATGGGATTTCTGAACTACAGAATATTTCCAATCTCTGTAATTAAAAGTTTAGTTTCAGCTGACCCTTACCGAATTATCACAAAACCCTAACTGGGAAGGCCTAAAATTCCTTTTAATTAAAGCGGTCTAAAACAAAAATATTTAATACCTCCAATACCAAAATGCTCCACTACTTGGCTGTGGCTAGAGTGATGCAAGCTTCACAACATTTGATATAGTAAATCAACTTCAGTGCAATGTAACGTCTGGACTGTAATATCACACAGACATCACTTTCAGAGAACAAGAACAAACATCACAAAACAGAAGAAAACAAATGAAAATTAATATTCTTGTCTAGATAATTAATTTCTTTTGATTCAGAATTTTTTTTTCCCCTGTCTTGGATACCAAATAGGAGTTTTAATTGGGCAAAACAATACATAAAAGCTGAGTAGGCAAAAAATGTTAAGGCCCTGTTCATACCTTCATCTTCAGTGACAGAAAGCTGGCTAACGCACTAGAAGCTTTAAATACAATCCCATGCATTTCTTGATGAAAAAAACAGTGTCAAAATATGAAAATTTTTGAACTGATGAAATTGTCAGTGTGCAGTCAATAACCAACTATAAAAAATAATACCTGACCCAACTATAATGATTGCTTAGCCAATTTACTATACATAGATTGAGAACTATATAAGTATTAGAAGTATACAAACAATTTTATGGAAAATAAAAGTCATTCTGAAGAAAAACAATAATGTGGTAATATATGAAAGACAATATGATATCCGGGATGCATCACTATTGCGTATATTGTGTATTTCTTTGCTTCCGCTACTGAGCTGTCAATTGAAAACAGATGTACTACGGATGCATCAGGAATTGAATTTGGCGAACTGGAAGTAATTGCCTTATTCTCCATTTTATATCCATAACAGAATCAGCTTACAAAATTTAAGACAAAAAACTTCTTCCTCAGCATTATTTCTCAGGAAAATGCTAATAGAAAGATAATGTTTTACTTCCCAGTATTTTTGGAAGTATTATCTTTTATAAAGCAACAAAATTGCTTTAAAACACCCCTATAATATTGTCTCACATGTTTATGACACTTTTAATATTGGGCATATCATGCCTGGCCCATAATAGCCAAAAAGCTCAATGTTTGATGACTAGTAAGCAATGAATGAGATACATCTGTACATAACTTAGAACAATGCCTAGAAGAGAGTAATTATATAGTAAGTATTAAATCTCATAATATCGAGGATGATAAAAATGATGTGGTGGATGACAGTGATTGTGACAATGAATAAACTGAGTAATGAGTAAAATCTTACCTAACATTTTTAGAAAAGGCAAGAATTGTAATTGTGCTAATGTTTATTTAATTGTAAAAATAAACACTCTTACCTGATTGCTATGAAATTAAATTTAAGAGTTTATAAGCAGTATCTACACTATACCTAAGAGGTGACTTTAGTTTTGCACCAAGGCAAGTTCTAAACTAAAGTTAATAGACGGAAAGAGTATAGTAGCTATTATTCAAGCCACAAAGATCTGGGTGTAAGTGTAAGCTCTAACATTTACTAGTTGTATTATTTGGGGAGTTTATTCTATAGAGTCTAAGTTTTCTGAAGGAAAAGAATAGTGTGTACCACACAATATTTTTGTGAAGATTAAACAAAACAATATTTGTTTTTCGTGGCACAGTGCTTAGCACATAGGAAAGATTTGCCCAAGGTTAGTTTTCTTTATTATCTTTATTGTTATAAATTATTTGGTTGAGGATTATCTTCATTTAGCTTAGTCAAAATTAATTCACTTTTTTTCTATAAGCATTATTTTGTGTGTGCTTCTATCACGTACTAGTCACATACTAAGCAATGGAAGAAACCTCAGAATAAAAAAACATAACATTATTATTGGTAAATTTGTATATTTAGAGTGGTCCTATTATAATTAGTGTATTTTGAATATTTTATCATTTATAGTATATCAGAGGCAGTCAATTCTAAATTTAATAAAATTTCAGGTTAAGTAAGTCAATTTGGCCAGCATATATAGACAGATAGAAAACAAATATCCTACAGCTATTATGATTTTGTACTAAGTATAAAGCATAAGCAACAATTACATCAGGACATGTCATTTTGTGAAATACTAACCATCTTACTATTAATTTTCCTCTGTCTCTGAGAAAATAATTTAGCTGAGCCCATTTTCAATTAATTACCTAAGCTGATTAAAGTGTTGCATAATTTAAAAGATCAAATACCTGAATGCATATCTTTGTCAGGATGATCAGAAAGGCAACTTTGAGTAATACATTGCATTTGAACTAAAGCCTTGGTATTGAGTCATATGTACTATTCATTTTAATCACATTTACTGATTCCTCTTTTCAAAAATATAAAGAAACTTCTACTTTTACTGAAGTTTACAGTAGGAAACATTGTTTTTCTATTCATGTAACATCAACATAGTTTTTTGTTTTGAGTTAGGGGTAGAAGAGGGGATCACTACTGCTTTCTTTCCTCTGAACAAATTCGCTTTACAACAAATAAAGAGCTCTGTAGTCAATGGTCATTATTTTGCAAAAGGTTTTATCACTGGAGGTTTCTTTTTAAATAATCAAAACCATTTCAAAGAAAAGTATAATGCAGAACACCTCTGGGAAAAGTAACAGAGATTCCCTATTCAAAAATATGTGGCAAGAGGCTCAATCTTATAACCTAGATTCTATAAAAATCTCATGGGCATCAAATGTCAAAGAGAATGCTGCGAGCTCCAGGAATAGAAAATGAGGCCTTCCACTAAAGCAAGGGGTAGCGTTTCAATGTCACAGAATCTGCAAGAATAAAATGCATCAGACCATGAACGTATAGTTTAGTTAAATATATTACGTTTTAACAGATGAGCAAAGAAATAAAAGCATGAAAAATTGTCCTGTCCATTTAGTTTCTATACGTTAGAGGCTGACCGTTCATATTGGTTTTGAGGGAATCTGATTTTTAGATTTATACTTAGAAAAAAACATGAAAAAATGTATTTTTGGCGGTGCTTTAATTGTGAAAATATCATAAATTAATGGCTGCTCACCTTTCCAGAGTAGAGAACAGGTTCTAATACTCAGGGAGAGTGGTATCATAAAAGATACCCTAAACCAGAAGTCTGAAGCATTGGGTTCTAGAGCAGGCTGCATCATTTTCTCATCACTCAAACAAGTGTTTTGCCTTCTACTTCCTCTTCCTATGACATAATTTTATGGCTACGAGCACTTGGTACATGGTAAACACTCAATAAATGTTACTCCCTTGCTCCTTAAGTGTGGTCCACAGGTCAGCAGCTTTGGCATCAGCTGGGAGCTTGACAGGAATGCAAATTACTGGGTCCCACCCTAGACTTACTGATCAGAATCTACATTTAAAAAAGCTCTCCGGTGATGAGCATGCACACCCAAGTTAAACAAGCCTGGTATTAATCAATGCTACAATTACAATAAACATCAGTTATAATTCCTACATCTACTTTATTAAAACTCTTCAAATGTGCTTTGATATATGAAATATGCTCTATAAATGCTTAGGATGTCAGTGGTGATGATGATGGTGATGATGATCAATGGAGGGAAAATAATTCATGCATTGAACGGGCCTTTCCTGGGTATTATGGGCATTTCTCTCCTGCCAGGATCTATAAGGCACAAAGGATGCCTGCCTAGAAAGTGAAGCAATCGTCACAAACTGCTCTCTCCATCATGTGACTCCCAGTAAGACAATGCACAAATCTTTGAGTTTAAAGATTGGAGGCAATTAGGCACAGCATAGCAATTGAGGTGCCTTCAAACTGGCCTGAGGGAGGTTGAGGAGCAGAAGAAAAGGCAAACAAGAAAGAATCATGCAAGCTCATGAATACTGTGTGTGTGTGTCTCCAAATTTCTCAGGATCACTAGTCACATTAAAAATAGCCTATGACATCCATATACATCATATAAACAGGGAATTCATAATCTCGTCAGTAAGGGAAGATGTATAAAATAAAATGTAGTTAGTTGCCTTTGCCACTAAGTTAAGACTGTCCTGGAACAAGTAGTGCCTTGTTATTCCTCCAGCACCCAGACTTTACGTTAAATTAATGGATTAAGTCACTATCATTCAGAATAGCAGGAAGAGGCAAGAGTCTTTTCTAATTTGGCTTATATTTTATCTTTCTTTTTAATTGAAATAATCATACGAATGTCTAAAATTAACTAAAAGCAAAACTTTCTGTAAAACAGGGCCATGATTTTTGGAGGAAAATGGCGCTGAATTAAAATCCTAGCTGGGCCATTAAAAAGCTGTGCGACATTGGCAAGTTATTTAATTCTCTAGGTCCTAGCATTCTCATTTATAAAATGATAGTTTTGGGGACAGTAGAAACAGCAGCACATGTACACTGTTTAGCTATCAGTATTGAGCATACAGCTATTATTGTGGAAGATTATGCAGAGAACATTTTATCCTGGAAGACTTAAAAGCTCTCCACTTTCCTGATTGGACCCTAACTCCATGAAGTCCTGAAACATCTACCATTTCAAGGAGACATTTTGTTCCCTCAGTCAGATTCCATACTGTTCTCGCTTATGTTTTTCAAGCATATGGCAAATGGTTGAATGTGGAAAGAGTTTCTGAGTTCAAAAGTAAAAAGTAAATTGAGGTGCTAGTAAATCACGTACTTTATAAAAACAGGTATAAAAAACTAAAAGGCTAAAAAAAACCGTTCCTAGGAAAGAAATAAAGTGAATACAAATAACCCAGAGCTGAACGGGTGTTCTGAAATTGTTATATTACATTAATACTGATAAAATACAGCTTTTTTTTTCCCTACAGAAATACTCTTATAGTCCTCAATATAGACAACAATTAAAGAGGAGTCATCACACACTGGGCAGCAGGCATAGATTTTTTTTCTGATGCAACAGGTAAATTTAAAGTATAAAATAAAAAAGTGTCTAAAAATCCATATACAATCCTTTTTACTGTTTTTTGTCAACATCACACCAATACTGCAGGTAATTCCGTGCTTGACCAATGTTCAATAGAACAAAGGACTTTGTAAAACTGTGCATCAGAGTCATGCATCAAAAGACAGTGTCACACAGCAAACACAAACACAGAAAATAAAAAGCACATCACACACATTTGCATGCTAGCACAGCAAAGAGCAAACCCTCTTCTTGCTGAGTAGATTCTTTCTCAGAGAAATAGATGAAGAATAGTCACTGGCCTCCAAATCCTATAATCATCCAATAACATAATGATATTGACACAAGTACAGCAAGCAAAAAAAATTGTGCATTTTTAAAGAATTTCCCCCACTTCTCCCGCCCTCATCTCCCAGCTCACCAGAATACACACAAATAAAGTAAAATAAATAAGTCTCTGGGGGAAAATTAAACTAATAATGACAATTTCTAATTACTGTGCTAAAGTAAATCACAAAAAATAAATCCCCCACACAAGAGTATCACTAATTTAAGTAGTTTCTTACTTAAAATATCTTAGAAACAATTCATATAAGAGCATCAATTTTAGGACTAATAACTTAAAACTTTTTAAGACTGTGATTAAATCATGTATTTCTGGCCTTAATTTAAATATTAGAAACGAGCCATATCAAAATATTCAGCATAATTTTAGAAAAGGTATGTAAAGTATTTAACCATTGAAAAATCATTACATTTTGTTAGGAAAAATATTGATAATATAGTCTAATAACGTGTACACCTCTGTCAAACTGAAAACAGAAAATGCTTTCATACCTAGAGTCTTCTAAACATTCTTTTTGCACAATTAAAAGTAAAGTTCACCTCTTTTTATCTTTTTTTTAATTAGTTTCAGATGAACAAAACAATGTAATAGACATTTACACCCCGCTGAAGCTCATTTCTTTTAAAATAATTATTGAGGGAATATTTTATGTTGAGACTGATAAACTACACACTTGTAAATTCAAGAAAACATTCACGTTCATCTTTTTTTAACTTAAAATGCAATCCTAAATATGTTAAGGAATCTAAAGAAACCAATTATTAATAAATCAAAGACATGAAAATCTCCTCCAGTCACTGACTTTTATATCAGCATAGTTTGAACAACTAGGGGTTGTAGGTGAGCAATACATGTAGACTCTTTTTTTTTTTTTTTTTTTTTACATGTAGACTCTTAAAGTATGCTCCACAGAGCACACAAAGACCTCTGCCATCTGTTCTTGTAGCAGTATACAATTTTATAATCACTTAAAATGTCAGTTTAACCTCAACAATGCAAAATAAACCTTATAATACACTGATATATACATTTTTGTGTCCATAAATACTTCTCTATGCAAACTGGTTCAAATTGTATCTTAACATAAAATTAATTGTTCATGTTTCAGATTACATGCCATACCTGTTTACTGTCTAAAGTCTGTTGATAGGTAATTGAAGAAGAAAATGATATCATTTATAACCCAACTACTGTTTATCTTTTTTCAAATTCAACATGTATTTTATTGTTATTTACTAGGTATAAATGTGTGACATCATGTTTCATTGTACATCATAAGTTTCCCATATCCTTAAAGTCTCAATAATATTATTTTTGCATGGTATCTATGGATTACTATAGTTTGTCTAAGCTATTGCTAAATGTCATAGACTCAGCTCCCTTCCATACTTTTTTTTAACTATTATAAAACATGTTTCAGTGGACATTCTGGTGTCTATCTCTACTTATTTGGATAAACGTTGGATAAACTATTAGAAGTAGAGCAACTTAGTAACAGGGTATGAACACTTTTGAGGTCTCTGATATATAGTGTCAAACTGCCCTCCACAAGAGGCATACCGATTTCCAATTTTCTTTAGCACCGTACAGAAAATCCCATTTTCCTACATACTCCACACTAAACAGACAATTTTCTTAATCTTCGCTGATTTTTCATAGTTTTAATTGCATTTACCTTATTACTAATATGTCCAACATTTTTATATCTTTATTGGATTTTTATAAGTCTTTTTTATGAATAGTTTATTCGCGACCTTTGTCCATTTTTCTATTGGCTCATTTTGGAAACATTATTTGGGATATTAGTGAACTTATGATCTCAGAACTGATATTTCACAGAGGAAAAATGATCAAGAATGCCATAAAAGATAAATCGCAGATTATACCCTATATGTGATTGCATCATGTGTCATAGAAAGTTATCTGCCAAGAATCAAAATGACAAGAAGCATGAGAGAAGCGTATGGAATAAGTTGCTGTTCATACTCTCCAGTTCATCCCTGGCAGACCTTCCCCACCCAGTGAGACTTCTTGTCATTAGCTGTTGTGGAAAGAGAACAGATTGAGTGAGTTGAGAATCAAGATCCTCTCACAAATAATTGTACAAAAAGCACTTCAACAGAGGGTAGCATATCAGTTGCCACAAAGATAAGGATGCTTTATGCAGGCAAAGACCTTTGAACAGCGAAAGACAGAAGCCTCTTGATACACAGTCAGTATAGTGATCTACCTTATCATTCATTCAAACAGATTTTTCCCCTTCATCGGGGCATCTTTTCATTTTATTTGCTATTCAAAACAGTAGGACACAAAGGGTGCTCTTCATCTTGTGTGCTACTGAAATGAAATCTTGAGGTAGGAATAAAAGAAAAAAACCTTGCCCTAAATTCCCTTTCAAAAGTGAAGTGTGAAAAGACATCAAGCAGAGTACACAGTGTTATTGTTGCAAGAAAGTCAATTCTGCAAGTACAGAATCCAAGGCCATCAGCAGCGGCTCAATCACTTCCTCACCCACAGTGAATAATCAGAAAAATCCTAGGAGAAAGAGTTCCACTTGGGGAAATGGAATTTCTCATTGTCCTTGCTCTTATCATTAACATCTACGGGCTCAGCTGTTTCCTTTCTCTGACTAATCCTAAAGTCAATGCTATAATATTGACTCCCTTCTTCCATCTCCCCAGGGCCTGTTATCCATCACTTCATGTCCTATTCTGAGCAGCAGAAATTTCAAATTTATCTTTTCCTTAAGCAGCAAACTAGAAAGCCTAACTATTTGCTTAGGTCTGGTACTTATAAGATTAAAACTTATTTTTAAATTTTTGTAGCCTTGAAAACTTGGTCTTATTAAAGTTTCATAGATATGTAAATGCATTTTAATTGCAAGGTACAAGCTAAGTGATAATATAGAAGATAATCAAAATCAAAGATATATTAACAACATAACCAATAATTATTATATATAAATTATCATGGACTTCTTTAGAAAGTGAGCTTTTTCAAACAGGGTGAAGAAGCAGACCATCTCAAAATTCTTCTTGACATAATCTTATATACTACAGAGTATGCATTTATATCCCAGAACCATTATTATATAAGTCGCTGTAGGTGTGTTGATTCAAGATAAAATGCATTACTTATTATCTGAATGGGATTTTTAAAAGCTATCAAGGTAAATAATATGCATTCAATTCTCATTAGGACCGTGGGCAATGGTGATATTTACTCCAGAGAAAATTATTATTAGATTGACTCTTCTTGGATGCCAATTGAAAGTGGTTTTTTTGTTTTTTTGTTTTTGTTTTTGTTTTTTTTTAATCATACCAATTGAGAGCTTTATAAGTTCAAGTAACAAAAGAACTCATGGACAGTGAGAAGATCGAGACAAGATCATATTTACATTAATAGCTAGTAATCCACTCGGCCTATAGTAATCACTGAGAAATGCTTCTTTAATGAAAATCTGAACAATGAACAAATTAATACACTATAAAACAGCTTTCCCATGTGGAAGTTATTTGGTAATGCAAGGGTCCTCCAAAACTTTAAATTATGATGTTATTTGTCTACTCATGAAGAGTATACTCCTTGTGACTAAGATTTGATTATATATATATACGAATATTAGATCTTTTATATATATGATCTTTTATATATATATATGAATATTAGATCTTTCAAGAGTATGTTTTCACAAATAATTCTTCCACACCTCCTTCTTATAATCTTCCATTCACAGAATTTCTGATTAACCTGAAAGTTAAAAATCTATTTGTAAAATTAACACTGGACTAAAAAAGAGGTATATACATATACACACATCTTCCACCAAATTCGTTTTACTTTAATATGAAGAAATGACAAGAACACTCCAAGTCCATTTATATAATGAATATTCAAGGGGCATACTATTCCACATAATACGCTACTGTACAATTATTCTGGTTTATTTTTTCTTTCAGGTATAAAATGTTCTCTAGTCTAAACTCATGTATTTCTCATCTCTGCTGAGATAATTCTCAGAAACTTGATGACAATCTTTTCCATATCACATCTATTCCTCTCAGTACAAATACAAATTTCCTTAAGCACAACAAAATAAATAAGATTTTAGCTGTTACCATCAATTTCGTAGGTTCAGCAGGGGAATATTTTGTGAGGCCCAGGGGCAAAAGGCATTCTGACTATTTGGAAGGCAATTTGTATACCTGTTCTTTCTGAAAGATGCTCAGCTTACTTTGACGTTAATATTTGGTATTATGTGGTTTTATGAATTGATTTTTTTAAAGCCTCGGGAAAAAGAACCAAAGTTCTTTTTTTTTTTTCTTCCCCGCAGATGTCTCCTTTCTTCTATTTCATTAGAATGGGACTTTAATTCAAATATTCTCCATATTAGAGCTGTACTGGAGTGGAGCTTATGTAGGAGGTTTAAACGTTTAATGGCAGGGTATCAAGTAATGTTGAAATACTGAACAATGTATGTTTTCTCCCAAAGAAATGCAAAAGCTCACACTATGGTCGGTAATTGGATTTGCCAAAATTCAATCATAAAACAAAACAAGACAAAAAAACCCCACAATTACATGAGTAGGCCTAAGGCACTAATATATCTGTCTTATATGTCATCATCTTTAATTATCCCAATCTTCTTGCTTGCTTGATTTGTAACTCACTAAAAAATAAATAAATTTAAAAACTTTAGCTTCAACAAAGATAGAACTTATGGGAAACTATATTTTAATATTTCTGTAGAAGTGGAAAGACAGTAGAGCTCTCATGGCTGGAATGTGTATAGCTACTACCTTTTTACTTCAGGTTAGAGCCTGGTGGTAAAATTTAACCCTACGTTTTCCAAATATCCCCCAATTTTGCAATGTCTGTACTTAATTGTAGCTTGGAGAGAATTGTGTTATTTATGTTCCTATTCTTTTACACACAAGGCAATACATAATAAAAGGGCATGTATTTTTGACCTTCGAAGACTCATGTACAACAAACCTGAAAGTTGATGAGAAACTACAAAATTTTTAAAAGTTAACAAACTGTGAAATGACATCACACAAAGAAGTTAATTTTGATAGTTATACTGACAAAGGCAATAATTTTGATATTTTTATCAGTTAAAATTCTGAAGGAAATACATACCCAAACCTTCCGATTCAAATAGACATGTTTCATCTACCCCTAAATCTCGGCACCAGGATAAGAAATTCGCTGTATTGTCTCGGGCAAAAAAGGAGCCTGAGGGTGCACTGGCTTTGCACGGAATCTTCTTCAAGGGCAGATTCTGAAAAACAAAGAAATCTCACTCTGGTGGAATTCTGGCAAAGTCATCACAGCGACACATTACATGTATACTTAGGATGTCAACAAAATGTTCTGGGATGAAACTCCTGTTAATAAACAGGTTAGTAAAGAACTATAGAAAATGAAGTGAAATGCAAATGAAACTTAGCTGTCATTAAGAGACTATGAAAATCTGTGCCTGTAAAATATTATTGCTTTTTCAGTATCTAGTGATAAATATACATAAATCCCTTCCCGGGCTTAGATGCTTAGAGTCTCTCTTTTCTTTCTCTTCCTCTTTTTTTTTTTTTTTTGGCCTTCTCTTTCATCTAAGTATTAGTCTACCAGTATTTCTCACAAAGTATTAATAAATGTATTTCTTATTTGTGAAAGAAGAATGAAATACCAATATAGTATAAGCATCTATATACTATATATAACATATATAACATGCATTTGCATTTTTATGTGCATACAGAAACACACACTATAAAAATTATACAGAACTATAAAAGTAAAAAAGAGAGCAGCAGAATTATCTAACATCACAAGTCTAACATTATCTAACATCACCAATACCAAGAAAGGGAAATATGAAAAATCTTTTAGCAAAATAACATTCTGCCATCTCTCTTCTAGACTATTTTCTTTTAGACCATAGGCTATTGCTATATTATACAATGCAAAAATAATTCTGGTTGGATTTCTGCTATTTGGCCTTGAAACATATTATTACATTCTGCATCATTTCTCTTCTGGGATAAGAAAATGCTTAAGATAAGGGAGGATGTAAACCTCGACAGACTTGTCTATTAACAGTCTCCATAATTTTAGCCAGGAAATGTCCCTTGGCACCACACCAAGTGTTATAAAGAGTCATGTTTTCTTTTTTTTTTTTCTTTGATTGAATATAACCAGTTTCCATGGTATTCCATAAAGTCATTGAATGCGACTGTATGTGAAAGACTGAGCCATGGATTTGGAAGATCTGGGCCTCAAACAGAAAAAAAGATCAAGGGAGAAGCACTTTGTGATTTAAATTCACAGATAGGATATTTTTTTATTCACTGTGAACCAGCAAATATAAGCACAATGTTGTCAGTTGTTGAGCTCATTTACAGAGATGGTTATAAAAAATGAAATAGTGACTGAATAGTGGATTGAAGTCCCACTAACATCGAACTACTACTAGATTTCTTCATGTCCACGGATTTTATGGCTACTCAACTGGAACACTCAGTTGCTACATCACTTAAAGGTTGTGACTGTCCAATCTCAAAATCCATCTCTTTGTTACAGACTAAATTTGATTTAGGGTAGACATAATCAAAATTTTTGCATGAATACACAAATATATATATATATATATATAGATATATATATACTTCAGGCATAAATCATATATGGGATTACCTATATAGTAACGCCCTCTTAACCAATCTGGTTAAGTAATAGTTTTCAAAGAAATGCGTTCCTATCTGAATTGTAAGAACAATCAGAAAATAGTACAGTATAATATCTCCTTTATAAAAAGGTTCACAAACACCAAATAGCAGTATTTATTAAAATTAACATACACATATCCTTAAATCAAGCCATTCACGTCTAAGAATATATCCTACATATAATAGCATTAGTGCTTAAAAATGTATATTTGTTGCAACAGTGACTGAACAAGGAAAAAGAACAGAAATAAGAATATGTCAAGAGAGAGTTTATGCAATAATACCGGAAGTGCCAAAAAAATGTATACACGTGACTATTCATCTTTTGTTACTGGTATATATTGAGTATTACAATTTTAATACAGTTTTTTTTTTTCTTTTCTTAAAACGTGTATACATTTTTGGCACCCTCTCTATGCAGTATACAAATACAAGGGAACTCTATGCAATCATTAAAAAGAAGATAAATGTGTATGTATTGAACCATAAAGATGTTCATTATACACTCTTAATCAGAAACAACTAAATTGCAAACATATATACCACAGTTTCATTTTATGGTATATATGTGTATATATACACACTCAATACAGACAGCCACATATAAAGTTAAATTGCATACAAATATGCTGTATGATAAATATGAATAATGTATTTATTTATATTATGTTAATTTAGAAAAAGCTCTAGAGACATGAATAAAAATATTAGTAATTATTTTGAGGATGGTGATTGATGCAGAGAGGATCATTTACACACATTTACATAATTCCAAAATAAGTAGTAGGACTTTCAGACTTTGATTGTCTTTTCAATATTTGCAGATTAAATAATCAAAATAGATAAATTATGTCAGCCAAAACATTAAAAAAGAGTATTTGCTGAAAAAAATATCCCATGAGGTGACCATGAAGCTTTTTCTGATGTGAATAACGCAATGATCATCTTTAAGAACATAAATGGATTCAAACACTGAGCCATTTTACGATCTACCACCTTTATCCCTGGGTGGGGAAAAAAATAACTTGTGAAACAACTTCAAACAGATAAATGAATTTGCATACAAGAACTGTAACCTAGGAACTATAAAATATTTCACATAGCTAGGGCATGTTTAAGGACATGAGATACATGGTTTGTCTGGCAAAAAGGAATACAATATCCACATTGCACTAAAGAAGCTAGAGATTGATTTGACACTTAATCCACCAAAGGACACATTTTGAGAGAATACCTACAAGTGACACGTACTCAAAAACTGTTCAGCCTACTCTTTAGGAACTTACAAGTACAAGTACTAAGCATATAAATGAAAATACCATTTTTTTCTCCTTACAAGCCTGTTAGTCCTTACAAAATCATCTACATATCGTACACCAGAATCAAAGTATTTCTTTAAAATTCATTTGTATTGGAAGACTTGAAAGTTATTTTAGGACAAATAAAATAAAAGCTGGCTAGTGATATTTCATAAGTTGGGAATTCTCAATCCCGAGGAATTCAACAGAAACACTGATCTGATAAGTTGGCATTTAAATGATTTATTGAGCATTTATTTCTGTTCTGGAGTTGTTAGATTTAGTGCTTCCATTTCTGCTGAAAACTAGGAAACTAAACAGTGTGAATGGAAGCTTCATCCAATGAAATTTTTAATTTGGTAAAATTTTTAAAGATCCCCATTAGTCCAAACGAGTAATGAACGTTTATACTCAGTATCTATAAAGGTAATCACATGTAACCAGGAGTAAGGATCTCTACTTATTGGTTGAGAGCAGTAGCACATAGCGTGTAGAATGCGATATTCTTCTTGATTGCATACCAGCCAGAAAGCAAAGGGCCAGGGGTCTTCCCCGGGTTGATGTGCCATTTATGATTAAGAGTCTTAGGCCAGAAGTTTGATTTCACTTGAATTAAAGATTAAATGATTCAACAACATCAGTACTCAATACCTTTGGAACTTAAAAAAGTTTTTGACACATTTTACACAAAAATATAAAGTTCTGAAAAACCTTAGCAATTATCTCTCTTCCATTTCTATGATTTTTAAAGAAATTTGTTAATTTCTGGCTTCTCATGAAAATTCTGAAAGAAAAAGTTAGCTCTGAATCTTTTCTTTAATATCAGTCAATAAAATAAAAACAACCTAAAATATTGAATACAATCAATTTTCACCTTGCCAAGGAAATCTTGAAGAAGAGGTTTAGAATAGAGAACTGCCTTGAGTAATTATGGAAGTATGTACTTGAATAGCTGAAAAATTGATCACAGATATGGAGAGGAATACTTCAGATCTAAAGCAGTGGGGATTCTATAGAGAACCTCCACACATAGCTCATCTAATATCTCTTCCATATTAGTGGTCCCTTTACTGCTAAGCACTCCAAAGGACTACTACAGTATTTAAATTCTATATCATCTTTAATTATTTACTTATATTAGTTTTTTCTAGACAATGCTGTTATATATTATGTCCCCAAAACTTGATTGATGAATGCATGAATAAAAGGTTAAACTTAACCCTTCAAACTAGATCATAACCAGCATGAGGGCAGGAGCAAACACTCTGTATTAGAGTTTTTACATTCCCAAGGAATGTGTTTCCAGGGCCTTCAAACTTCACTAAATACACAATAAAATTATACATAAAATGCTTCCTATAAATTAGGAAATGCATAACTGAAACATTTAAGTAACACCTTCCAACTATTTTTGAAAGTTACTGAATACACAGTGATGAGTAGTGATTAGTTGCCAAGCTGAACTGAGATTGGGTAGATATCAAGGCTCACTTAGTCACTAGCAAGGGTCATGTTACTATACTCTAGCCTCCATGTTGTGAAATTCAGTATTTCACGTTAGCAAAATGAGAAATGACTACCAATAAACCATTGGGATCATGTATATGTAGACAATAGGGTGCATATTAATTCTTCTAATACCAAGAGTCTTATGTTTATCTTTTTATCTCTCAACAGGAGTGACCCAGGGGTGATATGTACTTTTCACCCCTAACATACTTACAGATTGAATGATTAACATGTAAGAGAATGATTTGAATTCCAGAAGTGTCCTCCCCATGCCCTCATGCAACAACCAATTTAGGTTGCAATAAAAAGAAAAAAATTAAATTTACTTCTAAAAGCTTTTAATTCAATCAATTACCATTTAGGTTAATCACCTGCTAGGGCTTTGGAGTCTAAACACCTGACCTCAAACTCAGCTATGTCCCCTTCTTGCAATGATATTTTGGACAAACCATTCTATATTTCTGTGCCTAAGTCTCCTCTTCTATTCAATGAACACAGAAACCATGCATTTCATAGGCTATGCATATATGAGTGTGAATTAAATAATATAAATTAAGTGTAGAAGTAAGGGTTCAAGAAAGGTTATCATTGTCATCAATGCAAGTGAAATATACTGAATTGTCTAGAATTTCCTTCTCTCATATTTTCTTGCAAACATTTCATTTTTTCTGTTACGGGTACAAGACTCAGGAAAAAACTGACAATTTACTTTTATCTTCACCCTAAACTTGAGCCTCACCTTTAGAATAGTTTTGCAACAGAACTTTCTACATAATGGAAATATTCCATATCTATACTAACCATAATAGTAGCCACTAGTGACATATGGCTATTGAGCACTTAAACCGTTGTGTGACTGGAGACTAATTTTTAAATTTTATTTCATTTTTATCAATTTAAACTTAAATTTAAATAGACACATGTGGCTTGTGGTTATCATCTTAGATAACACATTCATAACAGGGAAATTAAAGATATTATTTGACATTTAAGAGAGTCCAAAATTTGACCACTTTACTAGTTTCCCTCTAACTAATACTGTCCCTATGTCTTTCAACTTCCATCAAATCCAATAGTTGCCCCTTTATATAGTTACTGAGACACACAACTATGAAGTCAGGCAATGAAGTCTGTGAACTCATCCTAGAAAGTGCTACATACTTCATTGCTGAATATCACTATGGTCACCTTCGAAGTACTCCCCTTGGGAAGCTATGCACTGATGCCAGTGCCTACTCCACCCTTCAGAGCAATTTTGGAACTCTTTTTTTTCTGGAATGGCCATCAGAGCTCTCATCATATTACCCTTGCTGTCCTGAATGTCATCAAAATGTATTCCTTCCAATATTTCCTTTATCTCCGGGTAAAGAAAGAAGTCATTGGGGGCCAGATCAGGTAAGTAGAGAGGGTGTTCCAACACAGTTATTTGTTTACTAGCTAAAAACTCCCTCACAGACAGTGCTGTGTGAGCTGGTACATTGTTGTGATGCAAGAGCCATGAATTTTTGGCGAAAAGTTCAGCTCATTTACATCTAACTTTTTCATGCAGCTTTCTCAGTACTTCCAAATAGTAAACTTGGTTAACTTTTTGTCCAGTTGGTACAAATTCACAATGAATAATCCCTCTGATAACAAAAAAGTTTAGCAATATCATATTGACTCTTGATTTGGACTGAGAGAACTTTTTTGGTCATGGAGAATTGGCTGACTTCCATTGTGCACTTTGATGCTTTGTTTCAGGGTCATATTGGTACACCCGTGTTTCATCACCAGTGATAACATGGCTCAAAACATCGTCTTGCCTCTCCAAAAGGTCTTCGAAAACTTCTACTCTCCTTTGCTTTTGTTCATCAGTGAGCTCCTTTGGGACCATTTTTTGCACAAACCCTTCTCATGCCAAGATTTTCAGTTAAGATTTTCCTAACTGTTTTTCTATCGATGTTTACTTGGTCTGCTGTGCTTCTCAGTCAGCCGATGATTTTGACGCACAATTTGACAAATTTTTGCAAAGTTTTCGTCAGTTCTGCTCATTACTGGCTGCCCTGACCTCTGTTCATCAGTGACGTGTTCTCTCTCCTCAGAAAAACATTTAATCCATTTATACACTGCTGTTTTGTTCATTGCACTATCCCCATAAACTTGGACTAACATGTCCCTGATTTCACTTCCACTCTTGCCAAGTTTAACAAGAAATTTAATGTTTGTTTGTTGACCTAATTCAAGCTCAGACATTCTCATGATGGCACGCAAAAACACGCAACAACAATCATGAACACCACTCAGTAAGACACCACCACACATCGACAGAAACACAGCTATGAGACACTGATATACCAAAGTTATAAAACCTTACTGAGCTATTTGTACAGTGCTGCCAACATAAGCGTGTAGTAGCCAAGTTCGCAAACCTAATTGCCGTACCTTGTATATTACCTCCAGCGAGGAAAAACAAAGTGGAGTGGTTACAATCACAAATTTTAAAGCTAGACTGCCTGGTTTGATCCTGAATTTTCACTTATTAGTTGTGTAAGTTCAGGCAAGTAACTTCACCTGTGAAATGGCATAACAATAGCATCTACACCATATGGATACTGAGATGGAGCTAGGAGTTTATATGGGAATTTTGTGAAATAATGCCTGGCACATAGTAAAATTTAAATATGTGTTTGTTAGAAAACTGAAGCAAAAGGAAGTTTTAAAAAGTGATGTAAAATTCAGCCTTGAGCTTCAGCAAAATTCTTGAGGATTTTAATAAACACTCACACACATAGGCACAATCACAAAAATATCCCTCATTTTCATTTAGATATCCTGTCATCCAGGATATTTATCATGTCATTACACAGAGGGTGCCAAAAAAAGTATACATATTTTAAGAAAGGAAAACTGTATTAAAATTGTAATATTCAATATATACTATTAACAAAAGATGAATACAAGTCACGTTTGACTTCTGCACTTACAACAGGTGCTAACAGTGGTTACCATCAGCATCCAGAAACTTCTGATTATGCAGAACTACTGCTTGACCAATGTTGACCAGAGTGTCCACTTGTATACTTTTTTTTGGCACCCCCGGTATATCTTCAATTATCCTGCACTTTCCAATATAGCTTTGACACCCTTACTCTAAATCCTTTAATATGTTATGACTGAAGAAATGCAGAAAACTTCACAAAATGTTCCTCCTATCTTCAGCCTCAGATCTCTCCAACCCAATCTGTATATATCATCATCATATTAATCTTAAATTTAATGATCTCAGTTTAGAGCTCACTGCCTACAAAACAAGACAAATGTTTCAGCTTTGCAGCTATGAGGATCATCAAATTCATAAGTCCATGTGCCTGAGCTCTCCACATAAACTCTACACATCAACCACGTTGGTCTATTCACTATCCCTAGAGTATGCTTGTATGTTTCCAACTTCAATATTTGGCTCATTAACTATGAATTTATATTGCATTTGCTTTCAAATTCCACTGCTTCCATGCAAACTTCCCCAAGCAGTGTAACAAAATGACTTGTTTCCAAAACCCCTACTGTCTATATCAGCAGATGTCAATACACAACAGTGTGTTTCAATTGGCTAAGATTTAAGTCTACAGATGTTTGTGACAGAAAAAAATTATTAATCTAACAGTTTACAGTTAAATATCTTTTGTAGATTATCTCAGTTAAGGCATATTCAAGGATATCTCTAGGATGTTCCCTTACTCATTTGCTTATATTTATCTTGAGCAAAAATGAAAGGAGCAGTGGAACAAGGAGCCCATGGGGTTCATAAGCCTTGGGTACCCATGGGGGTATATTGCACATGTGCATAGGAATCCGTGATCTTTCCCCAATCCTACTCTACCCCTGCCTTTCCAATTGCAAAATAAAGCATCACCATCCATCCATATCTTCTCATATGAAACCCTGGACAAATACCCCTTACCATTTCTATCCAGTTGATCACCAAATCCTGCCAAGTCCACGGAAGGGGAACAGAATATACCACCCCAAAATGCGCCACCTGGACATATTGATTATGTTTGAATTAAAGGTACTTGAGAAACAGCCAGTACAAGAAGGACACTCTGACCCTCCTTTGTCTCCCTGAAAGCAGGAGATAAACCTCCCATGTGACATGCTCCTTTTCTGTATCAGGAGGGTAGAAGGCATCCTTAACACCAGGAAATTTAGGGCCAAGATGGCCATATAAACAAACCTTGTTACTTCCTCACCAATTTACTACCCCTTTGTTGTGTAAATTTTTCATAAATTTATTGTTTCTTTGTCTAAAAGGTATAAAAGCTTCCTGTCTGATCTCTTCTTTGAGACTTACATTTTTATGGGGCTCCCATATGTATGAAATTATTTTTTTTTCTCCTGTCAATTTGCCATATGTCAATTTAATGATTAGACCAGCTAAGGAACCTAGAAGTAAAGAAGGGAAAATTTTTCTACCCCTACGCTGCTAAGTCACAATATATTTCAAAATATATACTTCTTTTTAGTATCACTGCTACCATCCTAATCTAAATGGCGATTATCTCTCACCTGACCTGGGCAATAGTTTCTTAAGTGGGGTCCTTAGTTCTATTTTCACCCACCCTTCCAATCTATTCACCACACTGCTAGTGTCATCTTTTTAAAAGATTGTATCACGTTCCTGCTTAAAACACCTAAATGGCATAACATTGTTCTTAAAATAGATGCCAACATCCAACAAGACTTAGTTGTGGTCTCATCTCTTGATGCTCTAGGATTATGTACGAATATCCAGTCACAATCACTTTCCTTTAGTTCCTCAAGTTCAGCAGGCACTTCCACATTTGGGGGTTTTCACATATTTGGAACATGCTGGGTTCCCTCCTCTGTCTGGCGAATTCCCACTCCTGCTTTAGAATAATGTAGAAATCCTTTCTGCAGGCATAGGTTAGGTCATCCTTTTAAAGCCACTCATGAGCTTAAAGTCTCCCACACTTATACACAACATAGCTGTAATTCACTGTTTGCCTAACTATTAGCTTAATGTATTCGTCCCTCCTTTCTACTCTACAAGGTACCTTGACCGACATATTTTAGGTGTTCAGTGAATATGTGTTGAAAAATTGATTGAATGACATCAATATATGTTATGGTGATTACAAAGTCTGGGAACTACTCGTATGTATCATTTATTGACCACTTATCATTGATTTCTGTATTTTTATACGTTCCTATTTTATTTACTTAAATAGACTATAAGTCCTTTGAGCGGAGACAGTAATGTTTTATTCTTCTTTTTATTTATCAGCATCTCGAACACAGTTAGCACTCAATAAATGTCTACCAGTTGAAAATTCTAGAAGAGCACCTTTGTAAGATATTTTATATCATATGATCAGGGAAGGCATCAGCCAAAAGATGACATTTGAATGGAGACCTGAAGGGAATGAGGGGCAAGTCATACACATATCTGAAAGAATGCTCAAATGAAATAGAAAAGCAATTGCAAAGGCCCTGTGGTGGGTAGGACCTATTTGTTGGGTTCAGGGAACAGCAAGGAAACCAGTATGGCTGTAGCAAAGTGTAGTCACAGGAAAGTAGTAGGAAATGAGATTAGATAGGTACCTGGGACCTTATAGGCAATCATGAAGATTTCGGTTTTTACTCAAAATAAGTCAAGGTGCCATTGGAGAACTGTGAGATAAGAAGTGACATGATTTGATTTAAGTTTTAAATTATTTGATGGTTTGATCCATGTTAATAGTTTACTGTGACTAACACAGAATAAGCACTTAGTAAATGTTTAAATGTACTTAATAAGTTGGTTTATTATCACATCACATGGCATTCATTAAGTCTGAGAAAAAAGATCAGATATCTACATTCGATCTTTAAACAATATTTAAATATAGCAAATATGATGATAAGGAACAAAATATGGTTTGGATCCTCATTTATAGTTTACAATATATATAATTGATACATCTACTTATATATACATATTTACACACACATTTATTATGTAAGTGAAAATATAAAGATTAATCTCTTTATAATCCCACTATAGTTTGTTTAAAGCCTGTATACTCTGAGTTTTGTATGTTTATGACAATATTCCTCACTAGGTTGTGATCATCTAAAACAAGAGTTCTTGCTGGATCTGGGAGGACCATGAACTTGAAAAATGTGATTTTTCTTTTTACTCTCCTCTCACTGAATTTTATTATTATTTGATTATGAATGTAATCAAACTACAACAGCTTTCTCACCAAAAGAAATTACAAGTGTTTTTATTATACAGTATAAATGTTGCAGAGATCTGGAAATATTGAGATTACTTTCTCCTGTACCTGAAAATGACAATATTTTTAGAACATATGCCAGCTTAATTTTAAAAACAATATATATACAGCTGAACTGGTTGCATTTGGAGCAGACAGGGATCCAAAATGGTGGAGCAGACAGATGCTGTGCTTGCCTCCTCCTGTGCCCACACTGGAATTAAAACTAAATTAAAGAACAAACAACCTGGAGAACCATATCAAGTCTAGCTGAGCAGAAGCTTTATAACTAATGATATAAAGAAGCAACTAGTAGGAAGGGTTTAGCTACAGAACGGGCCAGTCCCACACCTGCATGTGGAAGTTGAGAATCAGGATGGCATTCTCAGCCACGGAGGTCCCTCCAGAGGAGCAAGGGACCTCAGCCCCACACTGAGTTCCCCAGACCAAAGTACCAGTGTCAGGAAGAGGAGCCCCCACAACATTTGGCTGTGAAATACAGTAGGGATTCTGACCATCCAGGTGAGAAAAAAGGCTGCAGTAAACACAGAGGCCCTCTTAAAGGGCTTTCTCACATGCCCTCACCCTGGGCTCTGGCAGAGAGACTGCAGCTCAGGAGGCATCAGAGACATACAGGGAGAGATTGAGTTATGAGGCTGCAGAGTGAGGACTAGAGGGATAGTTGCCATTTTCCCTGTGTAGAGTCCTTCTCCTGAACAGGTCGCAGGATAGCGCCAACTTTCCTATGTTGAGCCCTCCCCCACAGGCCAAATCTGAATCTGCATTGGCCTCCCTCACCCTGGTGACTTCCTGAAACCCTGCCTCACCCAACTTGCACAACACCAGAGGGACTTTCTCAGCCAGCAGCCAGCCCCGCCCATGCTGCACTCTTTCTTGAACAACTATCTGGGGTCTATGGGCCCCAGGAGGGTGGTGACTGGCCTAAGTATGCTCCAAGACTTTTGCTGAGTAGCTCCAGGCTCAGTACTGGCATCAAACCAGAATCTACATTAACCTGGTGAACACCACTCATTCCACTCTGGTGATTCCCTGAGACTCCATCTCATCCAATTCCCATATCACACTCTATCAGTGGCTGAGCCTTATTGGAGCTGGCACACAGCAGCAGGCCTCAGGCCTTGGGCCTTTAGAGAAGCTACCCTAGGTCTGATACTGGTGGCAGCTATCCTCGGTTCCCCAAGTGGCCTTTCCTACATGTCTCCAGTTCTAGCATAGGCAGCGACCAACTGCACATCACTTTGCAACTCCAACCAGGTAGTCCCCAATCAGTCACAGGCAGTGGCTGACCAGTGCCTTCATCAGAGACCCTCCCAAGAGGTCTCAGAACCAACATGCCTGGAGGAGGGCTTCAAACCACAGCAGAGCACCACCCAATTAGACCCACAAGTGGTACACCCAAAAGGCAGTCTCAGCAAGCACCAGAGCCCACTGGGGTGAATCCCGCTCTGTGGGCTAAGTCCCCCACACAGCAACCTATAAGTGTGGATGTGGCCAAACTGCACAGCCAGTCAGCCTGCGAGTCAATCCCACCCACTGATGTGTCAATAGTAACCAAGGCTCAACTATAATAGGAGGGCACATGCAACCCACACAAGAGACAGTTTTGGGGCACCTGCTGCAGGTGACTAGGGAGACTGTGCCACAGCCCCCCTTATTACATAAAGCCACCTGGCCAAGGCTGGGAGATGTAGCAGATCTACCTAATACATAGAAACAAACACAGAGAGGTAGCTAAAATGATGAAACAAAGAAATATGTCTCAAATGAAAGAACAGGAGAAAAATCCAGAAAAATAACTAAATGAAATGGAGGCAATCAATCTACCAGATAGAGTTCAAAACAATACTTATAAGGATGCTCAAGAAACTTAATGAGAACTTCAACAGAGATACCAAGTATAAAAAAGGGCATAGAGACCATAAAAAGGAACCAGTCAACCAGTCAGAAGTGAATACAATAATTGAAATGAGGGATGCACTAAAAGGAATTACAAGCAGACTAGATGAAGCAGAGGATCAAATCAGAGATTTGGAAGACAGGGTAGCACAAAACACCCAAACACCAAATGAGAACAGCAAAAAAAGAAAAGAAAAGAAAAGAAAAGAAAAGAAAAGAAAAAAGAAAGAAAGAAAAGAGAGAGAGAGAGAGAGAGAGAGAGAGAGAGAGAGAGAGAGAGAAAGAAAGAAAGAAAGAAAGAAAGAAAGAAAGAAAGAAAGAAAGAAAGAAAGAAAGAAAGAAAGAAAGGTCCAAAACTATGAGGCTAGTTTAAAAGACCTCTGGGACAATGTCAAGCATAACAACATTTGCATCATATGGGCACCAGAAGGAGAAGAGAGAAAGCAAGGGATCGAGAACCTATTTAAAGAAATAATGACTGAAACCTTTCCTAACCTGGCAAAGGAAATAGACATATAAGCACAAGAAGTGCAGAGCGTCACAAACAAGATGAACCCAAACAGGCCGACACCAAGACACATAATAATTAAAATGGCAAGTTAAAGACAAAGAGAGACTCATAAATGCAGCAAGGGAAAGGCAACCAGTTACTTCAAAGGGAGCTCCCATTAGATTGTCAGCTGATTTGTCAACAGAAACTTTGCAGGCAAGGAATTGGCACTAAATATTCAAAGTGATGAAAAGCAAGGAACTACAACTAAGACTACTCTACCCAGCAAGGTGATGATTTAAAAACTGAAGGAGCAATAAATAGCTTCCTGGACAAGAAAAAGCTAAAGGAATTTGTCACAACCAAACCAGTATTATTACGAATGTTAAAGTGACTTCTTTAAGAAGAAGAAGGGGTGGTAATAAAAGAACATAAAGAGGAATAATAAAATACCAATAACTATGTAGCTATCAAGAACCACTTTGAATGCAAATGGATTAAATGCTCTAATCAAAAGGCATAGGAGAGCTAAATAGATAAGAAAACATGACCCATATATATGCTATCTACAAGAGACCCACTTTAGATCAAAAGACACATATAGACTGAAAGTAAAGAGATGGAAAAAGATATTTCATATAAGTGGAAACAAACAAAAAGCTGGGGTAGCAATAGTTATATTAGAGAAAATAGATTTTAAAACAAACACTATAATAAAAGACAAAGAGGGACATTACATAATGATAAAGGGATCGATCCAACAAGAGGATAAAGTCCTTTTAAACATTTATACACCCAGTGTAGGAGTACCTAAATATATAAAGCAAATATTGGCTGACAGAAAAAGGAGAGATTGAAAGTAATACAATCATAGTAGAGGACTTTACACCCCATTGACACCAATGGAGAGATCTTCCAGACAGAAAATCAACAAGGAAATATCAGCCTTAAATGACACACTAAAACAGATACATTTAATTGATATTTTAGAGCATTTTACCTCAAAGCAATAGAATATGCATTCTTTTCAAAACACATAGAACATTTTCCAAGACAGACCATAAGTTAGGCCACAAAATAAGTCTCAATAAATTTAAGAAGATTGAAATCATATGAAGCATCTTCTCTGACCACAATCGTATGAAACTTGCAATCAATTACAAGGAAAAAACTGAAAAATACACAAATACATGGAGGCTAAATAGCATGCTACTAAATAATGAGTGGGTCAACAATGAGGTCAAAGAAGAAATAAAAAAAATACCTGGAGACAAATGAAAATGAAAACACAACAACCCAAAATATGTGGAACACAGAGAAAACAGTCCTAGGAAGGAATTTGTAGCAATTCTCAAATACCTATCTCAATCCTATCTCAAGAAACGAGAAAAATCTCAAATAAACAATCTAACCTTACACTTAAATGAATTAGAAAAAGACTAGCAAACAAAGCCAAAAGTTAGCTGAAGGAAGAAAACAATAAAGATCAGTGCAGAAATAAATGAAATAGAATCTAAAACACACACACACACACACAAAACAAACAAACAAACAAACAAACAAAAAAACCAAGAGATGTATGAAACCAAGAGCTGGTTTTTCGAAAAGATAAAATGGATAAACCTTTAAGACTCATCAACAATAAAAGAGAGAGAATCCAAATAAATTAAATAAAAAATGAAAAAGAAGAAGTAACAACAGACACCACAGAAATACAAAAGATTATGGGAATATATTATGAACAATTATATGCTACCTAATTGGATAATCTGAAAGAAATGGGTAAATTGCTAGAAACATTCCATGTTTAAAAATAAGACCTAGCTGGACAATCAGCTCTAATGAGTCTTTTGAAGCAAAAATTAATATAAGACCTGGTTATATTTTACTATAAGACGAGGTATATAATATAACATAATATAACATAACATAACATAATATAATACCGGGTCTTATATTAATTTTTTGCTCCAAAAGACACATTAGAGTTGATTGTCGGGGTAGGTCTTATTTTCAGGGAAACATGGGACAATCTTCTAAGACTTGATAAAGAAGAAAAAGAAAATCTGAACCAACCAATTATTATCAACAAGAAATAAAATCAGTAATCAAAAAACTCCCAACAAACAAAAGTTTTGAACCAGATGGCTTCACAAGTGAATTTTACAAAACATTCAAAGAAGAATTAAAACCTGTCTTCAAACTATTCCAAAACTTTCAAGAGAAGGGAAAATCCCAACCTCATTTTACAAGGCCACCATTACCCTGATTCTAAAATCAGACAAAGACATTACAACAGAAGAAAATTATAGGCCAATATCTTGATGAACATAGATGCAAAAATCCTCAACACAATATTAGCAACCCGAATTCAGTAATATACTAAAAAGATCACACACCAAGTGGGATTTATTCCTGGGATGCAAGGTTGGTTCAACATCCAGAAATCAATTAACGTGACACACCACAAACAAAACGAAAGATAGAAATCATATGATCATATCAATAGATATAGAAAAATATATTTGACAAAATCCAGCATCCATTTATGATAAAAATTCTCAGCATAGTGGGAATAGAGGAAACATGGCGTACATAACAAAGGTCATATATAACAAACCCACAGCTAACATCATATTCAATGGGAAAAAGCTAACAGCATTCTCCTTAAGATCAGGAAAAAGACAAGGATGCCCACTTTTGCCACTTTTATTCAACATAGTATTGCAAATCCTAGCCACAGCAATCAGAAAAGAAAAAGAAATAAAAGGCATCCAAATTGGAAAGGAAGAAATAAAACCATCATTATTTGCAGATGACATGAGACTACATCTATAGAGACAGTCCAAAAGATTCCACCAGAAAACTATTAGAACCGATAAATGAATTCAGTAACATAGCAGGATACAAAATTAACATTCAGAAATTGGTTGCATTTTTATACACCAACAATGAACTTTCAGAAAAAGAAATTAAGGATCCCATTTATAATTGCATCAAAATAATAATAATAGTACAATACTTAGTAATAAATTTAACCAAGGAGGTAAAAGACTTGTATTCAGAAAGCTCTAAGACACTGAAGAAAGAAACTGAAGAAGATACAAATAAATGGAAGCATGTACCATGCTCATGGATAAAAATAATTAACATCATTAAAATGTCCATACTACCCAAAGCAATCTATAGATTCAATGCAATCTATATCAAAATATCAATGGCATTTTTCATGGAACTCAAACAAATAATCTTAAAAAACAGCCACAGTAACCTTGAGAAAGAAGAAGAAAATTGGAGGTATCACACTACCTGATATCAAACTATATTACAAGTCTATAGTAATCAAAACATCATGGTACTGGCATAAAAACAGACACATAGATCAATGGAAGAGCAGAGAGCCTAGAAAATAAACCCATGCCTATATAGTCATTTAATCTATAACGAAGGAGGCAAGAACATACAGTGGGATAAAGACAGTCTATTCAATAAATGGTGTTGGGAAAACTGGACAGATACATGCAAAAAATGAAACTGTACCACCTTCTTATACCATATACAAGAATAAACTCAAAATGGATTAAACTTAAATGTAAAATCAGAAACCATAAAACCCAAAGAAGAAAACATAGCCAATAAACTCTTTGACATTGTTCTTAGCAAACTTTTTGTTTTTTTCTGATTTTTCTCCTTGGGCAAGGGAACCAAAAGAAAAAAATAAACAAAAGGGACAATATTACACTCAGTTTTTCGCACAGCAAAGAAAACCAACAAAATGAAAAGATAGCCTACTTAATGGGAGAAAATATTTGCCAATGATATATCTGATAAGGGGTGACTATCCAAAATTAGTAAAGAACTTATATAACTCAAGACCAAAAGACAAACAATCCAATTAAAATATGGGCAAAGGACCGGAACAGACAATTCTCCAAATACGACATACAGATGGCCAATAGATATATGAAAAGATGCTAAACGTCACTAGTTATCAGAAAAATGTAAATAAAAACCACTATGACATCACTTCATACCTGTCAGAATGGCCATCATCAATAAATCAACAAACAACAAGTGTTGATGAGGATGTGGAGAAAAGGGAACACTTGTGCACTGTTAATGGGATTGCAATTTGGTACAACCACTATGGAAAACGGTTTGGAGGTTCTTCAAAATATTAAAAATAGAACTACCTTAGGACTCAGCATATCCATTCTTGGGTATTTATCTGAAGAAATCCAAACATTAATTCAAAAAAGATATATGCACCCCTGTGTTTCTTGCAGCATTATTCACAATAGCCAAGATATGGTTGCAACCCAAGTGTCTGTCAGTAGATGACTGGATAAAGAAATTGTGGTACATCGTATAAATAGTGGAATATTACTTAGCCAAAAAAATGAATGAAATCTTACCATTTGCAACAACATGATGGACCTAGAGAACATTACGCTAAGTGAAATGTCAGACTGAGAAAGACAAATACCATATGATCTCGCTTATATGTGGAGTCTAAAGAACAAAAGAAACAAACAAAACAGAAACAGATTCACAGATACAGAGAGCAAACTGATGGTTGCCAGAAGGGAGGAGGGCTGGGGAGCTGGGTGACAAAAGTATAGGGATTAAGAAATACAAATTGGTAGTTACAAAATAGTCATGGGGATGTAAAGTACAGCATACAGTATATAGTCAATAATGTTGCAACAATGATGTATAGTGCCAGGTGAGTACTAGAGTAATTGGGGAGAATCCCAGCATATATTATATAAATGTCTAGCCATTATGCTGTACACCTGAAACTAATATAATAATGTCAACCATAACAGAAAAAAATTAAAATAAATTTAAAAAGCAGATATATTGCATTTTCAATTTGTAACTTTATTATTTACTCTTAATATCGTAATAACTGTATTTCAATATAATTGATTCCCTTTATTTTGTATTTGCAGTCCACGGGCTTCATCCAGTTGCTAAAGAAGGTATGGTATAAAAACAAGTATTCTTGATCTAGAAGGAAGAGTCTATGACTTATTTGGCTTCACACCCTTCATAACATCTACCACAAAATAGACTTTCAAGAGATTTCCTGAATTTATTCAGAATTTAGTTGGTTCGCTCCCCTTTTAAGATTCATTTCTTCCTTTTTACTTCAAAGGTTTAATTACTTTTTAACGATTTTTGATTGACCTAAGGTTTTTTGGGTTTTTTTTTAATTTTGGCTTTAAGATATATAAATTGCTACATTGTTTATTTCTTATATGGAGCAGTGATGCCAGCAAGTCATCCATTAGACAAGCAGCCTAAGCTGGTGTGAAATTAGACGTGACTAGCAAAGTAGTATAAACACAAAACACACACTAGACAGCTTCATGCATGAGATGTAATGCATTTTCAAACTGCTTAAGTGCAACAATAGAAGGTATTCATGTAGTCAGCCTCTAAAAGCTTAAGATAGAGTTGAAGAGTTCTTTATACCGTAAACTCAATTACCTCATCTAAAAAACATTTTGCCATTACACTGTAATGTACCAGCCCTACATACCTTGGACCACACACACATAAATATGGTGAGTACTTACATTTTAAATCACCTAGCAATCCTCTGACATGTAAATTAAAAAGGAACTCGTTTCCCCTAATGTTCAGGCCCTTGAAAAAGGCTCATTATAAAATCTGTGCTCCTTTAAGAAATGGCGTTCATATTCATTATTGATTTAAGTAACCTGAATTTCTCAAAGCATTGTAGTAACCGCTCATTTCGAAATAATTAATTTTCTATTTTCCATATGCTGAGAGTGACTGTTCATGACATAATATTCTACTATAGCCACAGTACTTTGAAACAGCAGTGACCACAATTAGTGCTATCAAATATCATGAAAACAGTTCCCCAGTTACACTCCTTTTACAACCTTGTCTTGCCCAAGTGCCTGCATGCAGTTAAATGCAGGATGTATGCCTCTAAGTGGAAGAGATGATGTCGTCATGGAAAAATTCGATCAGGTTTCCTCTTATGCTCAGGGGCAACGTACTGCTGGTACTGTGAAATTCTGTAGAAGAAAAATGTGTGGGTCTGTGTGTGCGTGCGTACCTCCTGTTCTATTCCAGAATTTGTTTTAATTATTTGTCATGCTTTCTGGAATTTCAATTCAACATGTTTTAATTTTAGTCTTATGCTTCATATGCCTTTAATGTAACCGTTATTTACTTTACCAAACACTAGCCCACAGTTTGAGCTTTTGAAAAAACTTCTGAACAGTTTTTAAAGGAGGGTCCTTTATCAGCAGATTCACATAAACTTGCAGCCTCTGAAACTTGGCAAATTTCTAGGTTAAATGCTGCCACCTGGTCTTTCTCTTTCTCTCCCTGTTGCTCTGGAATGTGGGGATTCTTAGCAGAGCATTGACTAGGGCTAGAACTGGTCTCTTTCACCTCTCAGCTCAAAGAGCTGATCAGAAGCAAATTCCAAATGACATTAGAATTTTGGAAAATAACGACTTGTTCTTGGGCATGTAGAAAGGTTGGCATCTACTTAACAACAGATAAAAAAGTAGCCAAACCTGTAACAGTAGATTATATTTCACTTTCCTGTAATTTGAGGAGGAATTCTGAAATAATTCTGAGTCATTTCATTGCTTCAAAAACACATAAAGAAAGCTGTGTCTAACATATGAGTGCTTGCCACAAAGGTTAATTCCAAGGTTTGCACATGGCTATTTTCCACTGGGTTAGGACCTATACACTTATCCAAATAATTGTAAGTATGTAAAGCCATAATGAAGTTCAACTTCTAATTTCATCTACAGATAACTCAACAAACTTCATACTCTTTTAAATAATTTTCCCAAAGAACCTCAGCCCACTTTCTTAGACACGGGCTTTCTCTCCACCCATCAAAGTAAAATTAAGGCCTAGACAATCTTTTATCTACGGATTAAGAAAAGCACATAGGTAAAAATTTTAAAAATAAATAAAATCTAGAGACAGTCTGATTTTTTTCTAGTTTAATGTTCCAAATGTTATGATTATCAAATTGATAAAACAATATGCTAGAATAAAATATTCTACTTACAGCACTATCGGGCATCTCTGTTCGGGCTGTTTTTTGTTTTGTTTTTTTACTTTTTATCATTGAGAGTTATATAATAAGAGGGAGAGTACCAATTCCTCTATGATTCGTTCAGGACAACCAGATGAGAGTAATTTATATTTTGACTTTATTACAATAAAAAGTTAAGATTAAATGATGTAATAATGTATGACTAGTAGAAATGGTCAAATTAATGTACTGAAGGCCACTTAAAAATCATTGCAATAGGCCCAAATATAAACACATTGGGCACTGCAATGTGAGTACAGCCATTATACTTTATAGCGTAGGTATAAGTTTTTAATTGATGTACCTTTTGATTAGGGAAGTAGATTAAACACATTCAAAATAAAATTTTAATAAAACTACATGTATGAAAACTTTTCAGTGTATACTACTGTATGTTTTAAGTTCTATTCTAAAGTCAGCCACACAGTAAAATAGTCCCTTTCTCTTATTTAATCTGTGACTTTTTGAAATTAACTTTTTTTCAAATCACTTTGTAAGCTTCATTTCAAAATCTATGTATTACTACATACATCATATTTCTCCCCCAAAGAGAATAAATTTCTTGAGAAGACTTCGTATATCTTTGTTACTTCCTTTGTCCCCACCAACACATACATACATAAACATCACAGTAAAAACAACATCATCTCTTGTTCCTAACATATCCTCATCCATCATCCATCAAATTTTAAAATAACACATATAAATAGGACTCAGTTATCATAAAAAATTTGTAGTTCATAATATTCTATATTATTAAACAAAGGTTGATAAAATGATGAATTTGCTATAGTCCATGATCAGTTTTATTTTCTTTT
Source organism: Rhinolophus sinicus (assembly GCF_057876585.1). Lineage (NCBI taxonomy): Eukaryota > Metazoa > Chordata > Mammalia > Chiroptera > Rhinolophidae > Rhinolophus > Rhinolophus sinicus. Next base: position 157,210,686 of record NC_142514.1, on the reverse strand, counting down.
GGAGCTATCCACTGGTTAATCAAACAACACATTTTTTGGAAAGCAAATAGCAACATTACTCATTGTTCCTAAGCACTGGATTCTCTGATTCCCTCCTGCAGTTTTACAGTGTATTTTTACCTTGGTTGTTAAGTAGTGTTTTGGTAGATAGTTAATTAGGAGCTCTGAGAAGAAACAATGGTTCTCATATTCTCATTTCACTCAATACTGTTTTATGGACAAAAGAGGCAGTTATTGAGAAAAAAAAATGCAAAAAAACAAAACAAAACAAAAACAAACTAAAAAGGAAACAACAAAAAAACTCATGGTGATTCATTTTTATGGCTCCTTTAGTAATTGAAAGATACAACTCTTAATAACTGTAACAATACCTCATTTCAGATCAAAAATGTCTCCTGGGAACCTACTACATGAAAGGCCCTACAATTATTCTTTTTCCTAATTCTCAATGGTGAGCAAATTCATGAAACCACAGTTATCACTCATCTGATTCTTATTTCATTAGGACCATGGCAAACACTATAAACAGGCCTTGAAAAATAATTCTCAAGTTAAATAGAACATTTGGATGTTAATATGCTCATTTTTGCCATTATGTTTACCTTTCAATAATGTTCTTAACTGAAATAATAACACATCATATGACTATAATAACATCTATAATGAACTAAATGATCAACCTCCTCCAGAATTCTCTTCCTAACGAGTTTAGAACTCCAGGGTCTATTATGTCAGCCAATCTCTTGTCAGCACTTTGATGTCCTCAGATCCTTTTTCTTCCCCTGAACCACCCGAACATTCTCCAGTGCTGTCTTCTCCATTACTTAAAAGTCAATTTTGGTCCTTTATGATTTTGAACATCAACAACTTTTGAGCCAAGTAAAACTAGCAGAGGTAAGAATTTCAAACGTGATGAGAATAAAAGTCTTCAGAATCAAAAACCAAGGATTGCTAAAACCCACTGATAACAACATATCTACATTGGGCCATTCATTCATTTATTCATCCAAAAACATTCTACTGAATCCCTATATGCCAGATATTAGCATAGACCTAGATATGAATAAACAAACCACGTCCTCAAGTATCTTATAGTCTAGTAAAGGGATAAAGCAATCAACTAAGTATAACCAAATGGTACAGGTGCTCTGACAGACGAGAAAACCATAAATATGGAGGCAATCATAAAAACCATCTCTACTCTACCAGGATCCCTTTTCCCTTCCTTTGGGAAATAATCCCTCTTTCGTTTTATTCACTCTGAGCTAGTATCAATCAAAGTAAACCCATGATCTGCTCAGAGAGTTGGCTGTTAACCACACAAATAAGATTCTCTCCAGCTAAAATTTGAATCTTGAGAGGAATGATAAAACAAATTTAATAGCTTAATCCCGAGGGTGCCAAAAAAATGTATACACATGACTTGTACTCATCTTTTGTTACCTGTATATATTGAGTATTACAATTTTAATACAGTTTTTTTTCCTCTCCTAAAATGTATATACATTTTTTTGGCGCCCTCTGTATTAATGAGCACCCGCATATACTGGGCACTACTCAGTGCTTATGTATATTTATTTAGTCTTTATAACAATTTGATGAGGTAGGTATTATTACTATCTACATGTTACAAATGAAGAAATTAAGGCACAGAGAAGTTAAGTAATTTTCCCAAGCTAATAAATGGTGAGTCAGAATTTAAACCCAGAAGTCCAGCTGCTGAGTCCATACTATTAGCTACTTCTGTTTAGCTTCACTCTCTAAATAATGTTCTAAAGGATTGTTTCTAACAATGGCACTCTGAAGCGATTGCCCATGTAGCTATGCTTTACAATCTTTGGAAATGGTATAAATCCTAGGTCCTCCAAGGCCTTTGTTTCTTATTTTCGTACCAGAGAGTAAAGTTCAGGCATCAGACTTTCAAAAAATATGGGATGTTTGGAATTGGTGTTGAGGCTGATATTGGAACAAAACTATGGAGTGGAAAACTTGCAGTCCATGGGAATATGCTAGAGTTGGAGAATAAACTTGTTCTGTGGGGTTTTCTGCTTATACTATTTGGGGATCGTTTTTATGAAAAAGAATACAGGATTATGAATGTAAAATTATATAAGAAATCAAGTGTTTTTAGAAAAAGAAGCACAACAAATCAATACCTTTTAAAAGATGGTAAACACTAGAACTATTGCAAAGCACAGAAAAACAACATGATATTTTTTATTAACTGCCTGAAAGAACCTTATTTTTCCCGATAGGTTTTATCTTCATGCTTTTTGATTGCCGCTTCATAAACAATGATTTAGAAACATTTTCATAGGGAGAAGGAAAGCCTACCCAATTTTTCTTTTAGCATGATTAATCAGAACAAAAGTTTTTAATATTTCAAAAAAGTATCTTTCCGCTTCACAACTCATTGTAGGTAAACACCATAAATTTTGAAATTTACAAAAGTTTTGTTGTCAATTTTGGAGAAATCTATCAAGTTTCTTTCATATGTGAGCTTTTGGATATGGAAGATTTTCCACAGAATAACTGTAATATAAGGAATTCAAATAATTTAATTTGCCTTTGGTATGGGCTCCTGACCCTTGCTTAATTGCAGTCCCCTGACCAGTTCCCGTTTTCAAATGGGAAAGAGCTAAAATTATTATCTTAGAGGAGGGACACAGACATGAAGAGAAAGGATAAAATGGAAGATGAAACAGCAAGCATGCCTTCTCAGGAAGTAGGGAAGGTACATGGTGGAAATCCCCCCACCCCTGGTATTCTCCTGGACTAGGCTAAGAAAAGAGTATCACTTAATCTGGACATTCCTGGAACCATGGTCTGTCTTTAAAATCTCAGGTAGCCATAGCCAGAGCTGACAACTTCCACCAGGTATCAAAATACTGCAGCCTAGACCAGGATGGCTGTAGATCCTCCTCACAGTAAGACTTGTGGCCAACACAAAAATTCCTGGCCTACTAGTTACAGAGTCTCGACATACATTCAAACACTTGAGTGCCACTAAGTGTATTATGGCAGAGTTTTCCCTCTATTTATGTAATAAAATTTGAGGGTGCTAGTCTGAGGAGAACAGAATGTAATTTTAGATTTGGCAGAATTGATTTACTCTAAATGCACTAACTAGAATTCCGTGTGCTAGCATGGATAGCCACAGATGATCCTGTCAAAGTCTGCTAGATTTGTCACCACAAACATACATGCAGTGCTAGCCCACATTAAATGGCATTAAAAGGCTAGAAATCATTTGGTATAATATAAAGGAATTCAAAACTTGGAGGAGACATGCTGCATGCAATTTATAATGTACACTTCACCTAAGCCTATTTTTGACTATGCCACTCAGTGGGGCCCAAAGAGGCTCTGTTTTTCACTAAGATGTGAAGAACAGGTTGGTGGAGAAAGTTCCAGATTTTTTTTAATGTGACTTTTCTCTCCAGAATGAGAATGCTGGTGACAGAAGCTCTCTCATTTTAAAAAGAATGGCGATTCCAGGGTGGCAGGAACACCTTGTGGCACTTCTTAACTTCCAGAGGCAAGATGGAGATTGTTGGCAGAACACAAAGTAGGCTAATCAAATCTGCTAGAACGACCTGTCCCACAGGAGATCTGACTGTGGTTTATTTCTCATGAGGCCTTTAGATGTAAACTGAAAGGCAACTCCCTCAGTTTTTTACTTCTGTAATAAAAACAGCAACAACACAATGAGAGCATCTTTCTGATTATCCAATGCCCAGACTAAAATCAATTCATAGACCTAGAACCTACTAAATGAAAGGAGTAATGATCTCAGGTCTTTATTGCACAGTTTCCTTCTAATCTGCAAAAAGAACTGACCTGTTTACTATGCATTAGTGAAAGAGAAATGCCTTGTGGAGATCAGGTAATAGATGGATTTTTGACCGAAGTCCACCTCACACTATAGTGTGCCTTGAACACATGAGAGGTTATTTTTATATTTTTTCCTGAATGCATAATTGCCATGGATATTCTCGGCAATTGTCAGAATTTTTATTCCTTGACATATGGAACAAATTTTTATTTGGTAGAAGGACCAAGTAAAATATTACAACTTTGAAAACATCATAAATTCATGCTACTAGCAACGATCCAAACATTTCAAAGGAAGTGATTTCTAGCACATCTTCACTCAATTTAAGCCAATATAAAAGATGGACGGGATGTGGAGAACAGCAGGAAAATTATAATGAAGTGACAGCTTCAGTCAGAGTTGCTGTTCCAGATTTGGTCTTTTGGCTGAAGTATATTAGTAAACATCCTGGTACTTGGCATGCATCTAATGGTCTGGAAATGCAATTTTCTTAATTCTGATAGATAGAAAACTTGAGAAGCAGTTTGCATACACTTGACAAAAATCACAAAACTCTTTTACTATCTTGCACATCAGCTCCTGCTCCGACGTAACCTTCAAGGACTATGGACATTTCAATATCACACAAGACATCAAACCCTTCTGTATCTGAATATTTCGCTGATTTGATTTTGAAGAGCAGGAACAGTAGACAAACTAGATAGTTTCATACACTACATGCATTCCAGAGGGTAGATGATAAATTCCATGAGAATCTAGGATGGAGTCTTTGCCAACTAAATGAAGTTTCTGGGTCCAGTAGAGGGGGTTATGGAGGGACATGGCCATCTTTGGAAAGGACGCCATGCAAATGTTCCTAGCTTGCTATTGTTGTCTGACATAGGCTGACTCTCCATCTTAGGATAACAGTGATCATCAAACTTGAACTGTTTATCATGAACTTAGTGCTAGTTGTTCAATTTGCCAATATTTTTGGATGTGCCCAGCAATACTCTGTTATCCAGTAGAAGTGTCACAAATGGGATTAATTAAATGAGGCCTGAATAACCAGGTAAATTCAATAAGCACATCACGCACTCCCTACTGTGCCTACTTTTCACACTGCTGCTTTTTTTTTTTTTTCAGCCTTTATGTATAGGTCACATCAAGTCCCTTATGACTAGTTGACAAAGGGTAGGGAAAAAAAAACACGTCAAGCTCCTTTTCATATCATTATACATGATACACAAACAGTTACTACTATGGCACTGAAGTCCTATCAAGGCCTATCCCTGTAAGACGGTATGGAATACAAACACTCTCGATGAGAAAAACATTAAGCATGATATTTCATTATCCTTAATGCAGAGATAAAACATTTGCCAGGTGGTCAGGGACTGACACAAATGGTAACAAGGGAATTTAATGTTATAGTGGGAAATAATTTACTTTAATATATTTAAAACTTGAAGATATTTATATTGATGCATTTTAAAGCCTGAGGAATTGGACTTTACCACTATTTTTTTTTTCCTTTCCCCTTAGTCCCAGGCAGCAAAATAATCCATCAAAAAACTTTGATCTCCACATCATTACACCTATTTCCTTCCAACTCATTATGATTCATTCTGTTGGTTTAGTTCTAGCATTGCATTTACATCTCAAAACCATGAATTTCAAGGAATATACAATGATTTTAGTTGTGTAGCTAGATATGGATAACTCTAAATTAACTGCAGCTGACACGTTCTCTTCAAGAAACACCTTTTATCACCTCTACCATACTTTCTGTTCTGTCAGAGATGTCAGCAATAAACACAAATTTCTGGAGTTCTCTGAATTCAACTTGATAAGATGTTCTGTAAACAAAACAATCTATTGATTTTTGAAGGGAAAAACTCTAATCCTTATGTCTTTAATTTAATTCTTGGATGGTACAACATCCTGAGGTATTGTTATCTTACAGCTCAGAGAACTAGGTATTCTTGATGGGCAAATGTACTACGGGCATTCTATCTAACTAGGATGTTCTTTCTGCAAAACAAGAACTGGATTCTCCATTTAGATGGTGAATGTTTAGTTCCTTCCTTAGAGCATAATGTAGCATTCTACTAGGTCACAGAACTTTTTTTTTTTTTTTTTTTCCCTTTATGAGCTTCAAACCTGATCTAACTACCCAGGACTTTTTGAAGTCAGAGGAAGTTCTGATCCCAGGGAAACTCTGATGTCTGGGGTAGAGACTCTCAAGATAAATGAGACAAATAGAAAGGAATGCTGGGAGAAAAAAAGAGGTTGAACATTTTTAATATCTTGTACCATGTTGATGCCTGGTGGTTGAGAGGATCTTGCGTACAAATCAACAAATCATGACTGGTGCAAAAAGAACAGAGTAAATATACAATAAGAAGGTATTCATACAGTTGGACTCTATCTGGATCAGGAAGTGAAAGTTCATACATCAGTGCAACAATTATTCTGTCTTGATCGGAGATGTCAACTTTGAGTCAGAATATTAAGGGACAGAAGGCATAAAACCTACCCTTGGACTTGTTTTGGTTTTCTCACCCCAATAGGATATTAGAAAGATAAGTTTTGTCTAGATTTTTGTCTTTAAAGGTCCTCAGCTCCAGGAATATTAACATTTATAGTTATAGAAAGTTGATCATATTATAGTATGTCTATTAATTCAAATAAAAGTAGTGAAAATTAAATTGCTGCACACTAATCTTAAATGCTTCTGCCCAATTACTACCTAATTCTGTGAAATCTTTGCATTGCTTTCATGCAGAGTGAGAAAATTCAAAGGCTAAGACTAACTACTTATAGCTAACAAACAGACAGGTCATTTGTTTTTTATTTATCTATTGATGCCTGGAAAGAAAAAAAAATCGTAGGGTATAATTTATTTTCACTCAGGGTATTTTATCTAGCCAGAAAAGGATATAAGAGTCATGAATTTATAACTAAAATATTAAATATGTAATCAGTCTCACATATTTATTAACTGTGCTTCCAAATAGTGTGCTTAAATCATTCTTAACAGACATACTTCACACATACCAAGCATAACTTACTCTCTCAAATGTGTTTACACAGCTGTAAAATCTCCAAATTAACTATCAATCAGGAAAAGTAAAAATATTGCTATGAGAATGAGAACGTGATATTTAAGCTGCTAGAAGAAAATTACAAAGGGCTTCATGTGACATGAACTTATATGGGATCAAGTTTGCTGTTAATTTTTAAAAAAATCTATTTTAACATCTCTCTAAACAAAACATAGTTTCACTAATTCAGACAAAGTATTGACCAACTCATCTATGTTCACCATTATTGTCCCTAAATTTCAAAATACCAAAATGGAAAATACACACACACACACACACACACACACACACGATTGTAACCTCCAGGTTACTTATACCCAGTTTGAAATCCTCCTTTTTTTTTACATGGGAAATATTCATTGTAAACCTAAGTACCTCAGTTTTAATGACCCTGTTCTTGTATAAATTTAGATTTAATAATAAAATACCGTAAAATCTCATATAACATCTACTTCTATTTATAGAAAAGATGGATTAAAAACCATGAATCTTGACAAAATCATATTTACAAACAATTATAGCTACAAAGATATTAATCATTTGGCGTCTCATCTTTTGTAAAATTTCTCATAAAATGCAAAAAAGAGAAACTGCTCTTCTTTGCATTTTCATACAGCAAGGCACATGCTATTTTGATTTAAGCTGAATATCATTGGAAGTTGTGAAATATATAAATTCTGCCAAGGACACAGAAGGCAATTCAGTCAAGAGTAATTGTGTCAACTTCTTAACTCAGATGTAATTTGATTTTCTTTTTGAGCACTGAAACTGAGGTCGTAATGGGCATTTTTAAACCCACACTTGTTCAATTATCACAGTTGAGTTTTTATACCAAAATATATTTATCATAATCAGAATAAAATTGAGCTTTGTATTCCACTAAACAAATGGCTTAGAGTCAAGGAAATATTTCAAGTTTAATAAAACCTTGCTTCAGGTTTATGCCCTTTGAAAGGAAAATTTACTTTGTTTCTTTTTACATTTTATAGTTCTATTATAAAAATTATATAATTTGAAATGTTTCAAAAAAACAGGTAGCAAAATCCTGATGCATAACTATTCTGACCATGGAGATTTGGGCCAAATGTACACATATTTGCATATATTAGCTATCATGTCATGAACATTTACAAAGCATTTCTTTTTTTCTTCTAATTAATCTAAAATTCTCATCAGGATTTCTAACTCTTTCACATAGGGAAGGGAGATAATATTTATCTAGAGCCTTTTTTGTGCAATGCTTTCTAGAAGTTGTATTATATATTATATATAGTGCATGTTATATAATTATTAATCCTATTTTACAGATAAGGACACTGAGGTTCAGACACGTCCAGTTAACAAATAACAAAACTAGAACCCTAGTAAAAAATGGTCAACTTCAAAACTTTCAAACTGTAGACTAATGCTTTAGGAGCTCTTATAATTACAATTCTATTTGGGGAACTTAGCTTCTGTTTTCAAAGGCAAAAGCTTACAAAACAAAATCAGAAAACTATACACTAGCCTTAGATTTGTTTATTCTTTGCTACTATGAAGGATTCAAGAGATTTTAACATTGAGGCAATGGGCTCTCTTTCCTCCACAATAAGCAACACAAATAGAGGTTTCAGGATGTAAGCAATATTAACATAATGTTCTCAGAAGAGTCTGGACACAACACTTTTCCCCCCCGTTTATTATTTCACAGTGAACTGTCTATACAAACTGTCTTCCTAGTAGGCATTATGTGTCCTCATCTGTAAGCTAAAGTCAATGCCAGTTACATTACAATGTAAACCACAGCAGAAGAATAATTGGTTTCCACATTAAATTTGACCAAAGCATTTTCACAAACAATCTCCTCACATCTATGTTACCCATAGTGAACTAAAATGAGAGAGCACCAGACTTGGAAAGAGGATGTCAACTCCTTGTTCAGTTACTCACTAGCTGGCCGATCTTGCACAAATCACTTAGTCTGCATTTAACCAGTGAAGGCAGAAAAAAATGAAGGCAGTGGATCCCAAACTTTGCTGGACACCAGAACCACCTGTAGAGCTTTTCGGACATCCCAGTCCCCAAGCTACTCCCCGTAGGGGTTAAATCAGAATATTCAGGCATGGGAGCCAAGTCTCAGTATTTGTTAAAGATACTTATCTGATTCCAAAGTGCAGCCAAATTTGGGAGCCACTACATTAATTAATACTTTCACAGAGCTGCTTTAAAAATAAAAAGTAAAAAATGGCAGGGTTTTGTATGTTATATAGTACTTTACAGAATGATATAAAATACTATTTCCAAACTAAGTACAGTTCAGTAAAAAAAAAAGAAATACAGTATTTTAGGGAGCTTGATTTTTTTTGTTTGGATTTTAGTTCAATGGTCATAAAGAAACTGTACATAAATAATCAGTTTTACTCTTTTTCGCCAGTGTTGCAGAAAGTTGAACAGTTGTTTTGGTGTTTATTTTTACTTTAAGCTGACTTCAACATTATTTTAACCTTATTTTTTCTTACCTCTTTTCCTTCTCTACTAAAATTTTAGAAGTATCATCTATCTTCTCTCCTTCAAAATACATCAAACATCACACTTTTATTATGCGTTTATAATAACCAGAAAAGAATATTAGAACTAATGTACAAAAAAGAAATGTGAGCTGTTGGAAAGAAAATAACTTGTCCAAAGTTACTTAATTCAATGATACTACTCATTTAAAACAAAAAACTATGCACTTTAGATATTTTGTTCCAATATTCTGCCATAATGATCTATTTGAAAACAAAGACCTATTCAGAAAATCCTTCTTGGCTAGACTGTGTTCACTGCCTGATGACATAAGTTTTTCTCTGCTAAATTTTTATTTTTTATCAGTTCATCAGATTCCAGCAGTTTATACACAGTTTATATACAGTACTTAATACCATCAATTTCTATAAGCTTTATTTAATTAGACTTACCTAAAGGATTATGTAATTAGAGAAATAACATGTCACCTAATTAAAAAGCACTCTGTGTTTTGTTGTTAGTAGAGGCATTAATGCATCCATTCTCAACAAAATCCTCGAATTAAAATCAATTCATAAGCAACTACGAATGTAATCCACCTCCTAATAGTTATTTGTCTTGGGATATTTTACCTTTGTGGGCTTATTAGCATCCATGCTCTCTTTGAATTTCTCCTGAACAGTTTCTGCAAGTTGACAGAGCAAGGCACCATTATCCAATTTCTCCATAAACGTTTCTGCCGTAATCTCCTTCCCTGCAATAACAAAAGAAGCATTATGAAAGCATAATCATTCCCCAACACAAATGTGACATTCATGTGAACCTATTTGACACAGTTTTTATCATCAAAATTTCTACTCCAGCTGAGTTATGTGTCTCGGATAAGAACTCACCGAAAAGAATGGTTTCTTTGGAATTTTATGCTTCCCTTTGGTCACAAGAATCTCAGTATTTTATATATTTAGAATACAGTTTCAACTGCATAAAAGTTGTATTTCACATTAAAATTGGCAAAATGCTATTTTAGGTGAAAGAGTCCCACCATTTGGCAACCAAGCCATCCATGAAACTCAAAGAACTAGCTTTACCAATGACTGTACAGTTTGGCCTCTGAGGTTTGTTCAGTTCTCATCCTAAGCGGCCCTTTCAATTACTTTGGCCTGCAAGACAAGGGCAGAAAGCAGCACTTGTATTTTGTGTTATACATAGTCTTTGCTAATAAGAACGCCATAGCTCTCTTCATTAATTTGAAAGAGAACCATAGTATATAAAAAAAATCAACCACCATTGGCAAACTTCATAGCATGGCCACTGCATAAAGCCACATCTCTAAATTCCACTGAATTTGTTTTCCTGATTAAGAGAATACAGATAAAAAGATAAAATTAATGCAATTGCTAAGCTCTCCTTGTAAGAAAACACTGTCTCTCTAACCATTCCCCTTCCTGTCGCAATCCTTGAACTGAGGAATTACCAGGTTCAGATCTCTGCCTTTTTCTCTTCACAACCACTCACAGCTTCAGCTACTGCTCTTAGGAACATAATTCACAATTGTTCATCCCTGACATTTAACTGCTTAAAGGTTATTTTTTCTTCTTTCTTAGTTGCTCCCAAAGCATATTTTCTTTTTCTCTTTTATTTTGTAATAGCTGTATTGTGATATAATTCACATACTTTACAATTCACCCATTTAAAGTGTATAATTCAATGGTTTTTAGTATGTTGTATTCGGAGTTATGCAATCATCACTACAATCAACATTAGAACATTTTTATCACCCCCAAAAGAAACCCTATACCCTTTAACTGTCACTCCTGACTGCTCCATTCCCCTAGCCCTATAAAACCACTATTTTTTTAGCCCTATGAAACCACTAAATAACTCATTTCCCCAAAACTCATTTCTCCCACAGCTCTCTCCTTTTCTGTAATTCTCTAAGTTTCAGAATATTTTATTTCCCTGCCTTAATTTCCTATAAATTATTATGCACATGTCCCGAAGATTCATACTTCCTACTATTTCTGGCACCATAATCTTAATTTAAAAAATTTATGATCTGATACCTAAACCTCTAGCAATAGGAGCAATGGCTACTCCCTGTATCTTCAACATCTCTGTCCAATACATATCACACTCATTGCTAAAATTATTATTGCTAAACATCATCCTCACTGGTCACTTTTCATTTTTATTGCATAGTTCCTAATCTTCTCTACCTAAAGGTGAAATATATCTACTTTAAGCCAACATCCAAAGAGCTCCCCATATCCTCTCATACATCTTTCTAATCTAACGTCCTTATACCCTGGCTCCTTGGTCTACACCCTGCTTTCACAGTTCCATTAGCAGACCTTCCAGTTTCTACAGTCATGTGGTTGTTCCTGGCATGGCCCCTGCCTGCAGTGTCCTCCTGCCTTCTATCTGTCTAGCCAAGTTCCCGCAGTCCTTTGATCAGAAATCCAGGAAGAGATTCTCCCAGTGCACACTGATCCCTTTTCTATATGGTCCCACTCATGGGTATCACTCACAAGGGCATTATCAAACTTCTTGTATAGCTAGTAACATGAAAGTTCTTGTCTTCCTCAAGACACTATAAACCTCTTGAGGTATATACCAGTGTGTGTGTTCCTACGGAGTCAAGCATAATATAATGCACAGAGGAGGCACCTAGTAAATGTGTTTGGTGAGCACGTGAATGAACAAAAGAAGAAATAAAGTACTGGAAAACTTGGAGAAAATGTTGAGTACTATGTTTAAGTGGTTAACTTACAGTAAAATAAAAGGAGATATTTTAAGGTTTTATACTGAACCTCTCATAGGATTAACTTTTATCTCAAAAATACATGCAGCTCAATTCCATAAACACTTAAAACAAATAAATATAACCAAACTGGAACAACAGATAAACCACTGGCTGAAAGTTAAACTTACAATATCTAATATATTTGGGTTTTAGTAAACATCTGTCTGAAATGATTCTTTTTTCAGTTTCGCGGGGAAGGGAAGGTAAAAAAGGAAAGAAAACTACTTTTTTTGTTGTTAAAGTTCTTTTTTCCCTACTGGATAGTTCACATTTTAGCCCCCAGTTAGGATAATGACTTCTGCAGGTGGCAAAACATCAGTAGCTCTAAGTACTCACCACAGACATAGCCTATTCAAAACTACTATTATTTCAAAATTGTATGCAGCTCAATTTAATTCAAGAATGAAAATAATAGTCTCAAGATACAAAAAGCCAGCACAACAGAATTTGTATCATGCATTCACCATCTTGGCCTGCATTTTCTGACAATAAGAAAGTTATTTTGCAAACAAACATGAAAAATAAATATTAGAAATAGTTTCAAAATTACCAATTAAATTTCAAGGTATAGAAGGTAAAGTTTCAATTGTTGAATGACTCCTTTATATGTTGATTTTCTACATTTGAAAGGTGTTTAGGTATTCTTATGTCATCAAACTCCATGGCAATTTAAAGATTCTATTCATAATGTTAAGTGACAAGATGATTATAATATTTAAAAGAACTTGTAAATTATAAAAAGAAAAATGTATTTTATTAAAAGTTAATTTACAAAAAGATATTTTTACCCTTACTCATCATATCTGAAAATTTTTAGTTATCCTGATTTTCATGAATAAGAATTTACATTGAACATCTGTATCAAATGAAAAATATATTAGGTGTCAGCTTTCAATTCTGTATATTTTTATAGCTCCAAAAGGTGAGATTTTTTTTTTTTGCTAAAACAGACATTGTTACATACTTTATAGTTGAAATGTACTGCCTCAAATGAAGGGAAAATGCAAGACAGAGAAGTTTTTTGTTTTTTGTTTTGTTTTTTAAAAAAACCTTCATATGTAATGTATTTTCCATTCAAATATTAAGAATCATAAAATATACATCTTAAGTACACTGTATAATTGTAAGAAATCAGTTACAATCCTTGTATAGCATAATATATGATCTCACTCATATTGCATTAATGGTACCAAAAGTATAAAAAAAAAACAGAATATAAAGTTAGCTGAATGTAACCATGACAAACACATTGAAACAGGCAGTGAAGTACTAATTACAAATTCTTCAGTAAACATTATACAAAGCTAAATATCTTTGTTAGGACAAACCAGATATTCTTTAATCTAAACTGCATAGCTGGTTTGACATTAGGTTATAAATACTAGAAGTAGTAGGATGTTAATACCATACAATGATTTCCTCTCCTGCCCCACTTTACCATGTTGTTGGTATGTTTAGAAGATAGGGCAATGAACAAATAATTTAAATCTTCTTGGAGTACCAAGCCACACTGAGTTGTAAAGACTATTGACTTGAAAGTTAATCTGAAATAGTTTAGTCTAGAAGTAATATCTTTACTTCCTGAGTTCATAATTGTAGACTTTGATCTTTACGTCATCATTTCCGTCATGATTGACAGCTTGCCGGTAGATAATGATCAGGAAGTTTGGTTAAAGACTGTGGTTAGTCACTTCCTCTTAACATATTAGGGCTCAATTATATGAAATAACCATCTGCTTGCAATCTCTTGTCAGGTAACTAAAATCAACATGCATGCTTATACACATCAGTGTTTCTCCCAGAAATATGTGCTTGCCATATTTCCTTAAAGATTAAGTATCAACCTATACTATTTTAGAATGTAGCCACCTGGAAAAAAGAATCTTTTTTATCTTCTACTTTACTGAGAAAGAATGTTTTCCTTCCAGTAAGTTAGTAGTACTAAATTCAGATTCCTAAAGACATGATAACTTCTAATAATGATATTTAACATTTGACTTCTTAATGTATGCTAGGCACTTTGCATGTATTCATGTTTCTTATAAATTGTGATGTGGGTGCTACTATTATGTCGATTTTACAGTTGATAAGACTGAGGTACTTAGATTAAGTACCTTGCCTAACGTCACACAGTAAATCTGGCTCTTTAACCCATGATGTCTAGGTTTAGAGTCTATGCTCTTAGCCACTATCTATGGCTACTTAAATAAATATTTGCTGAATATACAAATGACTATTTCCTATAACAATTCATCCTCCCTAATTTAGTTGTCTTTTTCTCTATAGAAACTCCATAGAAAGCCCTTCAGGAAAAAACAAAACAACAAAAACAAAACAAAACAAACAGCATAGAGCTGAAGATAGTGAAGACAGTTGACAGTGGTGCTAAAAAATGAGTGGCAATTCACCTTGTAAATTGGAGAATAGTTGAGAATGTCATTCAGGTATGTTCTGATGGGGCCTGATTCACTGCAGAAGAAAACAGGCATGTTTTATCTCCAAAGGTGATCCAGATAGTCAAACTCTACTTGAAACGCCACAGCACCTCTCAATCCCAGTATATTTCTCTAACTGGAGAACTCAAAGGAACTCATCTGCTATCTTAACTCAAATTATTCAGTGTTTGAGGACTGAAATTTGAAGGTTATGAGATAGAAAATGATTCATTATGCCCAGAAACCCTAGATCAGCACCTGCTCCACAGTGATTCCAAGCATCTATCCTGCATTTATACCAAGACAAGACAAAGCCGGTTCTGTTGGAAAAATTGGGTAACAAAATTGGGTGGTAACTGCTCTGAAAGGTGTCAACTTGTGAACATGAACTTGATTCTTGAAACGTTTGAACTCGCATAAGATACCACCTTTCCTAAGGAATTTTTATTGGCTATATCAAGAATATGAGGACTGTAGGATGAGGATTCGGTGAAAGGGCTTTAAGAAAAAAGAAAAGAAAGCTGCTCCAAACTTTTTAGACAGCAGTTGTATTTGACAGCAGCAACTCCATTAAATAGATGGCTTCACTTTGTAATGCTGAAAATAGGTTACTTTTAGAAATAACCGAAAAAATGAAGACATATTGATCACATTAAGCATATAACTGAATTTTCTTTTCTGTGCATGAAGTCAGAGAAGCAAAAGTCACTATAATATAAATTGTCATCATGCATTTCTAAATGTAAGTAAAATCAATTCAACATAACTTGATTTGTAATATATCTCGTGATTTACTCAAAGTCCCTGCGTATATATCCAAACACATATGCCTACATCTAAGAGTCTACAATCTTTAAGAACAAGGTTAATTACTGTGATACTTAACCATTGCAGTCTTTTCTCAAAGATATATTCCATGTGATTCATATAGTGTTATTAAACAAACACTAATTGAAAATAAAGGTAGACCATCATTTTCAAATGGTTAAAGAAACACAAGTGAAATAAACAATTTGAGATCATTTATGTTAGTAAATACATTTCAAAGCTAAGCCACCAACTATCTTCAATAATCCATTAACAATCATGAAATTCATAGAATGTACCTGACCTACTTGAATGATGGGTGGTTGGTATAATCTGGGACTTTTAATTTCCTAACATGTTGTTTATTCAGTGACAATTAAGTTTTTCCACAAAATTGATTTGTATAATGATTTGATGTTCAAATATGTATGAAGGACTCAGATCACTAACAACAGGTAGTTCATGAACAAAAATAAGAAAACAGAGGCCTGAAATAAAGATGAAATGTCTACATTTAATGTATAGCAGGGGACAATGGCCAAAGAAATGTTTTATAGGGAAAATGAAGGGATCTCCAGGATTCTTTTGTTGTTTTTTTTCTTGAATTTGGTCATAAAACTTGTCCATGATGCCAGCTATTGGAAAACATACTTGGACTACAAAACCTATTTTCAATATGATCAGTTGTTATTTCCAAGGATATGTGACTTGGCAGTAAATATCACATGATGATCTTTTTATGAATCAGACTGGTGTGCTGTCCATAAACAAATCCCAACTACCATAACTATTTATTCATCTTAACTAGTTAACTTACCACAAGATAGCTGACATTTTATATTCTAATACATAAATTTTAGTTAGTCTAAAATTTTGCTATTGCTACTTTAATTCTATTCCTAAGAATCTAAAGTGATTTGTATTAGTATCACTGATTAAGTATATAATATTTGAAACTTACAGTATTATATAATACCTTACAGTATTATATAAATGGTATGAATGTGAATATTGCTCTATGAACCAATAAAATAACTCCCATACCTATCAAATAATTTTTATCCACAAAAATATCTGAATCTGAATTGAGTGTTCTTTAAGAAATTACACCTTTCAATTGATATTTTATATAAAGGACCAGAAATATCTGAATTTATGATACATTAATATTCCTTTTGAAGGACATAAAAGGAAAAATGTTATATTGTGGTAAAGTATTACTAAAAACAAGTAGAAAGCCTTTCCACAAGTAAGGTCCACATCACAATGGTAAAATCTAATTAAAAGCTTAAATTTAGTATGTGAATTTCTACATCACCAAAAAAATTAGATACTTTGTATGAAGGAAGATAACATCAACTTTGGAACTATTTTTAAGCTGTCTCTAACTTTCAAATAGATAAAAACCAACACTTAAAAGACAGCTGCATAATATAAAATATTTGAAGTGATAAAATGGCCAGTAATAAATAATTTTAAATTTTAATTATTCCATTTCTAAGGTATGCGAATTCTAAATGTATCTATTATGTGTAACAAAAATATCTTCTAACATAGCCATACATCTTTTTGCTCCCCTCCATATTATCACCATTCTAGTATATAACATATTTTGTTATCCCCAAATGTTTTACCACTTTTAAATAATCTCAAGTTATCGGTCTACTTTTTAAGTCACCGTGAAACATTAACTGGAAGTCTATTATCTACTTTTATGATTTAAGTGAATGCAAGGTGGTGCTTTACTCTATCTTGAGATTCTTTTAAGAGTCCTTTTTTGAGAAAATTTCATAAACCATCAGTTGCATTTCTGTTACCAACTACTAGTGTTAAAAAATAGTCTTATTCTTTAAAAAGACAGATTATTCACTTATATAAACTATTTTCTCCTTGTTTATGCATATTGATGATCTCAAACTGGGTCTCAAGAGATGGATTTCCTGGAAACTTAGACTTTTGGAACTGGAAAGGACATTAGAGATCATCCACTCCAACCCCTTCGTTTTATGGTTGAGGACACTGAGCCCAGAAAAGATAGCTGAGTGACTTTGGGCAAGTTTCCTACCGAGTGGCAGAGCCAGAATCAGAAGCCAGGTCTCCTGACGCCCTGTTAGGAGCCAGGTCTCCTGACTTTTAGTCCAAGGATCTTTCCATTACACACACACTGACTCTCTATTCTTTGAGGCTGTCTTGGGCTGCTAACACTGATCAAGCTGCTTTGTAAACGATCACATTCACTAAATAAAATGCCTTTGATGACAAGTCATGGGACCTTGGAACATACCTGTATAATCAGGCTCTACTCTAATTAATTACAATCTCCCCCTGTCTAGAACATATCAATGGCTCCTCGCTGATTATACAATAAATTGTAAAGTGCCTTAACAAGGTCTTCAAAGCAGTATACGAGCTAACCCCTACAGGTTTCATGAAATTCTCCTTTCTGAAGAGAACTGAAATTTTCATTCAGTTCTTCCACTGTATCAAACTCCTTCCTATCTCAGCACATGCCATTCCCTCTAACCAGGCTCTTCTCCCATGCTTTTTCCGGCTAGATACTAATCATTGCTCAGTTGTCAGTTTAAATATAAGGCCTCTTTAAGAGGAATTCCCCAAGCCCTCTAATCCTTTGCCCCACTTCCCCCTCCTCATTTTTACACTCTTATTGCAACCTATATATGTTAGTGTTTATAACAAACACAATTAATGGATTATTTAGTCAATTTATTATTCAATATATTTCTTTTTTCAATCTACTCCACGCTTGATAAGGGCAAGAACTCTGTCTATCCTTAATCACCACTCTACTGTCCAGTATTTAGCAGACTGTGTCTGGAACACAATAATCTGAATAGCTTGTATTTACTACAGCTAGTGGATTACTGCGTGCCAGACCTTGTTCTAAGGGTGATGATTTCATTCAACTCTCCAACACTCCTACGAAGTTGGTACTATTTGTACTTATTTTACAGATGACAAAACTGAGGTACAGTGCATTTAGAGACTTGCCCAGTATCACAGAGCTAGTAAAAGGTGGAACTACGATTTGAGTTCTAGCATTCTGATTCCACAGTCCATTTTTCAAAATTGCTATATTATGCTGCTGCACACTGAAATATTTGTTGACTAATGAATGAACTTATCCACAAAACCAAATCAACAGTATCACTGAACCATATAAACGGGATAGCAATTAGAACAACAACATATACATACTGTTTGTAATATGCCAGGCATTTTCGAAATAGTATAAGTAGTATACGTAGTTTAATCATTTATTCCCACAGTAACTCACAAAGTAGGCACTACTATTATTGCCGCTTTACAGATGAGGAAACTGAGGCACAGAGAGGTTAAGTAACTAGCCCAAGATCATACTGCTAGTAAGAGGCAACTGTGGGGTTCAAACACAGGTGGTCTATTTTGAGTCTGTTCTCTTCTATGTGATAGCCCATATCTGTAGACAGCTTAAAGTCAATAATAAGTTACTAATGTAACAATCATCACTGAACCCTGGACAGACAAAAAAAAAAGAAAGGAAATCCATCTGCTTAGGTTAACTCGACTCCCTCTAAGTGAAGGAGATAAAAGACAAATACCATACGATCTCACATGTGGAATCTAAAGAACAGCATAAATGAGCAAACAAAACATATACAGATTCAATGATATAGAGAAAAAAACTGATGGTGGCTAGATGGGAGAGAGGTGGGGATGGGGGAGAAGGTGAAGGGATTAGAAAGTACAAATTGGTAGTCACAAGATTGCCATGGGGATATGAAATACAGTATGGGAAACATAATCAATAATGTCAAGATTTTGTAGGCTGCCAGATGGGCACTGGACTTATCAAGGGGATCACGTCATAGACTGTGTAGATGCCTGACCAATGTGCTATACACCTGAAGCTGAAGTAGAATAATATTGAATGTCAATTGCAATTAAATTATATATATATACATGTATATATATATATGTGTATACACATATATATGCATATATATATACACGTATATATATGTGTATACACATATATATGTGTGTGTGTATACACATATATATGTGTGTGTGTATATATATATATATATATATATATATATGTTTATTTATTCCGTGTTTCCCCAAAAATAAGACCTAGCTGGATCATCAGTTCTAAAGCATCTTTTGGAGCAAAAATTAATATAAGACATGGTTTTATATTATATAAGGCCCAGTCTTACAGTAAAATAAGACCAGGTCTTACATATTAATTTTTGCTCCAAAAGACGCATTAGAGCTGATGGTCTGGCTAGGTTTTATTTTTGGGGAAACACAGTATACATATATATGTATAGTCAGAGTACAGCATAAGGAATATAGTCAATGGTATTATAACAGCTATACATGATATCAGAGGGGTAGTAGATTGGGGGCATTATCATTCTGTGAAGGGTATAAATATCTATTACATTGCTTTGTACACCTGAAATTAATTTTAAAAAGATTTTTTTAAAAAGTTCCTCCTTTGTGTGGATGAATTACTAAAAGGGGGTAGCCTCTTCCTTCTTGCGGATACAGCTCCGTAGTGTGCTCAAGGGTCTTCCTCAAATGGCTTTTGCATTTCTATCCATGCCCTTTGGCTGGGCGCCATTATGAAGGATACAAATTGCATCCTCATATGCAGTAGCCCTGGTTAGACTACATAGCATTGTCAATCATGTGCACACAGTGAGGAAAAAGAAAACAACTTAACCCTAAGATAAAGGGGGGAAAAATGCAAAAGCCATGGTGAGCAAAAGGAAAATCTTGCCAAAATCTTTCCAAACCTTGATGAAACCTTGCTAAAATTTCAGATGGACACTAAGCTCTTTAGTTTCATCATCTAGAAAGTGAAAATAAACACTTACCTTGAAAGATTCTATAAATAATAAAATAATGTTGGTGAATTCCCTTCTGTAAATGATAAAGTGCCACACAAATTGCATGTTTACTCAATACTCAAATCGTAAATCTTATATATCTATAATGGTCCTTACCTTGGGTCATAAATCAATTTTATTCTCTGTGAAAAACTATTAGTAAAAATAGTGTTGCTATATATTATGATCCTTTAAAGGCGCATGGTTGAAATTTTACCTGAGGAATATGCCAACACAATAGAAATAAAAAAGAGGCAAACTTAGCATGAGGTAGCATTTTTGTCGGAGACAATACTTTTGGAAGAGTACTTAAAAACAAAAGTGAAATGAAACGAACAAATTTAGTTCAAGGTTGGGTGACTCAAGTCAGCTCATTTGGACAAAGGATAGATGTTTTTGTTCTAGAGTCTAGGTATTCAGCAGTTTTAGGAGATGTGCTATAAAAGTAGGGCAAAGCAATCTAGTTTGAGAAGTCAGATTTCACAGACTGCGGCCTGTGTGCAATGTCAAAAGAAAAGGTCAGATTGGTCGGTTGTATAAAAGAAAAGTAAAAAAATAAATCAGATCAGCATATGGACAAAATAAGCAATCTAACCACATGTTTCCACATTTCAAAGCATGATATTAGAATTACTAAGCACAGCTAATGTGAGAGACATTGGGAAATTCATTTCAGTTTTCCACATGCTTCAGGTTTCCCAGATGTAAAATCCAAATAATGAAATCTTTCTTTCCAAAGTGGTGTCACATGCTTAGGTGAAGGACACTACATGAGGAAAACAAAACAAAACAAAACAAAACAAAACCTGTTATCTTTGCTCACAAAATGAGATCTTATAACCTTACCTAATAGATTGGTTAACCACAAGGCCAGATCTTCTTTCATCGGTAGCAAATTAGCTTCATGTCTGCTGGCCAGCCATTGGCTATACTGATGCATATCAGAGAGGCCAGGTCCACTGCGTACCTTCGGGCTCAGAGCAGTGCACATTATTTATCCACTTGTAATACCTGTTTTGAAAACAAAACAGTAGTTGCTTTTTATACAGACTTCTCTTTTTAAAATTTTAGTGCCAATGACATAGTAAGACACTAGATCCATGGAAATTTTGATGACAGATCAGGTTATTAATGATTAAACCCCATGAAACATTATTTGCTCTACCTTTACTGTTCTTATCATTTTGACCAGCCCCACTCAGTAGAAAATAGCAGCAGTCAAAGGTCAAATAGAAAAAAATCAAACAGCAAGCTCTAAGCTTGTGTAAAAACATCATGTTTGGGAAAAGTCGGTTTCTAGGTAAGAAATTCCACTTACTCAAAAGCAATACAAACTAGTTGATTAAAAATTTAGTATTCAAATTGTAAAATCCCATTGTTTGGGTTAATTTTTGAAACCATAAATGTCTACAGAACTTTAGGACTGAGTGCTAGCAACGATAGCATTTGCACAATTTATTGTAAACATATGGTCATTACTCTTAAAACTCTTCCCTATAAGATTAATCACAGCTCTTGGTTCTTTGCAGATGGCTAAGCAATTACAAATTCACAATTTAGAGAACTGGGTGGGAGATAAGAGGTGTGTTCAAAGAGTCCCTACTACACTTTCCTTATTTTACAGTTAATGAAAACAAAAACCACAGAGGATCAGTGACTTAACCAAGAACATACAGCGAGATCACGGCAGAGTCAGGCTTGAACCTGGGTCTTTGTACTCTAAGACCATTATTCTTTCCAGAAGACACATTTTACAGAATAGATTCATCAAGAACCCATATCATAACCCAAGGATAACACCATAATTCTAGCAAATACTGCCATAGGTTTTTTGTTTGTTTGTTTTTTGTCTTATTTTATATCTTCTCACTTTATTATGTGTTTTGTGTACTAGGTTGTGTGCAATCATCTTTAGAGCAGAAATAATTCAATATCTTATATCGACAAAATAAAAGATTTTATTAACCTGATCACCTTAAGAGTAGCACAGTCCCCTATGTGGGTTGTAGAAAAGTTGCTTGTTTGAATAAGTACTTGGCTTTCAATGTAGCATTTTTATATGTGTTATTTATAGGACCTAAGACTACAGAGGTAATAACATTAAAGCAGCTAAAGTAATAAATTCATAAGTTTAACAATGTGTAGGACTGTATACAAATAGTGCATATGAAATCACTAAATGCATTATAACTGAACAAAAGTCTTGCAACTGGCAAGAAATAAGGTTTATATAATAAACGGGATTTTCAGCTCTATTTCAGTATTTAAGATATTTTTAAGTTACCAATATAAGTGTCAGTTTTGTTCTTTGCAACTTTACATAGTATTTCTTTCTAGTTAATCTCAAACTCTAATTATCCTAGCATAGGTTATTTTTTGTCTTTTAAAAACTGCTTTTGAAAATATCATAAAATATCGGTTTTAAGAAAACTGTAAAATGGGACCATCTCCCATTTTGCTGTAGTATTAGAAAAGCGGTTAAAGAGTGAGTAAACACCTAAAAGGTAGCATAAATATATAATTTAAAAACAGAGACAATTTCGTTTCCAAACAATTATGCTTTGGAGTAAATTTTTTTGCAAAAAATAATTACCATAAACTTTCTTGGAAAACATTTTTTTTATAAATCTCTATATATCTAATTATCCATAGTGAACCATTGCAAACGTGAAACATCTTTCATATAGCTTGTCATATGTTACTCAATTACCATTACAGGAACCAGAACATTACCGTTGCCTATTCTTTTACAGTTAATCATCACATTATTCATACAAAGTCCTAAAATGTTCTCCAAATCCTGTGATGAAATATCAGAAATCTAAAATATTTTTACCCCAGTTCTTTTAAAAATAGGTCCAATCCAAAGAAAACAAAACATCTCCCTGTTAGCTGGTTAGGGTTCCTATAGGCTAGCTAGCCTCAGAAACAAACATTTAAGTACTAATTACATTTAAACACATGATTCATACATTTAAATAACTAATTGAAATCTTAAAAGGGTTACCTCTAAAAATGCCTTTCTTCTCAAGACACAATCTCTCCCACTACTTTCCTGAAAGTGAGATGTGGTAGGTCAGTAACTTTACCTACATCCTATTATGTGCTCTGCAACTTCCATTTAGCATCAGAGTCCTATTCTGCTCTGTAAAAGCAAGAAGACACCTTAGATTCTTAAGCTCATTGTCTAGCAAAGAATTCATCAAGGGATAGTTTACAGTAAGCCGAATGGCATGTAACAGTTTCAATGAGCCAGAGGGACACAATCCTTCCCCTCAATACTTCTAAACAGTGAAGTTTTTATTTTCCTTGACAGTGGCACATTTATTTCTCATGTAGTCTGTCCTGTATTTTGCCAGAAATGTAATTCAAACTATCTTCTAATATTTATAGATGATCATTAAGCAAAAACAGTAAGAGTAATGAAGTGATTTTTGTTGTGCTGCTTGTCTATAATCAAAATTATCTACAAACGGGGAAAAACATAGTTACATTTTCTCAGGAGGCAAAAGTGGGAGAAAGAAGGTTTAGTGGGTAATTAGCATGCAATATAAATTAAACATATGCCAGATATGTTGACACTTAAAGTTGCTGTCACGCATGGGGACTCCTCTGTTTAAGTCCCTTCTGAAAAGAAATTAGAATTTCAATCCAAATTCTCCTGATCCTGTCTTCATATTTTAAATCACCATCTGTGGTCTAGCTGAAAGTCACTACATGGAGGTCTTGGATTTAAATATGGCAGAGACATGAATAAGAAACATGGAAATAAACCCAGCTAGCAGGATTAAAATTGGGAGTGTGGAACAATCATTCCATGGTGAAGTAGTTTCCCACTGAAATAATTAAACTGAGGTGAACAAAGGTCAAATAAATTTATATTACTGAGATAAAAGGATCACTACAGGATTGTAACATTTTTATAATTTTCAACAAATGTTTAATCAATGTGGATGAGCTGAATTAAATCACAATGAATAAACTAGATCAAAAGAATCATTTCTGACCTTTTGAATTTATTCAAATGTTTTCAAAAACCACAAGAGATGCTGCGGGAGAGGTAGCTTTTAAAGATGGAAATGAAATGACTAAGGATCCACTAGACTTGAAGAAAAACGTTAAAGTTTGGGAGAAAGAAACACTTTTTTTTGTATAATGTACCTAAACACTAAAAAACATTAAAATTCATATCATCTAAATAGTTCAAAAGCTTGATAAGTAACTTTGGCAAATACTAAACAAAGCCAATCACTTTGGAAAAAGGAGTAAGGACTCAATTGCTTCTAGGACTCCTCTAAACCATGGCCTCTCCAAACTTTATGGGTCTACCTAAAAGTGGATAACTCAACCCTCAGGATTTGGAATTCAGAAAAATAAAACTTAAAGTGAAAAACATGCAGAAACTTAATACAGAATTCTTCAAAGAATGTGTGGATTTTTTTTTCTTTCTTTCCATAGAAGTGATTCTGGAATAACCATTATGAATATGATGAGACATGAACTAGCCCAGGGGAAGAAGAAAAAATTAATGACTCCGTAAGTAAAATATCACATGCTTAAAGATTCTGTTTAGTCTGTTGCTCTAGAATCCCAGTTGAAGTCTTCATAGTTTTGACTCTGAAGATAAAGTATTGTTTCACACCACTGGAGGTGTGCTTTGATTATGACCATGATGGTTTCTGGTCTATCTCTAGACTTTGCTGACATGTTATAAAAAAAAAAAAAAAAAAAAAAAAAAAAAAAAAAATGCATTGCAATATTACATAGAAAATAAATTGGAAAGAAAGAAAAATAAGGATAAAGCAATAAATATTATTTCACTATTGTCTGCTATGAGATTCCACATAGAAACCTGATTAATAGATAGAATATTAGAACTGGAATCAGAAGTCCAGGGGTCAAATACTAGCTCTACTACCTATCTGCTTAATAGCTGTTCTATTCTAGTTCTATGACTTTTTCTCTTTGTACCTGAGTTCTTCAGTATGTACAGTGGAGACTAACACCTCAAATATAATCTTGAAGATTAAGTATTTGTGTCAGTGTTTGGTATATAGTTTATATTTAATAAACACCAGCTAAATCTAAATTATCACCATAGGAAATGTGCCAAACTAGCACCTCCACTGACTTATTTTAAAAAGAAAAGCAATTCTGCAACAAAATAGGAATATTTTGTAGAATCACTAAGAAAAGACAAAGGATAAGGAATAGAAATGAAATAAAAATATTGATGAAATAAAACCACAAATGTTGGAAAATCTGCAGATTCTGGATATTGAGAGGGGTGAAACCCTCAATATGATGAATGAAATATTGATCTCTAAAATGAGTTTACATGTGTTTTTAAAAACAAAATCTGGTAACAAACTATACTTCACTTGTGACACCAGTGAAAGATCATAAGCTATTAAGGTAGGGGAATGCTACACCTCTCAAAATAAATGTGAGGGGATGTCACCACACCTCTTCCCCCTCACCACACACACAGACTCCTTGACTGTGGCCATTTAAAACAAAGAATGCTAATAAACCCACAGTGAAGTGTCCCCATCTGTTCTAAAAACCACGTCTGTTCTTACCTGCAGCATTGATCTCACCTCTGTCTACTAGTTTTGTGTGTTATGGGTGTGACACAATGAAGAAACAAAGTTAATAGACCAGTAACACTTTAAAAATTTAAAACAAACAAATAAGCAAAAAATACCCCCAGCCAAATGCCCTTCCAAAATCTGGAAGGATATATAGATGATGTATTACAGAATCGTACACTAAACACCTATGTAATTTTACTAACCATTATTACCCCAATAAATTTAATTAAAAATTTTTTTAAATTCTGGAAGGAAAAAAATGCTATCTTTCAAGCTAGACTCGAAGAATTAACAACCAAGGATGGCTCTTTCACTGTTCTAAGTTCTTTACTCCTATGATTCATTTTGGCTAAGCAATAATATAGCTACAATACTACTTAGAGTCCACCAATAATATCTCTATAAGGCTACATATTCTCAACCACTGTCATGAATTCAAAATCTTAACCTAAGGGTCTAATCAGAAAATTGAAGTTCAAAATCACAACGGTAATTCTACATCTTGGTAAGTCCACTTCTGACTAAGATGAGTTACTTGTCCACATAAAAAAGCACTAAGCACAAAAGAAAAGGAACACTCATTACTAGTTTTCCTAATTATGTGATAAAACCCTTAAACTTAAATGGACATTAGAAAATTTACCTAGTCAAAGTCCTGGTTCTTAATAAATGATTGGAGGCCTAAAATGTTTTGCCCAAAGCTACAGAGTCATTACAAGTGTGCTGCTCAGCTTTCCTGGTGCCCAATCTCAGGTAATACTAACTCTCCCAAGAATCTTTCTTATCCAAAAGCCATTATGACTTGTCTTGAACCAAATAATGATAAAGTTTCAATAATAATTCCTTTTTAAATCATGACCAAAAAATTAAGACTGAGTGAGAATTGATCTGCTATATTTTCACATTAGCTACTTTTTTCTTTCTTTCTTTTTTAAATTCCACCAGGCCATTCTTCCAAACAATTTAGTACAGGTTTTTGCACCCCTACCAGATCAACTTGAAACATAATTTGAATAGAAAACCACCTGAAATTCATAAACAATTAGAATACTTAAGGACTCACATCACAATTTCATCTAAGTTGATTAAGTAAACCTTACTTCAAGAGATTTTGGTTTTTTGTGTGTGTTTTTCGTAATACAAAGATTTCTGTTTTACTTAACTAAAATGTAGTTGAGAGTTATCAGAGCTCTACTCTTAATAGATACCTCTGTCTCATGTAAGGGGAGGGCATTAGCAAAAACTTGAATAAAACCTAAAAACATTTAGGATGAAAAAATTACACAAGCAACTTACTCATTTTGACATGAGATGTTTGACAAGAGGTAGAATATATCACTCCAGCTATTTTCTCTAGTCAGAAGACATTGACTGGGAAGCCTTGAGAATTGCTCAGGAGAAATGAAACACTAGGATCCTGTTTGTATGTCCATATCAAAAACCACAAAGATACCAACATAGCCTTAATATCAGCTGCAATTCTAACAAACTCCCTCTGCAAACAAATTGTTAGGGCCTCCTCATCTGGTTCCAACCAAAGGTTCCAAAAAGACTATAATGCAGATTTGCAGCAAAACTCTAAAATCATGCATAATATACTTAGGATTAATATAAGACCTGACATTTCACTGTCCCTGAAAGTTTTCACAAAGATTTCTAACCAAGACACTAGGAAACTCCGTGGCAATTACATGACCTTTTGCACCAGGTGAGATAAATTTTGCCATGTAAATTTATTTCCAAATAAATCATAGTCCACATCACCCAAGTATGGTGTTTAGCCATAAAGACGCTCAACGTTTAGTAGCATACAGCTGAAATCCAAGCTACCTTTCTGTTTCAGAGCCCACTCAGGGAGCCATGTGTAATGACTGCAACCTGTATTGCAAAGGCTACTTGTCCCATGCCTGAGACATCTGTCCCTTACCTTCTCTTAGGCAGTCAGAACCAGAACGCCCATGTTGGAGAGGACCACCACAGCCACCACCTCCTCCTCCACAGTTACGGGGGAGCATTCCTCGAGAAGGAACTCATTGATCGATTTCAAAGACAGGCGGGGCACACTAGATCCCAGCTGTAGTTAATCAGTGTCCACGCTGCTAAGGGGTTGGGGGAAAGAAGCAATGAGCACAAGGGCTTTTTCTCCGCCTTGCCTCTGTGAATCTCAGGGGATAGGTGGGGAGGAAAGGTGGACTTCCTCTGCCTGGCTGGCACATCCGACCTGTCTAAGCCTTTATTTTAACACTAGGAGGCCAAATGGGTGTTCCTGTGCAAACGTGGATCTTATTTCCTCTGCATAAGATTTTCCACACACAATTGATCTAGCTTTGTTGGAGAGGGTTCTTGGGGAGAGGGCAGAATTTATACGAGGGGCATAAAAGTTTTGCAATTCTTGACTGTAAGAAGATGAAGATGAGGGTGGTGGTGTGAGCAGGCAAATGAAGAAGATGGGGAGGGTAAAACTTTTGATTTCCAAAACGGTTAACTGGAGGAAAGTACTGAATAACCACCCACCCCACCCCCAACTGTATTGGGAGTGTTGAAAATAGAATGTTAACCCCTGCTTTTGTTCCCTCTCCATCCAGGACAATATAAACTTCAGATGGCTGGACTAGGTTAATGGCGATTTACCTTACTGGGATGACAAAAGTTAATTTTGCCAGAATAATTAATGCCTCCAAAACAGAGTTGGCTCCTCTGCTCCTCCAACAATTTCAGATTCCAAAACCCTGCTCTTTGGACTAAAAGAATAACGCTGTGCAAAACCTTCCCAGAGGGGGTTGGTTCATAGGCTAGCGTTTGTTTGTTTTTTCCTTTAAAAAAGCTCAACTCAGTCAAACTCATCAATCGAAAACAGAGTGTCAACCTAAATCACGTATGTCACGCATTTTCCTCCCACCCTGACCCCCCCCTCAGAACTCAAGTAAACCATTCAGAATCAATCCATTAAGACCATTCCCGTTTCACTCCTCTCCTCCCAATAACAGGCAACGCTAAGCATGCTTTGTACCGACCCTTGTGCATGAACGCGTAAGTGTGCATTTATAATCGATGTGCTAATTAGAAATCCTCACTTCTGTCCCTGGTTGGCTGAGCCGCCCCATTGGGCTTTTCGCGCGGCGGTCACTTGGGCTGTTGCACAATAGGGATGAGGAACGCATGGTTGTTTCCAAGGTATAAGCGCGTCACCCACTGCAGTGACCACCCACCCACTCATCGCCAGAGCCGGTCCAGCTGTCCACAGCTCTTCACCCTTCCCAGCCAAGTCCCCGGGGTTATTTTTGAAGACCTCCCCCGGTCCCGCCGCCACGCGTGAAACCTTAAGCGCGGGCTCCCGCAAGCCCACGCTGCAGAGCGCGTGCTGCGGCAGCGTTGGCGGGGAGCTGCGTCAGCCCGCCTTGCTCACCCCCGCGTCCGGAGCTGGCTGCTGGCGGCTCTCAGAGGCGCCGGGGCTCCGGGCTCTGCTCCTGCAGTGTCTCGGGGCCGGCCCCCTCCCGGCGCAGGTCCTGCAGCAGCCACTCTCCGCACCCCACCAGCCTGGCGGCAGAGGCAGCAGCTACAGCCGCACTGCCCCTCTTCATACTTCTCTGATGGCTCCTCTTGGTGCTGTTTGGGAAAACGATTTTTCCCCCCTGCCAGAAACAGATTTCCTACATTTCATCAGTCCACATAGACCGAGCGGAAGTAAAATGCTTACTTTTTCTGGTGGACGGCAAACACAATTGACACTGATTTACCCTTCAAACGGGGAGAGATTGTATTACAAGCCCTTGGCAGCAATTCCGAGGTTGGGGCCAAGCTCCAGCCCCCTCCTTGTCCCCCAAACACTAACCTAAGAGGGACGGGGGTGGGGAAGGATCATATTTAGCTCCAGAGTTTTAACAGAGTCAATGGCTTTAGCACAAGATTAAAATAGGGTGTTGGAAAAGTTTTGCTTTCCTGGCCAGTGATTTTGCAGACTCAGAAGCATGAGCTTTCCAGTAACTTCGGCCATTCTTCGTTCCAAATTGAACAATTTGATTTCTTACACTTCTCTTTAAATACCAGATTTTAAAAGAGGCTGCCCTCATGGCTGTGTTTGCTTTACAAAAGGAAATACAATTCCACTCTTCCTTCTCTCAGTCTCAGCTCAGCATTATGTTGAATGTCACAGACAATTTTCTCCAACTGTTGTTTATTAGTACATGTATTCTGAGATGAAAAGTCTTGCCACGAAGTGGACAGATGTTCAAGAGTTTACTTCACCTCTCATGTACATGTGACCTCTTGCTGAGTGTCCTAATCTCCTCAGGTTACCACTTCTCATGGTGTGTAGATGAAAAGTATCACCATTTCTTGTTTTGTTTTCATGTTCATCAGTTTCATGTGCGTGTCCATCCAATGTATCTGATGGCAGTGGAACAGGTTTCTGATCCTCTTTTAGATGCCATTTTTAAAAAAGTAACTGAACTTCCACCTCACATCCTCACCCACTCGCCCCCCAAAATAGAAACTACCTGTAGATCCACAATAGCATATTGATGTGCATACTTTTAGATATAATTAAAGAATGCAGTTTCCATTCATTATTGCTTTCATCTGGAAGTGGTTACTGCTTGAAAACATCTAGACACTGCATCAGTTATTTGCTTGTACTTGCAGTACAAATAACGAAAAAGGGGAGAAAACAGGTTGAAAAGGTTGACAGCAATGACCTCCAAGCTTTTTATTTTAGTTCAATTTGGTGTTGCAGCAATCAGCTCCATAATCCTCCTTGGCTTCCCAGAAGGAGAAATAAAACAAAAAGGAGCTTTCCTTATTTTAAGGAGAAACAGCATTATAAAAAAGGCCTATAGTGTTGCTTGGGTATACATAAACAACAAAACCTACAGCACAGGTTACTGATGAATTTAAGGAAATTACTGTGAATAAGAAAATTTAACCAAATCTAAGTATTCCTAGAGTCCCAATAAATATTTTGAATTTCTGAACCTCTACAATTTAAGTAAAAAGTCAAACATCCTTGATAATTTTTCATAACCAAACACCATCAGCTAATAAACTTTAATTTAAGTATCCTCAGGGTATATAATAAGGGTTCAAAAAAATCCAGCACCTTGGATTTTGAAAGTTGTATATCCTATCCCTCTGCAGATATAAATATTCTTGTCACATTGTTCAATATTGATGTTATAAAAAGCAAAGTGTAAATCAATATTTTTGTTGATTCAGGAACAATGCTAAACCCAGTTTGGGAAAACAAGGAAGCTCACAGAGGCACTGGGGAAACATAATCATTCAAATTACTCCGTCCATTTCCCTTCCTTCCAGGAATTTTTAATTTTGAATTGTGTATTATATCAGATCCTCTGTCCTTTTTGCAAGAGTGAAAAGGCACATGCTAGGAGAAATGTGCATCTTTTTTTTCTTTAGCATCTGAGAGTTGTGCTGAATACTCTTTTGGTGAGAAAAGAGAAGCAATACTAAAGATGTCTGAAGCAGCATCAAAATAATGTTTTCGCCTAATTTTTTTTTTCAGAATTTGCACAATTCCCATTTGATTTTTGTTTTGTTTTCCAAAATCAAATTTATATTTATGTATTCCAATCAGTAACTGACACATTGGGCAGATAATCTTTTTGTCCAAGAATGGTCTTGCCTTGGTTTCTTTTAACCTAAACACGTTCCATCTTAGGAAACCATAGTCCAACTTACTTTCCCTGAAGTGAAGGTCATAGAAGCAAATCCCTCCTCACCTATCGGGTGAAAAATGTCTAAATACATTCTTGAAACTTGAGAGCATAAAAAAGAAAAGCCACGCCAGATATAAAGAAAACATTGTTTAGTTTTACTTCTTATCCCTTAAATATTAAATTTTAGAGAACTTTAATATTGAAAGTTTCTCGGTTACAATGTGTTTGGGGCATTCTAAACCTTCACCATTGTCTTGAATATGAACTGTGCCTTTTCTTTCAAAAAACAAATATTTATATAGGTTTAAAATGGACAATAAAATTCTTTATATTCTTTCCCATCATCTATAGGTTAGCCTCCCCTCTCTCCTTTCCTCCCCTCCTTCTCTCTTCTCTCTCTCCGTCATGAAATAATATATGTATACTCCCTTATTCTGAAAAAATCTGGCAAATCTTCAATAGATGATGAAGATTAGAGGGCACTTTTGAATAAATTAAGTAACATGGAAGTAGACACTGGGTTAAAGTAAAATCAATTTCCAAAGGTGACCAAGATTTCTTATATTCCTAAAGAGCTTCAAAAGGGCTATTAAAGATAGCAAGTGATTATCTTAGAAGGAAGTGAGAACAATGATATGGAAAGCAGTATGAAGACATGAAATGGTGCTGGAGAAATATATGAAGCATGTAATACGTAAAAACACTTATTTACTTTTTATTGAAATACTTTATCAGTGATGTAAAATATGTTTATCTTTTTCTACTTATCATCTTGGACCACAGTATAGGCCTTCAAATGATACATATAGAGAAATCGTTTTTAATGTCCTAAAGCAAACAAAAAGGATTTTATAAGTCCTAGTATGGTAATTACAAATACAGTTAGGAATAAAAAGTAAATGTTATTACTTTTCATCAGCATTCACATATAAAACTACAACGAATAAATTAAATGAGAGAAATTTCATGTGAAAATTCAAAGTTTACTCTCAGATTGATATGAAACTTTAAAAAAAATCTATTTTTACTCTCAAAGGAGAATGTTAAACTTTGTAAGTGCAATGCAACAGTAGTATGGCTCTCTGTTCCCTATTGTGCAAGACTCATATTTCTCCAAAATGTGTGTTATATATGAGCATATGTCTCCTAATTTTTACACAGGAGATAGACTAACAGTATTTCATGAAATATGCCATTTATCTCATCTAGTTTTAAATACCCTATGTGATATGTACTGTTGTGTGATTTTTCTTATCTAAGCTGAAGTTGGGTTTTCATTAAACAGTTTTGTGGTTTGTTTCTAAATCTTTTATAAATATCTGTGCCATTCTAATTGCTCAAATTTAATATGAATGCTTAATAGCAGATATTTTTATTTCAATAACCCTGTCTTTCTTTTACACCACTGTTATCTCTAGCATCTAGAATACCATTGGGTATATAGGAGGCACTCAATAAATAGTTATTGAATGAATGAATATTATAAAAGAATCCAGTCTCTTGGGAAGCTTACTACTAATTGGTTATATTTTTATATATTGTCTTTAATTTAGTAGTTTGGAACTCAGAATAGAAAAATAATGTTAAAATAACATTATAAATGATGGTTTAATTCCCAAGCTAGAATCCTTTCATCTGGTAAAATGTAACTAGAGTTCAGTAAAACAGATGCTTGCCTATGTGCCAGGCTTATAAATGAGGTCAGTCTGTGTCACTTGTCACTTCATTAAAAACCAAGGTTGATTTTGACTCAAGGTTTAATCATAACCAATATAATATGAGTACAATGAAAAGCAATAGAAAATATTACTACTTCAGTGGCTTTCAAACTTTTTTTTATTGTGACCCACAATAAGAAATACACTATGAAACAGACAGAGAAACACGCTCAGATACACACAACCAAAACATGCTTCAGAAAATACTTAACCTTCCCGAGTTAATGCACTCTTTGGCTTTCTTCTAGTCTTTTGTATTTCATTCAGTTGAAAAGAAATGCTGCTGGAGAACTGCTAAATTTATTTCAAACCCACAGTTTGAAAAAATTCTGACTTAGAAACTAAAGAAAAAGTCAACCAAAATTGAGGTAGGGTACCAATGAAAAGACAGTTTCTTTCTAATGTCCCAAACAGACGTATGTATTTATCATCGGCAGTAGACTTGACATGATGTAATGTCACAATATCCCAAACACTGTACACCCTCACATCTCCATGCTTTTGCTCAGGCTGACTAAAATGATCTTTTACCTTTTACTTTCTCCCTCTGAGTAAATCGGATTCATGCTTCCAAGATTAGTGTCATAGTTACCTTCTCTGAGGTTCTCTTGATCTCCTTGGTAGAAATATTTCTATGTCTCTGTTTTGCTCTGAGGCTTTGTTCATTCCTTTTATGTCTCACTTATAATGTACTATCACAGTTATTTTCTTACACATCTTTCTTCCTTACTAAAACTGTGAGTCCCTAGAGAGCAGGCGCTAGGTTGCTCATCTTTGCATGAAAATCCTCAGCACAGTACCAGAACCACAGGTTGTTGAATGACTGAATGAATGAATAAATGAACCATAAAGCCACTGAATATCTGAAAAACAAAAAGCAGGTTTCACTGGGTGATGGGACAGATAAGGAAGGAAGGACTGTGTCCGTCAAAGGGGAACTAAATGGAAATCCCTTTGTAAAGGTGGTACCAGTTGTTGATTTTGCACCCTTGTTGATAGGAAAATTTACATTATAAGTAAGATCTTACTGTAACAATTTTGGGACTCTCTTGCAGATAGACCTTGTTCCAATCATCCATTTATTTTTAAGAACATTGATAATGACCAATTTAGGATTACTTTGTTGAAGGATGAAAAACTGTCTGATATTTCCATAATTGAAACTGTAACCTATTTCACAAACATGGAACCTTTGCCAACTGCTGATCTACACAAAGCAGTTTGAGAAATGACTCTTAAAATTATCTCATGGAAGGGTTTTTCTCGTATCCAATAGCAGACCAGGCAACATACCATGGTAGCACACCAACCCCAAAGTAACGGGACTGCGGAAAAAAGAGTCAGAGTTAGTGAGTCTTCTTTTGGCAAAAGGAAATGTTGCCATGATGCTGCTGTCACAGCCACTTGGACTCTAGAGCCTTTTGCCAAAAGATTTCTCCAGCCATTATCCCCACCAAAGCTGTCCAGGTATAGGCATATTAAATTGTAAAAATAATAGTCAGTACAGTTAGCATAATAATTAAGAGTTCTAATAATCAAGTTCTAACTTCTTCACTAACTTGCTAAAAATTATGGGCAAATTAGTTAACCTTTCTGACTAATAGCCCCTCTCTCATAGGCCTGTCTTGAGCATTGCAGGATGCATGTAAAATATTTAAATTACTATCTGACATATAGCAAATGTGAAAGGGATGTTAGGGATTTTATTAATTGAGAACTTAAATCATCTTATTGACTCATTACGACAATCCCCTAAGATAAGGACATTACCATCATTAAAAATACAGATCAGACAATTTTATTCATCCTTCTCCCGAATCTTTCTCTCCTCCCCAATCTATGGCATCCCATTCTGTACCATTTTAGACATCCAGTGGCTTCATCATTCATTCATTCATTCATTCATTCCTTCTCCAACCTTCTCTGTGCACTTGTTATTTGAAGATGAAGTTTCAGGCCTGGCTCTCCAGGAGCTCACAGGTTAATAGGGAAATAATGGTCCATTAAATAGCACAGGTGGGATTCGGACTCATGTCTGATTCTGAGTGATTTGAAAGTCTGTGCTCATTTCCCTCTTTTGCTGCCTCATTTCCTTCCTTCCTCCTTTTCTTCCTTTTTTCCTTCCTTCCTTCCTTCCTCCTTTTCTTCCTTTTTTCCTTCCTTCCTTCCTTCCTTCCTTCCTTCCTTCCTTCCTTCCTTCTTTCCTTCCTTCCTTCCTTCCTTTTCTTCCTCCTTGCTTTCTTTTTAGGAGGAGTAAGAGTCTATACATCTGTAGTTTTTACCTTTGAAATAAAACTTAGATTAATTTATGTGCAAATGTTTACATGTGATAATAAAATACTCTGAGAGAAAAACAAATAAATCATTTTTGAAAAGAGGAGACTATTTCTGTCAGGTAACATAACAAGGCCAGACAAGCTGCCTCTGGCTGAGGATTCCATATCACCTAGAATTAAGTCAAATACCTTAGAGCAGTATGAAAAACAAAAACACAAAGACAAAACCAAAACCTCACAAAAGGAACACAGCAGAAGATATTGAGAGAAAATTTCTGACCAAGAAAAGTCAAGAGGTTTCAAATCCAAAACAGAAATACTCTCTTTGCTTTTATGTTTAGCTGCTGGAAAGTATAGAAGGGAATCAGGAAAGTTGTCATTTTAATTAGCTGCCATAGCCTGTGCAGGCTAAATAACCTAGAGACTGAAAGAGATTTATTATAAGGAATTGACTCACACATTTATGGAGACTGACAAGATCCAAGATCTTCAGGGTGACTTGGAAAGCTGGAGACCCATGACAGCCAATGGTGTAGCTCTAGTCTGAATGCTAGAAGGCTTAGGACCGAGGAAGAGCCAATGATTCAGTTTGAGTCTGAAGACAGGAAAAAGGTGATATTCCAGTAGAAAGGAAGTCAAGTAGGAGGAATTCTTTCTTACTTGGGGAAGAGTCAGCTTTTTTATTCTACTCAGGCCTTCAACTGATTGGATGAGGGCTAGGGTTTCCAGGCGGGAATTCCCACCCATTCTCATGATTTTTTTTCGCTTTCCTTTTCCCGAATCCCAAGAAAAGTTGGTCAGGAAATTGGGGAAATCAGCTCCTTGAACCCAGGTGGTTGGTAGTAGCGGCCATCACTTTGTGGAAACAATTCATCATGGAGAACAGAAAATAGTTTATCTCTCAGGATTCGGGAATGGGAAAGCGAAAAAATTCCTGAGAACGAGCAGGAATTCAGACCCGGAAACCCTAGATGAGGCCCTCACACCTTAAGGAGGTCAATCAGCTTTATTCAGTCTACCAATTTAAATTTTATTCTCATCCAAAAACATCCTCAGAGAAACATCCAAAATAATGTTTGATCAAATATGTGGGCCCAGTCAAGTCGACACATAAAATGAACCACCACAGGAGAAATAGTTGACAAGGAACACAGGTACTGATTTAAATACTCCTAATCCTTATGACGCTCAGAAATCTAAATATCCCATTTTCTATGCAAATTAATATGCTGGCATGGAAATAAACATGCATGGCTTGAAAACAAGAATACAAAACAAAAATATGAAGGGTCTGCGTGCCTTCCATTTGAAATAAAGCATAATGACCGAAGTTCTGACATAGGCCTTCAGTACCAGAGTAGCATTTCTGCATCAAAAACTGCTTAACCTATGAATACACAATAAATGTAAATGTTCAACTAATCTTATGTAACAACTGTAGCCACTAACTGTTCCTGTTCTTATATCTCTACATATATTTGAATAGAAAATCAGTCAGAATCTTTTCTTTAGACATTTCTTTCCCTTTAAAATACCATTTATCTGCTATGTTGTTTTCCAAAAGTACCATTTATTCTGCTAGCAATAATTTATTAAAATGAGGCATGATTTGTTCCTCCTATGGGAGACAAAGTCCTAACTTCATAGAATTTATATTGAACTGAAGTGAGACAGAAATTAAACAAATAAGCCAATAAAAATTAATACATAATATATCATGTAATAATAAGTGTGCTCCACGGAAAGATAAAATGAGAGTAAGGGTGAGAGAAAATACTGAGAGATGGCAGATGTTACATGGAAGGCCTTGTCAATAAAGCAACACCTGAGCAGAGAACCAAAGGAAGTAAGTATACCACACAGATTCCTAAAGACCTTTTCAGACACAGGAATAATTAGTGCAAAGTCACTGACACAGGGGGATGCCACAAATCAACTGTTCCAGAAAATCAAGGAGGCTCCTATGGCAGATATAAGTAAAGAGGGACTACGAGATAATAGCAGAGAGACTGGTATTTGGTAAGAGGAGGTTCAAATCCCATAGGCCTTGTAAGTCTTTGTAAGGACTTTGTTTTCTCTCAGAATTTGAGCAGAGGGGTGACATGATCAGATTTATAGTTTAAAGCTGTCACTCTGACTCCTGGGTGAAGAATAGACTGTAGGAGGACATGGGAGGACATGGTGGCTATTATAATAACCAGCTGAGAGGTGACAGTGACTTGGATGAGAGTGATTGCAATGGAGTTACAGTAAGTAATTAGATTCTGCATAGCTTTTGTATGGTCATTCTCTTTTCTGCACACTGTTTTCTTCTTTCCTCACACTAATTTTTCCCAATATATTCATTGTATAATGAAACAGATGAATTATGTAAGCACAAAATCCTAGTCTAGAATACTACATCATCCATGATACGGGTCACTATGATTTTTATTTTAAATTTTATCACTGATGAATGGATATGCAGTGTGTGAGACAGACAAGCAGGACTCCATTTTTTTTTTGTATAAACAATTACAGAAACGATGATGCCATTTACTGAAATGGAAAAGACTTTAGGAAGAAGTTATTTTGTTTTGCCATATCTTGTTTCGAGGGGACTAGAATTAGATTTCTAGTTTCGAACAAGTTACGTTTGAAATGACTATTTGATACCCAAAGGAAGTTATGTGTGGTCAGTGGAGCCAGTAAGAGGGTGAATCAAAGATAACTGAGTCTTTCAAAAGCAAATCTTATGTGTCTCTACAAGTATTCAGGTGTCTCTACTCCTTCTCTTCTTACCAACACATTCAGATACATTAAAGTCTCTCACTTCAACTATTGGGAAATTGATGAATAAAAGTAGAAATACTAATTATCATTTCCAATTGTTTACCTACTAATTGTTGTATAACTCTGGGGGAGACCCAGTTCATAACTAAATTGTGAAATGAATTTAAATCCTAATAAAATGTATTAATAGTAATATTGATTACATGTCAAGATATGATGCTCACAAATTGGGCTGCCCAGCTCGAAAACAAAAGCTCTGGGGAGAAAGGGTATGAGAAAATAGAGTGGTCATGACCCTGCAGGTTAAGAAAAGAAAATAATCTCATATAGAATATCCTGTTCAGGCGATAACCAACAGTTTTTTCTTTCCCTGTTTTCTCTCTTCTTTGCCTTCTTTGTATTCAGAATTTAATTGGATCTCTTATTCTCCACATATAGAATGTATATAGATATTAAATATATGGAAGATTTTTTATTTGTATTTCTGGTCCAGGAAAGTATAACGTAGTAGGGTTTGATTGTTTTTATGCTGTCTCAACCCAGTTTTCAGGCCCTGGGTAGATTCTGGGCAGTTCCCTTCATAAGCAGCCAACTAAGTCTGTACCCTAACCACATCCCTTTTTGGACTCTCTCACTCTGAGGCACTATGCACAGACCTAATCTCCTTGCAGCTAGGTGTCAGAAAACTAGGGAGATCCCCAATATCATGAGGGTCTGCAAAATTATTCGAATTAGTCAGTTCCCGGGGAGCTCCAGAAAATTAACTAAATCTACCCAGCTTGCCATACAGAAGCTCCAACTTGCTGTTACCCTGTCCCAGCGTGCAACCTTTTGTGTGGCTCTCTCTGGCAGCCTTCTCTCATTCAGAGTTATAATAGAGTTTTGATTTTTATCTGTCCAAGTGTCAGTGTGTTTTAATGTATCCTGCCATGAAAATAATTTTTAAATTTTATAAAACAGGAAGAAAGGGATGGGAACCTCAGATTTAATATTCTCACTACTTTTCTTTCTTCATCTTATTCACACTTATAAAATTCCTTTCCTCTTATGTGATTACCAGATTCTTCCTGCTTCATTGGCCTTCTCTCTTAAAATATGTTTTCCTTCCTACTATTTCCTCTATAGAAATATCAGGATCATACTTCCCTGTGTTCATGAATTTCTGTGTGTTATCTCAAAATACTTTGCAAAAGTAAAAAGTAAAGATTTGAGTAAAAAATATTACAACTTTAATAGAGTAATAGTGAAAATATCCAGCATGTAGTATAAAAGCATGTAAATGCTCTAAGTAACACACACACACACACACACACACACACACACAATCATGACAGATACCATCAGTAGGAGAGACATAAGCAATACTTCTGTGTGATATCCACTGTAATTGAATTGCCTTTGACTATATACACCATCAGAATATTCTGTAGCTCATACATCTTATGTCTTATGAATAAAGTATGGGGATGTTTTTCACTTATTAATATTGTTTTACCACTGGGTTGCGGATTTGTTAAAGCACAAGGTTTACTTCTAGGTACTTTCTAAGTTTTGTTTTGTTTCCTAGTCCAGTAATTCTTTATAGTTTGCCTGGATTATACATTGTACTTCTTTTTTCCCTCCAACATGTGAACATTCTCTTTACAGTCATTCAATTTCTCCTTTACACAATTCTGTTCTATTTTTCCTTTTTCTTACATCAATCCTCTTTGCTTCAACAGATACCTATTTTCAACATTCTATGCCTTAGGCAGATCTCCCTAATTGGTTCTGGTATCTGTCATGTGCTGAATTAAGAAGAGTGAGGAGGTTACCCAACTCCCTTCATTGATGACATATGTTGCTGCAACTCATAAAGAGACTATGAAAAGCTTCAAGTTTCAGAAAACATAGCCAAGTTTAAGACCCAAAAATCTAAGAGAGGAATCAGAAGAGACATCAATGACTGGTATATGCTATTGTTTCACAGTTTGTAGAAATCATAGATGTGATTGAAATAAAAAAAATTCAATTTATTTTAAAACATTTTAGTTCCTTGTTCATGAATAAATTTGGCCTGTAGTTTTATTCAGAAAATGTGATACCACCTAAAGATATTTTTATTGTTTAGTAAATAAGAATATTTCTTTGAAATAACAGGAAGAAAGTATGATCCAAGAGGCACAGGAAGTATAAAAATATACTATAGAAAAATGTTTACTTAACACTCTTCCTCAGAATTATTAAATAAGTTCTAAAATGTCATGTACTCAGCCTTAAATATTGCACTAAAATTGCTAATTAAATTTTTACATATAGTCTTAAATATTTGTGCTTGACACTTAGAAGGCAAGGAAATAAACTAGACTCTGTACCAAGAAAGTATATGATTTACATCTTATGGTTTTGTTTAATTTCTTTGCTGAGCAAGCAAATGCCTGCCAGACCATACATTAGTTTGTTTTCATGAAGTCAGAGTTTATAAGTGGAAACAATTTATGTATGAGAATTATACAGATGTCTTCATAAATACAGATGCTATTTTTTTCCAAAACAAATTGGCAATTTCCACAATTTGGAGTTTATGATTTCAACAAAGTGCAGTCATTTTTGTTTTTCAATTTTGGAATTAAAGAGTAGATGAAGACTCTGATAATGTTTTTGGAAAGCTTCTTGCCATATCATGAACTTACCTCAGAATGTTTCCTAATTTTCTTTTACATTTAGGAAAGTTTTATTAAGTACCTTTATTAAGATGGGTACTACGGGAATACAAAGATAAATTAGACAGTCTTCCCCTTGAAGAATTTTCCACTGGTGAAGGAAATAGACTTATAAAGAATTAGCCTAATGCAGAATGAAATAAGTGCTAAATATAGATACAAACCACGATCTAAGGAAGAGCAAGGAGATGCAAGATCAGCATGTCGCTGGGAATGAGGGAAAGTGGCATGGTGGGGTGACCCTTACAGAATAAGGTAGGAGAGCTGAGCCCATGCTGGAGGTTTGAAAATTTACAGTCTTCAGGGAACGAGAGGCAGTTTGGAGAACGTGGGGATTCGAGTGATAGAGGGTAATAGTAGGGATTTTAGATGGCTTTGAATACTATATTAAAAAGTTTGGGCTCTTAATAATATAACTCAATACTCAAGTCAATTAATTTTCTAACAGGTTTGGTTATTAATTCAGGTGTAAGCATCACACAACTACATATTTTATCCTCTGATGAAAATTTTCATTTTTTATCCATGAGGAAGAATTATATGGCCCCATATTAGCCATAACTCTTGATGGTCTACATTCAGAGAGACACTTCATATTAGGAAGGAATGTCTCCTTTATCAGAAAACAATAGATAACTTTCATATTATTTATTAACTATTTCTCATCACTTGGGCCTACAAATTCTTACAAGTAATTTTATACTTTCTTTGAAAGAAAATTATTTAAATAATTTTAACTAGAGGGGTTTAAAAATATTATTGGACCATTAAGTAACCATTACCTCACAGTTTTTAGCCTGGTTTTGAATTAAGCACCTTCCCCCAGATCACCTAATGCTTCCATTACTATTGCAATGTAACAAACCACCCCAGATTCAATGATGTAAATCAACTGCCACGTAATTTTGTTAACACAGTCTATGGGAAACATCAGACAGAGCACCGGAGGAATGG
This sequence comes from Rhinolophus sinicus, assembly GCF_057876585.1. Classification (NCBI taxonomy): domain Eukaryota; kingdom Metazoa; phylum Chordata; class Mammalia; order Chiroptera; family Rhinolophidae; genus Rhinolophus; species Rhinolophus sinicus. Next base: position 157,168,647 of record NC_142514.1, on the reverse strand, counting down.
CTTATCTCTGCCCCACAATGCCTGGTTCTCAGGTCAAAACTGAAACAGGGATTGTAATCATCTGCAGGCTCTGTCACTCATATATCTGGTGCCTGGGCTGGGCTGACAAAAGTCTGCTCCATGTGAATTGGCTTCTCACAGCATAGTGACCAGATTTCCTGAGGGAGAGTTGCTAGAGGAATATTCTGCGAGCAGGAGCACTGGGTGGAAGCTGCATGACTCAGGATCTAGCCTCAGAAGTCACACAGCATCCCTTCTGCTATGCATTATTGGACACTGGCCACAAATCCTTCTTTTCAATGGGAGGAGTTTCAAATATTCCTGAGGCCATGTTTAAAACGGCCACACCCAGTATCCCAATCCTATGACTATTGATTATTTGGAGTTTTCTTCTCTCTTAGACTGGGTCTTGCTGATACAGCCTCTGCTTTATTCATTATTATATACCTAGAGCATGAGATGGCACATAGTATGGGTTCAAAAAGTATGAGTTGAAAAAGTAAATAAACTATTTTCTAAATGCATCTTGCTCACCTCATTTCTTTCATCTTTCCAGTCCTCACAGCTGGAATATCCTTTTCATTCCTCTGTTTACTAATAGTCTCTCTCTCTCTCTCTCTCTCTCTCTCTCTCTCTCTCTCTCTCTCTCTCTCTCTCTCACACACACACACACACACACACACACACACACATTAACGAGAAAGGGGAAATGAACCCTCTACTATCGATTGTACGGAGACGATATACCAGTAACCATGATAAGTGCCTTGCAAACACGATTTCATTGAGTCTTCATAACAACTTTATGACAAATATTATTATCTCCTCTTTCTGAATGAAGGAACAGACTCAGAAAAATTAACTAACATGCCTGAGGTAACCTTAAAAGCAACACTGGTATCAATCCCAGGTCTGCTTGATTCCAAAATTTTGTTGAGCTCAACAGACACATACTGAACAGCAATCATGTATCGGTGATTATGCTGGAACCAAAGGTACAAAGATTTAACCCCACCCCTTTGGGAGCTCAAAGTCTAACGAAAAGAAGTCTCACCATCTAAGAAAAGGTGTATTCTCTCCACTCCACCATCTTGCATTCCTGCATTGTGTGAGGTACTGCAGAAAGTATCGTGAACATTAAAAATACAGTAAAGACACAGTCATCCCATTCAAAAAGGTTAAGTTGGAGCTAAGATGCATATATTTATTTGAAAATATAATTGGCCTGTGTGTTCTTGTCCTTTTTGTGGAGACGTGACCCGGTACAAACACCTGGTATATTGAATCCTTGTGGTGGCAACATACCTAGGTTGGTGATGGATTTAGTGGGCTCTTATCATTAAACATTTGGATTGTAAAAAGATCCTCACTTGTAGTAAAAGGCAGTAACTAGTAAGTGACAAATTAACAATCCAACCACAAGTGTTATAGGAATCTCAAAGTGAAACAGATTACTTTCTGCTGGAGTTATCAGGAAAGACTCATAAAAGAGGTAGGATTCGATCTGGGTTTTGTAGCACAGAAGGAAGTGTTTCATGTGAAGCAAAAAGGGAAGACAATGATTCCAGGTGTAGAAACATAGTCACAAAGCAGTTGAGAAAGGAAAAAAAACAAAACTTTTCTGGAATCAAAATAAAACTAGTTTAGTCAAATAGGAGGTCAGGTGCATTTTTTTTTTTTTTTTGAAACATCATAAAATAAAGCCTGCATAGATTTATAACTACCTTTGAGTTCCTATACTACACAAATAATATTTAGCTCCTTTTTTCTGAGTGCTTTGTATTCCAAGCTGAGACTTCTTCTGACCATATATATAAACAAATGACTTAACAGAAAAAAATAAAAATACAGAAAGAAAAAAGGAGGAAGGAGGGAAGGAAGGAAGGGAGGGAGGGAGGAAGGAAAGAAGGACGAAAGGAAGGAAGGAAGGAAGGAAGGAAGGAAGGAAGGAAGGAAGGAAGGAAGGAAGGAAAGAAAGGGAAGGAAATTTTAGAATTAGAAAGCAAACTTGGCAGTGTGTACATAGTACCTAACTTAAGGCACTTACCATGGATGGTGTATGAAGCAGATTTTTGATTACCTACCTATTCTGGATTACCTACTAAAAGAGATGTCATATACAAACAATTCAACATAGTTAAGTAAATGTCTTATGACTCTCTGCTTCCAAAATACCCCACCTTTCTCAGAATAGATTTTTCTTCTGGCAGTTTCAGTTGCCTATTTCTTTTAATGCTGTGCTGGAAATCTTTCCAATTTCTTACTAACTGGCCATCAGATTAATATTAATTGTTTATGTTCCTTGACCATACCCATAATGAGACTACAAAATGCAAGAACACATAGATTTAAAGTTTAAAATACTTGCTGCTAGAACTTCAGTGCTACGTTTAGTGTACTCTAGGCTCTAAAAGGTAGAGAAGAATAAGGGAAAATTTTGCAGCTGGTGTAAATAATAAAAGGTAAATTGATGTTAAACCACACCGTAGAGATATTCAGTTATCCTGTTAAAATTAAATTAAGCTACTTTTTTCTTTTTACTGATATCTAAGTAAAACTAACTAAAATCAACACATTGGAAAGCTAGAGAAGAACATGGTGCTCACATTAATAATTTCTTATTATGAAGAATTGCAGTTATTAACTGATATTGTCATGGTTGGGCAAAGTATAAGAACACCAAATTGTTTTTTCCTCACTAAATGAATAAAATCATGTGAATATTGTTTTCTTACAACTAAGAACACCAAGAACTGCAAACTTTATCTGAACTAGAAATAGTTAAGAATGTTACGCTTTAAAAATTATCATTTTTACTAACAAAAATGTTTACTATGAAATTTGATATTCTTATTTGCTTAAAATGATATTGTTGATTGAGTGCAATCCTTAACTTTGTAATATTTCAATAACATTATTATTTAGGAAAACATTTCTCTTAAAATGTTCTCAATATTTCCCATTATATAGTCAAATTTAATCTGCTACATAATTTTTTAAGATCTTGCCTTTATTTTTATCACTACTTCCCTCCTATACCACAATACCCTCAGTAATTTTGTCTTGCTCTGAACTCTTCGCATTTCTAACATGCTAAATTGGCCATTGAATACTGAAATGTCTTCAAATGGACCCGGGTACCACCCACAACCTAGTAACCGAGATGTTGCTTCGTGTATACATATCCTCCTCATGTACAGCATCAAAAAAAAAAAAAAAAAAAAGATTACCAAAATTATATAAACTAGGGGAAAGGTGAAGACACACCATATTCTAAGATAATAAGAAACAGGGGCTTTACCTATCTGATCTATGTAAGTAAGGATATGCAAACTGTTAGAAAATTATAACATTCATTAATCCACTCAAAAGAATAAAAGGAAAATAACTATTAGTTTATGGCACTTTTGCTTCAAACACCTTTTCCCCTTAAATGTAGTGTTTCCCTCAAATGTGATAGAATAGTCCCTTTAAAGCCTTCCTTTATAGTTAAAATTTGGTAACTAACTGATAAAAACATTACCAGAAAGAATTTTTACATTCCAATAAAATGTCTCTGTGATATTGTGAATTTCGTTTTAATCACTTATTTGGCTTATTTCAGCCAGTTTATTTTGAAATGCTAGGAATCTTTGGGGATAACACTCCTTGACATTAATGATATTAACAGACCTGCCCAATCTAAGAGCTAAGATTAAGTCTGGAAGTTATTAAAAACAAGAAAGTTTCTTGATAACTTTTCCACCATATTTGCTCCTCATAAGAAAATATTAATAAGGAAAATTAGATTCCTCTGTTATCTTTTTAAGGAAAACTTAAAATGAGTTTACATGTCTATATACATGATTATACATGCATATTTTTCTTTGCTTCCCATTTCCTTAGCTTTGTTTTTTTTATATATACTAATTCTCTTAGGACATTTCTGGTTATATGTCTGGAAACTTCAGCCATCCAGAAAAAAAGAAGGTTGGAAAATAATGAAAAAAATGTGCTGAAAGAATTCATATAAAAGTTTTGGAGACTTGAAAATGGGAACAACAGACACTTAGAAAGTTATTGAACCAGGAAAAAAAAGCCCTTACTGGCAGGTACTTATGTAGCAATATACTGATAACTACGGGATAAAAATAAAGGCATCCAGACATTATTACAGAGCTCTCCTCCATGAAACCAAACTTCTAATTCAAAGGAAAAGAGAGATCTTGATTCATATTTGTTTCTTTCTAGATTAGACATTAGAAAAAAAAAATCACCAATTGTAAAAGAAAAATGAAATTTTACACATAAATATAGTTCAATTATTTAGTTTAAGTATATTCTTCTTAGGAATATTACCCCTTTTACTTATGTACACATACACACATATACACAAAGGAGGATGCACAACCTGTGTATTGACATAATCTCAAAACAATATATTGCATATTCAATTTATGTCAATATGAATTTGATCATTGTCCCTTATATAGAGATTTCTTTTTTTCAAAATAGATGTCCAAGTAGTGGAAAAATTTAAATTTGATAAAAGTCAGAGGAATCTCTTCGAGTAGGATCAATTCAAGTATTTAAGTAGTTTCTGAATATGAGCAATCTAAGAGATATCAAATTAAATGTTCAGATTCTAGGAATTGAATTGGCTATTATTTAAGGAAGAGGGAAATTTCTGTATAAATTATGCCTTTTGCATAATTCAATCCATGTTTTCAATAACTCAATTTTCATGCAATCATGATGTCTTTGGATTCCCATAGTATTCACTATCTGTTCTGGTTATCTAATATACTAATCTGGCATCCTGAAGAGTGTGAGATATGACAGTACTCTGGGATTAAGAAAACAAGTTCATAAGAATTTCCTCTGAGCCATGTTTTGCTATGAGTTTTTTGTTGTCTTTCCCAATTACTAGCATCAGTCAAAATCAATACCAAGCTCCCATTCCATTCCAAATGTAAAGATACTTCACCCAATTGCTTAAATGAGAATTTGCAGTTATTTTGCTCCTCTTCTCCATTAAGATCTATAGATTCTTCCTCAGAAGGAATTTTCAAATCTGAGCACCACGCTCTCCCACTCCTCCTTAACATTTCCTCGGCCACTTCCTTAGTGAACCTGCCATCTCGTGCTCCTGGACTATGGCAATATTTTTCTAGTGGACCGCCATCTCTAGCCACTTGTCCCAGCTGACTACAGCCTGTTTCCTACATTGCTTTATAACAGATATGATGTCATTCTTGTGCTCCAAACTTGTCAACAGCATCTGAGTGTCAGTTGAACACAGACCCTGTTCCTTAGGGCAGTATTCTAAAGTCTTCACAATCTGAGTTCATCTACGAATACCTCTAACCATTTCCCACACTAAACAAGAGATTTTCAAGACTATGGATTTCACTGACTTATCTATCTCTGGGTATAACACATATATTTCTACACACATATATATATATTCTAAAGTAGGTGTCTAAAATAATAATTGCAAACTTTTTAATTTTTCCAAGTCAAGAAAACACAAAATGACCATTTAGTATAACCATTACTTTACAAAGAAATGCTTTTTTCCCTTCACCTAAATCAATGATATTTATGAAAACATTTTACGTTGTTCTGCCATATATTTGTATGTGTCAGTAACAATGATAAATTTGTCATGGATTGGCAGGAGTGTATGACAATGACAGATATTTGGTCATCACTGCACTAGACTACTCACCATCCCCTAAACACATGCTGATTGATAATATTATGACTCACAGACTTATGTAAGAATGGCTGAAAACTCAGACAATCGTTTCAGTCAAGGTCTGGGCAGGGAACAGGCACAGTCAGCAGGAATTTCGAAGCTAATTTAACAGAGATATATTTATAGAAGTGTGGCCAGAGTTAAGGGAATCTACAAGGCATGCCAGGGTACCCAGGGATTAGCAACAGGAGGAATTGCCTAAGGTTGTAGGGAGTAATCGGTGCCATCTGAAGCTCAGGGAGGCGTTTTACAACTTTTTAGAGGAAGAAACCAGAACACTGAGGCCTTAGCAGAGAGCAAAGAGAACCCCTGTATCTCTCTTGTCCTTCTGGTTGCTTGCCGGTGCCTCTCATTGGTCAATTCAGCAGCAAGGCAGAGGGCAAGGGGAAAAGGCTGACACAGTCAATGTAGATCAGGCCACCCCTCTGCACAGAGGTGAGAAAAGAAGGAAGAAAATGGATGGGGTGATATGGGAAAGACAAATGGAGAGTAACTAGTCAACTACTTTCCCCCTGTCCAACTTAATAGAAACTTAAGGCAAGCTAATTTCAATCATACTGCCCTTTTTTTTTTTTCCCCCCTTTCCTTAGCTATTTATGTTAGAATGCCTATGTTACAGCAATGCTTTTCAACCTTTTTCACCTTGTGGTACATGGCAGTCAACCAAAGAGGATTTGAGAAGCATATATAAAAGACTTGGTGAAAAACAAAATTTTTTTGCACTTTCTTTGATAACATGAATAAATATTATTCTACATGTTAAATTGTTATGAAACTTCCCCAACACATTTAAAACTCTGAAATTTTTTAAAGTGGAAAATTGAGCTTGCTTTCATGATTTTTTTTTTCATGCTATATTATCTTTAATTAAGTACAAAGACTCTTCCAAGCATGTCACCAAGAGATCCTTTCACCCACTGCTCTGTTTGGCTGCCAGTATCTTGACTCTCTTTTCAACAATGGTGAGATGGATATCCTTTCCATGGGGAAGAGAAATTCATGGTTTGTTGCCTTTGCCAATAACAAAAATATTGGAGAGCTGGGTAGCAAAGCTGTTGTCATTGGTGTCTTTCACAGGAACCATATCAGAAGATCCAGGGTGTCTCTCTCTGTTGGCGATCATACCGATTCTTCCAGTTAGCATCTACAGTCACCATGCACAGGCTACCAGTGTCAAACTTGATGAAATCAGTCATTTTGCCTGTCTCGAAATCAACGTGAATGGTGTCATTGACCTTGATGAGGGTACCAGGATGCAGACATCGTGGGTCACCAGATGCGGGATTCCTTTTGTGCCCACAAAGATCTTTCTCATTCTGCACAAGTTGTGCTTGGCCTCCAGTGGTGTAATGTGATGAAGAGCAAAGCGACCCTTGCTGTCATAGATCAGATGGAAATTCTCTCCGATCTTGCAGATGCTGATGATATCCACAAAAGAATCAGGGGAAGTTACATCAGTTCAGACCTTGCCATCAATCTTAATAAACTGCTGCACGTAGATCTTCTTTACTTCATCTCCTGTTAGGACATACTTCAGTCTTTTCCTTAGGAAGATGATGAGAGGGAGACATTCTCTCAGCTCGTGGAGACTGGTAGATGGATGAGGAACAAACACACCAGTCAGTTTATCCAGCCTCCAATGCTTTGGAGCCGCTACATGCGTCAGATGCTTTTTGGGACTATGAGCCATGGCTGCACTGGGCATCGAAAGAGCAATGAGTTTTTAATATTTTTTTATGTTTGGAAAGGTCAGTCACAATTCTTGATCAAGATTTTAACAAAACTCTCTTCATATTCTTGAGAGTCACCATTGACTATTGGTGAAATAGGCAAAACCATTTTTACAAGAAATAGTATTATATTTACAAGAAATAGTATTATATTTACAAGAAAATAGATATACAAGAAATAGCATTTACAAGAAATAGTATTATATTTAAAGAAAAGCTCTTCTGTTCTTTTCCTATAAAGGCAATATATTAAACATTACTATGATGATGCAAATGAATTACAGATCCACAGAAAAGTTTTCATATCAAGTATTTCAAAGTTTCATGTAGTTCTAATTTTCAGAATATCCATGCGTTGTTAGAGCAGTCTTTCTGCTGCTAGCTTTGAGGCCACCTAAAGTCATGTCTACTGCAAGTGGAAAAGAGTATCTCAAATTTGTGAAACAGAGATTTGGAGCCATCATCTAGACCTGTGCCCACAGGAGATCCCATCCTTTAATCCCTCCTCCAACATCTTCCTCTGAACTCACTAGGGCTATGTCCTGTCTGTCTTGGATATCTGGAACTTTTCCATTTACTTCTTGGGCCTCTTGTCCATGATAAATTGCAATGTATATTCATTCTAGACACTAACTAGATGTCCAGGCAGTAGAGCATGTCCAAAGAAGTACTAAAGGGTGTATTGTCAGACCTCTCTATCTCTGTAATGAGTCTAGCCTCCCAGCCATTACTCATGTACCCCAAAGCCAAAGGCAACCAATATCTCAGGCATAAAATTGTAACCCTTTCTGCTGTACACTGATTGGGAAGCTCAGAACCCAGAGAAATATTTGTTTACAGTCCATTAACTTTCTGAAAACAATTTTAAAGGTAGGAAAGGTAAACATGGTTTGTTTTTCCTATCTGGCATATAAATTTAATATTTTTGAGATTTGGTGTGGGGTTCTACAGTCTCATCAGGGTTTAGTTATAATAACATTGGGTGCAAGACAAGACCATTTGTTCCCGGAAACTTAATTGTCAGATTTCCCTATACATGCCTAAAGTCTTCTGTCCATTATAAGTCATCTGATGGTTCTTCCCCTTTTGTAAGGGACACAAGTGAAATGAAGAAATTTTGATTTAACTGAAATAAATCCCACTAGGATCTACATTCCCCTTTCTCAGAAATATAGTTTGCATTATCACAAAGAAACGGCAAATATGTTTGCTAAGTTTCTATGTGAGATCTCTCTTCAAAAGTTGTGCCAGCTTGCTATTTATTGTTGTTGCTAGAGAATATATACAAGAGACCTACCCTAACCCCTGTCTTGAATAAGGTAATGGGGTCAAGATCAGGTATAATCATTGCCTGTAAAATTTGCCCTCAGAATGTTTGTAAATAGGTCAAAACATTTTCCTTCCAAGAAGTAGTTTCTGGGATAAGGGAAAATCCCTCTATTTCTTCCTTGCCTGAAGAGGTGGAGTCCAGGTCTGTTATATAGGAAAATATTATTTCAAAAAGTAGATGGCGGACATTCATATGTGAATATACTATTGTTCAGAGTAGAATAAAAGGACATCAGAACACTTTGTTTTCATTGGTCTCACAGTTGCCGTTTCCTATCATTGGCAGCTTATTCATATCTTAAAATAACCAACCATGTAGGCCTAACCTAGAATGTAGAATCAACTTGATTTTTCAAGTCTTAGTAGTCCATTGAACGAGATTGTATTAGAAACTTCTCAGGACCAAGAGTAAATTAGAGCAGCAAGCTGTATCTTTCTTCAATAAAGTTTTCTCCAACACTGTCCATAATGATGTTGGTGGTTGCTCTTTTATATTTGGAAGGAGTGGAATTTGGAGAAGACATGAGAAAAATGTATACTTCAGGCACTTATATAATATTGACAACAACAACTGATGTTTATTAAGTGTTTATATGTACCACACAGGGTCCTAAAGGGCTTATATTCGGGTGCATTTAGCTGAAAGCAACAGAAAATAAAACTGAAATAGTCCAAAAAAAAAAAAAAGTGACTATATAAGGTTATACTCTTAAACAGGTTAGTTTTAGGGTTGTATTAATTTAAAGCATTCTTTGTGATTCTGAAATTCTTTTGGCTCTGGGAAGGAGATGGGTGTTTCAGCATTGGGCTTTATATAAACATATTACAATGTCAAGAGGAAGCAATGCTCACTTAAGCATACCTAAATATTCAGCCTGAATAAACCTACAGAGTCTGTTGACAACTATCTCTTCATACTAGTTAGTGTTCATGCTCTATAGACTTTGAAGAGTAGGAGACATATTCTTTGAATCATCTAAAACTAATGAATTGGAACTGATTCACCTGGCCATTTCTGAAAAAATTTCTGTTATGAAAAAAATTCTATAATAGTTAGTTTTAAGACTGAATTTCTAAATTAATTACTTAATTAAGAGAATGGTGGATTAAAATTATTGGCCCAAAATTATCATGCTCTACACCCTGAAGCTGAGCTGAAGTCAGTATCCCAATTGCATCATTATTATGCAAAGAGAGTGGGGGTGATGGTAGAATAAATATTAAAAGTCAGCCATAATATCAAAAATGGCATCTTACGTTTATTATCTGATTTAATCTTCACCAGAACCCCATGAGGTAAGCTATTAGTGAAAGTCCCTTTTTCTTATCGTTCATTGTTTATGATGCTTAACTCCCATGGTTTGACCAATATCATATTTTAACAAATTCTCCAGAAATTTGCCCTTCCATTCTCTGTCCTAATTTATTGCATCCCAGGAATTCAGAAATCATAACCAAGAAGGGAGGTTGGTACCGGTATTCATAGCACACACTATACACATTCATGACCTTATATAGAAATCCCCTCGTTGTCTGAATGGGATGCATTCCAAGACCCCCAGTGGATGCCTGAAACCATGGATAGTACTGAACCATGGGTATACTGTTTTTTCCTATACATACATAGCTATAATAAAGTTTAATTTTAAAATTACGCACAGTAAGTGATTACTAACGATAACTAAAAACAGAACAATTATAACATACTATAATAAAAGTTATGTGAATGTGGTCTGTCTCTCAAAATGTCCTATTGTACTGTACTCACATTTCTTCTTCTTGTGATGATGTGAGATGATACAATGCCAATGCAATAAGATGAAGTAAGATGAATAACTGTAGCAACCGCAGCATACAATTTTTTCCTTTCTTTATTAAGTCAAGAACTTTCACTTTTTCACTTAAAGGAAGTATTTTATAGCTTCTCTTTGGCACATCTGAATTGTCAGCATCACTACTCTTGCACGTTGGGGCCATGTTGAAGTAAAATAAGGGTGACTTGAACACAAGCTCTGCAATTCTGTGATGGTGGACTGATAACCAAGAAGGCTACAAAATGACTAACGCTCAAACAGCGTATACAGAATGGATACGCTGGACAAACAGGTGTTTCCTGTCCTGGGCATATCTGAGCAGGACTGCTTGAGATTTCATTGTGCTACTCAGAATGGCACACAATTTAACATGTATGAATTATATATTTATGGAACTTTCCATTTAATATTTTCAGACCATATTTCACCACAGGTAAACTGAAACCCAGGAAAGCAAAAAGAACAGTTAAGGGGGCGACTGCTATATGTTTTACCTTATGTTATTTCTCTCACTTGAGTTTTCCTTTATTTTGTGATAGTTCAATTTAAGGCCTAAACGAAATATCAGTCCTTTGTAAAGCCTTTCTAGAACTCTCCTGTCAATTTACATCAGGTCTCTCATAGCATCATTCTCACAGATTTAAAAACACTTAAAATCAGATTCGCATATAGTTAAGTGTTTCTGTGCTCCTCTCTACCTCTGTCTCAAAAATTTAGATTTCTTAAAGTGAATGGCCTTGTCATACTTATCTTTCAATCCTTAATACTTTACATATAATAGTAGCTTAAAATGATCATTGAATTATGTTGAATTAAATGGAACATTGCAGAGAAGTTTCAAACCCTTGGCGTTTCATTCTTTAAAAGAGAAAACTTCAGAGATATCATTTGTGTAATGAAAAGAGGCTTAGGTGAAATATGTGTACATTATAATGCTCAAGTGAGGATTTACAATAAATTTTTTTAAATTTTAAGTGAAAAGATATGAAGCAAAAGTTAATCTGCACAATTCTTGCCAGTATGTCTCCCTGTCATCCTGAACTGAAGGCAAGTTTATTGGATTTTGCTCATATCCTTGAAAGGATTATGCTCTGTCAACTCAAGTACCTGCAAATTAACTGTTTTCTGGCCTTAAAAACTGTTCTCAACACTCATCTTTGAGCTTTTAACTGAAAAAATTTGTTTCTTAAAGAGGCCTTCCTTTTCACCTAATCCTACCTCCAATCCTGAAGACAACAACAAAAACTACTCCAATAAGTACTCAGAATTGGTGTTGTGTTTTGTTTTGCTTTAACAAAAAAGAAGAGAAATTTGAGAGGGGGAAAGTCAATTTTCATTTATTAAAACGAGTGTTCCCACACCTTTTAAAACAGGAAACTGGGAGACTTGTGTGACTAATAGCATCTTTCACGTGGCTCTTGGAATTCTTGCCAGGATGCCCTACACTTATTCTCTAGGTCCTAAGAGCCTCTGCAATATTTGTGGCTAAAGTAAAACCGCCCGGCCACTTCTCCAGTTTAAATTTCCCGGAGTGAAGGTACCCGGATTAAAGCCGCGTTGTCAGATTGACTGGGACTTTGTCCAATAGAATTGTAGATGGGCGTATCATTTCACGGACACTCCAATCAACGCGTAGAGATTCGCTGTCTCGAGGGTGAAAGCGGAAGTACGGACCACGCGGGCCCCATGGAATCGCTCTTGCAGCATCTGGACCGCTTTTCTGAGGTTCTGGCCGTGTCCCGCACGACCCACGTCAGCAGCTGGGACCCCGCCACAGTGCGCAGGGCCTTGCAGTGGGCTGGCTACCTGCGCCATGTCCACAGGCGCTTTGGCCGTCATGTCCGCATTCGCACGGCTCTAGAACGGCGGCTGCATAACCAGTGGAAGCAGGTGGGCTGCTCTGGGCCCGCTTCGGTCCCGGGGTTGACGAGCTTTGGGGCCTTGGAGCGCTGCGACCTCCTGCTCGCTCAGCGACTGCTGGAGAACCCGGCTCTCGGGGATGCCGCCTTTCACAGCCTGCTGCAGCAACTCTTTCCCGGCCCTGGCGTCCTGGAAGCCGGAGAGGAGACGCTCCAAGGCAGCCTGGCCCTCCTCGCTCGCCGCCGGTCCGCTGTCCACATGCTGCGTTTGAACGGCTTTGGAGAGAACTCGGTCCTTCAGGAAGACTCAGTGATAAAGACTCAGGCAGAGCTGCTGCTCGAGCGTCTGCAGCAGGTGGGCAGGGCCGAAGCGGAGGCCCCCAGTAGGTGTCTTAGCAGCCTGTGGGAGCGCTTGCCTCACAACAACTTCCTGCAGGTGATCGCGGCCGCGCTCTTGCTGCCATCGTCATCTCCCCAGCCCCGCAACGAGCAGTGGGAACTGGACAGCCCCAAAACACCGGGGGAGGGGAGTCAAGAGCTGGTTTGTTGGCTTCTGAGGAAGTCGGATATCATGGCTACTTTTTGCCGCAGTCTCCCAGCCGGGCTGGTAACTTCGGTGGCAGGCCGCCATCCAGACCTTTTCCAGGTCTATCTGGGTCTGCTAACAAACTGGGGTCGACATCTGCACTACGATCTTCAGAAAGGCATTTGGGTTGGAGCTGAGTCCCAAGACGTGCCCTGGGAGGAGTTGTACTGCAGGTTTCAAAGTCTCTGTCAGGCCCCTTCACCACTGAAAGATGAAGTTTTAACTGCCCTGGAGTCCTGCAAGGCGCAAGACGGAGGTTTCGAAGTCCCTGGTCTTAGCATCTGGACAGACCTGTTGTTAGCTCTTGGGAGTGGTGCCTGATCTTCCATTTGGGAAAATACAAGCTTCAGGTCTCAGCCCAGGCCCCACTTCTCTATGGGCAATGTTCTGTTATTGATTGCTTGAATATATGGTTTACAAAATTAAAATTCCAGTGTTTCCATCAAATCTCCTGTACTTTCATGTGTCCAAAATATTATTTTAGATGCTAATCTATAATAGGTGTAATTATAATTTACAATTATAAATATGTAAAGTAATTAGCTGGTAGTGCCATGGATTTTCTGGATAGAGGAGATAAAATTGAAAGTGTCTTTAAAGCCATGGAATTAATAGTTTGCTTTTTAGAAGTTCCATTTCTAAGAATGCTGAAAAGATAAGTACTTTTCAAAGAATAAGCAGCTTTAAAGTGACAAACAAGACACCTTTTTTTCTGTCAGTATGGTTTACTTGTGAAGGTCTTTTTTTTTTTTTTTATACCCTTCTCCCCTCCCACTCTTTCCCCCCAGTGGAGCTTTTTCTTTAACCAACAACATGTGTTGTTAAAAATGATTTGGAAAACTAACTGGCCTATTTGGAGGTTAAACCCTGACTTTGACCTTGGTAACCTAATAACCAATTAACCAGCCTCTCAATATGTATTAAAATTCTTATTCAAAAAGTTTGTTTCTCATTTCTACAAATTACTACTCTGAAATTGAAAGACCAAACAGTAATTTAAAGCATCAACTTAAGGACAAGAAAAAATTTGTTTAAAGTGTAGTAAATACAAATATATGCCTTTAGATATTAATTTAGCATTTGTTGGTAAAAGAATCAGAGCAAACTTCTGAATTAGAAGGTCCAAATTTTAGTGCAGTTTCTGCCATTGACTATGTTAATAAATCACAACTTTGGTGTTACACTTGCCTCATCTGATAAATGAAGTATTTAGACAAAATAGTTCAATTCTCTTATTTTTCCCTTGGTGGCTGCCTATAGGGACAGTTGAGAATATTTGTTTAGTTTGTGTCGGAACCTAATTTTGTGAGTTTACCCAGAAGCTCACCAGATGTGGCAGAGTCCCAATCACCAAACTTAAGAGCAATTTATTTATATTAGAGGGATATAACTGCATTCATCAAGATATTTTCATATCTAAGTTGGTAGCAAGATTCTTTGGAAAACATTGATATTCAGAAAGCTAATTTCTAATTCCAGAAATGGAATTAGAGCAAAGGCATTGTATAATCTTGTAGAATGTTTTATTCTATAGTAGAACCTGTAGTAAAATGTTCCACCAGCAAGTACACTTTTCTAGATGTTCCTGAGATAATACAAGCAAGTTCTTATTTCCTGTGGTCTGATTCCTTTTTCTAGCTCTAATCTATGCAGACCCTCCTTTTATTGCATTTGTCATTAATGGAAGAATAAAGGCAATTCCTTTTGTCAGTTACATGACACATTTGATTTTAATGTATGGAAAACCTGGGTGTCTAAATAGGGTGTTCCCCCTGAGGACATCTTCAATTGCTTCTATCAGAGTAGTGAACACTACCCTCTGTATTTCCCTGAAAATAAGGCCTAGCCAGGCAATCAGCTCTAATGCGCCTTTTGGAGCAAAAATTAATATAAGACCCAATCTTATTTTAATATAAGACCGGGTTTTATATAAGATCAGGTCTTATATAATATAAAATATAATATAATACCCAATCTTATATAAGACCGGATCTTACATTCATTTTTGCTCTAAAAGATGCATTAGAGCTGATGGTCTGGCTAGGTCTTATTTTCGGGGAAACGGTAGGGCCACTTTGGCAAAGTTCCTGAATTAATGCAAGAGTTTTGGCTTCAGTTTTCCTACCTTGTGGCCTGCTCAAAGCATAGTTTCCAAATCCTATTTGCATGCTACTCACATCTGCTTTTGGAGATAGATACCTATGGTGAGGAGGGGAGGGACATGAAAATTTCCTTTATTTCCCGAAATTCCAACAAAAGCATTAGAACGATGTTTTATTGAGAATCTAAATGTTTGTAACAGTGGGGCTCTACTGAACATATAGTCAAGGCTTTACCAAAAGTAGAAGCCCTCATTTTCCCTTTAACACAGCAATCAAATTTCTTTCCTTAATACTCCTTTGACATAAGCCATGTCAAAGTCACCAATCAACTCCATGATGCCAAATTCAAAGGACATTTTTCTGGTATCAAGTTTCTTGACCGCTCAGCAACGTTAGACATTTCAACCACTCCCTTTTGGAAACTAGGCTTGAAATTCTGTTGTCATAACTTATGTGACACCACTTTATCCTGGTTTCTTTTTACATTTGTAGCTTTTTCTCAGTCTCATGTTCTGGCTAACTCTTCCCCTTATCTACCTTTCCTGGGATTTCTCAGAGTTTAATAGCCTCCTTCCTCTTTAGTGTACACTTTGATCCCACGTGATCTCATCGATTTCCATGGCTTTAAATGTTACCAGTGTGCTGCCAATTGCACGATTTATATCTCCAGTCCAGAGCTCTCATCAGAGCTTCAGGACAAATATCCCCATTTGAAATGTCTCACACGTCTCTCAAACCAAACGTCCAAAACAGGATTCTTAATATCGCCATATAAGCCTGTTTATTCCCGTGTATTTTTCAGTAAATAGCCAGAAACCTGGGAATTAGCCTTGAATTCTTCCTCTTTCCCAACTATCCCATCCATTCCATCAGCATACTTCCCCTTATCTCCATTTCCACTCATGCTACTAGTATAGGTGAGGATGACCATTGAGTAAATTCTTGTTGGTTCAGGACAGATTTGAGTTATACCTACTGTCCTGGCATGATTAATACAAGTGTCCCCGTTTTTCTCTTAAAGTTTCCTGGTTTGGCTGGTAATTTATATGGTCTCCTATCCATCCCATGTCTGCCAGGTCACTGCAATTAGCTAGTTTCTCTATTGCACCTCTACAACGCGTACACTTAATAGTTCAAGTAGTGGACTCTCAGTCACAGTCACTGAGAAAGTTGAAGTAATTGGAAGAGAACTTCATGCAGACTTTTACCACTACATCTATCGATACTAGCATCTATACCCACATGCTTCACCTTCTGTTTGTTTTCAGTGATAAGCTATTCTATATTAAGCCAATTTCTGTAGACTCCAAAAATTCCAGACTTTTTTCAGTTCTTGTAATAGGCTGAGCTTTTTCCTGTCTTAGAACTTGTACTTTCATTATTCCTTCAGCCAAGAATGTTATCACCCAGGTACTTCTCAGCTTAATTTTGTTCTCTTATCAAAATGCCTGTATGTAAATATATCTCACTTTGTTTTTTCCTTCAGACCACCCATTTTCCTATTGTATTGTTAATGTGTGTCCATCTTTTCCAATAAAGTATAAGCTCAGTGAGGACATGACTGCCTCAGTTTTGCTTCAACATCCAAGGCCCTCACACTATACTGACATACATTAAATAGTTGATAAATATTTATGAATGCATAGGAATGGAGTAAACGAACAGAAATGGAGCAAACATTAGATTAGCGCATCACCCTTACGGTCACATCCTTAGGAAACGTAAGTCATATCAGTAGTAGCTACAAGGAGCACAAATCCAAACAGAGTGGGGTTCCCAATATATGGTAACATTTCTAAGCTACAACCAAACAATCTTAAAAATATGCCAACACTTCTTTATTGCATTTAAGTTGGATGAACATAAACCAATGTCAATATTTAGTTGCTGTGGTTAGATTGCCCAATTTTACTTGATCTTTACAGCTCTTTTATACATTTTTTTGAGCTCCGAAACAGTATACCAAAGCTCTAAAGTAGTAACCAGTTATAAATAGAATGGCCCATCTCTAGTGAATTGAAGGCATAGGGTATTCATATTAACATAAATTAGTTAATGCAAATGCTCCAGGAAGGAATCATTGATTTTACTCAGGAATTAATTGGAAATGATCAATCACTATATTAGAAGTGTAGCGATAGCATCATTTATCAGATACTAATTGTCATAGTGAGCTAAGAATGCCCTATTGGCTTAGAAATATGGTGGCCCTAAGGGAAAGTAGCTTGAATAATTACAATAATTAATGTGTATACAACTGTCTTTTGAAGCTTCATTACTCTTAATATTGAGGTAAAGGTTTGAGTTCAACGGAGCTTACAATGTTTTAAAGTTTATTGTGGTTTTACCCTTTTAACTCATGAATGATCAGAATTTAAATCTCAAAAATTTTGTATATGTAATAATTCAGAAGTAGTAGCATAGGGATATAAAATGTGAAAAATCAGTTTATATTTTACATTTACACATATACAAATAGTATTATGATGTGAATGAGGTCTATTTTTATCTCAATGTTAGGGATATATTTGAAATTTGTATTTAAAATTTGGGTTTTACATATCAATGTTGAAAATAAATTTATTCCAAAGGCAAATTTATTTATCACCGAAAAGCTTCCTTACTTTATATAACCTTTAAGTTTTATATTTGTGTTGCAAATTTTTACTCATTTATTTATTCACTAAACATTGATCACCTACTTATATGTCATACTATAATGTGCTAAAAAGTTACAAACCGATTTATTTAGTTTACATATTTTCATGTTATGAACCCAATTTCTCATTTCTTAAACTATGTCTAGAAAGCAATATGTGAAGTATAGATATGTGTGTAGGTCAGTATTGGGTATTTTACCCTCCATAATTTTTCAAAGCTCTGTGGGATAGCTGTTGAAATATTCAATGTTATACCAAGCATCTGACACGTTATCAATACTTATTTGGTAAGTTATACGGTTTGAGGCTATGCATATATTTATGAGCATTGACAGTATGCCAAAATGGAATAAGAAGAGTACACTGTTAGCTTTCACTGAATACAGATGCACCCATGGACAAAATAGGTAAAAGCTCTTTGCTAATCTAAGCACATTAGGGACCTTAAGATTAGTAACTGTATTTGAATCCACAGTGAATGTTAAGATCAAATTTCAAATGTATCAGTAATAAATTCACTATCAAAATGCAGAATAGGAAAAAATGCAGATTATAAATTATTTTATAGTCTTCTAGAGATAGAGATCTTATAATTTAGTAATACATATTCTTGGCAGAAAGAGAGTATGTTTCTATCTTGTGTTTTTAAAAAATCATGTTGACAATATGATGATTTTCAAAAATATTCAGTATTTTACATAAATATTAATAGGCAAGAGTGGGGATGAGGTTGGAGGCACACATTCTCTGGACTGTTTTTCCAATAATTGTAAAAATGGGCTCCCGACACTGCTGGTTTGAAATTGTTGTTGGAACATAAAATAAGTTACAAGTGACTAACGAGCAATTTACAGAAGATACGTGATCTAGTTCACTAGTCAGCAGGCAGGGGTTGCATATGGAATTACTATAGCAACCCAAACTAATCGAGAGCAGGCGCCATTTTCTAATTATAGTAAGACACACTAGACCTTGTGCACTGCACCAGTAAATTGGCCCCAGTAGATTCAAAATGATTTCACTGTTTGTCATTACAGACATTAGCTTAGGCAGGATATTTGAAAAATATGGTTTCTGCAATTTGTTAGAAGTATTATACCCAGTTTTATAGTCTAGTTCTATGAATGCAATGTTATATTTACTATTACAATATTACAATTAAAAGGCATTTCATTTGAAAGTTAAAGAAGATTCTTAAAAAAACAGTGTTTTTTATGGTGGGGAAGCTAAATTATAACTGAGGGGAAAAGGGGAAATAAATTCAAAACTTTGTCAACTGGCATTCATTTATGATTGATCTTTATCATATAACAGTATCTCTGGGCAACCTTGGTTAAATGCTACAACTGCTCTAAATTTCCATGTTCTCACTTATATACACAATTTGGATAAAAATAATAACTATGTCTTCCTTTAGTGAAACAATTAAGAGTATGAATATTCAAGAACTTCTTTTAGTCATTCTTTTAGGGTAATCAATCTATTGGTGTCACCTTCTAATTTTCCTTCCTTTGAGAATACCTTGATTGCACCTTCATTCTTGAAGGTTAATATAGCCAGATAAAGAATTTGGTGCTGACATATCTTTTCTTTCAGCATTTGAAAATTTGTCATTTCCTTCTGGCATCCATGACAAATCTGTGATTTGAAGAGGTTTTCGTATAGGTAAAAATGTCATTTTTCTCTTTCTGCTTTAATTTTTTTTTCTTTGTCCACAGTTTTCAGAAATTTGATTATGGTATATTTTGGTGCAGATTTCTTTGGGTTTATCCCATTTGGGATTTAATCAGCTTCTTGAATCTGTTAAGCTTACGTCTTTTGCCAAATTTGGAAAAATTTGAGCCATTATTTCTAAGAATATTTTTCAGCCCCACTCTCTTTCTCCTCTTTTTCCTACAGTCCAATGACATGATGATAAATATTTTGTTTTAGTCCAACAAATTGCTGAGTTTTTGTTCATATTTTTGTCCTTAGTCTGTTGTCTCTCTTTTGTTCATGTTGGGTAATCTCTACTGCTCTATTTTTGAGTTCACTGATTCTTGCCTCTGTCTTCTCCATTATGTTGTTGTCTTTCCATTGAATTTTTATTTATGTTATTATGTTGTTCAATTCTAAAATTTCCACTTGCTTTTTCTTTATTTCTTTTATTTCTTTACTGAGAGTTTCCCTATTTTTTTCAAGTGTGTTTGTAATTCTCATTGAATCATTGATATGACAGTTGCTTTAAAATCCTTGTGAGAGAATTCCAACATCTGTGTCATTTTGGTGTTAGTGTCTGTTGATTGTCTTTTCTCATTCTGCAAGAAAATATTTTGAAGGGACAAATTTATTGTTTTCTATCAAAAGTGAGAAAAGCAATCCAGCTCCTTGAAGGTTTAGTGCCCTAGTTGAAGATATTTATTTCAAATGTTAAGACCAGGGGCTTTCAGCATAGGGTCCACCAACCTTTAGGGACTAAAAGAATGGGCCTGAGTTATTTTTGAACTCCTGAAATTATATGCAAAAATTTTGTGTTCATATGTTCACTTTTATTGAATCATTAGATTCTCAAATGGGTAAATGATACCAAAAATTATGTTGACGCATGTTGCCCTATGCAATTCCTGGATGTATAAAACAAGTTGCTGTATCAAAATCAACATGATTTTGGACATAATCAGTAATTATAATAAAATATCTAATACTTTTTAAGTTTTTTTTTTGCATATACTTATGCATTCAGTCTTCATAACAACTCTCTCAGAGGTGGGTAACTATAATTTTCCCATTTTTCAGTAAGACTTTCGATGGAAATTATGAAGCTTTTATTTCTTGAGTAAATGTGCTTGTAGGGTAGCCAGTTTAAAATTTCACATTATGTCATCACACGTTGAAAGTTACAACTTTCTTTTCCTACTGAACTTAGCTTAGCTCTCAAACCCTAATTTCTGCTGATAGCAGGAAATTTGATTTTGCCAGTTTAAGATAAAATATCTTGTTTAAATCTCAGTCTTCTTTGGATAAATACCTCCCCTTCTGTTTCTGTATTCTGTAGGTGATCTGAACTCAGGAGGGCTTTTTATGTCATCCTAACATCTTCTTGGGAAGGATCTCTGACCTGTGCGCACTTTTCTACTGGTATAACTTATCTGTTCTTTTGGCATGGGTCACTTCCTGATGAATATGTCCATGCTTCAGCTGCCACTGGCTGTCATAAGAAGTAGTCACCTCCTCCATCCAGATAGCAGTTTCATCTGTCCATTCCCCTACTGATATTAGTTTTCCCCCATATATCCCCAATGCCACATCATTTGATATGTAGGCTCTCAATTATCGGGCATGTAAATAATTTTCACACCTTGTCAATGTCCTGTGGAAGTTAAGTAAAACTCAAGAGGAAGAGAGATGAGGACTCTGAAGCCCTTAGTTTTTTGAGACCTGCCATGCCTACATGATGGCATGGGTGTACTCTGCATGGCTGTCTCAGCACTGTCGCCAGGGTTCCAGGTGGGAGTGTTGCAAAAGCTCCCTAATTCTTTCCACTTTTGTTTAACCAAACCTATCAAGGGTTTCCTATGATTTCTCTAGGGTTTTGACAGCAAGGGGAGATGTTCATGCTCACGTCTAAACACTCTTACTCTGTCTTCCAAAACCTCTTCAAACTCCTTTGCTATCCCAGAAAATATTTGTAATTTATTTTCTAAGGAAAGCCTTGACAAATGTCATCATATAACCTTCCCTCATTATGTACTTCATTTTATAACCCTATGGTCTGAGTCCTCTAGACATGAACCGTTGGTAAGCACACCTATGTTTTCAGAATTCAAAAATGGACAAACAACCACAGTAAAGGTTTTGAAAAATGTGTTTAGGATCCTATTTGATATCATTGGTCTAAGTTGTATCTTCCCTTTCCCCAAGGAAATAAGTGTTTCTTACTAATGGATGGGGTAAATGAAGCAACAAGGAATACTGGCCATCAAATATTATAATGTCATAGTAGGATATAATTAGGTTTAATAAAACAACAAATAAAGAGGATTTGGAATGTATCTTTTAGGAACAATAGAAAAACCAGTATAGATTTACCTTTAATTTTGATGGGAATGGAAAGAAAGCATGGTTATTCTTAGGACTGAGATTAAAAATAGGTGTTCTTTATAACTTACTGAGACTCATACATTCACAACTCACTTTTTTCTCAAAGGAGTGGCAATACTACTAATGGAAATATCAATTTGTAATTAAATGAACAAAGCATTATACTGGTGGGTAGGGGGTCTTGGAGCCTGAAGAAGAGACATTAATATTTATTGGGCATCTACTATTTGTTAGATACTTTGTTAGGCTTTTTACTTACATCATCTCATTTAATCAGTACAATAACACTGCAAAATAAATAGCATTGCCCCCGTGTTACAAAGAAGGAAATGGAAGTTCACGCAGGTTAAATTACTTGTCGATGGCCATTCAGGTATTTGATGTCCTTGGAGTAGACAAACCCCAAAAATGGAATGAATAAAACTATTCAAAGATATAAGAAAAAAAAAATCTCCTGAAATAAGAAAAATATAAAACTAAAGAATGAAAAGGCATATACCACAGTCAAGGAAAAATTAATGGCAAACAATTAAATAATATGTTCTGATTGAATTACTGCACTTCAGGAATCAACAAAAGAATTTTCAGAAAGCCAAATGGGAAAAGTGAGTCAGCCATAAAGAAACAGATCAGGTTGGCCTCACATTTCCCCATAGGAAGATTGCATGCCACAAGAAAAATAAGCAATATAAATAGTTCTCTGATAGGGTGAAAAAAAGTATAATGGATGAATATTATGCTAGCCTTAATATTTTTGTCAAGAAAAAGGTAGCAAATAGAAATCCTTAATCATGAAAGAACTTAGGAAATTTCACCTAAAAAATTAAAAGTAACCTACTTATATATGAGATCCAGCTAAATGAAAGCTAAATTGAAGAGCCTTTGTTAAAATGAACGCAACACATTTCCAGTCATGAATGGAGCAATGACCACCAAGTTTGAGTGATGAATTTCATACTCAGCCATATTTCTTTTTAATATTATGACAGCAGTCATTCTCAAGGAGGCAAGATCTCAAGCAAGAACTCCAGAAATATTGCATGTATGAAACCTTTGTAAAGAATTAAAAATGAAATTCAAACAATTGTGAGAACAAATTAAAGGGCACAAATATGGGGTAAGATTGGTCATAAGTATTGAATCTATTAAATGGGTATGTGTGTGTGCCAAGTATAATGCATATTATAAATCTTGACTAAGTAACAAATATATAACTGATGAAAAATGGGAGATGGCGAGAAAGGAGGAGGGAAAAAGTAGAAAAGATAATTTCTTCATCTTTTGCAACAAAAAGCCAATCAGTACTGCCCTAAATTAAAATATGATCTTATAAAGTCTCCAACTCTTTCTTCTTTTTCATAATCATTTTTTTCTTTTTCGTTTTCATTTGGTATATTGTTGGCTTCCAGGTCTATTCTTAAAAAGAGTAGCACTGGTAATTTGCCTATTGACTTCCAGGCCTACTTCCTACCCCATCCTTGCTCTGCTCTGTAAGTCACGGAGCTAATCCCTATGAGCTATATTTCCTAGGCCTCTTTATACGTAGACTTCCAATTAGGTTTAGCCAATGGGAATCCCTGGTAGGAGACTGATGGATAAGGAGAAGCTAACTTAATTTTCTCTCTCGCTGCTTTGAGTACTATCTCTGGCAATAACCATCAATGTGATTTTAACTCCCAAAGAACAGCCTCCGGAGTCTCACCTCCTTCCAGGCAGCCCAGGCTCCAGTACTTGATAAATCAGTACTGTGTTGTTCCTGGATGGTGATGACTTCTTACTCTTTTTAAATAATAATGGCCTCACTTTTTGTAACGATTTCAACTAATTCTTCAAAGTAAATTTCTCCTAATCAACCTTCTAATGTAACACCCGGTACAGGCTCTGTTTTCTTGATTAAACCCGGACAGTTATATATTTTTCATAGAGGGATCTTTACATCATTAATATCTCTTAAAGAACTATTTACTAGCAATTTACTAGGTTACACTTTAGTGACTTTTTCTGTTAAATTCCATTTTTGTATGTTATTTTTGTCTGTTTGTCTACTTGCTTTCTTATCAATCTACCTCTTTATCTATATAAGTATCTATATAGATGTGGATATGGATATAGGTATCAACGTAGATATAGATATACACATAGATCTATGCATAGAAAAGTACCTGACAGTTCAGTTGAATTTAATGATTGTTATTTCTAAACAGTAAGATAAGGTCTAATTTTCACTTTCTTATTTGTACTTTTGTTGAATTAAAGAAGTAAGCATATACAATTTTTTTTTATATACAATGAAAGGGCCAAACATTGTTTTAAAAAATACAATCTTTATGAATGCAGCTGATGAAATGTGTCAATTACTTTGTTTGCCAAGGTGACTAGACACATTAATTTTATACTCATCAGCAGGGCATTGACTGATGAGTTTTAAATGTGGATCTGTAGACCCAATGTGACTGATCTATGTCTTCTTTGGGAACAATTGTGCAGCAATCAGATACATTTTCTCCCTGGAGTACTGATATATATCGTAACAGGAGTAGGCACAAAGATGAGAGAAGCCAGAGTAAGAGACAATTGGCTAAATGATAAAATAAGTGTATGTATATAGTTATAAATAATTATATATAATTAACAAATTTTTTGATCATTTATTTTGCTAGAAGTTGTTTTCCTTTTTAAAACAAAGGAGGGGTAACATACTTTGTTTATAATTAAATCTGTTAATTGAAAATGATTTGTCTGTAACTTTGAGATGGAGGCACTAAACCAAGTTCCTTTCAAACATTCTTTTGGGTCAGGAAAGATTGATAGGAAAGTAGAAATGATTGTGACCTTTTTGTAACTGCAAGTTGCAATCTTTTGGCATGTCTTAAAAAGTAATATATTTGTTAACATCGTCCATTAGTTATTAAATAGATCTATTCCTTTTTTGATGTCCTAATTATGAATAAATACATAAAGATACACACTGTTATTTTTATTTCTCTCTCCTAATCCTGTTATGATATATATCAGTAGTCCTGTTAGGATTAGGAGAGAGAAATAAAAGTGTACAAAATTACTCAAATATCCTATTTTACATTAAATTGAACAAATACAAATTTGTTTGTTATGCTTTAAATAGTCTATTCTGAAACCTTGGTGTGAATAAAAATATCTGCTTTACAATGGTTTCCTAGAGATATAATTATGCATTAGTGAATAATTTAAACAATAACAGTTATAGAACAGTTATAACAGTTATAGTTATAACTTTCAAAAACGGGCACTCGAAACATTTTGAAGATAGGATATTATTTGAATGTCCATCCCCGTAAGCATGTCTTCAGCCTATTCCGAAGGAGGAATATTGCTAAGCTTTAACCAAGTCCAGAAATTGTTGAGGGTGATTTAAAAAAATAAAAAAAAATCACCGACAATACTGCTATTCGTTCAGTTCATAGCAAGTCATCATTCTTTTTGGTTTCTTTTTGTTTTTAATTTTGTACCCATCCCACGTCAGAGAGAATTTAACAACTAAAATGGGTGACTTCAAGTTGACCAGACTCTCTCCTTGATTACACTTTAGTTAGACACTTCTGAATCCTCTTTTCAACCAAACCTCAATCTTGGTCCCTGTCCAGTCCTGTCTTTGGCTTGCTCAGTCCAGTCTTAGCAAATAGTTCTGCTAAGTCATTTTTTCACCATTGATACCTGATCACCCTTGATATCTGTTAAGTTCTTCATCCTGTCACTTTTGATGTCTAAATCCTTTGCCTGACTTTAGCAAGAATCTTGTAAGGCCAGTTTAACAAGAACCCCTTTGTCTTCGATGTCTCCTCCTTGTAGTAATTTTTTATCCACTGCCCCCTTATAATTTTCCACCCACTACCCCCTCCCTCTGCTAGCTGGATATAAAACCCTGACTGTTTCTGCTGCATTCAGAGTTAAGCCCCACCTCTCTCCTTTATTGTAATACCCCATCACAATAATTTTGAATAAAGTATCCTTTACCATTTAAATGAGTATCCGAATTTTTTTTCTTTAACAGTCATAATAGCAAGATACATCAAATTCTAAAAAGTAGTTTTCCAGGGTTTTCTATTTAATCTGAGCACAGGAAGAAGAACACAGAAACAAGTATTGGGCTTTCTACTGTTAAGTGCGTAACCAATCCCTGAACAGATGATTTGGTGAGCACTTGAAAAGCACAGAGTAACCAGCAGCAGCCAGCAAAGATTCACTAAGAAGAAGTCATGAAAACAATGATTATTTCACTTATGTGACGTTTACAAGGGTAATATTCTTGGAAATGCCATAGACAAACTTGTGATTTGGGCAAGATACTTGACAAAATATTTCATGATATTTTTGTGTGCCACATGGAAGCCTTTGAGCTGGGTAATTACTGATGGGGTCTGTTGATTGTACGAAGAAGCCCCCTCTCTCCCCCACCCCACCCTCTGCAGGCTCAATTTGCTCTATTACATAAGTCTGTCTTATTTTCATCATAGCACTTATTACTCTTTGGGATTACTTGTTCATTTATTTGATTATTCATTTAATTTATTTCTTCACAGCACCATGTAAGAATGATGACATTCTCCTCCTCATTTTTCAGATGAAGAAACTGAGGAACAGAAAGTTAATTAACTTAGTCAAGGTTATACATCAACATGGTACCCCACATACACACACACCCATCCTTAGCAGGAAGATGATGAAATTTTATGGGCACAGAGCTGGAAGATCATGACTCAGAAAGGCATACCAGATATTGGCTTCATGATTGCTAAAATCTCTTCTAAGCTCCACTCCATGGTAAAGATTTGCTGGGTGAAGTTAACAGAATAGCTATGCAGTCCTAGAGATCAGAGTGGAGAAAATGTCAGACTAATATTAATTAAGCAATCATTGTTTCATTACATAAAAGGCAATTTCAATGATCTTGACAAAATTCCTGAAATAAGTTAAATAGTTGACAGGATTTAGCAGCCTAATGGTGCATATGAAAAGAGTATTCCCAAAGAAAGCCAATTAAGATATATTTTATATATAAGTTTGAAAGGCTAATGCTCTGCAGACAGCTACAAATATGAAATTACAATTTAAAGAGTTAGAAATAAATATATAGCATTTGACATAAATAGCATTGAGAAATGGTGGCCATAAGACTTGATTAGCTTTCTAAGAAAGTTGGCATAAAAGTTCTGTCCTTGGCGTTGGGCTTTTTGTCTTCAGCACTTATATCTCATATGCTGAGGGAGTCACTTAGAATTATGATGCAAAAGAAGGAGTTGACATACAGGTAGATGTGTGGATGACAAAAAGGGCATGATGTCACAAAAACTGAAAAGAGTATTTTAAAAAGAGGATGGTCCAAGGTGTCATCCAGAAACAGAAGGTTGAGAGGAATGGCAACTGCCTTGGATTTGACTAAAGAAAAGTTATTTGATAAACTGAGAACCAGTGGTTTCTCAGGGTTTGTGAGGAACAGAAGTTTTTAGAATGCTAAAGAGAATGTGTGAATGTAACAAAAACAGAAAACAAACTGTACACCACTGACTGACTTGAAAAATTCATTGCAAATAGAAATATTACAATGTTATTTGCTCAGAACCCAGTATTTGGAATCGGGTAGATGCAGGTTGGGATACTGTTGAGCAACAGACTTGGTTTCTTCATCTGAAGAAAATGAGGATCGTAACAGTACTTAGCAACAGAGTCCTTGTAAGGATAGTATAATACACATAAAATATTTAGAATAGTGTTTGCATATGATAAATTCTCAATGAATGATTTATATTAGTATGGAATTGCAGTTGTAAGAGGCGTATGATAGTATGTTAGGGTGTGTTTGTGAGTATTTAAAATGATTTTGTGCATGTTTGATGGGGGAGTATAAAGGAGATTTGTAGTTTATGTTTCTATAATAGCATGCAGTGCCTCTTCAGGTAACAGCATCCTGCTTTTGCTGTAGGAAAACTACACTTTCCCTTTGTATACAGCTCAGTGGGGGCTCTCGTTAAGGTGCTCTGCTCTCCCCTAGACCAAAATATGAAAAAAAGTGGTCGGAATTGATTCACCTTAATCATGGTGTTCTGACAAACTTGAGGCAATTGTCTGCATCCTGGTTTCTCACCATTTCCTGTATATCTCCACCTATGCCGGTAAGTCTGTGAGAAATTCATATGCTTCCAATAAACTTTCTTTTTCATCTGTTGGTCAGGGACAATCTGTGATGTTTGTGACCATATAATTCTATCTGATATAAAGAGGAACTAGGAAAGAAGGAAAGCTTTAAGATATTAGGGAAAGAATAAGAGTGGATAGAATTTAAAGCCAATGGGTGGAAAAGTCACTTTGGAGCAGAAGATAAGCTCTCTAAGGTTACACGATCAGGGAGGGGCGTGAACAGTTATAGACAAGAATGTGTGAAAGCAAAAGATACTACAGAACTTATATGTGAAAACACAGGTAGATGGCCTTGATCTCAGAGAAAAACATGACATAGTGATTCACTCTATCTGAGGATGGAAGTGAGGATGGAAGGAAGTAAGACTTTCAAAAGAAAGAAGGTTTAAAATGATCACAATAAGGAGGCATTTGCAAAGAGAGAAGTCATGAAACCAGAAGGAGTTTTCAGGTCTTGGCAGGAAAACTTCATATCGAGTTATAGTGGAAAAAGCATTGAGTATGCTAATGTATATATATTTATTCTCATGGTGGAGCCATGCAATATCAGTAAGCCTTATCTAATCCAGGTTCCTGTTCTTTGGCAGCAAGTAATGATGAAAAGTAATTACTTTACATCAACCAAGTTGAAAAATTAGATTTCCAGTCACAGTAAAATGTTTGAGTGTAAAAGAGTGATGAAATATTGTGAATTAGTGGTATAGTACCATGGTGAACAGAACATATGACGTGCCCTAAAGAAACAGAAAAATAACCACATGTCACATCTGTCAGAAAGGTACAGGGGACATTACTTATTGGCTGCCTCTGTCATTGAAATATTGAGGAGATTAAAAGGAAAATCTTGACTTATTTATATGCAAGACTATGACTTCAGAGAAATACCTTCCAGTTCTTATAGCTGATTTATCTCAACTCACTAGACCAGAGATGAGCAATAGAACTTTTTGTGAAGATGAGATGTTCCATAATGACAAAAATATTAACATGTATGTATATATGTATGTGTGTGTGTGTATATGTGTATATATATATATATATATATATATATATATATATATATACATATATATATATATATGTATATATATATAATTACATTAATTCAATAATTGAATCAAATCTATTTCCCTAGGCTATTTGCAGAAGAAATGACACATTTTCCAGTCTCTTAATGGGTATATACATTTATTAATTAAAATGAAGCTGCTTTGTTTTTATTTATTTTAATATAATAAATATCCTAGAGTCCATCTGAAACACTTTTTTATATATTGATATATTATCTTTTAAGCTTTAGCTTTTATAATATTTTTACATAAATTAATGACAGTCAGTTTCCACTGTGTTGGTTTAATTGTGCTCTTAATGGAAAAAATTACCAAGCCATTTTAGCAATGCAAATAATACTTAAAATGAGACTTGAGTGCATATTAAAATATATCTAATGTAATAGATCATTCGGACTATATGTCCTCATTTATAAAGATATTGTTAATAAGATTTATTTTTCTATTCTACACATATTTTGCTTTTGAGTAATTTTTCTAGTCAATATGTCTGTTTTCTAGGAAAGAACAATAATTATGTGAGAGATGATAGGTTTCTACTGAGTATATATGAGTAATAGAGTGTAGAATTTGAAAAAATTTGGTCCTAAATTTCCAGTGATATATACCACTTGTCAATTCTTTTCATATTTTAACTACTGAAACAGCTCTTTGGTGAAGCCACACAGAGCATTCATCACTATGATTCAGTGTTGAGTGTGAGTGTTGTTTACACATAATTTTGGCTACATCTTCATGTTCCGAGAATGAAGAGGTGGCTAAAGAAGACTATGTGAAGTATTAAAAGTGAAAGACAGGTTCTACAACTGTTCTATTTCCTGAACTACATGAAGCCATTTATTGAAAGGTTCACCACCACATTAAAAATGTGACTCCAAATCAAGGAAACACAGTTAGCATTTCCTAGAATTTATTTGTTATTAATTTTATTAGCAGTATTTATTTCACTAATCAAAAAGTTAAGATTCTCAAAACTGCTGAGTATCTGTGCTGGCAATACAGAATGAGAGGTATGTCCTTATTATAAATATGTCTAGTAAATACACACAATAAATTTTACAAATCAGTGTATAATAATCGTATGCTATACTTAATCATACATTAAATTTTGATAAATGTCTATTTCAATATATAGAATCTATTTATCAAAAGAACCAAGTCTGGATACAAAATTATGAAATTTGGAGTTGCTTTACAGAAAGTTATCAAAAGCAATTCCATCCAGTTATAACTACAAAGCTTAAAACTAAGAGGGTTAACAGAATTGAATAAATAATTAGTTTTGACAGTGGAAATGTAACCAAGACCCTAAGTTATATAGTATTAGCTATGTATCTAGTTTTAAATCAAGTAAGGTTTTATTTTTTGTTGTATTCTTTTTTCTTAAAATTCTACCTATTAACATATTTGTTATTGCATAAATAAATAGAATGCCCTGAAATCTTTATCAAGTTCCCCCACCCCGTCTATAACTACTGAAAATAAAGGAAAGGCAATGCTATGATAAGAGCAAATGAGAAAAAAAAGAAAAAAAGAGAGAGACTTAAGGGCCATCTCTGAAATGATAAAAACCTGAAGAAGCTGAAACCTCATATTAAACTTTGCTGTACTGAGGTATTTGCAAATGATGTTTTGCTGTTAAGAGCCTTGGAAAGCAGACAATCTTACATGATAAATATTTGCTAATTACTAATTTCAATATAGTAAGAAAAAACTGATTTTTCTGGCTTTGAAAGAATAATAAAAATATTTTTAAAATAAAAAATAACTTAATGTAAGTTTTGTTTTCAATATAGAATACTAAAAAACAGTACAGGGCGACTCATTAAATTCTTAACCTTCCATTTAACTCATAACAGGCGTAAGGACAAAAATCATGTGAGAATTACAATGAAAGTATTTCTCTATTGAATCTGATTCATTATTCTCATAAACTATCAAAATTATCAAGAGTAGTAAATTATCAAAATCAACAATAGAACCAAATATCTTTACCCAACAAGAATTTTAATAAAGAGAGAGATCCAAATGGAAAGATAGGACTGTTTGATTTTCAACTGGGTTGGCGACAATTCTACTTGATTGAAAGTGACTGCTGCCTCAAATGCTGAGTTGAGGATTCTGAGACTACCTTGGGGCTCGGTATTTCTGATTGACTTCTGCCAACCCCACTGGGATGAGGGAGTAGGGGCATGTACAACAGGTGTTTATCATGGGCTGCATCTAAATTTTCATTAAGAATATTTCTGTGCGTAGAATGTCAGATGATTGAATCAGTAACAGAAAGTCTCTCTACCTTGCTGTCCTACTGGTTCACATCATAAGTAAAGGTTACTTTAAGTCATTATGTAAAATGGATGGAATGGTTCAGCTATAAACTCTTACTAAGCAGGAACAGAGGTTCAGAAACCACGTTGATGGATGTGATTATTTTCCTTTTACCTGACATATGGTTCTTTTATTGAGGGAAAGAAATCCCTCCTGCTGGTTTAGTTATTTTTCATGTTTATAAGGTGTAAGTATAGGCTCATATGGTAGATCCATATAAAGAAGTTAGTTGCAAATAACTTATAAAACATGATTTATTTATATTAGTTCCACATTTTCCTTTTTGTATAAGATGCGTTGTATATATTTTGCCAAAGTTATCATACTTGATCACTTAAAAATTGCAAAGATTGTGGCTATGCCTTCTTTGTTTTTTAGTTTAAAATGAGATTTATGACTTTTAGCGGAAAAGGCAGTTTTATAATGAGACTACCATATGCACCAGCAAAGGTAATCTACGTTTCTGCATCTGCTGTCTTTGCTCGTCAACCCTGTTGACACACCCTTTAATGTGTTGCAGTCTCCACCTTAGGAGCTCACAGTGAGGCCACGCAAGGGATTTCAGAGGCTGACTTTTTGATAGTGAGCTTACCTACATCCCTGCCTCTCACTACTCAGGTGGTGGTCTAAGCATTTTCATGTTTTTAATTTCAAAAATAATGTAAATCCAGACATACAGCAAAAATAGTGAAATTCCCCTTCATATCACCCCTAGCCTCTATTTTTCATAGATGATCACTTTTAATGATTTGGTGTGTATCCTTTCAGACAGAAGAAATTTTCTTTTTAATATAAATCATATAATACATATTGTTTGGTCACTTGTCATATATATTTGTATTTCTTGGAGATTTTTCCATCTTTGTTCATACAGAAGTCATTCCTTCTAATAGCTGCATATTATATATTATTCAGGAATATGGCATATATATATATATATATATATATATATATATATATATATATATATGAAATAATTCCCACAGAAAGGACAGAGTTCCAGTTTATTGCTATTAAAATACTGCAATATACATCCTTTTGGAGACATCATATTTTAATGTTAAAAGTACTTCTGCAGGATAGACTCTTGGTCCCAAGGCATAAGAATTTAAAACGTTAAAGCTATCTCCAAATTTCCTCCTCAAAAGGCTATACTCATTTACAAATGCACAAATATAATTTGATCCAGCAATTCTACTCCCAGGAATTTATCCTGCAGATATATTCACATCTGTGTGATACCACTTACGTATAGTGTTTTTTTAATTATAGAATTGCAACCAACCTATATATCCATCAATTATGTCACACCTATACAATGAAATACTATAAAGCCAAAAAACAATGAGACAGAAATTTTCGTGTTTGTGTGAAAACTAAAGTGCAAAATACCGTGTATTTGCTTGTAAGTGCACAACATTTTTTGTAAAACTATGTAGAAGACCAATCAAATTAATTGCCTGTAAGAGGGAAATCATTGGCAGGGAACTGGCTGAGAGACTTTATTATACAGCACTTTGTACTTGTGCATTTTGACTCATGTGAATATATTACCTATTCAAATATTAAATTAAAAAGTATACAATTTGCCCTGCCAAACTACAAAAAAATGTATTCTATTATTACATGCTAACTCATCATTTTAAAATGTATTTCCATGATTGTCAGTGTCATTGAGCATTTTTTGTATGGTAATTGGCTATCGGTATTTCTTCTTCAGTGAAATATCTGTTTAACCTTTACATTTATTTTTATGTTACAGGTTTTTAGCCTCCTTATATATTTGATGTTAGTATTTTATGTATTAAAAATATTTCAAACACTTTCTCTCTAAGCTGATCCTTGTTTTTTAACTGTTTTTTTAAATTATCTTTAATCATGATGATGTTTTAAATGTTTAAAAGCCAATTCTGCTTTTTCTTTACAGTCTCTAATTTGCTTATTTAGGGAAGCCTCCCCTATTTTAATATTATTAAAACTATCTTTCTTTATTTTCTTTTAAAATTTTTGATTTTTATGTCTCTTTTGCATATTTTGCATATTTTTATTTACATTTAATTCATTAAAATTCCATCTGAAATTTATTTTTGCTTTTAGTGGGTACAAGTGGGGAGATCCTTTATCCCAGCACCAGTTACTAAGTAGTGTATATTTTTCTCACTGATTTGCAGTTCCTTCTTTTTGTTTGTTTTTTGTATTCTTTGTGTTATTTTTACCAAGAATTTCTTAGTTATTCTATCAGATTTTCTTCTTCAGGTGAACTTTAGAATTACCATACCAAATTCCATCTAAAAATTTAATAGCTTTATGATTGGAATATATTGAATATACATTTAATTAATTTAATTTGGGGCTGATATCTCTATAATTTGAGAGTCTTCACATCTGGCAAAATGGTAACCCTCTCTCTCCTTTTATTCAGGGATTTTTATGTCCTTTAGGTTATTTTTTTTTTTTTGGTCACTTATGTTATTTAATTTATTCTTCATAGGTCTTGGACATTTCTATTTAAGGTTCTTCTTGGTATTTTACAGTTTTTGTTCTTTTGAAATATTTTTGTTTCTAAAATATTTGAAAGGACCCTAAATCATTGGCAATTACTTCTGCCAGTCATTTCTTATAATGGTTATTTTTATCTTTTTATATATATATATATATATATATATATATATATATATATATATATATACATACATACACACATACATACATATATATACAAATCTATATATACAAAATTTATATATACATAAAATCTTTTGTTTGAGAAATATGATTTTATATATGTGTATACATCATATATATATATATATATACACACACACATGCACATACATATACACACATACTTGTGTTTGTTGGTTTCTTAAGCTTCAGCTACTTGAGGGTTAATCTAAAGCTTGCCTTATCTAACTGAGCTCTCACAATTTCAGGGGAAAATACTCTATATTTCTTGTCCTTGGGAAAAGACAATTACCCCATTTCTTCCAATTTCAGTATTTTTGGTAACAAGTCCAAAAAAATATATTCAAGTATTTTTAGTTTTTCATCTCAGATTCAGTTTGTGTGCAACGTGAAATATAGGACTATATTTGAGTGCTTGAATTAACAGAACACTTCAGTTTATTTTTATCCTAAGACATTTCTATGTTCAGCCTCTAAGTTTCTCTCAGTCAAGTTATGAGATTTAAATCTGCATAACTATTTTAGACATTATTCTTTATATTACTTATTCAGCTCTGTATTTTTCATGATTGTTTATTTCACAAACTGGGAATGCAAACCAAAGAGACAATTTTTAAAGTCATATAGGTTAGCCATATTCATGGTGCAATACTTTGTTTCATTGCAGCTTATCATTTTGGGGCTTTCTCATCTCTGCTCTACAAGACTAGATTTTAAGCAACTTTATCCCAGTTTCTATATGTGATCTATACTATTTTTTATCCCAATTTTTATACGTATATGTTAGTGCTTACTAATAGCAACCATCATCTTGCTTACTTTCACTGGTTCTATTATTGAAGAGTGATTTAAAAAAAAATAAAACAAAGTAAGAATTCATGTAGAAAATCATCCTTACTTTCAGGAAACATTACCACTTCTGTTTTATGTCTCAGAATAAGAAGTCATAGGCATTGCAAGTATCACAGAGGTGAATAACTACTTTCATTGCTGGCAGTTGTCCTAGGAAGGTGTAAACAATAAAGTTTCCCTTGTGATTTAATATTTAGTAATCTGGCATCTATCATTTTGGTCTGTATGATTTGGCTTCAAACCTCTAAGACCTTTGGCTCTCTATTGGAAGATTGCTTTCAGGCACTGACTGGGGCCTGCTCTACCAGCACTATGCAGAATTAGAAGTGTGTGGGGACTTCAATGCATGTCTCTCCCACTTCTCTGGAGTTGTCTGACAGCAATGAATAAAACTCCAGCTCTCTCCCCTGAAATCAGGACATCTTTGAGAATTTACACTTCAAAAATTCCCTGAGGGTCCTGCTGAATTTTCCCTCTGTGAGACTTTGCTTGAGAGCCAGCCCACCTTTGTCTGGCTTTCTCCCTTTTCTTAGTCAGCTTCCCTAAAATACCTCCTTACTAAACCACTTACCATGAGTCTCAAGATATTTCTTGTGGGAAACCTGGCCTAAAATGTGGCAAATAGAAGCATTTTGAATGCCATTTTTATATTTTGTACACATTTTCCATTTTTCCCATTAAACAGATTGGCTCTCTATATGGTCTTCTTTAGTCCGTTTTTCTTTATTTTATAATAAAAGCTGACTTTTCCATTAATTAACCCCATGTTACTATCTGGTGTCTCTGTCTCTTTTTATCAAGTCTTGCCTTCTCACTCAGACCTACCTCACTATCCTGAGTTTCCTTTATTTGCTATCAATTTCTGCATGGAGTTAGGGAAATAAAACTTGGCAAGATTGACTTGAGGTTTAACCTCACTTAGCCTACAAAGAGTTTTTTGAACATATAATCTCAGGCATAGGCAGGGGAAAGATCATGAGAATGCATAGCCACCATTTATTGAGTGCTTGTCATATGCCAGGTACTTTGTTAAATATTTTCATATATTATTTTATTTACATATCATGATAACCATATAAAACACTGATGCTATTATCAAATTTTATATATAAAGAAATTAAGGCACAGAGAAATTAATAAATTTTCTGTATTTACTCAATTAGTAAGTACAGGAGTCGAATTTGAGCTCATGTCTCTGACTCCTGTTCATGGTTTTAACCACTATGTAGCACTGTCTCACAGAAATAAAACCATTAGGAGTGAGTTAGACCCTTGTTTGTGAATGTATGGTCTGAGAAACAACAGCACCTAAACCACCTAAGAGCGTATTAAAAGTTCAGAATCTCAGGCTCCATCCTAGATCTCCTCAGTCAGAATCTGAATTTTAACAGAATCATCTGGTAACAATATTCACATTTGTTTGAGAAGCACTTGGCTAGAGCTCTTGATGCCATTCAACCTAGATGGAAATCAAACCAATGAATAGTTAATTTATTTCACAAACTTTCATTGCAATTTTACTGTGGCAAGCTTTGCATTTGCTAGAAGTGGTAAAATTGATCCCTGCCTGTAAGCTGTTTATAGCTGAGTTGGGATTCAAATGAGTCCACTGATGAAACAGATCAAGATTCTTAGCCAGACTGTCAGTGTGCAAACTTCTGGAAACCAAAGAATCAGTCACACAGTGAGTGGAGAAGTCTCCCGCCTAGAAAAGTTCAAACCTGATTTTCATTAATCTTACTTTCTTACTCAGATCTACCTCACTGTTCTAGGACTCCTGCATTTGTTATCAATTTCTGCAGGGCTTTGAAGGAACCTAACTTGGTAAGATTAGGCTTAAGGTTTAGCCTCACTTAGCATCTATCTATCTATCTATCTATCTATCTATCTATCTATCTATCTATCTATCTATCTACCTACCTACCTATCATTTGCCTAACGTATCAATCGATCAAATATTTTAAAATAGTTACTGAATGGTATTTCTGACTTTGGTTCTTAGATCAAAATTACTCATGTTTTAAAGGACTTAAGCATTTGTTTATAGTTGATAAAATATACTCGGCTGATCAGGTATGTACTATAGCTCAATGGGGGGAGTGATATTGTTTTTACTTTGATATACCTGCTTAAAATGGAAACTCAATATCTTTTAAAGGGAGAACAGCATTGAAAATAATGAGAATTC
Organism: Rhinolophus sinicus; assembly: GCF_057876585.1. Taxonomy (NCBI): domain Eukaryota; kingdom Metazoa; phylum Chordata; class Mammalia; order Chiroptera; family Rhinolophidae; genus Rhinolophus; species Rhinolophus sinicus. Next base: position 157,131,450 of record NC_142514.1, on the reverse strand, counting down.
AATAGAGCATTAGTTTTACTTTTTTCAAGAAGTGATGGAATCCTAGTTATTTCCATATTTTCTTTTACTAACTCCTTTGTGGTTTAAATAGAATATCTGACAGTTCTAAAATTATCTTTACCCAAGTAGGTCAAGGATTCGTGCAAATATTACCTTGTTAAGTGTGACTATTTATCTTGGACACAGCTAGACTATTTCTCTTCATTGTATAATTTTAAGGTTTGGGTTGCCAGATGTTCATAATTTACTGGATTAACAGAGGTGTAATAAAAAACAAAAAAGAGGTTCCGGAAAAATGGCGGAGTGAGGTGAGCCTCTGTAAAGCTCCCCTGGAATTTACAAAGAATCGAACAACAAAAACTCCACAAAGGACTCCCTGCACAGCAGACAGGCAAGACGAAGAGGCCCACTACCGACTGAAATCACCTACAGGTGGGAGATTCGCGCGCGCGAGCGGGGGGGAGGAGGAAAGTGAGAAGCGGGCGGAGACGCAGCTCCGCGGGCGCAGGACTCAGACCCAGCTCAGTGCGCCGAGCTCGCTGCTTCCCGGAACTACCGCAGCTGCGGGAGATCGGACTGCTAGGGCTCCGCCAGGGCTCCACAGGGCTGAGGGGACAGCATATAACACGGCTGAACCCAACGCTCACGGCAGAGACCTCGGAGAAAAGACTGAGGGAAAAAGGCTGAAAACGGTGGTTTAAGCCCGCACTGCCGAGCAGAGAACGGAGCCTTAGGCACTGAGACTAGCCGCCCCCTCCCTCCCCTCTCAGAGCTCGCCCCGCCCCCACCTGCCCGGTGCTAGAAGCGAAACAGTAGCAGTGTCAGATCAAAACAACAGAAAATTTGCTATATTTGAGAACTGTGGCCCACAAACACAAATCCACAGCCCAACTAGTTCCGGCAAAGGGAAGAGAGCTGTGGAAGCAGAACAGGCTGTGGTGGTGGTCGCTGCCATTGCTCTGGGCCACCTCTCACAGCTCACCCCGCCCCTGGCCCCACCTATCTGGGCGGTTCCCTGCAGGAGTAAACAGAACTGCTGAACAAAAGAAAGACCTCTTCCTATCAACTTGTTGCAGAAGTCACTCCTGTAGATGTCTAGGAAGAGAAATAGTAAACCAGTAATCGCCATGAGTAACCAAGGCAACAAGATAGCTCAGAAAGAAAGTGAAAAATCTCCAGAAAAGGCACTTAAATATACAGAAATATGTGACTTAAATGACAGAGAATTCAAGGCTGCAGTTCTGAAAAAACTCAACGAGATACAAGAAAACACAGATAGGCAGTTAAATGAACTCAGAAACTCAATTAAAGAACAGTATGAGCATTTTACGAAAGAGATTGAAATTTTAAAAAAGAACCAAATAGAATTTCTGGAGATTAAGAACTCAATAGAAGAAATTAAGAATGAAATAACCAGCTTAGGTAGTAGAGTTGACCAGATGGAGGAAAGAATCAGTGACATCGAAGATAGAAACCTGGAAATGACACAGATAGAAGAAGAAAGAGACTTGAGACTTAAAAGAAATGAAAGAACTCTACAAGAACTTTCTGACTCCATCAGAAAGAGCAATATAAGAATAATGGGCATACCAGAAGGAGAAGAAAGAGAGAAGGGAACAGAGAATATATTCAAACAAATCGTCGATGAGAACTTCCCAAATTTGTGGACAGAACTGGACCCTCGAATCCAAGAAGCAAATAGAACACCTAGTTACCTCAATCCCAACAGGCCTTCTCCAAGGCACATTGTACTGAAGCTGTCTAAAATCAACGACAAAGAAAGAATCCTCAAGGCAGCCAGGGAAAAGAAGACGGTAACTTACAAAGGAAAGCCCATTAGATTATCATCAGATTTTTCAGCAGAAACTCTACAAGCCAGGAGGGAGTGGAACCAAATATTCAAACTATTGAAAGAGAGAAATCATGAGCCAAGAATAATATATCCAGCAAAGATATCCTTTAGATATGAAGGAGGAATAAAGACCTTTCCAGACATACAGAAGCTGAGGGAATTTTCTAATACACGACCTGCACTACAAGAAATACTAAAGGAGGCTATTCGACCACCATCAACAGGGACAATTTGTGGCAACCAAAACTCAAAAAGGGGGAGAATAAAGGCCTGAACCGGAATATGGGAATGGAGAAAGTAAGCGTGCTGAAGAAAATGGAATACTCTAAATATCAAACTTACTTTTACATAAACTTAAGGGTAACCACTCAAAAAAAATCCAGAACTGAAATATATACTGAAATAAAAGAAGAAACAGAGGGAAACATCATAGAATACCACCACACAGAAATAATAGACAACAACAAAAAGGCAAAGAAACAATGGAGACACAGCCTTACCAGAAAACTAAAGATAGAATGACAGGAAATTCTCACATATCAATAATCACCCTAAATGTAAATGGACTGAACTCACCAATAAAAAGGCACAGAGTAGCAGATTGGATCAAAAAACTAAACCCAACCATATGCTGTCTCCAAGAGACACATCTCAGCTACAAGGACAAGCATAGACTCAAAGTGAAAGGGTGGAAATTGACACTCCAAGCAAATGGTGCCCAGAGAAAATCAGGTGTAGCCATAATGATATCAGATGAAACAGACTTCAAGGTGAAAAAGATAACAAGAGACAAAGATGGACATTTCATAATGGTGAAGGGGACTGTAAAACAAGAAGACATAACAGTCATCAATATTTATGCCCCCAGTCAGGGAGCACCGAAATACACCAAGCAACTACTAACAGAACTAAAGGGAGAAATTGACCAAAACACAATTATACTAGGGGACTTAAATACATCATTGACAGCTATGGATAGATCATCCAAACAGAAAATAAATAACGACATAGTAGCCCTAAATGACACATTAGATGAAATGGACATAATTGACATTTATAGAGCACTTCATCCTAAAACATCAGACTACACATTCTTTTCTAGTGTACATGGAACATTCTCAAGGATAGACCATATATTGGGACATAAAATCAGTCTCAACAAATTTAAAAAGATTGAAATCATACCATGCATATTCTCTGATCACAAGGCTTTGAAATTGGATATCAACTGTAAAAAGAAAGCGGGAAAAAACACAAATACATGGAGACTAAACAACATACTTTTAAAGAAGGACTGGGTCAAAGAAGAAATTAGAGGAGAGATCAAAAGATACATAGAAACAAATGACAATGAAAATACATCCTACCAAAATTTTTGGGATGCAGCGAAAGCAGTTTTAAGGGGGAAATTTATCTCATTACAGGCCTATCTCAAGAAACAGGAAAATTCCCAAATAAATAACCTCATGTTACACCTTAAAGAACTAGAAAAAGAAGAACAGGTAAAACCCAAGGTCAGCAGAAGAAAGGAAATAACAAAAATTAGAGCAGAAATAAATGAAATAGAGAACAGAAAGACAATAGAAAAAATTAATGTGACAAAGAGCTGGTTCTTTGAGAAGATTAACAAAATTGACAAACCCTTGGCTAGACTTACTAAGATAAAAAGAGAGAAGACACTGATTAACAAAATCAGAAACGTAAAAGGGGAAGTTATCACGGACACCACAGAAATACAAAGGATCATCCAAGAATACTATGAAGGACTATATGCCACCAAATTCAACAACCTAGAAGAAATGGATAAGTTCTTAGAAACATATAGCCTTCCAAGGCTGAACCATGAAGAACTGGAAAATCTAAACAGACCGATCACCAGTAACGAAATTGAATCAGTCATCCAAAACCTTCCCAAAAGCAAAAGTCCGGGACCAGATGGCTTCACTAGTGAATTCTACCAAACCTTCAAAGAGGATCTAATACCAATTCTGCACAAACTCTTCCAAAAAATTGAAGAAGAAACAGTACTCCCCAACACATTTTATGAGGCCAACATTACCCTGATACCAAAACCTGGTAAAGACAGCACAAAAAAAGAAAACTACAGACCAATATCTCTGATGAATACCGATGCAAAAATCCTAAATAAAATTCTAGCAAATCGAATACAACAATGCATTAAAAAGATTATTCATCACGACCAAGTGGGGTTCATCCCCGGGGCACAAGGATGGTTCAACATACGCAAATCCATCAATGTGATACATCATATAAACAAAATAAAGGACAAAAATCATATGATTATATCAATTGATGCAGAAAAAGCATTTGACAAGATACAACATCCATTTATGATTAAAACACTTAATAAAATAGGTATAGAAGGAAAATACCTTAACATAATAAAAGCCATATATGACAAGCCCTCTGCTAATCTCATAATTAATGGAGAAAGACTGAAGCCCTTTGCTCTACGTTCAGGAACACGACAGGGATGTCCCCTATCACCTCTGCTTTTCAACATCGTGTTGGAAGTCCTTGCCAGAGCAATCAGGCAAGAGAAAGAAATCAAAGGCATCCAAATTGGGAATGAAGAAGTTAAATTATCACTCTTTGCAGATGACATGATGCTATATATAGAAAACCCTAAAGACTCCACCAAAAAGCTATTAGAAACAATCAACGAATACAGTAAAGTTGCTGGCTACAAAATCAACGCACAAAAGTCCATTGCCTTCCTATATACCAACAATGAAATCTCAGAAAAAGAAATACAAAAAACAATTCCTTTTACAATTGCATCAAAAAGAATAAAATACCTAGGAATAAACTTAACCAAGGATGTGAAAGACCTATATGCTGAAAACTATAAGACTTTTCTGAAAGAAATTGAAGAAGACACAAAGAAATGGAAAGACATTCCGTGCTCATGGATTGGAAGAATCAACATAGTTAAAATGGCCATATTACCCAAAGCAATATACAGATTCAATGCAATCCCCATCAAAATCCCAATGGCATATTTTAAAGAAATAGAACAAAAAATCATCAGATTTGTTTGGAACCACAAAAGACCCCGAATAGCCAAAGCAATCTTAAGAAAAAAGAACTATAATGGAGGTATCACACTTCCTGACTTTGGCCTGTACTACAGGGCCACAATAATCAAAACAGCATGGTATTGGCAGAAAAACAGACATATAGACCAATGGAATAGAATTGAGAACCCAGAAATAAAACCACATAAATATGGACAGATAATTTTTGACAAAGAAGCTAAAAACATACAATGGAGCAAAGACAGCCTCTTCAATAAATGGAGCTGGGAGAATTGGATAGCCACGTGCAAAAGAATGAAACTGGACTGCTATTTGTCACCATGTACCAAAATTAATTCAAAATGGATCAAAGACTTAAGCATAAGACCTGACACAATAAACTGCATAGAAGAAAACATAGGTACTAAACTTATGGACCTTGGGTTCAAAGAGCATTTTATGAATTTGTCTCCAAAGGCAATGGAAGTAAAAGCTAAAATAAACAAATGGGACTATATGAAACTTAAAAGCTTCTGCACAGCAAAAGAAACCATTGACAAAATAAAGAGGCCACCAACTGAATGGGAGAAGATTTTTGCAAACAGTGCCTCCGATAAGGGGCTAGTATCCAGAATATACAAGGAACTCATGCAACTGAACAACAAAAAAACAAACAACCCAATTGAAAAATGGGCAGAGGACTTGAAGAGACATTTCTCCAAAGAGGACATACAAATGGCAAATAGACATATGAAAAAATGCTCAACATCACTAATCATCAGAGAAATGCAAATCAAAACCACAATGAGATATCACCTCACCCCAGTCAGAATGGCCATCATCAACAAGACAAATAGTAACAAATGTTGGAGAGGCTGTGGAGAAAAAGGAACCCTCATACACTGTTGGTGGGAATGCAGACTGGTGCAGCCGTTATGGAAGGCGGTGTGGAGGTTCCTCAAAAAATTACGAATAGAATTGCCATATGACCCAGCAATCCCTCTCCTGGGTATCTACCCAAAAAATCTGAAAACATTTAGAGATAAAGACACGTGTGCTCCAATGTTCATTGCAGCTTTGTTTACAGTGGCCAAGACATGGAAACAACCAAAATGTCCTTCGATAGATGAATGGATGAAGAAGTTGTGGTATATATACACAATGGAATACTATTCGGCAGTAAGAAAAGATGATATAGGAACATTTGTGACAACATGGATGGATCTTGAGAGTGTAATGCTGAGCGAAATAAGTCAGACAGAAAAAGCAGAGAACCATGTGATTTCACTGATATGTGGTATATAAACCAAAACAACAAAAGAACAAGACAAACAAATGAGAAACAGAAACTCATAGACACAGACAATGGTTTGGTGGTTGCCAGAGGGTAAGGGGGGTGGGGGGTGGGGGGTGGGGGGTGGGAGATGTGGGTAAGGGGGATCGAATATATGGTGATGGAAGGAGAACTGACTCTGGGTGATGAACACACAACGGGATTTATAGATGATGTAATACAGAATTGTACACCTGAAATCTATGTAATTTTACTAACAACTGTCACCTCAATAAATTTAATAAAAAAAAAAAAAAAAAAAAAAAAAAAAAAAAAAAAAAAAAAAAAAACAAAAAAGAAAGAAACAAACAAACTCTACTCTCCATTCCTCAGCCTAGGACTTATGGTGAAGTTTTTGATGGTATCATCACCAAAAACTCAAAAAAAGAACTAACTTTTGCCTTGCCCATGACTCAAAAAGACCAGGGAAATCTTTTTATTTAACTTGTCAAGTGACTGATGTTGCTTAATGTAGCATTCCAATAAAACTCAGTTGGAAAATCAGCTTAGATTTGAGTTCTAAATGGAGTATCCATCTTTTGTCTTAGTCCAATTGAAGACAACCTACCCCTGGCTGGTCTCTGAGTCAGAATAAATGACAGTACTGTAGCATGCAGGGGAGAAATGGGGAACAAAGACTGAGATAGTTGAATCTGCTCTGAAGAAATAAGATTCAGTTTACCTATCCAGCAGCATAGTGTGCACTTAACTCTGCTAGTAGCCAATGAGGCCCAATCGGGAAACCGGACATTATCTATATATATATATATATATATATATATATATATATATATATATATATATATATACACACATACATACACACACATATATTTGAATATATATATGTATATGTGTGTGTATATATATATACACACATATGTATATATGTATACATATACATATATGTATATATGTGTATATATATATATATATATATATATATATATATACGCAATTTACTCAATTTATATATATATAAATTTTCTGTATTTACTCAGTTAGTAAGTACAGGAGTAGAATTTGAGCTCATGTCTCTGACTCCTGTTCATGGTTTTAACCACCATGCATCACTGTCTCACAGAAATAAAACAGTTAGGAGTGAGTTAGAATCTATCTATCTATCATCTATCTATCTATCTATCTATCTATCTATCTATCTATCTATCTATCTATCTATCATCTATCTATCTATCTATCTATCTAACTTTCTTTCTATCTACCTACCTATCCATCTATCTATATCTATCTCTGTCTATCTATCTGTCTGTCTGTCTGTCTGTCTGTCTGTCTGTCTGTCTGTCGGTCGGTCGGTCTGTCTGTCTATCTATCCATCTATCTATATCTAAATAGATATAGATAGATATAGATAGATGGATAGATGAAGATAGATAGATAGATAGATAGATAGATAGATAGATAGATAGATAGATAGAATTTTCCTTTGGAAAAAGCAATGAATTTTTCCTGGCATGGGAGGACAGCTGAGAGTTCCTGCCTCATACGAAGACTACAACAGCCTTTTCCAAGTAGAATTTTTGCCATCTCAGTCTAAATTACTTTCATGTGACCAACTCCACCATAATCAGATAATGAATCAAAGATATCGAGTAGGAATTGAACCAGGAGTTTTATGAAGTGATTCCTCTCACAATTCAAAAAATAAAACAATATTTAATAAAAAGAAAAATTACTTCTTGTACACTTAATGTCATAAACATTTACCAGTTTTAGGATTTAATCTATGTTTTCTTCCTTTAAAAATTCAGGAATATTGAATTTAATTTGAGCTAACAGATTTAACTAGACCCTCCATCTTCCATCCTAGGCCAAATTGAAAACTTAGCACTCACTGGTCACGGAGTAGAAAGGGAGTTGAAACAGACTGTTGGGTGCTTATAAAATCACTAGAAGGGATATAGGAGCAAGCTCTTGCCTTGCTCCCCTAGGAAAAATTCCCAGAAGAAAATGCAAGACTAGCTTACTATGGGAACTGCTACCTGTTCCACAGAAAGGAAGCTGGGGAATCAGGAAAGCATTATTCCAAATACTGGCTCTGGTACCATTACCTCATCCACAGTCCAATCAGGCAGCTTCTCACTATTATTACTACATTATTGTCTCCAGAACATGGCTGCTTAGCAGTGATACGGAGGTCAGTAGGAACCTACAGGAAAGGTTAACTTTAGATCCATCTTCTTCCTGCCGATCTGCACCTATAAAATATATGCCTAAGGTCTTTATTCTTTCCTCAAAGTTCACCAGCTTGGCAGAACAATATCATGTCTGGAACCCCAGCTTCAAGCCTGGGAAATTCCATTTTTACCTTTCCAAGCTCTGTGTACAGGAAAGGACTACGAAGGAAGTCTAGAAAAGATACCGAGTGAGTCAATCTAGAGAACTGGAGATAGTCTACTCTAGTGTTAGAGAACTCTGCTACAAAACCAAGAATGTTTTAATGATTAACAAATGACATTTATGCATACATTGTTTCCTTAATTCATTTACTGTAAAGGACATTAAAATGTCAAGTTATTAAGTTTAAGTTCAGATACCTGGCAAAAATAAATAGCATAGGAACTTTAAGTACCAAAATGAAAGCTACAGAAAATGTTAGTGACAGAATTATAGAAACCAGACATGGGAAACATGTTTCAATTTCTAAGTACACTACTTCCATAGTCATTATAGAAAAGCATGTAAATTATGAATGAAAATATCTTCTATTCATTATCGCTTTCATCATGATTTCTGGGCATTTGGGAATGTCTTTTAAGTTTTCATGATTTAATAATTTCTCTAATTAAATAATTTGAGCAGGAATTTCAACTATGTTAATGACTGACAAGGTTGGATGAATCAGGATAATATTTTAAGATGCAAATCTGAGCCATGAATTTTTTTTCTCACATAAGAAGATATATTAGACGATTTAGCTAACACTCCTACTCCAAAACTCTGAAATATACACTGTAGCTGTGAATACCAGAATTGAATCCATTAATAAAAGTATCCATGTCCTCATTTTTTCCCATTAAGCTTTGATTTTGCCTTTGATTAAAAATTATTTATACCACAAGTGGACTTTAATTAAAGAAAGTGAAACAATGGATTTACTAGCCATTTGGTCTACCTTGGGTGAAATGGCATTAATGTTCCACTATTCGAAAAATTAAAATGCTCTTCTAGCTACACCAGTCAATCTGTCATTCCTCAGCCTTTTAGAGGACCTGTGCCATATTTTTTTCAAGTTTATATTCAGTATAAGCTTAGTGTAGCACTAAGGCAAAAATACCATACTCCCAAAAGGATATAATTTAAACATTATCAACTCACACAATCAAGTAGTCACACTCTAAGACGTATGCTGTCCAGATTCTAAAAGTCCTTGATTCTTTGAAGTGGCTCACTAGATATGGAGTTTGCTATGGAAGTACATCTAACTATTAAGAGGGAGAATTAGAAAAGATGGCCAGATCCAAGCATTGTGAGGTTTTAAGGTTCAGATCTAGAGAGAGTCATACATGGTTACATAAAAAAAAGAGAAAGAAAAAGAAAAAAAAGGTGAAAGGTCAACACAAAACCAGAGGTAGATCAAAAGGAAGTAAGTAAAACTTAGATACCCAGCATTTTGTGTCTCTGGCTCTTGACATTTAGATCTCAGCACCACCTTCACTTCAGTTGGCTCTTCCAGAAATTAGTTACTCATACACTAACCAGTTACTTTCTATTGCATAATTCTGTTCTATTTTTCATATAACTTGCCACTGTCAAAAATTATCTTATTCATTTATTGTTTTGGTTGTATATCACCTAACTCCTTCCAATAGAATATTATCTCTACAAGCACAGATGCTTTGTCTCTCTTGTTCCCCATTTGTCTCTCTGGGGCTTAGAACAAGATCTGACACATAGCTGTCACTCAATACACGTTCCTTGAATGAATGAGTAAACAAATCCTTAGCCAGGTGTTCTCACTTTCTTTGTGAAAACTTTATACATACACCTTCATACACATGAATTATAATATGTAGTTTCCGGGATTATCCTCAGTTAGGCTTCAGTGGAAAATTCCATAAGGGTTCTCTAATACCAACTTATATCCCTTGGCTATATTGAATCTACTAAAACCAGTCTATAAAATCTCAAAACTAATAACTTGACACTTCTGGTTAGAGCCAATGTTGCAAGTAAAAGGTGTCTCATGATTAGATGCTCTGTGAGGGTTTGTGTCACAGCTGTTATATATTGGATATTGGTAATGAATCAGGTCTTTATATCAAATCACACTATGTCCATTTTACAGAACCTGTATTTATATAGAAAATAAGAGTAACGTTATAGACCTTGGCATAAGCCCTTGGAAAATTCTCTCCCAGGATTATACTTTTCTCATAACAGTGATTATTTTTCCTGTACAATGTTTCTGGCCAAGACAATGAACATTCCATCTTACCCAGTATTGATTCTCTGATGCTAAGTTTGGGTTCCATATCCATGGCTTTCTCTGCATATCCATCTCCAGAGTCTGTCATTATTACTCATCCTTTATTAAATTTCCAAAAGAATAGTTATACTTTTAGGTTATGAGGTGTTTTTATTAGGTGGATTTTCTTTTTGACTGAGGGTTGCCTTAGTAAGTGTGGGGGTGTCATTGAATCTTTGATGATGGCAAGTTTATAGTGCTGAAAGTCACCAATCTGGATATCAACTCCCATTTAAAGTACCTTAGATGCAGAAGAAAATGATTTATAGACTTCCATGAAAGTAATTTTTTTATCATACCTCAGAAAAAAAGACAACTGACAGGTTGAATAGCTAATTTCTTAGAGAGTAGAAAGAAAATCTGATCAACAAAAATGCTGTTACTTTGTAGTCTAAACGACTGATGTTTTCTTATAAAACCAAATTATTTTAAAGATCCAGATTCAATTTTGAAGGAAAAAAAATGTGTTCTTAACATTTTATTCAGTCATTCTTATTATTAAAACATTTGATATAATCCATAAACATTTTTAAAATTCATTTATAAAACAGACCATCAGTCTCATCATATTGTGAGACTTACAAGATTCATAAAGTGTCTATTTCAGTACTCGATCTAAAAATTACATACTGCCTGTGCAAACTCAGAGGAGAAAAGTGAGAGAGGTATCTACTAGGTCTTGAGAGTTCCGCTCTTATAGCAACTTTTTAAGAGCTTATATTTTGTAGTTAGGTCAATCTGGCTTCAAACCGCAGTCCTGACCATCAGATTTTAGGCACATTATTTATCTCTGAGTTTCTTCATTTGTAAAATGAGAAAAACTATAATATCTACCTCATAAGCTGTAAAGATTAAGCGAGAAACTATTAGCATAGTAAAAGAGTTAACTATCTTTTATATTAGCTATTATTGCTATTAGTTTTATAATTCCTTGTACCCAGGGAAAGGAGATCCTAAACTATCCTCCCTTGTGAAAATTCAATAATCAAAACCATTTTGATGAGGGATCCTACTGAATGGGAGAAGATATTTGCCAATGATATATCTGATAAGGGGTGAATATCCAAAGTTTATTAAAAACTCACTCAACTCAACTCCAAAAAATCAAACAACCCCATTAAAAAATGGGCAGAGGACACGAAGAGATATTTTTCTAAAGAGGACATACAGATGGCAAACAGACATGAAAAAAATGCTCAACCTCACTAATCATTAGAGAAATGCAAATAAAAACCACAATGAGATACCACCTCACCCCAGTCAAAATGGCTATCATCAATAAATCAACAAACAACAAGTGATGGTGAGGATGTGGAGAAAAGTGAACCTTTGTGCACTGTTGGTGGGATTGCAGATTGGTGCAGCCACTGTGGAAAACAGTATGGAGGTATCTCAAAAAACTAAAAATGGAACTACCTTATGATCCAGCAATTCCACTCCTAGGTATCTATCCAGAGAAATCCAAAACTCTAATTTGAAAAAATTTATGCACGCCTATGTTTATTGCAGCACTATACACAATAGCCAAGACATGGAAACAACCAAAATGTCCATTGGTAGACGACTGGATTTAGAAACTGTGGTACATGTATACAAAGGAGTATTATGCAGCCATAAAGAAAAATGAAATCATACCATTTACAACAATATGGATGGACCTAGAGAACATTATGCTAACTGAAATAAGTCACACAAATACCCTGAAAAAGACAAATGCCCTGTGATCTCACTTATATGTGGAATCTAAAGAAAAGAATAAATGAATGAACTAATCAGAAACAGTCTCAGAGACATAGAGGAAATACTGAGGGTTGCTAGATGGGAGGGGGGTTGGAGATAAGGGGGAAGGTGAGGGGATTACAAAGCACAATTGGTAACCACAAGATTGCCATGGGGACACGAAAGTCAATTTGGGGAATGTAATCAATAACATTCTAAAGATTTTGTAGGGTATCTGATGGACACTTGTCTCATTAGGGAGACCACCTCAGGGATGATGTATGATGTAGATGCCTGCTATATACATATATATATATATATATATATATATATATATATATATATATAGAGAGAGAGAGAGAGAGAGAGAGAGAGAGAGAGAGAGAGAGTTACAAGAAGTGGAGTACAGCATTAGGAATAGAGACAATGGAAATGTAATGACTGTATGTGATGTCAGAGGGGTAGTAGATGGGGGGACGGGGGTGATCACTGTGTGAGGGATATAAATGATAAATTTCTAACTATTTCATTATTTTTTACACCTGAAACTAATAAAAACAGAAACACACACAAAAAAAGAAAAATAATTATAACTACATGAGGTGGTAGATATCAATTAAACTTATTGTGGTGATCATTTTGCAATATAACATGTATCAAATCATCACATCACACACCTGAAGCTAACACAAACTAATGTCAATTACATCAGAATAAAAATGAAGGAAATTAAATTAAAAAATATCTTTTTGATGCATTATAAGATCTTTGGATGAGGGGCTACATATTTGAACCTTGGGCAAACTTGAGCAGTTTAAGTTTTACCAATTGGTACAAACTAGTGACCTGCAAACTGTACTTCCCTACAAATTTGTCTTATCATATACCCATCTTGAGTCACTCACTTGTATTACCTACCAGTCCTTTGTAGGTATCTGAATTTTGCCTCCGAGGATATGAAATAAAATACATACACTTAAGAGCATAATAACGTATGCTTCTAGAATGAATGAATAAATGAATAAATAAATATCTACGTACATACATATGTAATTGAAAAGTGTATATATAATATATATATACGCACATGAAAAAAGGTCAGACAATTAAGTTCTCAAACTTTCCACCATGTAAGCACATGGAAAGTTCGTGAACTTAATTGTCTGACCTTTTATATACATCTATACATTCAAAGTACAAATATAGATGGTGCCAAAAAAAGTATACACATTTTTAAAAAGGAAAAAACTGTATTAAAAATTGTAATACTCAATATATACCTATAACAAAAGATGAATACAAGTCATGTGTACACATTTTTTTGACACCCCTAGTATATATTCAGAAATTGTACGTTATGTGCATGTATTATTTTTATTTTCAAAAATGTTAACAGGGATTATGCATGTTTTGAGGATAGTGGGATTGTTTCTTTGTTGTTTCTGTTGTAATTTTTCTAAGATAATTAATGATGTTTCCAAATAGAAACACTTAAGAGACTTACACATTAAAGCGTTGCCTCTCTTCCTATTTCCTTTTTCTGGTCCCCAGAACAAGGTCTATTTATAAATGATGGAATTAAAAATATGAAAACATTTGTTTTGTATTATCTTAACTCTTGCATTGGTTTTATGAAGTTTAATAAATTGGAAATAAGCAATGGTGATTGTATAATCACGTGTTAATTCATGATAGTCATAGCAAATGGTTAATTTGCCATGGATATGAGGACACCAGTTGAGGTACAGTTTTGCACAAGAGAGGATTGGTGAATGTTACAAACAGCTTCCCACACAGGACACACAAGTTACCCTTGGAAGCTTTGTGCTGCACTGATTGATCATCCCAGGGTTTCTCTGATAGAATCTGGCTCAGTGATGGTGGCTGACTCTTACGAAAGTACGTAGGGATGCCACCCTGTTCTCACTCACTTAACACAGGAGCTATCGATGGGAATGCTTTGCAATATATTTGCTGATCTATAAATTGTAATAAATCAACTCCAGAGTCCATCTGGAACAAACTTCCAGAGCACAATGTCATCAAAGGTGAAGACATATATCATTTTTAAGAAATTTGACAAGAATATATTTTCAATAGGGAGAAAAAAAATATTGAAGAAACTTGAATTACATCTAATTAACTATCTGGCTTTAGCTTCTTTCAAGAGGATAGTCTGCAATGATAGATATCTTTGGTTTGAGGTATACTTCAATATGGGCTATAAACAGACTCAATGTCATTTCTTACATTTCACCTTACGTACATTTCAAACCCCTATGCTGTACAGGAATCTATTTGCTAGGTAGTCATCTAATGAGAAGCTAAAAAGGGGAACTTAGGCTTTTTACTTATGATAAATTGAGCCAAGTAGTTGCTAAGGTAACAAAAGATCCCATGGCTCTCACAGCAATGGATCTCTGGACTTTAATGATTAAGATTCATTGAGATTTTCTTTGTGCCAAGAAATATGCTGAGTATTAAATAGGTACTACCATACTGAATCCCCTTAAAACTCTGTGAAACAGGTATTATTATTATCTTTATTTTACACACACACACACACACACACACACACACACACGCACACACACGCACACACTTAAGGTTCAGAGAAGTTAAGCAATTTATCATGAAGCTTGTAAGTGGCCAAGCTGGAATTTGAAAGTAGGAAGTCAAAGTCTGTAACACACACTCTTAACCAGAAAGCTACACTGATTTTAACAAATACAGAGCATTTAGCTGAAGGATATATTACATAGTTTTAGTGACCCTTTGAGGTGTCTGATAACCTGTAAATAACCTTCAGTGATTTATACAGATCTCAAATTAGAACCACAGTTGGTGTCTTACCTGGATTCCTAAACTTTTAATTAAAACAATCACCTTTATATTTTTAAAAGAAGTTGATCACTCTGAAAAGAATAAAAGGCAAAACACTTGCAGCTGGAGAGGCAATTAAGGGGAAAATGTGCACTCTGAGTTGCCTTTATTAATTGCTGCCATTTGTGAAGTTTCTGGGACTAACTTTTAATTTTGTCCTCATTACAAACTTCCATGGTAGCTGATGAGGAACTGAAGCTGAGAGAGGTTAAACAACTTAACAATTTGCACAGAGTCACACAGGACTCCAATAATTTGTCTCCTGTGTTGTTGTTTTTCCTTTGTAACACCACACTTATGCTCAGTCAGGTAAAATTTAGGGATTCAAGAACTCCTAGGACATCTTCATTGGCCTTTCCAGAAACCGTTAACCTTTGAACACCCTAGTTATGCAAGGAGTATGTGAAAAATTGCTACACAATCCATTTAAAGAGGATTATTGATATGATCCAAAACAAACAAACAGGAAATAATTGACACCAGCAAGTAAGCACAGAGCCTGCCAGACCCATGCTGGAGAACCCAGGCCCTAAGGAGTAGAAGAATAATCACACATCCAACTCATGAAAGCACTGGAGTAATAAAATATATCCATCCCTCTTCTTCATCTCCTTTAATGTGCTCACAAGAACCACTCTGAGCAAACGATGGCTGGTAGGATATATGTCCCATGCAAAAAATGGCCCGAGAAAACCTGGCTAGTGAAAAGCATATGAATAGAGTATGAATGAGGTTAAAAGTTTAACCCACCTAAATCAGTATCAAAACAGAACAGTGCTAAGAATCAATGTGACCTACAAGTATTATTAGTAGCAAGATCCAACAGAAACCTGGTGACAATACTAATTGAAAATATTCTACTTTCAGATAGAGACTAAGCTACCTGAATATCCTTGACTAAGAGGTCAGATATCCTTCAAGAAATGGAGGTTCTTCCAGCAGAAAGCATTAAGGAACACAACGACCAAGGTAAGAAACTATGGCTGGGATAATCACCCTTGTCTGTACTGATTATCTATGGTAGAATAACACCTCACCCCAGTAAAGGCCTTCAAGCAATAATAAACATTTATTTATCTTGCAGTTTCTGTGAGTGGTATATTCGAGAGCAGCTCAGTTAGTCAGTTCTGGCTAAGGGTCTGTCCTGGATTATAGGCAGATGTCAGCTGGGGCTGCAGAATCTAAAGGTTTGATAGTTGGAGGATACATTTTCAAGGTGGATTATCCAATGCCTGGCAAGTCAGTGCCGGCCTCACTTTCCATCCTTGTGGGCCTCTCCACAGGACTGCTCTAGTGTCCTCAGAGCAGGGTAGCAGACTGAGGATTCCAAGAGACCAAGGCATATTTTCTGACCTGGCCTTGCAAGTTACTCACCATGACGTCTGCTGTATCCTGTTGATCACACACACCAGACCTGATTCTATGTAGAAGACAGGTATATAAAAGTGTGAATACAAGGAATTGAAGATCATTGGAGGCCATAGGAGGCTAACTACCCTATTTTCCAATCTCCTCCCTACAACCTTGAAAAATTGCTTGTGAGCTATTGCTGACTACCAATTTGAGAAGAGTTTGAGGGTCTAAGCCAAGTTCAGAGTTATAAAAATGTAATACAAGAGATCTACAATTGCAAATTTAAATATTCAGTAAATCTCGTCATTATTTTATCCACATAGTGAGTATATTTTTTATTTTCATTTAATACTTTTTCACTACTAAGAAGCTTATCATGCTATTTCATTAAAAATATCTGAATAATAATCTTTACCAGGAGTGCCATTTATTGAGCCTTTAACTACGTACCAGGTATATGCGAATCACTTAGAGATATTACCTAATTTAATTCTCACAATAACTATATTTTTCTCATTTTTCAAGCAAGTGAATTTAAGGAAAATGCACAAGGCACTAGAGCTGAGATTTGAACTTACATTGTTCTGAATCCAAAAATCATCTTATTAACCTCTGTGCTACTCTTCTAGTTTCCGGTAGTACTCTGATCACCAAATTTTGTGTCCTAACATTGGTGATAGGAACGGGATTACATCGTTAACATCAAAAGAGGGATAGTTACTAGTCATAAGCAATAAAGAGACTGAGGTGTACTAGGGGGATTGGAAGAAACGTAATAGAGCTAGAGAGAGTACAGCAAGGTTGGAGGGTATCAAGAAGGGAGAACTGCAGAAAAGGAAACCGTGGTTAAATATGATGATCAGGTGCACAGCCCCTTGAAACATCCAGACAGAAAAAAAAGTGAATATGTAGGAAGATCTGGGCTGTACTAAGTGCTAAGGAGATGATGAGGATAGCAAGTGCAATGGAAAAGCAGGTATGCGATGGGATTTAGGCTGACTAAGGTTCAGATCTGCGCGGCCCTACTACTAGGCTCTTGGGGATCTTAGACAAGTTACTTGAACTTTTTTGTGTCTTGGTGTTCTAATCTTTAAATGGGAAAGATAATGCTATATCCACATTATTGAGTGGCTGTAAGGATGAAGAAAATGCCATTATTAGCGCACCTAGGAGAATGCTTGGCACATAGAAGGCCACCAAGAACAGCCCTTACTCTGTTCTAGGAGCTATGCTAAATGCTTCATAGACATCATTTTATCATTGATACAAGCTTGGATTCTCCACTTTATACATAAGATCTTGCAGGATATAAGGGGAGGTACCTATAATGCCAGAACAATTTAAAACTGAGCTTAATTCAGCTAAATGGTAACAGAAAATAACCATGCTCCAGAAGGATTCTTTTATTAAAAAACGAGTGTAAATATTCTTGTTTGGGGGACTAAAGACTCTTAGATATACTCTTTTAGCATTCTGCAATTGCAAATGCCTAGCACTTAATTTGCCACTTAATCAATATTTGTTAATTAATCCACATGTCCTCTGTTCCCCCAACTAAGTCATAAACTCTGTAAGGTCAGACATTTTTCTTTCTGCTTCATTCTTGTATCTCCAGCTCTCGTATTAGGCAGGGTGACGACTCAAATAGTTGCTTAATTAAATAAAAGAAGTTTAAAGGATTATACTGCAGAACAGAGACGAATTATGTGTGTACTTTTAAAACAACACACATATACCTGAGGTTTTATTGTAATTATTTATTTGCATTATTGTTCATGTATCACTTTAGCTTTAATCTAGGCTTATAAAATAACATTCTCACCAGAAAATGAATACCATCTTTCATAAATAAAGCCATTTTCTTTCTTTGTAACACTAGCATTCTTTTACTTAAAAAAAAAATTTCCCAGCTTTATTAAGATATAATTGACAAATACAGTTATAAGATACTTAAAGTGTACTTTGTGATCACTTGATATATGTATGTAAGTCAATTATCAGTGATGGCAATGGTATGGTCAGTGGGGAAATTGTGAGTATGGAAAATTGATCTACAGGCCTGCTATGTTTTGAGCAGACACTGGAGGAGCATGCTGTACATATCCTAGTCCTTGAGTCCCTCCATAGATTAGAAAAACCAACGGGATGGTTCTTGATTGATGATCAATAAGCCCACCTTTAGTAGGTACTATGACTGGGAATTGTGCTAAACCAAGAGATACAAAGATGAATACACACAGGCCTTGCCTGCCCTCGGGGAACTTAAAATCTAGTGGGAGAGAAAACATTACTGTAATTTAGGTTAGACTATGATAAGCAATATATTTAAATACTATGGGGCCCATTAGAAACATATTTTGACATAGAGGATTCAAGGAAGCCTAGAAAATAACTATGATTTTTGAATGTTAGCAAAGAGACAAGGAAGGAACATTTATTTGTATGCTTATTGTTTTTTTTTTCTTTTTCCTATTTCTTTTTCTCCGTTTTTTTGTTCGTTTGTTTGTTTTGTCTTGTTTTGTTTTTTTCTTTGTATGTTTCTTATTGGGTATGTTATCTTAAATAAAGTAATCCTTACTCAGTGCTGAGCAGTTTACATAGAAAGTTGATATGGAAAGGACAACCCTCCAGGCTTTGAGTGTTGAGAGACCAGGTATGTCTCCAAACCCTTGAAATGATATGTGCCATTGTATCTTGCTGGAACACCTTCTTTTAAGTTAATGTTGCAATATTTATTTTTATGTGCAAAAAAATGAGCCAGGTATATATATGTATCCCAGTTTGGTTGCAAGCTCTTTAACAATTGCGTTTTCTAGATTCACAAGGCAAATGAACGTTTTCTAAAAAATAAGATCTATATTTCTGACTACAAAAGCAGTATACCCATTTGCTCATTATTCATTTTCTGAGAATTTACTATGTTGCTTCTACCAGAAGCAGCAATGTAAACACAAGCATCAGGTGTGCTTATAGCAGAAAGGAGTGAGATCAACAGAATGAGAATCTGGTCCATCACTGAGACCCACCTTTTTCAACTGCAAACTTATTCTGGTATGTATGGCCAAGGTAACCTGAGTCCCAACTTGCTTCATTTGTTTCACTGTGCTTTTTTACTCATTTTGTTGTTAACTTTTGCTGCTAATTACATTACATATTCAATGAATAGTCATTGAATACCTACCACGCTTGGGTATATGGAAAACGGTGGTAAACAATAACAAGTGCCTCTTTCCTGCAATTTACAGTGTTACTGAATTTACAAGTAAGCATATATTTCAAGTTTGAAATAACGTTTTTGGTGTGAGATATTTAAAAGGAAAAATATGTAAGTTATGTTGGATCTTTCTAGAAACAGTGCAACTATATTTGAGATTAATTCCATTAATTTGTAGAACTAAACAGACATGATTATGATTGGTTTACCACAGTGATTTTTTTTTCCATTGCAGCCCTTGTTAATTAGTTTTCACATAATAAAGTTAAGTAATGCTAAATGACATTTTTCAAAACTATTTTTTTCTACCAGCTTCCCTCATCTTGACATATGTGAATTTAAGTTGGAATTTAAGTGTAAATCTTAAAGCTACTCATCATGGAGGTATCTACGCTGTGCTGTAGTCACATAAGGCAATAGGAAAGTAAGGCATGGAGAGTTATTGTAATAAAGTGATTTGGTGATGAGAAGAAAATGAAACAGCTGGGGCAAGATGAAGCCGTGGACTCCAGGGAGAATCAAATCATGTCCACACTAATGCTCTTACTAGCTGACTCGTTGGAAAACAAATACAATTTATTAGATAAATTTGCTGTAATGAATTTTTTTTTTTTGCAGAATCACTGGTGCACTGCTGCTGAATATTATAACAATAGACAAAATAATAAAGATTTTTAATCATGTTGATTGCTAGTGGTTTTTTTTTCCATTTACTTTCAAAGCTGTTAAAAAAGAAGCAATTACTTGCTGTT
This sequence comes from Rhinolophus sinicus, assembly GCF_057876585.1. Taxonomy (NCBI): domain Eukaryota; kingdom Metazoa; phylum Chordata; class Mammalia; order Chiroptera; family Rhinolophidae; genus Rhinolophus; species Rhinolophus sinicus. Next base: position 157,110,820 of record NC_142514.1, on the reverse strand, counting down.
TCACTTGGATTGATGAAAAAGTGAAACCCAATATATAAAGAATCATGAGTTCATTTTCTTTTCTCTTTTTTTGGTGTAGCCTTTCAACACATAATAATTTATACTGCATTTCCTTTCGATTAGACAGAACTAAAATTTCAGCTAGAGCAGGCATGAGTCCTCTATTGTTTTATTTAAATAACGTCTGGACAGAAACCCAGTGCAGAATTGGGAGCAGGTCTAGAAGATTGCCATTGAAAGGGGCAATGACTGTTTTTATTTGAATGGAAACTTTCATGTTTGGTGATCTTGCTGTATGATTTTTTTTTTTATGTGTGTGTGCAATTTTTATTTTTTCACAAGGAGGTGAGACTGTGTGCTGTAGGGTTTTCTCTGGAGGTCTATTCTCCTGGCTGGATGTGTATGACAGGTTTAGACATTAAATGGCTTTAAGCTTGTCAAAGAAAGGTTATTAAAAATGTCCCTGCCTTTCAGGCTCCGTGCTCAGTAGGAGCCCAAATGCCGTCCTATGGGGCTGTCTTTCTATTTAGTCATGTCATTTGGCTCCTTGCCTGTAGCATAAAATGAGACACCATCTGTTATTTCTCACTAATGGCTGTCGGTCCTGAGCTTGCCTGGCTCACTCACTATGCTTATCCATTTCCCACCAGTGGCTGGACACAGCTCCGCTAACCTGATTTTATTGAGAAGTATGCTTTATTATCAAATGGACTTAGAGATGTGGATGCACTATTTAAATCTAAGGTATTTTCATTATTTTATTACCACTCTGTAATCTACATATTTTTTTTAATTAGGTTGTTGCAGGTTATATGTGGAAACTGCCAATGTTTACTGACAATAACAATAGCTCATATTAATTGAAGGTTTAGATGAGTGATCCCTTTAATTTTCACAAAACCGCAGCGGTAGGCATTATTATCTCCATTTTATAGATGAGAAAACAGGCAAAACAAGTTTACATAGTTTGCTCCGTTCCACAGAAATAAAGAGCAGAAATAGGATTCACTCAGTTCAAACCTTGCTCCAGAGCTATTCTCCACGTAACGGGCTGCGCTCTTTGGGGTTATAATCTGAAACTTGAAGTTTAGAAACCACCACATGTGGGAAGCAAATTATTTTTTCCTTCAGTAATTTTCATTACCTGCATTTATTTACTAGTGAAGAAACCCCTTCTGTTTAGCTTCAGGAACCATTGTGGATTTCCAACTTTGCAGTCAGCTTTGCTAAAAATTCTCCTCAGTTTACAGAAGGATCCAGAACCCAGTGAAGACCTGCGATGTCAGCCTATTTATTGTCAGGTTCTCTCAAGCAGCTCTCACTTGAAAATCATTGGCTGAAATACAACGTATATCAAAGACATGTCTTTTTTATTTCAAAACCTTAACATGGGGCAGTACTTTGGGGACAAACATTTGTTATATGGCAACGGATAACTATTCTATCAGTCTAAACACTTGGTAAATTTTTCAGCTAAGATATATTTTTCCCCCAGTAGTATTAGAAACCTGATTGTGTATTAGTTCTGATAGAGGGAACTGTGAATACTGAAATAGCTAAAATAATAAAAATAAATTTAATTTTCTTTGTAAATTCAAATCAAAATTGGTTCCTGAAGACTTCCTTATGATTCAGTTGAAGCTAAAAAAAATTGTTAACTACCATGTTGTGGTGTCATTTTGGCTATTATTTTTTTTTTCTTTGACATTTAGTGATGAGTTGGGCAAACTATAAATTGTTACAAAGTATAAATTGCAGTGTGTTAATAGAGGTTGAGCCAAAGGAAGATTCCATTGTCAAATACGTTTGGGAAACATTACCTTGAAAAAATATGGGTCTCTTTACTGAAAAAAGAAAAAAAAGCCTTCCATCTTTAATATACTGATGTACATTGTAGATCTCCAAAGACACAAGATGCACAGTATTTTCTAAATTTACTTATCCGTGGTAACTTAGTTTTTGGTTTTCACATGAGTTGTCTTCTAGTGAACATGCACAGGAAACTACTCATCAAATACCTGAAATTCATATTTATGCTTTACCTCCTACCGTGTAAGCACCTCTTCTAACTCTTGCTTCCCCTTTTGTTCAAAGCAAAAGCTCATGAAGCTTCATTTGTGTCTTATTTTCTTTCATCTCCCACATCAATTGGTTGCCAATTCCTATGCATTTTGCTTCCCAACAAACCCCCTGAAATGAGCTCTCCTTTCCATTCTCATTGTTCATGCCCCAGCTCATGTCATTATCATGTCTTGTCTCCGTACCAGTATAATAGCTTCCCAACTGATCTCTCTGCTTTCTGTCTCCACATTGTGGCCAGAACATTCTCTCTAAAATATAAATTGGGTTTTGTAAATCAGGTCTTCGAGTGACTTCACAGGTTCTCCATAGTGAACAATAAAAGTCACCCTCCTTGGCATGGCTTTTAAAGTCTTCTGTGATCTGACCCAGGCTTATATTTGTCACACTTCCCATGCTTTAGCCATAGTAGGCCTTTTGTGGGTTCCCAAATACAGGGTGACTTTTTTTTTCACATAGGTGTGCTTTTCCTATTTAACCTGGCTGGAATGTCCACCGACCTGTCTACCACACCCACTGATGAAATTATCACTTTCTGCAAGGCCGTGATTAAACTCATCTCTTTTGTAAAATCTTTCTGGCTTCTCCAGCACAGTTATGTATTTGTCCCTTTGTTAGTATCACATTCATTATCTCAGGGTCTATGTTGCATTTTCCTGGGAAGAGGTCCATGAAGAATGTGGTAGTCAACCTTAAAGATGCTCCTAAATATCCCAGCCTCCTGGTATTCATGTCCTTGTGTGGCCTTCTTCCACATTTTATCAAAGTTGGTCTGTATGACCAAGGAAATACTGCATAAGTGATGGTGCGTCACTCTGATGCTAAGTCATAAAAAGCATCACGGCTTTCTCCTCAGTTAGTTGAGAGCCAACTGCCATGTTGTGATCAGTTCTATAAGGAGGCCCAAACGGGAGTGGAGTTTTTGACACAGCCTGTAGGGAACTGCCTGAGGCCTTCTTACAATAGTCACATAGAGTAAGCCATTTTAGAAGCATATCCTCCAGTCCCAGTTAAGCTTTTAGCTGACAGCAACCCCAACAGTCGATTTGGCTGTAACCTCCTAAAAGACCTGAAAAAACCCTCCAGCTAAGTTACTTTCAGGTTCTTGACCTTTAGTAATTGCATGAGATAAAAAAAAAAAAAAAAAAATGTTGTTTTAAGCTGCTAAGCATTCAGGCAAATATTTGTTACATAGCAACAGATAACTAATATAGACCATTATGTTCCCCAAAGGGTCCATACCCCAAAAATAGGAACCCCTGGCATACATATTGTTCATACTTCTATGAGCATTGGTCACTGTGCATCATTTAATTATTGTGTGTTTGTCAGGCTTTCCTTACTATAAGCTACCTGAAAACAGCAAAATATTATTCATCATTATATCCTCAGTACTTACTGCAGAGCTGGAAATATAATAGACAGTTTTTAAAAAGATTTGCTTATTAAAAGAAAGTTGCCTTTATGTGGAGGCAAATGGTGGATCATAGGAAAGAGTCAAGTCACTGGGAGGCCATATTTATGCTACGGCATGTTCACAGAAGAGTGCTAGAGAATTCCAGGGTATCTAACTCTTTTAAAAGAGTTCTCCCACTAAAAGAGATACAGGAAAAAAAAATCTAGATGAAAAACATTCTTTCAGAAGAGTTTCCTAAGATTGTTTGACCAACAGAGCATAGAATGAGTCTATCACATCCCTAACTTAGCTACTGTGATTATTTTAATGTAGCCCAAGATCTTATTAGTGTTGTGTTAGCCACAGTACTCTGCATCACCCTGTTGACCCATAGGGAGTCTTTTTCCTCCAGTGGTGCTGTTATATAATGACCTTAACCTCCTCCCCCCATTAAAAATAATCCAAGTATAGGATAAGACTGCACCAATGAGACTGCAAACAAAAACATCAAGGTCTTGTCTTGTGCATATGGGAAATGTTCTCCAAAATATTCAGGAGCACCAGAAAGCTAATTATAGTCCCTCCCCACCAGAGTTTGGTTAGGATCTTAATTAGTATTACCAGAATTTTAACTAGTTAAAGGCAGGTCCCCAATGCTATAGAAACCTGAATACTAAACAGGCCAATGGCAGAAGCTGTGGAGGGACAACTTACTCAAAATGCAGGTTTCAAATTTGGCCTAATCCTGGATTAGGGAAAAGCACAATTTAGTGGCTAAAGGAGCATCTAGGCTCAACACCATTTTTGTACCAGATTTCCTGCCTGGCTGGAAGCAAATGAGGCTCTAGATGGGAGGTAAAAGGGTGTATAAGAACAGGAAAACCCAGCAGAATTGCTAGGGCTACAGAATTCCAGTTCAAACAAGGAGAATGACTAGGGTGACCATATAACTAACATTTGAGCATGAAGTGGGTATTATTAAGAATAATGTCAAGAAAATACATGTAACCTGGGACTCTCTTTGGGTAAATGAGTATGTATGACCACCTAGGAATGGCTTAATTCTCAGTCCCATAAGCCTCTGACACCTATTAACTCTTTCTTGCTTTACTTTTCTCATCTTTAAAAAGAGCTAAGAATATTTACCTTATTGATAGTGCCTAACCCACCACTTGACCCAGTATAGATGCTCAAATTTAATCATTATTACTTACTTTCCCCACTTTCCTCTTAATCTCCCCAGTATTGACTCAGAAATTGAGAGATTGCTCCTGGAAAGGAGGTGCAGGAGGTATCAGCAGACACAGCAGAGTGTCGGTGGAGACAGAGAAAACTAGGTCTGCCAAGTTAAAGAGATTTTTATAGCTTGGGTGTGTGTGGGCTGGGGTGTTGGCTCTCTGATTTCCATCAAATCATAGGACACAAGAAATTGTGACTCGCTTACTCATATGCCCAGTACTAACCAGAGAGGTTTAGAGTGTTGCAGTAATCCTTAGGGTGAGGTATATTTAACAACTAACACTAGAGGTCTACAATAATTAATGTTGCAGCTGTTTGATTTATGAGCCAAATATTCAGGGAAACCCATATAGGAAAAGGAGGAAAGAAGGAGGCAATGACTGGTCCATAGATTTAGAAGCCCAGGCCCCATCCCAGTGGAATAATCCTAGGCCATAACACTCAATTCTCTCCAAATTACACTTTTTTTAGATGGGTGGGGGGTGGGTCATGTATTTAGGATTTTCATTGTTCTTCATTCTCTCTGAATATTTTTTTCCAAACATTACCATTTTGAAGGCAAGTTTCCAGGGAAGGGAAAGAAAGCACAAAATGGACAGAGGAAAGAATTTATTTATTTTTCTTTGAAAGTTTTCAGATAGAAACCCAACTTTAAAACACAGTGATATGCTAGGGGTGCAGATTACCAATGGAATATGAGTCAACCAACAACAAAAAGGAGCAGTGAGAAATGGGGTTGTTAGCTTCTTCCTAGGGGAAGTCAGAGAATCAGGGAAGTTTTCAGGACTTGCTTCTAACATTTCCTCACTCATTATTCATAAGATGAAACTGATACTAAGGTCCTGTGTGGGTGGAGAGTGTTAATGATCAAAGAAACTGAATTCACCAGCTCATGGCTCCTCTACAGGAATGTGGAAGGATTTCTGCCCAGCTCTGGGGCCGAGGGAGAAGAAAGAAAATATTGGAAAACTGCCGCTTCACTCTCTCTCCTCTGTCCCTCGTGGTAAAAAGTGGGATGACACGCTGATTAAGAGTGGAGTCACGTTAGACTGCGGGGCTCCAATCTCTGCTCTGCCCCTTATCAGCTTGTGCATATTATTTCACCTCTTTACACCTCACTTTCATCATCTGTAAAGTAGGAGTAATTCAACCTCATAGGATATTTCTGAGAACTACAGGAGTGAATACATGTGAAGTTCTTAGGACAGGGTCTGGCTCACAGGAAGCACTCTATTAGTATTATCTGTCATTACTGTCACTGATTACTATTAGAAGAATCCTCTTATCTTCCGATATCCTCACTTTAGGTATCAAGAACCCGTATCCTTTCTCATAGAATTCAGTCAGTTCTATCATTGACTAACCCATTCAACAAGCAAACCCATTTCTTATTCTCTGCATGCCCAATGTCTAGCAGAGTGTCTGTGATATGACATTTAATAAATGTTTGTTGAACTGAACTGAACTGTTGTACATCAATATTACAATATAGAAAAATGTACCACTTGGGATCCCAGTTTGGCAGGATATTAGATTTACTTAAGATATAGACATGAAAAAAAATAAAATCTCAATACAGTGCCTACTCTGACTACATGAGATGCACTGTGACATTTTTGGTTTTCCTTATTCATTTCTGTGATGTCCTGTTCTAGCCTAGTGGAGTTGATTGTATAGCTACAAAGGGCAGTTTTTACGCACCTTCCCCCACCACTGCCACACTGATTTGCATATATTGAGTATCATGGTCCTCATCTTTGGAAATGCAAAGCTTGATCAATGTTCAAAACTTTGGTTCGGAAAGACATTAACTTTTCTGGTGAGCTGGAGTACAAGGAGTACAATAGAAGGTCGATTACAAAGGCTATTTAGACCCTAGAAACAGTCCCGCATGTTAGAGGCATTCTGGATTAATGAGCTAGGTAAAGCCAGTGATTGTTACTTAAATTTTACAACAACAGAAGGAGGAAGAGGAGGAGGAGGAGGAGAAAGGAGAGAAAAAAATAAAAAAAATAAAAAAGAGAAAGAAAGAAAGAGCTTAAAACCCATAGAGAATGGAAAAACTTCAGTGACCTTCATTTATAAATTCTCACTCTCGGGGATGGTTTCAAAATTGTCATGGGGATAAGGTACAGTTATTACCTTCCTACAAGCACGAACTTGCATGTTAGTTAATTGCAAAAGATGGTACCTTTTACAAGTTTGTATTTAAGTTTTGTATAGGTAGCTTTCTTATTGCCTTCACCCCTCCAATCAAAGATTTTATCCATATATCTGGTAAATGGGGTATCTGGAACCCTGCATGATGACATCATTGTGCCATAACCCTTTCTCCGGTTAGGATTGGAGGGTGGGTGTTGAGGGTGTGAGTAAATAAAGGGGAGGGTGATCAAGAGCAGCAAAGAGGATTTTGAACTGGGTGATCTAATCTTGATTTTACGAAGATGGGAAAATTCATTAATATGTGGAGCATATCCAAATGGGCCATTCATCCATAAAATCTAAACATATGCTAAGAGCTGGTCTTTCCATCTGTACCTCATGGATTTGGTTTTAATACGATGCTCCATTTTGAAGGATTTGTTCAAATCAGCAGTTGAAAAATGATTCACCAAGGAAAAGCTTGCATGAAGAGTTCTTGTTTATGTTTTATTAATGGCATTTGCCAACAGTCCTATAAAAATGAAAAGAAAAGCTTCCCACAACAAAACAATCTCTTATTTCTCAGATTGCTTTTGTGATCATTGTTTTGGCTTTTACTTTAGGCTGCTTGAGATTTTGTATTTTTAATTTGAACACAATATTAAATAGAATTCATCACTTCTGTCTGCTAACTAAACTCTATGAGGAGGCATCATCTGGCGATTGTCCCTTGTGCCTTTAATTGCTTAATTAACATTCAAATCCAAGGTTTTAGGGAAGGGCTGGTATTATTATAAGTTATGAGATAGTTAATTGCTGCCATGTTACCCCTGAAGGTGTCATATAATATCCATAAAGAGATTCATGGAAGCTGGGTCTACCTTGAAGTAAAATTTTAACAAATCACACGTTTTTAAAATTATGGGAATAAGTAACTCACAGATTAGTATTCCTCTTCTAAAAAAATAATATCTAACCATGAAATTTATAATTGAGTACAGTTGTATTCAATCCAATAAATAAATAGCTTTTAAAAAATATCTGTGTATTTAAAAATTATTTTATGTTGCTTTGAAACAGTATTTACACAAAATGGTTAGCTGCCAATGTATTTCAACTTGACTCATTATTAAAGAAATGCAAATTAAAATACAGAGAATTTTTTTTACATCTATTCATGTAGTAATTAAGAATTATAATGTTGAATGCCGCAAAATTGTGGAAAAATGTGTACATTCACCATTGGTCAAAGAGAAAATTTATAAATACATTAAAAATTTGTCAATATCAAAACAATAGAACATTTTTTATAATTTAACTGGCTAATCTTGTGTGTCATATTTTTTTCAAAGGAAGTCAAATACTACGTGTACCAATATGCTTATTTTAGTATTACCCCTAAGTACGAAGAGATTGGAGACAACATTAACATCTGAAAAATAGGCGAAAGCCATGCAATTGTTTCCATTTGTCATCCAAGACTGACAATAATTAATAACCATTTTTATTAATACTATTCATAATGTTAGGTGAATAGTGGAATATTAAATTATATTTGGGCCAACTCTAAGAAAAATATGTATATGCAAAAGAGCACAGAAATATAAAAATGATTGCTTGGTTGGGGTAGTGGACTTGTAGGTGGTATTGAGGAGGAAGCTTACTATTAGAAAAGAAAGAAACATATCTAGGTCAGGCTGATATTTGCTAGATATGTTACCTTATAAAATTATATAGCAGCTCGGAGTCCCAGTTTTTTCTTTTGCAAAATGTGGTTACACCCACATCATAAAACTGTTGGTATTAAAGAATATAATGCATGTATGATGTTTAATGGATTCTCCCAAAAACTATTATCATGTTATCCTGGTATCAAACAATATGTGAAAGGAGTTGAATAACAACACTCATGACTCATTAAAAGAATCTCTCCTTTACTGTGAATGTTGTGGTTAGATGCTATCATAAGTACAGTAATATCGAAAGTTCTGGCGGTGACTCAAAATGGAAATAGACACCACACACACAATCTTGTTCAACCCAGAGAGTAGTTGGTAGTTACGACATCCCTTTCTGTGTCAGGCTGAGAGAGGCTGGGAAACTTACTGAAGGTAACACAACTAGTAATAATGATTGAAATGAACATTGACTGAATGCTCATATATTACAAAGACTGTAATTATTTACTATTATAGGTCATGGGTCAGTGGGTTTGCTGGGAGTTGGATAAGGTTTGGCTGATCTTGAGTGGCTTGCTCATGCTTCTGTTAGTTGGCTGGAGGCTCTACCTTAGGCTGTACTTGACTCCGGCCCCTGGGCAGGGCAACTCTGTGTCACGTGTCCCTTATATTTTTTTTCCTGAAGCTAGTGGTATGTTCTTTTCATTGTCTTGGAAGAAATGTAAGAGGGAAGCCCAATAGCTTTTTCAAGTCTCCAGAGTCTGAGACACAACCCTGAGAGTGAGTGCTCCTTTCAATTTTGCATCCTAGGTTCCTCAGTCAAAGCCTGTAGTCTTTCACTCTGTCTGCTAACATCCCATTAGCCAAAGTGAGTCACGTGGTCAAGTCTGAGAGCAGTTACTTGCTCCCTTTCCGTAGTGGGAGAGCACTACAAAGATGTATAGTGAAGGGTATGGAGAAAGAGAGGGTAGAGAATTGGGACCATTTAAGCAATCTATTAACAACTCACCATAATAAATCCCATGGTTCCCAAAGCATGGTATACATTCCCCTGGTGGTATGAGTAATGATTTTTGTTTTTATGTTAATAATATATATTTTTTTATTTTCATGTGTTGAATAATACAATAAGCACCATGAACTTTTGATTTGACTTTAGAAGTATTACTGAATAAGACAAAATTGAATTAGGTAAAAATAGTGGGTCAATATAGTCAAATTATAGAGTTAGTAAAGGTTATAAGTTTATGGGTCTATAGGAAAAAAAAAAAAAACTCAAGAGAAAGATAAATGAATGAAGTTTGGAAAAAAGGCTGGTTTGATTATGAACCAACCAGAGCTCAGGAATGAGGAGTGAGGGGTGGGGGAGGTGGGCAGGAAAGGTTCCATGGAGGGGATGACATTAGAGTAGCCTCTTGAACAAGCTGGGATATATAAGACACAGAAGGAAGGACGTGCCTTCCAGGTGAAGATGCACAATGGGCCAAATGGGTAGCAGTACATGATAATCGTGTAATGATATGTTCCTTTGATTGGATAACCAATGGGCCAGGCCCTAGACTAGATTCCTTCTGCACAGTAGCTCTAATCCCCTGGATGATTAGAGAGCCTCAACTCCTTCCCTTACACACAAGCAGGGTTAGCACATATTAGGTCCGTAGCAAAATCTGTTGACTGAAAGAATCACTCGTAAACTATTTTCAAAATTTATATAATATCTTAATCCAAAACCCAAGTCTCTCAAAATCAGGTCTCATTTTTAATATTCTCACTCTTTGGAAGGAGTAATTTTATCTTTTTAAAGAGCTGCATTGATTTTTTTTTCAGAATGAGTTCTCTCATTCCCAAAACACTAACTTCTCCCAGGGCTATGGGAATTGAATGTAGGCAGACAAAACAAGCCCAAATTCACAATCTGAGAGAAATATTTGTAGATTAAGATACTGGAAACTATATTCAGAAAAAAAAAAAAGAAAAAGGAACTCTTCCCTTCCATGTCCTAGCCTGAGAAAGAGCTACCATCTGCCTCTCTTGGCCCAGGAGCCTGTATTTGAATCATGCTGCTGATTTCCCTCGTAAAAACCAGTCAAAACAAGGTTTTCAAGGCAACTGCTCTTTTCGGTAGAGTTATCTTTAGCATGGCTGTGTTATGTATATTGTATGCATTATTTCCAGTCCCCAAACTGCTCCTTCACCAGTGCTCACCATAGGAGTAAATAGTATCCCCCACTACTCAATTGCTCAGAACAAAAATCTCAGAGTCACCTTGGGCTCTTCTTTCTTTCATGCTCCAAATTCAATCCATCGGAAGTACTGTAAACTCCACCTACAAATTATATATACAGTTTTACCCATTCTCATTTTTACTTTTGCATCTGTTTTCCAAGCCACCATCACCTCTCACCCACACTAGAGTAAGAACCATCTCACCAGCTCCCTCCTTCCATACTTGCCACAGTATATCTTGTTTTCTACAATGCAGCCACAGGGGTCCTTAGAAAATGTAAATGGGATCTGGTCTCCTTCCCAAAACTCTCCAATGGCTTCTGCTATGGTTAGAATAAGTATCAAAGTTTCTCTGTGGCTCAAATAAACAAATGACGGGCTATGTCAAAGAGAAGCAGGAACTTACTGATAGGTATCCCAATGGCTACACTTGGAACAAGCTGAGCAACAAATAAATAATACAGTATTGGATTATAACCCAAAGTATAAAATCAACATCCATGAGTCTACACTGATATAAAGACATGATTGATTAAATAAATAAATAAATAATAAAGAAATAAATAAGAATAGACAAATCTCCTGTGCACAAGCATTGTTTCCCCCCTCCCAGAAGAGTTTCAAACAGGTTATGTAGATATTCTCTCTTCAAGGAGCTGGAGCGTAACTCCCCGCCCCTTAAGTGTGACATGCTTTTATTTATAGAGGATACAGTATAAACACGGGAGAAAAATAATTTTACAGAAATTTTTACATCAATCAGGAAAAGAGAAAGACCAAACAGGAGATGGACTGACTCCATAAAGGCCTGAGGCATGAGCCTGCAGGAGCTGAGCGGCGCTATGGGGATAGGACGCGGAGAACACCACTCTTTCGTAGGCAGCCACTTCAATAGCACGTAACCCACGCCTTAGTCAGGTGACTAAGGTTAGCAGCATCAGTGCTAAGTCGTGTTAACATCACGCACTCCTGTTACGATGTGACGCAAGGGGCGCTTTAACGCTGTGGTCCTCCTCTCACGAATCCAGAACCGCCATCTAACCATCAGAAACCCAAACTGAGGAACAGTCTATAAAGTACCTGACCCGGACTTCTCAAAACTCTTGAAACCATCAAAAACAGGGAAAGTTTCAGAAACGTACAGCCCAAGAGGAGCCCACAGAGAACGACTAAATGTAATGTGATCTCTTCAATAAGATCTTAAGACAGAAACGTGATTGTCATGTAAAAACTAAAGAAATCTGAATAAAGTATGGATTTTAGTTAGTAATCATGTATTAATAGCAGAACGTTAGTTGTGACAAATATACCATACTAATAAGATGTGGACAATAGGGGAAACCGGGCATGGGGTATAGGGAAACTATTCATACTGTCTTTGCATCATTCCTATAACTCTAAAGCTATTGTAAAAAAAAAAAAAAAAAAAAAAAAAAAATATATATATATATATATATATATATATATATATATATATTTTTTTTTTTTTTTTTTTAAACATCTCTTAATGGCCTACAAGTCATTATATCATATGACCCTTGGCTACTTCTCTGTATCTTATCTCCTTATTCTGTCCCTTTTGCTAGCTCACTTTAGCTACAGTGACATTCTTGCTATTCCTTGAGTCCATCCAAGCATTCTCCTCCCTCAGGGCCTTTGCTCAATGTGTTTCCTTTGCCTCAGTTTCTCCTTCCCCAGATATTCACATAGCCCACTCTCTGGCTTCATTCAGGTCTTGGTTTAAATGTCACCTCTGCAGAAAGCATTTACCTGACCACCCAATAAAATTGTATCCGCTATCACTCTCTATCCTGCCTTATTTTATTTCACAACAGTGAATTTGTTATATTTCTATAACATATTATTTGTTTATTTATTGTTGCTCTCTCTCACTAAAATGTAAGTTCCAAGAAGGCAAAGTTGTGTTCGATTTGCTCGTGATTCTATTTATTTCCTATTCATAGAAGAGTGCCTGGCACAAAACAGATGCTCAACAAAATTTGTTAAATAAATGACTGAATGAATTCAAATATTTCCCCCAAAGCTAAATCATAATACTTCCAAAAGCCAGAAGCTTTTTAAAAAAAAAAAACTTTCAGCACTTAGAGGTGTCTGCGGACACTTCACATCTGTCGGTTCCTTTTATTCTGTGTATGATGGTTCTTCTGTTTGATAAATAAGATATGGGACCTACAGATGGTCCATTAGTTGCTTCAGGCCATGTGGTGAGTTGGTTACAGAGCATGCATCTCAGTTCTCCAGATTCCTAAACCTGGCGATTTTCCTCCTGGACCACATATAGGTGGGTTTTCTCTCCCTCTCACCTCTGATTACACACACACACACACACACACACACACACACACACACAGACGCCTTTTAATTTGGTAAGGTGATTTGGAAACTGAGCTGTCTGAGTGAATTTCCCCTTACCCTTTAAGGTATGCCAAAGGGGAATACCACAACTAGAAGATTATGCTGGTCCCTTCAAAGGAAAGAAATAGTGTGAAATCAGCTCTTTTTGGTGTGGTACCTGGTTCACAAGGAGACAATAGCTCTTAAGAGGCTCAAACTCCCTCCTATCTAGCATTTTGGACTGAGCTGAGGACGTCAGAGGATGCAGACCTATGAATATAATCCATCATTTTGATGAGTCTCTAAAACAGCAGGGGAGGATGCTCATGAATTTGTTCACTCATTGGATATTTCCAAATGCCCATTATGTGTCAGGCACTGTGCTGGGTGTTATGAAAGTGTCAGGGATAATCAGGCACAGCTGGGTCTTCCAGGAATTTACATACAATCTATGGAGATACAAATTACCATAAAAAGATAAACAGTGGCAAGGAAACAGAAAAAGAAGAAGCTTTTTTGTGAGGTAAGGAATGAATAATCAGAGATCTGGGAATTAGAATCAATTACAGGGCGGAAAAGCCAGAGATATGAGGGGAAGATAGGTAGCAACTACAAAAACATCTCAGATGAACATTTATCAATATGTGTGCAAATATATAATTATCATTTATAATCATTTTTGTGTTATTCACATGCACACACTCTAGGTCTTGACAGCTTTTACTGAAAAGCACTTCTTACTGTCATTATGGGCAGAAAACAATGAACTCTACTCCTGTTAAAAATAAAATGATCAAAATAGATAAGAAACCTTCAGCAATACACATTGTATTTCTATTTAAATTGAGGTGTTCTACTCCTAAGGAAATGTAGTTATTCTCCTCCAGGTGTTTTCTGAATGGAGTGGGGCAAGGTTTATATGTGAATGTCGCCTTTTAGATGAAACATTCCCTTAACCATATTTAGAAATCCACAGTTGGAGCATTTTTCAAAATAACAATCACTCCTGCTAACCCTAGTGCACTTTCACGTCTTCAAGCCTATCTCCTTCCACCACTAGAGTGCACCAAAATATTTATTACAGCATGCAGAACCCAGTGACTGTGGTTCCACCGTAGGTTCTCATCTTTTCTATTTGACAATTCTATCATCTTAACATTTACATGTCTGAGATATCATGCACAGTCCAGGACCACTAGCTGATAGAAAAAAAAATCCAGTTGCTTGACTCAGACAAGGATTATGACTTCATTCAGTGGCCAAAATTGTAATGAATCGTTCTTTTTGGTGTGTGTATTTTGAATTATAAGTTTGTATTGGAAGTGGAGAAGGGAGTCTGTTTGGCAAGAGAAGTAGAACAGCTTGAAATACACGCAATCCTGGTATGAAATTTGGCAAGAGATCCTTTTAACATGTCAGTGAGCCAGTGGTGTTCTGTAAATTCCTAGAACACTGTAAGGAATATACATTTTTTAAAAAAATCTAGACTATTATCAATGTATTTTAGTATTATTCAGCCTCCAAGCATCATCTTAGCACCTACTATGTGTTTGGCACTGGATAGGCTAGGTTCAAGGGCGGATCTCATAGAGAGAGGGAGGGTGGCATAGGTTATTGATTTGCACTCTGAATTAAAGTTACAAACTATCCTGTTTCCAGAAGTATTTATCCTGTAATAATTTATCTTATAATGTTTGCCTTCACTTTAAATTTCATCATTAGAGACTCATTAATTAAAAAGAAAAATAACCCATGGAGGAGATGATGACGGTCATCATGATATTGATGATAGTAGCTAACATTTAGTAGCTAACATTGACTTAGGCTGAACACAAGCAGAATTTTTTTCTAAATTATTTACATGTATTAATTTATTTACAAAAGGTAGATGCTAACATCATTATCATTACTTTATAGATGACAAATCTGAAATACAGTAAGTTAAATAACTTTCCCAAGATTGTACAGCTGGTAAATTGCAAAACCAGCTAAACTTAGGCAGTCTAGATTTAAAACCATGCTTTTATCCATCATTCTATATGATGGCAATTCACAAATTTGTAACTCTAGTCTATAGATTTCCTCTAAGTTGCAGATGTGTATATATAACTGTTAACTTCACATTTTCACTTGGATGTCTCAAAAGCATCTCACTGATAATGTGTCTAAAATTGATCTCTGTATTTCCACAACCATTCCTCAGCGTTTGGGGGATAGACCCCCAAACAAATATTCTGTTTTTTCCACAACCTCTTTTCTCTCTCATTATCAGTTAAAAACACCACTAAGAGACCTCACCATAAGAAACATGCCCGACTCTTTCTGGTCTCTCACCCCATATATCAAAATACCTGCAGATTCTGTTAGTTTTACATCTAAAATGTATCTCAAATCTGTCTACTCTCCCCAACTAAATCCAAGCCACCAATATTACTCACTACAATAGCATCCTATCTGGGGTCTGTGTTCCCTCTCCCCATCTCTCCACCAGCACATGATATTTTCTACATAGATATCATTGTGAACTTTTAGAAACATAAGTTAGAAATGTTGTACCCTCCTGTGGAAATTTTTTAATATCTTCCCAATGCACTCAAATACAAATTCTTCATGAAGACACAAAGGCTCTGTATCTTCTTTCGTTGTTCTCTCTCCCTAATATCTTCTCAGGGCCCTCCAATCCCTTGCTCACAATGTTCAGGTTAGAGTCCCATTCTGCAGATTCCTAAAACATGCTAAGTTTATGCTGGCACAGAATAAATGTGTGTATTTCCTCTCTGGTATGTTTGAGTTCCTTCTTCCTCACATGGTTGGATCCTTCTCATCCTTCAGTTCTCAGTTTATGCAGTGCCTTCTTTTAGTTGTCTTCCCTACCCATACCATTTCATGTAGTCTGCATCTATTATCCTGTAGCCTAGAATCTGTTTCTGTACCTCATCATACTGATCATAATCTACTTGTTTGACCATTTAGTTATTTATTATTTGTGTACATATTTATTTTATTTCTGCCATGTACATTCCATGAGTTCAGGGAACTTATTCTCTCTTATTCTCTATTGTATCCCCAGTGCCTAGCCAAGAAGCTGGCTTCCAGGGGACGTTCAGTAAATTACTTCTGAATATTATATCTACAAGGAACACATCTAAAAATTAAAGACATGAAAAGTCTAAAATTCAAAAGATAGTAAAATATATATTCTTCAAAGACAAACCAGACAAAGTAAAAGTTAACAACAGAAAACCAAAACAAAACCACACACAGACTTTAATAAAAATATATAATCCTCAACATTAGCTGACTAGAGGATAAAACATGGCTCATACTCAACAAATGAAGAAAAAGCCTTTGACAACATTGAGTGTCCACTTATGATAAAGACTGTTAGCAAACTAGTAAAAGAACATAACTTTCTTAATCTAATAAAAGGCATCTCCAATACTTTTTCAGCAGACATCATTTTTAATATAAAATGTTAGTTTTTTTTAAAAATTCACATACAAAACAAGGTTGTCCACTATCACTGTCCTGGACAAAATAATTTTAAAAGTTAGAAGTATTAAAATTTGGAAAGAAAAATACTTGTCATTAGTCACAATAATATGAAAGTTTACTTTATAAGTAATTCAAAGGATCCTACATTGAACAATTAGAATTCATAAGAGTTTAGGAAGCTGTCCATTTATTACATTAATATATGAAGTATAATTGTGTTTCTATATAAAGAATATTTATAGTTCCTTAGAGCTTGTTTTAATGTGATTTGACCTATTCAAATGCCATCCTTTTCTCTTTTTACACAACTGACTAAAAATCAGAAGGCTATTTGAGTCCTCAAGCTGTTCTCATCTAAGTCAAAGGAAAAGGTTTAGGATTATAGGGTCATTAATTTTTGCTAAAGAAAGAACTAATATAAAGTAGAATAATTACATTTCTCAAAGATGGATGTGTTCTGCAGAAGGAAAATGAGAGCCCAACGCCATTACATTTAATTCGCCTGCCTCTCCTTACTCTACAAATAACCAAGATTTGAAATATTAATATTTTCCATGATGATAAAACTTGCATAGGAACTTATTAAGACAGGAAGACTAAGTCAAAGAGATGCACAGACTGAGTCTCTGAAATGCACAGAAAAAATTTTGTCTCAAAATTTTCCAACACAAATCTTTTTTTTTTCCTTCACTTCAGTTTTTTAACCTGAAATTATTTTTGGAAACATTTTGGGTGACTTTGAAAATATAATCATTTGTGCCTTTATAGATACAACACCAAAGGCACAATTCATGGTAGAAATAATTGATAAGCTGGATTTCATTAACATTAAAAATTTTGCTCAACTAAAGATAATGTCAAGAGAAGAAGACAAGCTATATACTGGGAGAAAATAGTTGCAAAAGCACACGTCATAAAGGACTATTACCCAATATGTACCAAGAACTCTTAAAACTCAACAACAAGAAAACAAACAACCTGATTTAAAAAATGGGCCAAAGACCTTAACAGACACTTCACCTGAGGAGGTACAGAGATGGCCACTAAAAATATGAAAAGATCCTTCACATCATATGCCATCACATACATGCAAATGAAAACAACAGGACACCATTACATACCTATTAGAATGGCCCAAATCTGGGACAGTGACAATACCAAATGCTGGTGAGGATGTGGAGCAACAGAAGCTCTCATACACTACTGGTGAGAATGCAAAATGGTCCAGCCACTTTGGAAGATAGTTTGGCATTTTCTTACAAAACTAAACATATTCTTATATGACACAGCAATTGTGCTTCTTGGTATTTACCCAAAGGAGTTGAAAACTTACAGTCACATAAAAATATGCATATATATATATATATATATATATATATATATATATATATACACATATATATAAATATATATGTATGTATATATATCTTTATTCATAATTGCTAAAACTTGGAAGCGAACAAGATATCCTTCAGTAGGTGAATGGATAAATAAACTGGTAAATCCAGAGAAAGGAATATTATTTAGCACTAAAAAAAAAAAAAGTACTTATCAAGCCATGAAAAGTCATGGAGAAACCTTAAATGCATCTTACTAAGTGAAAGAAGCCAGTCTGAAAGACTACATATTGTATGATTCCAACTCTATGACACCTTGATTTCAGACTTCTAGGCTCCAGAACTCCTATGAGACAATGAACTTCTGTTATTCTAAGCCACCCAGGTTACTGGAATGTTTTAATGGCAACCCTAGGAAAGTAACACTAAAGCTATCACAGTGTTATGGGCTGCATTGTGAGCCCCCCCTACCCCCCCAATTTATATATTGAAGCCCAACCCCTAGACCTCAGAATGTGACTGTATTTGGAGATAGGGCCTTTACAGAGGTGACTAAGTTAAAATAAGCCTGTTAGAATGGGCCCTAATTCAATCTGACTCGTGTCCTTATAAGAAGAGGAAAATTTGGACATACATATAAAGAGATTCCAGGGGCATGTGGGCACACAAAGGAATGACCAGGAAAGGACACAGAAGGTTGCCATCTCTAAACCTAAGAGCGAAGCCTCAGGTGAAACTAACCTTGCTGGCACCTTCATCTTGAACTTCTAGCCTCCAGAACTGTAAGCAAATAAATATCCATTGCTTAAGCCATCCAGTCTGTGATTTTTTCTTTTTTTTTTATGGCATCCCTAGCAAACTGGTATACCCAGTAATACAAACAAAAAAAGAATGAGGTTTTGAACTAAAGCTGTGGCTATAGGAATGAAGATAATTAATTGCACAGGTTTGAGATTTGGTAACAAGATAGCTTAACACAGCATGCTGAGTCATTCAGTGTGCTGAAGAAAAGGGTGAGGGAAAGGAGTTGTACTTGGTGAACTCACAAGTTCTGACTTGGGCCACTGGGTTGGTGGTAACGTTTATCCTCGAGAGAGGGAGGAAGAAGGGCTGCAAGGAGGAAAGTGGAGGGAGAATAGCAACTTCCCTGGTAGGCATGCTGTGAGTCGGAGGTGCTGTGGCCAGGTGGAGATGCAGGTCAGGAGGTGGGAAGAGAGATCAGGGAGAGAAATACAGTGATTATAGTCATTATTATATAGAAAATCCTTGGAGTAATGGGAAATGATGGGGTCAATTAAAGAGAAAGGAAGGAAGAGAGCTGAGGATCTGAGGAACACCAACACTTAAGGAACAGACTGAGGAATAGAAGGCCATGAAGGTGGCAGTAGAATGATGGGAGGTTATGAATGGGCCACGGAAGACGTGGAGGAGAGAGAATCTGTCAGATACAGCAATCAAGAAACCACTGGCGTTCTCTACCAGAACACTTTCATTTGAGTGGTAGTGGCAAAATGTAGACTCCAAAAGTAGGTTGTGGGGCAAGTGAGAGAAAAGGAGCAATAAATGTAGGTGACTCATGAAAGGAGACAGCATGATGTTGTATCAAAAATATTTTTAGCATCAAAGGATGATTTTTTTTTTTTTTTAAGGTTGGAGACACCTAAGTATGTTCAAATGTTATTAGAAGTCAGCGGAGCAGAAGAAGAGAAGAAAGATCATTGGTAAGGAAACGTATCTGAAGAAGTGGGCAAGTTTAGAAATCAAGAACACAACTGAGGAAATAGCCTTGCATAGAAGGCGCAACAACTAGTTCATTGCGAGAGCAAACATGGAAGTAAGAATAAGGGGTGGGGAATGTGTTGTTAGGGGGATACGAATAAATTGGTGAATGAGGTCTCAGGAAACCCAGAGTTTCTATTTTTGTTGTAAAATAAGAGGGCATGCCATATATCTTAGAGAAGCAGGAAGTTTGAGGAGAGCTGAGAGGGTTTAAATAGCTACTGGTGATCAAAGAAAGGAGTACTGCCTAGGGACAGAGAGATAGGAAGCTATCTGGGCTGTGAGAGGGACTGAGTGTTTGCAGCCCCCTAACTCCTCCACTGTGTAACTTTTCTTCCAGCACTGCTCACTGGTTCAGGGCTAGATGTTGATAAGGCAGCCTAGGCTGCTGTGGTTTTAATCAATTCAAGTTAATATTTCAAGTATTTATTAAGTACCTGGTAAGTGCCTGGCAGAGAGTGAGGGGCTGGTGCTACAAAGAAGAATGAGGCCGGGCCCCAGCCCAAAGTACTTTATAATCCCTGAAATATTTACTATATTGCCAGAGGATTAAGCAAAGCACACATAAAACTTCAGAAAATGCCAAATACAAGAGTGCAAGTAAGGAACAGAAACACAATGATGAGAGTTCAAAGAACCTGTCAAAGAAGAGGCATTGAGAGCGTCCTACATGACCAACTCTCTGCCAGGAGTTTTGCATTTGTGATTTAATCTTTAGCACAAATCTATGTGCTTGGCATTACTATCCCCATTTCTCTTCGGAGAAAACATGCTCAGAGAGGAACATTATTTACAGGGATAAGGAAGTTCACGGCGTAGTTGGTATTTAGAATAGGCTTTGGAAGGTGAATGAGGCTTTGCCAGATAAAAATGAAGGACTGGTGGTATGAATTCCTGGGTATATTTGGGGAATGGCAAATTGTTTCATGAGACTATTTTGCAGTTTGGCCTAAGATACTAAGCTCAAAAGTTTGGTATTTTATTTTGCAGGCACTGAGAAAGGCTAGAAGGCTTTTGAACAGAGATTGATATCTTCAAATCTTCAGTAGCCTTAGGCAACATGGATTGATAGAAGGTGAGATTGGGCATGGTGAGACCAGTTGAGAAGACAATATAGATATCTATAAAAAGGTGGCAAGGAGAAATGAGATCAGTGAGTCAGTTCCTGGCTCACTATCTAATTCTGTGCTTTGGCCATGCCACTTAGCCTCTTTCAGTCTCAATTTCTCATTCAATCAAAGAAATTTGAAGGAATAACCTCTAAGGGTCCTTTTGAAGAATATAGTTTTATGATTCTGAGGTCCTGAACAGGAGGAGTGCTGGCAGTGAGAAATGAAAATGTGGGGTAGAGAGGAGGGAATTTAGTTAGGGCCTTTTGAAACTTCTAGCACAATATAAATACAAATAAATAACTTTCCTCTTTACCTCTATATACAACCTCCACCTGAGTTAGGTAAGTTGATTACCAGGTCTCCTTTTGCAACACAAACGCACGTAGACATATATATACACAAACGTCAGTTCCTACTCAGGTTAATTTGCAAGTAGTTAACAGCACGTGGTTAACTTGCCGTTCATCACTCCTCCGGTCTAGTTTCTACTCAGTCTTTCAAACTCAGATTCTTCCCCTTTTTAGGAAGCATTCTCATACTCAAGGTATCTAAAGCGAAGTCATGATTTCAGCATCTTTGCCTCTCCCTAGTAAGTGTTCTTTCTTCCAGTGCTCCATCTCTTGGCACTGACTACCATCGTCCCAGGTGCTCAAGTCATCATGATTGTCTCCCTCTCCCTCATCCTCTCATTGTCCATTATCTAGTCCCACAGATTCTGTCTCCTCAAATATTTCAATTCGATCTTTCCCTCTTCCTCCCCCTAGTGGACGTTCTCATCACCTTCCATTTGGAACATGTCGATTGTCACCTAATTCATTTGTTTTTCCATTACAACACATTCTCTGCATTCTTCGGCTGAAAATTTTATGTGTGATCATTTTACATTTCTGCTTAACAGTTCAGATATTTGACTTAGAAGTTCCTCCACATTCCACAATATGTTACGCATATTTGCCTGTATTCCCTTCTCACTCTTTGCAAAATTATTTTAAAATAGCATATATGATACATATGTATGTATATATATACATGCACACACACACATATAGTATATATAATTTGAATGCCCCAAACCAAAAACTTCCAAAATGCCTATATTCATACGGTAGAATACTTTAGATCAATGACAATATACATATTACAACTACACACACACAAAAATGGATGAATCTCACAACAATGTAATATTGAGGTTAAAAAAAAAGAACAGACACACAAAAAAGAATATAGACTATACAATTCCATCTACGTAAAATTCAAAACCCCAAAAAACTAGGAATGGGGAGTAGTGTACCAGAACAGGCTCAAGGATGGTTTCTGGGTGCTGATAATGTATTTCTTCATCCAGGTGGTGGACACATAGGTGTATTCACTTAGTAAAAATTCATCAAGCTGTACTCACTTCAGTGTGCATGGTTATTTAATAAATAATCTTATTAAATGAGTGCATTTTATAATTATATAAAATATAGTAGGATAAAAATTAAATGCTGATGAAGTCAGGCTAAAGGGAGAATGAGAGAGAAAAAATAGAGACAATGCCTGTGTAGAATGTGTAAATTATAAGGTTTACCTCAGTGGCTGCAGCTGCCCCACAAGTTCCTAGTACATCTTTCATTACTATTCCAAACCAGTGTAATGAACAACATGCTCAATAATATCCCTTTAATAAAGGATTTGTCTGTCATAATATAATGAAGTAAGATAGTAACAGTCCTATAATGAAAGCTGTTGCCATCAAAACCAATGGCAATTCAGTAAGAAAAATTCAACCAAGTGCTAAAACAATGCAGCTCAGCTCTGCAGCTCTCTCATACTCTATCTTGATTTAAGAATATATTTTGAAATATTCAGAGGCAGTAGACTGAATAGCTATCCTTCAGATAATCTTCCAAGGATGGTGATTCTTTCAATTGGGCCTTAAGAGATGGATGGTAGTTATTTTGAGGTCATACTCTCTAGTAAGGGGCTGGCGGGCAGAGTCTAGGTTTCTGATTAAGAACAATTTTGTATATTTTCAATCACTGTAAAACAGAGTAAGGTTTATATATATCAATACTAAGGAAAGTTGAGGAGTCTACCTCGCACGTTTGGCTGATTATTTGTCCAGCACAGTTATAAACAGAGGTTACTCAAAGGAATGCCTAGCAGTTAAGTCCAAATTTCCCTTAGGAAACAGACTTGGCTCCACTATAACACAGAAATAAATGAGTAACCAAGGCTCAATGTTCTACACTATTAAGTATGACTGAAAATTTTTTGAAACAGGTGTAACTAATCACTCACCATAGCTATAAAAAAAAAATGATAATAGAGTGACTTTCTTGCGATCTCTGTGAGGTAAATTAATTGTGAAATATACTTCCATGGTAGCTGAAAGATTTGACCTGGTACATCAGATTGTTAAAGGCAAGCTTATTAGATATCGGAAAAAATGATTTTAGTTTTAGGATCTTGAGGCATTATTTCCAAAAATAATTAGTGTGTGCTCCATTGTTTCTAAGACAACCTTTAAGGTGCAGTTTCATAATCGTGTTATTGTCATAGAGAAAAATATTTATCTTTCTATTCTCAGTGGCAGAATGGAATGCATCTATTTAATCCAGAGAAAACAAGTTATTAATTTATAAGTTAAAAGAATAGTGAAGAAAACTCATTCCTGGTTTTGTACTGCTTGAAATTGTCATCCAAGAATCTTGATTCTGTGAAATTAGGGTGTATCTGTAAATTAGGGTTAACTATGAGTTTATACAGCTAATTGTACAAACTATATGCATATGAGATTTGTCCATATTAATCTATGCCATAATATAAAATACTAATACCTAATAAAAGGTAGTTTCAATTTTTAAATTTTTTACTCAGGTACTTAGAGTAAAATACAGGTAGAGTATAAACATAATGGTTGCATTGATCACATCTTGAGAAATGTGCTAAACATTTATCTTGGGTGATATGAATTCAG
The DNA here is from genome assembly GCF_057876585.1 of Rhinolophus sinicus. Taxonomy (NCBI): domain Eukaryota; kingdom Metazoa; phylum Chordata; class Mammalia; order Chiroptera; family Rhinolophidae; genus Rhinolophus; species Rhinolophus sinicus. The sequence goes on along the minus strand of NC_142514.1, from coordinate 157,087,016 downwards.
TTCAGTAACCTATAGCCTTCAGGAGATTCAGGGTCAAAATTTTTGAATAATATTTAACTCTCTCTCACCTCACACATGTAGCTTTTACAAATATTCTATTTATTCTTTCCCCCAAATGTCTTTGCCTAGGGATAGCCTAGCACAGTGATTAAGAGTATACTTTCTGAAGTTTTATGATTTCAGTTTTAGCCTTAGGTCTTAAGAAACGTTCTTAAACTCACTAAATTTCAGTTTTATATTTTGTAAAAATTAAAATAACCAAAACACTTATTTTATTAATTTATTTAAAGGATTTTATAAGGTAATACATGTAGAAGGTTTAGTACAGAGCTGGGCAGAGAATAAGTGTATAATATATATAAGCTGAATAAATAAGTAAATTAATGAATGGTTAAGAAAACTCAACAGGTTCCATTTTGTTCTCTATCCTTGACATCTGTTATCTTCACCAACACTTGTTAAAATAGCAAAAGAAAGGAAAAATTTTAAGAGTTATAATAAATAATGTGTCGTGTGCTACTGTGGCAAGTTGCTAAGGACAAATTATGCATGCGTAATTCACTCATTCTCTTTTCACTAAGTGACACCCATAATGGATAAAAGTTATCCAATTAATATCATTTTTGTGGTTTTTAAAGATATGTTGGCTATAATGTTGAACAAATTCTACTTTAAACAAAGCTATAGATAGATGTTTAGAGTTCCCCAGTCAAAGAGTAGTCCACAAAAGACAAAGATATATTTAAAAACCTTAGAACTTGGAACACTGATTGTATAAGTTTGATTGCTTTCAAATGGCAATGGTGATTGAATTGATTTCTTAGATATTTATTGAGTACTATATTTCCAGGAATTATAAATATTTTAATATCTTTTACATGCCCTACATAATTTATTTCATTGAATTCTCATAAAAGTCCTGTAGAATGGGTATTATAATCCTTTAACATGTTAAATGGATAAATTATGACTGGTACACCTAGAACCAGAACTTTCTTGATTTACAATGCTCTAATCATTCTTCTACACTTTAATCTTCGGTACATAATGTTGTTGTAGTTCCTATTATTATTTTTATTACACTGAATTAGACATTCGATACTACATAGATGATTATGAAATTGATTCCTCTTTTAAAAAAACGTCTATAATTTACAGAGTAATCCCAAATACCATCAAATTAACCTTTGGCATAATCCAAATAGATAGAAACTTTCCTTTTCCCATTACATAGATGAATAAACCGAGGCTAGAGAGGTCATTACCTTGTCCAAGGACTCACATCCATTAAATGGAAAACTAAACTTAAACTGGGCTCTTCTACATTAAACCAACTAGATATAAACAATGACATATAATTTTCTCCTGTCAAATTGGCAAATATGAGAACATGATAATACGCAGTACTTGCAAAGCTATATGGAAATGATCACTTTTATAATGTTGGGGAAATGTAAACTGGCAAAACCATTCTGAAAGGCCATTTGGCAACGTATTTCTCTCTATGGGATGATTATATATTTTTCTGCCTTCTTGAAGTCAGACTTGGCCATGGGACTTGATTTGGTCAATAAATTTTAGTGAGGTAAAGAGAAACTTGAAAGTCATCAAGTGCTTCACTACTCTCTCCTCACTGCCTCAATAACCGGCAGTGTCTTAGATAACGACTGCTCTGCTGGCCTGGTCCCAGAGAGAAGATGACATGGAGCAGAGCCCAAGCATCCATTAATGAACCACTATTTTGAACCACTGTCTTAAGCCTCTGATAGTTTGAGTTGCTGTTAACCCAGTATAATCTAACATATTCAAAATTTTTCTGCGGAGAATTTATCCTAAAGAAATAGTTAAGTATGTTCACAAAATTTTAGCTAACTTTATCCTCATGCAAGTGAACTTGGAGATAAACTAAATGCCTATTTATCAGAAAATTTTCAAATTAATCATAGTACCTCTAGAAATTCACGATGACAATAAATGAGAAAGAAGTTTAAACCTTAAGTATTATATAATCTTTTCAGAAACAATATACAGCAGGCATTTACAGGATTATTTCTAGATGGGTTGCATTTAGTTTTAAATCTTTTTAAATTTGCATTTCCCAATTTTTCCTCAATAAGCTTTTATAAAAACAATAATGAGAACAGCAAGAACAAGAACAAAACATCTTATCCATTCTGATCCCAAACCTTACTCTCTTGCCATTATACCATGTTACATCGTTAATGGTAAACCCATGTACTTCTATAATGAATAAAGCACAATCCATGAAAGCCTAGCTTTGGCCACTGTGGTCTATTTCTTTTCTAGAGCCAACAGTTGGACGCTACTTTGAAGGAGCTCATTCATAATGATAGCAGTTTTCTCTTGAATGCTTGCAAAGCTGGAATATGATGCTCTGGCAAATTAAGCAAAGATTTTGCCTCTCTTTGCTCATGGGCTGAAATGAGAAATGTGATGTACTTAGAGTAAGGCAAACTATCAAAACACTACACCCTTTGGTACCCCATAACGTGTGAAGGTCAAGAAAACAAGGAAAGACCGAGAAATTGTCACAGACTAGAAGACTGCGGAGACGAGACGACTGAATACAATGTGGTACGCTAGATTAGATGTTGCAAGAGGAAAAGAACACTAATGGAAAAACTGATAACACCTAAATAAATTCTAGGTTTAGTTAATATAACATACCAGTGCCAGTTCTTTAGTTTTGGCAAATGTACCAGGGAGAGAAATGTAAGATGTTAACAACGGACGAAACCAGCTGAGAGTGTGGTAGACAGAATAATGGCTTTCCAAAAGGTCCATGTTCCAAACTCTGGAAGCTCTGAATATGATCAACTATATGGCAAAGGGGAATTAAACTAGCAGATGGAATTAAGTCTGCTAATCAGTTGATTTTATAGTAGGGAGATAATCCAGGATCCCATGTGGACACATTGTAATCACAACAGTTCTTAAATGAAGAAAAGGGAGGCAGAAGAATCAATGTCAGAGTGATGCAGTAGGAGGAAAGATTTAATTGGCCATTGCTGCCTTTGAAGATGCAAAGGGGTTACACATCAAGGATCTGCGGGAAGCCTTTAAAAACTAGAAAAGGCATGGAAATGGATTCTTCTCTAGAATTTCCAGAAGGAACATAGCCTTGTCATCCCCTTAATTTTACCCAGTGAACTCCATTTTTGTCGTCTGACCTCCAGAATTGTAAATTTATTTTGTTTTAAGCCACCAAGTTTGAGGTAATTTATTACAATAAACATAGAGAACTAATACAAGAGGTATACAAGAATTCCCTGGACTATCTTGGCAGCTTTTATAATTCCAACTTCATTACAAAATAAAGTTTATTTAGGAAAAAAAACACTGTGCCTTTATAGAGCTGCAGTCATTCAAAAGATTCCTCAACAGAATAATGAACTCTAAGCTGATGCAGAATAATATAGAATGTCAACTATAATTAAATATATATATATATATATATATATATATATATATATATATATGCACACACACGCACACACACACATGCACACACAGTCACAGAATGTAAAGTACAGCATAGCAAATACAGTCAATGGTATTGTAATAGCTGTCTATGGTATCAGATGGGCAGTAGGCTTGTTAGGGTTATCACTTTGTGAGGGGTGTCAATGTCTAATCATTATGTTGTGTTGTACACCTGAAACTAATATTAAAAAAATAAAATAAATAAATTTTAAAAAACACATTTGGCTTCCTGCTCATGGGCCCTCATTTCCTGGTCTTGCCTCCTATTCATTCTCCGCCAGTTCTGACCCCTGAGTCAGATGCGAACTCCAGGTAGCTAGGATTTGACATCCCTCCCACCTTTCACAGATCTCTGACCTCTGCTTCTTCTCTAGTTGGTGGTTTTGCCACTCCTGCATAGGTGCTGACAGCTCAAAGAGCTGCCACCACCTTCCACAAGGTTGGGCAAAAACAACACTTTATTATGTAACACATTTTACTAAGGGTCGGAATTTCGAAAAGAGCTGAGCTGTATTACCATAGCAACCAGACAGAAATGCAAACATATAGTCAATTCATTTGTTGGGGCTACAGAGTATCAAAAAACCATGAGCTCATCAAACCGGTTTGAACAGTCCTCCTTCCTCAGCAGCCCTTGTCCAGTCCTCTGATGGTACACCATGCTGTCAGGATACGATGTTTTTTAGATGGAAGACAGAATGACCTTTAGAGATATAAAGAGTAAGTGTACTTTTGCACTTTAGGAGTGCAAAAATCACCTTCCAGAAAGAGGGCATTTTCAGCCAAAGGCTTTCCTCAGTTTCCGTTGTTGTTCATTTTTTTGTTTTTCTTTTTGTTCTTGACTTCTCAAACGTGGTTATTTCATATGTACATGGTCAGCCCGTAAAACAAAAAAAAATTGTCTTCAGATTCTAGGAAGTCTTCACAGACCGGAAGTATTGTTCCTTATTCTATGTATAGGTACCTGAAATTCCATCACGAGTGTTTAGGCACTGCGGTTGATTCTTAACTATACCATGTCTAGATGTATACTGTGTGCTGGTTAGTAGACTTGCAGAGTACTCCTGGGATGTAATCTCTACCTCTAGGTTTTTTGTGAAGTATCAATGACACATAACCAGTACTCTTGTTTATTCTCCTCTCCTTCTCCTTCCCCTTTTTGTGGGTCTTGATGGTCTTCAAATATACCCTGTAAAAATGCAGCGGAGGTAATCTGGAATGATAACTAAGTTCATGAACTTTAAGAATTCTAAATATTTGTAGGAATACTTTAGTTCAAATCGTCACCATGTAGACATAGAAACTGAAGCCTGGATACATTCTGAGCTGTTCCGAAGAACACAGCATCAATTACTGGCCAACCCAGGACCAAAATCTGCGCCTTCCAAAACTTTGGATTCCTTCCTCTAGCAGAAAAGTTACTAGCTAACAACCTGCATATAGGCCATATGGTGGCAATTAGTTGACAAATTCATAGGAATACATAGCAAGGACATACATAGCCCAAATGATAGGCTGGATAAATGAAAGGAGAATTAGGACAACCTCAAATGTCAATCCTTCTGCAATGGTAAGCCATGCTCATGCTAAGGAGAATTTGTCTGTTGCACTCTGTACTTCACTCATCATGGTAAATAATAATCATGCATCTAATTGTCTGTTTCCCCCATTACTTTTTATGTGCCCTGGGAGCAGAAAACATACTGATCTTGATATTTTTGTAATGACAATATCTGTCCCATATCAGAGGCAAATATTTTATTTAAGTTTTTGCTGTTAACTCAAATGCTTCTGTAGTTAAAACCTCCCTGCAGAAGTAATGCAACTATTATAAATATACATATATATGCATGTTATACATATATATGTATAAATATATACATTAGTATTCATTGATTCAGTTAATCATTAATCTCATATTTTTGATGATCTAATATGGAAAGTATATAAGGTGTGTATAAACACGTATGTAATCAGAAAAATATTCTGAGGCAATTAATAAAATAAATCTAAGAACAAGACATTGGGTTTTGGTAGATTTCCATCACAGTTTGTCCTGTTTTCCATGCTATTATAACATTATTTTTGTCAATTGAAATAACCAGGCTTTGTTGAATTAACTCTGTGGAAGAACAAAATAATTCCTATCTGGCATAGTCTAGCATTTGCAGCTCTTAAAACACTACAGTATCTTGGAGGAAGAAATCATTCAGCATTCTCTAACTTCATCTTTTCTGGGTCGACATGAATGGGGGGGGGGGAAACACCAAGAATGTTTGTTTTACATAATTATTAGTAGAGAAAAAAATAAAAGATACATGACAAAATGTCCACTGAGAATATATGATACTTTTTCCTAGATGCATTTTCATAAAGAAAGACTGTGTGTGGTGATCAGTTGACCCTTATTCTCCATTCTAGATAATCAACAACATTCTTTAATATGGTTTTATATGTATTATTATAAAAAGAAAAATCAAGGTATGGACCTGTACTTTGTTTTCCACCTTAAAATCTTTCTTGGAATGTGGGGGATGGAAGAAAAGGAGGAATGATTTCCACAGCCCCACTCACATCAGTCTAAATCTTAAAATAATATGTCCTTTGGCAATCACTAAATCTTGTTATCGGTTTGAAGCAATAAATCTTCCAAGGCGTTGGGGAAAAAAAAGAAAGAAACACCATTGTGGTAATGAGATTACACTGAAAATAAAGCGCTGGATTAGTAAAATCTAATTTGGAAGTGATGAAGTACGTGTGATGTCCAAGTAATTATTCCTGCACAGTCCCCATCCATGGGGAGCTCAGAGTTATTGGACACTGCACTATGTTAATGATGCCGCTGCCTGACATTTGGGTGAATGTGCTGACCGTCTGCTGTGTCGCCTCTCCTATTGTCAATATTCACCATTGGGTCCGGCAGCTGCATTCGTAAATGCTGCCCAGACACAGCCAGAGATGAGAGAGAGAGAGAGAGAGAGAGAGAGAGAGAGAGAGAGAGAGAGAGAGAGAGAGAGAATATGTGTGTGTGTGTGTGTGTGTGTGTGTGTGTGTGTGAGTGCGCGCGGCACGCGAACGCAATTAGGCCACTGTTTTTTCCATTTTAAAATCTGGGCTGAGACAAAGGAACTATCTTGAATAATGCTGTACATAGAATTAAAACTCCAAATATGTTCTCTGAGCTTTACTTATATACTTAGATAAAGCTATTTGAGTTATCTTCATGTTCCCCTGTCTTTCAAAAGCATAAACCTAGACCCACACTTGCCCAAAAGTAGGTTGTCAGGTAATATTACCTCATGTGGTCAGTGGAAATATTTCTAATAAAATGTTGTATAGACTTTAATAATGGAAAGCTCAGATATTAAAAAGTACTTTTTGTGATACAGAATTCTGTGGCTTTAATACAAAACTAATCTGTCACCAAGTTAAATGTATGAAAGTTGTTTAGGGAATGAGAAAGACTGACCAAATTCTAAGTACAGAAAAATACAAAAAGCCTTTGTATTTTCAATCTATTAGTAGTTTAATCAAGCTACAGATGTAAGAGACATCCCAGAAGACTGACATCAGAATAGTCAGGGAGGGCTTCTCAGAGGAGGAGAGACTTGGATGGACACATGGATGATGACAGGAATAGGCAGAGTTGAAGTGGAAAGGAGGCAGTCCCAGTCAGGAGAATAACTTCAGCAAAGGCTCCATGACGACAATTTGCTTGGCATGTTTAGAATTAAACATTTTTTTTACCCTTTTTCGTATGTTCATTTTTCTCTTTCTCAAAAGATTAGCTTCTTTCTTCTTCTTGTACATAGCAAGAAACGTATCCAAGATAGATCCTGGACATTTTCTTTTTTTTACATTTTACATCCCGAGTCCAAATATCCTGCAGAAAAGGTTCTTTGGTGCAGTATGAGTTAGATTCCCTCACCCCTGGGCCACACAATAGTGGCCTAAGAGCAGGAGAAAAACTAAAACATAGCTGCTTCCACTGCAAATGTAATTTTGGGTGGAGGAGTGATTCCTAGAAATGGAGTATTGATCAGAAAACCGATGGATGTCTAGTACACACATTATTTCTTTAATTGCTTCATTCTTAACCATTGAAGACCACAGGAACTCTACTAAAAAAACAAAACCAAAAAGAAACAAACAAACGAAAAAGTCTGCTTCCTTTGGAAAGGAATTGCTCTAGTTTTCACCTCCCCCACTCTGCAGCCAATCTTGACTCTCTACCCTAAATAGGTCTCCACAGGCCCTGCAATCCTGATTTTTATGCCCTGATTCTGTCTGTGCCCACCTTCCATGGGATGCTGACTGATTTGGGAGACCACACTGGACACCTCATTTGACTAAAAAATAGCCTTGCTGGTTGCTCCAACTTCACGCTTGACCTCAGATTTCCAATCTGGCACCTTGATTCCTTCTATCTTGAGTGATAATCCACTGGTCCATCAAGTCCAAATAGAAAGATGCTATTTAGGATATTCAAGATTCACAATCTAGAGAGATAGCAACATATTTGGAGTCAAAAAATAAGGAATGAAATGGTAGAAAAGTAAAAAATTGCTAACCAGGGGATTGAAGAAAATGGAGTGAGCAGTATAGCATGGAACAGTCACGTCAGAGGTTCAGGAAATCAAATATCTAAATACTGCACATGATTCTTTTCCTCCTCAGCAGGGTTTCTGCTGCAAGGAGATACTCTGGCATGGATACAGCTCATTTTCTCTGTTCAGTAGTAAAAAATGAGATTATAAAATGGATATTATGGATGGGGAAAAGTAAGAAGTCAAGAAAAGAATTTCCTCCCTCTAGGGGCAGAGGGCAAGTGCTATATATCCTGAAAAATAAAAATTACAGAATAAAAATGGTTGGTGGCGGAGTGGTGGTAATGATGGTCAATATGGTAAAATTGTTGGAGAATATTAGAAATCCCTGTTGTAGGGGAAAAGCAACTAACATTGGCTGATTCAGGCACTGCTGTAGTTGCTTTATATTCTCCGTGTCATTTACTCGGTGAATGAACTCTGCAAGGTATTATTATTATTCCTATTTTATAGAGGAACAAAATCGAGGCTAGATGAGATTAAGGAATGGACCAAAAGTCACATATGGTAGAACTGGGATTTTACGTCAAGTATATTTTATCACTAAATCTGTAAGCTTTCAACTATGCAATGCTGAAGGCAAATTAAATTTCTATGATATCTGAGATATAGTGTAGAATGTGTATCCTAATTATTCTGTAGCAATGCTCTGTATGTGTGTGTGTCGTAAGTGTATGTGTGTGCCTAACCCACCAGTTAGGGCGGATACTTGAAATATTTAGGCCTAAATCATAGAAGCACAACTTCTGTACTACCTTTGCTGTCTTCCAAACAAGTACTCAAAAGCAGAGAAAAGCTCCAAAAACAGCTTGGCCTTGACTATGAAGCAGGAGGAAAAATAAACAAATCCTTTATTTCAGCCCAGTTTCTTTCTCCCATCTCTTAGGTTCCCAAGGTATAAATTCAGGCAATGGGTAGGAACTTGTTTCTACTTTCTTGGTAGGTTCTTTAAAAGTCACAAACAGTGGGTGCAAACTACCTCATTCCATCACCATCCTGGTCATGGATCTTTCCTGCCTGTCTCGGAGCCTGACTGATTAGCACTCTGGCTGGCTTTAGAGCCTTGAGCCTGGGTGATATCACTTCAGGTCTGCCAGTCAATTCTTGCAGTATCTCCAAATATCCCACTCCTCAAACTGAGATGAGAGTGTGTGCGCGTGAATGCGTGTACACACACACACACACACACACACACACACACACACACACACACCCTATGTTGAGCTCAATCTTTATTTTTAACAAGCTGTACAGATCCTGCGGTTATGGCGAGGAACTTCTCGTGTATCGTCTCATTTAAATCTCATAGCTAGACAGAGAATAGAAATCATGACCTCCATTTCACTGACAAAGGATCTAAAGCTCACCAAGTTTAAGTTAATTCCTTGAAGATCACAGAGGCACTACACTGATGTGGTTATGTGCTAAACAACCTGGATTTGCATCCAGGTACAACTTACACGCTGTCTTACCTTGGACAAGTTACTTAACCTTTCCATGTCTCAGTCTACTCACCTGTGTAATGGAAATAATAATCACAACAAAACAATTTCTTTATTTCTATGATGTTGTTATAAGAATGAAATAAAACAGTATACGCACACACTATGCTTATCACTTATTCTAGGTCCAAAATGTTAGATATTAATTTGAGACAGAGTCAAGCACTGAACCCAAAGAAATGCTCATTCACTCCACTATATTGATTACCTCTAATTGCTTAATTATTGCAGGAAGATTGTAAAGCAATGGAGCAATTCTGCAGAAGGAATTAGAGGCTGCTCTGCATTCATAGGCCAACATCAAATTTCCTTCTCCTCCTCCCTGTCTGTATTTTGTCCTGCCACAGAAACCTTTTGCTCCCAGCATGCTCTATGCATTCAGCATAAACAACTCTGGTTCTATTAAATATTGCATTCTTCTCCCCATCCCTTATATCATTTAATTCTCACAATGCATCTAGGCCTATTTCATAACTGAGGATCACAAGAGGTTAAAAACAACTACTAGGTGACATGTTGGGATAAAGCTCATCTCTTTCTATTATATCATGTAGCACAATGCAACATGTTTTTTTCAATTGCAGTTGATATTTAATATTATTTTATATTAGTTTCAGGTGTATAGCATAAGTAGTTAGACATTTATATAAATTATGAAATGATTCCCCCAATTAGTCTAATACCCACCTGGTACTATACATAGTTATTACAATTTTATTAATTATATTCCCTATGCTGTCCTTTACATCCCCATGATTGTTTTGAAACTACCAATTTGTACTTCTTTTTTTTTGTTTGTTTTTTGTTTTTGTTTGTTTTTTTTTGTTTTTGTTTTTTTTCAATTTGTACTTCTTAATCTCTTCGCCTTTTTCATCCAGCTCCCCACCCTCCCTGAACCCAATCTGGCAACAGTTTGTTCTCTGTATCTGCATCCATTTCTATTTTGTTTTTTGTTTATTTTGTTCTTTAGACCCAACATATAAGTGAGATGATACATATTTGGCTTTGTCTAACTAATTTCACTTAGCATAATACCCTCTAGGTCCATCCATGTTATCACAAATGGTAGGATTTCATTCTTTTTTATGGCTAAGTGATATTCCATTATATATATTGCATCTTCTTTAATATAATATATGTATTACATCTTCTTTATCCAACTATCTATTGTTGGGCACTTAGGTTGCTTCCATATCTTGGCTATCGTAAATGAGATAGCACCTCACACCTGTCAGAATGGCTATTATCAATAAATCACAAAACAAGAAATGTTGGCAAGGATATGGAGAAAAGGAACCCTCGTGCACGATGCAACATTTTTAGCAAAGATTTTTATTCCTCAATTCTGGAAGGCTATAAAGTTATCAATCCATGATACACTTGCAAAATATTCCAACTAATTTGACTGATGATTGTGTAATTTGAAAATGAGGGGAAAAATGAGCCATTCTACAAAATCTTATGGTGTTAGACGTTCCTGTAACACTTCCAAGTCAGTAATTAGAGTGTCTAGCAGTTAATCATGGGGAATGCACCTTAATTAAATTAGATTCCTTGTAAACATTCCTATTTAACACATCAAGATGTTTGGGCAAATCAATTTTCTGCACAGGAATATGCTCCAAAATACCATAAATCTTCACAGTCCTGGAATCTCTAACAGCATTTGACTCCATAAATGCCTCTTAGACCCTGTGCTCCTATAAGCAATGGGAGGATTGTAAGGCTCTAGATAAACTTCTTAAACTATGCTTTAGGAATTTCATTATATTCTAGGGATGCAGAAGTAACTAAGAAATCATTAAAACCCTTAAAAGTCACTTTATAATATGTGATACCCTCATGGCAAAAAATACTTGCAATAGCGAGTAACCAGTGCTATATAGAAGTCTGTAAAATAGGCTGTGGGCAAAGAGGTAAGCAAGCAATTTGGGGGAAACGAGGAAAGGCAACTAAGAACTTCCGAGTTTTCTGAATTGGCTCTGGAAGGTTCTGTGAGAGTTCACCAGGAAGATGGAACAGGGAAGGGTAGACGTAGGATTCTATGGCATGTATTTTGGGAACAACTCTTCTTTATTTCTTACTCTAATTTTTCAGTCACCCCTATTTCTTTGTCTCATATTTATGTTACCCAGTAGCGTTACATGTGTGTATAAACTAACATTTTGGAACAGGTTGGATGTCACCAATGTGTATAACAAATCAATAATTTTTTTAAAAGCATGTTTTGCTTTAAATTTATGAACTGAATATGAACTAACTAAACTCTTAAGTGTCAGACCTGGGTATTATGTTTCATCTTTAAATTCCAAGTATCTTTCATTTGTAATCACTCCTCAGAGGTGTCTTTCACAATTCAGTGAAGCACCCATGGGTCATTGCAAGTGACCTGTGAATTTACATCCCCATAAATAATAATCGACAAGCAAGCTGTATCTCCAGTGCTCACCTCAAGCAGAGAGGAGACTTGCACGGGTTAAATTAACCAGGCAGGAAAACATGTGAGCTGAACATATGGTGAAGTGTTTTGAGGTTTAGAAAAGCAAGTTTCTGGTACAAACAAAGTGTGGCCTCTGAGACCCCACTGTCAGCATGAAAAAAGATCTCCTTATTTACCAGAGTGAAAGGGGTGCTTTCAATTATTTCACCTCTGTAGCTGTACACAATGAAACAGGAGGAGAAATGGCATATTAATAGAGAGAAAAACAAGTGTAAGTTCCTCAGGGAAGTCAAAGAAGGCTGCAGAAAGCATGTAAAAAGTAGTTTGCAGCTCTGATTGGAAGTGAAAAGAAAAGAAATAGGAAGTGAAGTACCACAAATTAAAATTAAAGTTGCAATTCCCATGAGCTCTCTTGTCTTTGCATTATCAGACCATCCTCCATGCTGCTCTAATTGTACCATTTCAAACCTAATGAGTTGGTCTTGGGAAGTGCAGAGGTTTGTAAATGAAACCGTTTATCATTGTTTCACTCTTATTTGATATTTGTTTGAAGGCTTAGGAATAAAACAGAAATCAGTCATCAGAAGTATCATCTCCTGTATTTAGAAAAAAAATGAGAAACTATGCTTGCTTTAAGAAACAGTGAATTGTTAACAACATTATTTGACTGACTCCTTAATTTGTCTTTAGGAGGATTTGAAACTGGAATATCAATTCTTATTTCATGAGTTGGGATCAGCATTTTGGTTTTGTTGTTGGTTGGTTTCAACACGTGAGACATATGGGCAGTCTCCTCCTGATGCTGCGCAGTTAGGCAAATACCCTATTTTCTGCATCCATTACCTATGGCATAGAGTTGTGGTGACAATTAAATGACATAACATGAGCAAAGAGCTTAGGGCAGTGTCTGGCATATGGTAAATGCTTCTTAAGTGGAGGCTATTCTCACTCTTGTGCAGACAGAAAACATATCCAAAGATTTGGAGCTGGAGCAGCAAATCAGCACTTGTTTGATATCATAACATCACCCTACACCGTTCCTAAATACATAATTAAAGAAAAGCAAATTCAAACAAGGAACTACAATGCCTATAATACTGGCAAAGATTTAAATATTTGCCAGTACTCAGTATTTGTGAAAGTAAAAATACTTTTAATAACTATAGGTAGGAATGTTTATTAAAACCATTTTGGGGGGCAATGTGGCAATATCTGTTAAAATATTAAAGGTACATATACTTGGACCCAGGAATTTTACTTCTAGAAATATTGCTTAAAGAATAATTATTGACACAAATGTCAAAGACAAATCATACTCATATATATATATATTATTATTATATTATTATTCCTTATATATATATATAAACTATATAAACTATATATAAATAATATATTAATATATTATTCCTTATATATATATATATAAACTATATGTATTATTTTTAATTTTTTCTATAGTATACATAAATGTAAATCACTCTAACCATAATATTAACACATTAAAAAGTAAAAATTATATAACAATCTTAATGGATTCAGAAAAAAACAGGTGACAAAACTCAATATCTATTGATGGTTTAAAAAAAAACTCTTAGTAAAATAGGAATAAAAATGAACTTCCTAAATCTGATAACAGTTATCTATGAAAACCATAACTAACATCATAATTAATGATAAAAAGACTGACTGTTTCCTCTCTAAGATTAGAAATAAGACAAAAATGTCGTCTCTCAAATTTTATTCAACATTGTATTGGAAGACTTAGAAAAAGCAAGAGGAAGACACAAAATTGTATTACATCCTGTTGACATTAATGTTTACACAGAAAACTCTTAGGAACCTACAAAAATGTTACCAGAATTAATGAGTTCATCAATGTCACTGGATACAAGGTATATATACAAAAATCAATTTTATTTCTCTCTACTAGCAAAACTCAGAAATTCACATTAAAAAACAACAGCATCAAAATTATGGAATACTTTGGAGTAAAGTTAACGAAATATATACCAAAGTTATACACTGAAAAACCACAAAATATTGCTGAGAAATTAAAGAAGATCTAAAAATAGAGACACTATGCCCATGGACCAGAATATGCAACATCATTAAGATGCCAGTTTTCTCCAAATGGACCTACACAATTCCAATGAAAATTTCAGTATTCTCTTTTCGTAAAAATTAATAAACTAAAGCTAAATGGGTTGGGGGGTGGGAGATGAGGGTAAGGGGGATCAAATATATGGTGATAGAAGGAGAACTGACTCTGGGTGGTGAACACACAATGGGATTTATAGATGATGTAATACAGAATTGTATACCTGAAATCTATGTAATTTTACTAACAATTGTCACCCCAATAAATTTAATAAAATTTTAAAAATAAATAAATAAATAAATAAATAAATAAATAAATGTTAAGCTCACTGCCCAAGGATATGCAAGTCATAAGTGGCAGAGTTGAGATTTGAACACACACACACACACACACACAAATTCTATATAAAAATGTGAATGACATACCATAACGAAAACAAGCTTGAAAAGAAGAATATATTTGAGGGACTTTCACTGTCTGATTTCAAGACTTAATACAAAGTTACAGTAATAAAGACAGTGTAGTATTAATATAAAGATAGAATATACATAGGTGAAACAGAATTGATAGTACAAAAACAGACTCCCTCTTATATTCTCCACTGATTTTTAACAAGGACACCAAAGCAATTCTAAATATACTCGTAAGCTTTTCAACAAATTGTGCTGGAAAAATTGGATAACCATAGACAAAAAAAAACCTTCATTCTTATCCCATAAGACATACAAAAATTAATTTGAATTGGATAATAAAATAAAATGTAAGAATCATACACATAAAATTTATAGAGGGAAAAAAATGTGATCTTGGGGTGAGAAAAAATACTTTATCTAGGACCCAAAAAGCAATAGATAATTTAAAGAATGATAAGATCTTTAAATTAAGATCTACTTAAAATTTAAAAATTGCTCTTCAAGAAACATTGTAATGAGAATCAAAATGCAAACCACAGACACTAACATTTGCAAAACATGTATCTACCTAATAAAGGACTTGTATTCAGAATCTATAAAGAATTCTTATTAATAGCAAGAATAAAAATAACCCAATCAAAAATGGGCAACAATTTTAAAGAAATATGTCACCAAGAAGATACATGAATGGCAAGTAAATAAATAATAAGATGTTCAAAGTTGTTATTAGGGAAATGCAAATTAAAACCACCACAATGAGCTACCACTACATAGCCACTATATAGCTAAAATTAAAAAGATTGACAATACCAGCTGGCAAGGATGTAGACCAACTGGACTCCTCATATACTGTTGGTGGGATGCAGGTTGGTGGAAAATAGTTTGGCAGTTTCCCATTGACACACATTTACCATAGAAACCAGCAATTCCACTCTAGGTGTTTAGCCAAGAAATATGAAAACATGAATCCACACAAAGATGAGTACTTGAATGTTTACTGTAATTTTGTAATAGCCAAAAATAGGACAGCATCTGAATGTCCATCAGACGAGGAATGGATAAGCAAATTGTGCTATATCGATACAATAGATTTGGCAGTAAAAGGAAATGAACTACTAAAATTAAAGAAAGAGAAATGAACTATTAATGCGTGCAACAACTTGCAGAACTTCAAGGGCATTTTGTTGAGTGAAAAAAGGCATGCCACAAAAGATTACAAGCTGTATGATTTCATTTATTTGAATTGATAGAAAAGGTAAAACCAGTAGAAATAAAAAGCAGATCTATGGTTTCTAAAGGCCAGAGGCGTGAAAAGGAGCTTGAGTGCAAAGGGATATAAGGGGAACTTTTATAGTAATGTAAATATAATTGTCTGGATGACTATCTTAACGACGCATATTTATCAAAATTCATCAAAATGCACACTTAAAACTGGTAGATTTTATTATATGTAAATTATACCTCAGTAAAGCTGATTTAAAATAAGGTAAATTGAAATGTTTTGATTATGGAAAGATAATCAGGATATAGAATTGTCAAATTACAGAACAATATGCACAAAGTAATCTTTTTATTTAAAAAAATTATCTATTTATCTATAATCTATCTATCTATGCCTTTCTAGAAGTATAAACATGTAATAGATAATTACTTCAGGGCAAGAAAATAGTGTTTGTGGGTAGGGAAAGTGACCTTTAAATATTTTTATCTAATTCTCTCCTGTACTCATTGAATTTGTTTTTACCATGAACATGTATTAATTTAATAATAAAAGTATAAATTAATGAAAAATCAACAATAAGTGACTAGTTAGAATACCAAAACCATAGTTTTAAAAATTAAAAATCAAGACATAGGGACTAAGTAGAGATTGTCCCAACAAAAATATTTGTTAATCATAAATATGAATTATATTATTTTCATGAAAATGAATTATGAATTCTACAACTTAGAAACTGTCTTGGCACAGCTGGAGACACCATGAAATGCTGCAATAGCAAGAATGGTGACTATTGATTTGTGACAAGTCAGTCACTTACCATCATAATGCTCATTAATTTTTGTCTTAATATACCAGTAACCTATCATTTTTGCATAAAAACTAAGTCAGAAGAAAAAGTAGCACTTGTACTATAATTCCGTTCACAACTGATAGCTCTCTGTTGTGAGATATGCTACGTATCCCATTCAATATGTGCCCTCCAAATCAGAATTTCTAAGAGAATATTCCATGACCAAATATATCTTGGAAATACAATGACTTGAAACATGATCATTTAGAGATTTTAATAGACCAATAGACATTGAGAATTTCCAAAAGAAGCATATGAATTGTAGTGTTTCCCATACTTTTTTGACCATTGAACCTCTCATTGGCCAATAACTTGAAGAGTTAGAATTTTGCAAAATATATTTAGTAAAGACTGCTCTAAATTCAGGTCTTGAACATTGGAGAAATGAAAGCTTAAAACAATGGTTATTGATATTTTCCAGGAAGGATAAATTATTCTCTGCTCTCAAAACATTGTGATCATTGCTCAAGTATAATACTTTTCACTTTGTAAGCAAGATAGAGTGGAAAGAGCATGGACTTCGCCATCAAATAAATCTGGGTTTTATTCTTGTTTCTATCATACAGCAGAGGCTCTTTGAGTCTCAGTTTTTTCATTAGTGAAAGGGGGATGTAGTTCTGACAATGCAAGGATAAAATTATATATTTAAAGCACCTAACATTGTGCCTTGATATGGCTGGTTTTTATAAATACTGGTTCTCCTTACTTTACAGCTCATCACTTCTGCAGATGGTCAACTCCTTGACCATCTTACTCATCTAGGTCTCTAATATATAATTGACACATAGTTGGAGGCAAATGTATGTTAATTGGCTTGATACAATCAATTGATACCCTTTAAGGGTCAAGTAAAAGGCCAACTTTCATCCTTTCCACACTGTCCACTTCTCTTCTGCTTTACTTCCTTTTTCTGTCTCCTGGCTTTTCTCTTTTCATCCCCTGTTTCTGTCTCTTTTTATTTTCTTTCATTTCCTTTCCCATTCTGTTATCAATTTTTCTCTCCAATATTTTTTTCTGGGCTGTTACTTTGTTGAATAACCGATCTTTCCTATTCTTTAAGATCAAATAAAAATCAATATTTTATAGTTGTGTGTGTGTGTGTGTGTATGTGTGTGTAAAATAAACACAACTAAATAGTTCTTCAGTTTGTTTGATTTAGTTTGCTTATTATCTGTATGACTCTTAATAAACTTGAAATGTTCTGGAACGAGGGGCTCATGGTGGAACAAAGGATCCATATCCTGGTTATACAATGCTGACATTAAACTAGCTATGCATTTTCCTTACAATGACTGGCAATTTTGGCAAGGAGTCAACACAAACAGTATGCTTAGAAGATAGGGATCTAGTTAAAGTGAGAAGATCTGAATTCTGTTATTTTTGAAACTCTGTTGTTTTCTCTTTACCAGAATAATTTTTTTCTGCAGACCTTAAAGAGACGGAGAGGTTCGAATAATTTTAATGGGAACTGCCATCGCTCTTGGTCTCTTGTCTGATGGCCATGTTTCTAGATGATTAGTAACTCGATGGGAAATTCATTAGTTTTGGATCACAGCCCAATTCCCAGGAACATTTTATTTTCACCTTCACACCTTTTGAGAAAATTCTCCTTTTAGGTGCCTGGGTTTGGGATCTGAGTGAAACTGTCATATCTTAATTATATTCAAAGCTACCCTCTTGACTTCTATTTCAGCTGTGACATTAGCCTTCACACTTGGATTGGCATGAATTCTCCTGGCTTGAGAGTGAGAATTTCATATGTTTTCTTTTCATCTGCAGACATCTGTATTCTGTTTAACTCAGGATTGTAAAACGCATGGAGCAGGAAAGGCCTGAGCACATTGTGATCACTATGGGGCTTATTCCTTTCAGGCCAAAAGCTACAAAAATCCTTTTAGCAGTGCTTTTAAAAAATATTCTCATAATAAAGACCAAGGATAGGAACATCAAATTATTACAATAGTGCCTTTTAAAAGTCTTTCTCTTTAAATATAAGTGTTTTAGTCACCATTCCTCACTTTGTTTATACCAGCTGTATAAACTAAATGATTTCGAAGAAAATAAATGTATAATTTGCATTGACGTCTAACCTCCTTTGGTGCTGAAGAGACATAATCATATTATTTATTAAAAAATCAGATGTACTTACTGATTTTTTCTATGGGAATGAGAAAGAATCATAGTCCCACAACCTGTACAGAGTTTTATAATCCCCAACATATATTTGTATGTATTGCTTCACGCAATTCTCATTGTTATTCTATAAGGGAGAGACTGGATATTATAAATAAACTGTGTAGCACTCAGAGATTAAATGACTTCCTAAGCTTACATATTGGTGGATGAGTTAGGACTAAGATACAGGATTTTTGGTGCCTTCTTGGCTCTTATGTCTACAACTTCATGCTGCCTCTTAGAAATATGGCCACTAACTTGAGGAAATAAAAACTTAACTGAAAAGAAAATGTAAATGAAACAAAACAAAATATAAAATCTAAAAGGTATCATAAAACTCTATTTTAGTTCATTAATGAGGTGTCAGTCCACTAAACTGAAGTTGTGTTTCCAATTTTTGTCCAAGAATTTTGTCATTAAATTGGGCATTTGACATTTTCACTAATCCATGCCCTACAGAAAAAGTTACAAAAACCATCTTAGACTTATTCAGTAAATTGTAACAGTGTGCTCTAACATAAAGAGGAGGTACTGTTGTTCTCCAAGCTGATCACGTTCCAACTGGACCTGTCTGGTTAGTTCAGTTGATAAAACTAATGAGTGACCAGGATAACGGCCATACTAAAGTATACGGTTTCTCAATAAACATCTGAAGAGTCTAAGGCCACACCAGCTGTGTGTCTACATTAGAAACAGAAGACTCCAGAGGACATGAATATCACCTTAAATGTTTGAATGAGCATCCTGTGCAAGAGAACATAAATTTAGACACATATTCTTTGTCTGTAAAACTGATAAGCAACATTTTGAACACTTTGGAAAAAAGATAGGAAATACAAGATTTGTATATACTAATAGGTATGTTGTTTTTCAAAATTATTCTCTACAGTAATTATCTTATATTTTGTAATGCTCTCGAATTATTCAATGTTCATTGGAAGCTTAGGCTTTTTTTTTTTAACCATTCAAAACTTTACTCTATTTTCTACAATTAAATTTCATTTTCATGGAACAATAATGCCAGAAATGCAAAATGCATTTTTCTATTAAAAACAAAACAAACAAACAAAAAAACCACTGTAGTCGAAGACTATATACATAACTGCATGTTGGAATGAGTACAGGATTGGGCATTTCTTAGGAAATGGCCTGTGCATAATAAAATTCTAAATATTCTGGGTTGTTTGGTATTCCTTGATGAATCAACAGTACACCCCACAATGGATTCTGGAAGTCGAGCTGACTCTTGCCATCTTAGAAGTGAGTTCTTTTCTATGGTACCTTCTCTGCTAAAGGGATCTGGCAGATAAATCCCAGGATTGAGAGCCTGAGCATTTGTAGATTTCCAGTGCAGATAAACAACTCAGGGACAATATACACAAGGGATTTTGTGTACATATCTAAGAAACACAAAAGTGATTGGGTTAGAAATATCAGGGAAAGAATACGGCAGATATGAAGGGCATGATGGAGATGTGATGACGTCCGAGAATGACTAAGTGTCTGGTCCCACACAGGTATTTGCTAAATACGATTGAATTAATAAATACATAAGTTAATGAATGAATGAACCATGCCTTCTCAAACTTGACAAGGAAACTTTAAAAAAAAAAGGAAACTTTAAAGAAAGGGGAAAAACTTTGTGACCAGGGGAATGTACCTGTAGAGAGTTTAGCTAAGCTACTCAAGATGTTGGTGTTTCAGTATCCATCTTGTTTGGCCAAGAGGCCTGCAGGGGCTTTAAGCTGACACTAGCCCCCTCGTGCAACTGAATGTCCTACACAACAGGGGCAGAGTCACATGCAAAGGTAAATTCCTACTATGACTCCCCCAACAGGCCTTGTGCTTACCACTCTCCTCCACCTCCCATGGCCTTTCCTTTCTGTGCCTTAGAAAAGAGATCCTCATGGACCTACCAAAACCATGCTCTTTTGGGTTTGAATTGACCAATATGGCCTTAGCCTGGGACCCCCGTGCATTCTACCCAAGAACCCTAATACGTCCCAGGTCCTGTGTCTTTTTCTGCCTGCACTGTGGTTTGACCCCTTGATGCATGTCCTGCACGTCCTCTAGGAACTGGGAAATCAACTTCTCTATTTCAATTTATCTTGTGATCTTTTCTTGAACTGATGATGTTACTACCCTAATCATGTTACATATTGGTCATTCATGATTATATATTCACATCCTTTCCTACTAGATTAAGAATTATTTGAGAGCCATTGGGTCATTTGAATCCCCAGCCTTTATCATAATGTTTGGCATATAATATCTTATAAATAAATGAATGGACGGTTTGAAGGATGGACGATAAACACGTACCTTTGAATCACTCTTATGCACTCTCTAGTAACTCATGAATTCATTCCATCATGCATGCATTTAGTCTGCCAAATATATATATTTATATATATTGAACACCTCCTATGCTATTGTCTGGAAGTATTATTTATATCAATAGATCACATTTCCTAGAAGTATTCTTTACATCATTAGGTTAAGAGGATTTTTTTCAAACATTCAATACCCACTCCCCTCCCCCAGACTGTCCCTGACATTGTAAGGTATTCAGTCTCCCAGTCCACGGTAACTAATAGCTTTTTCCCATGCCTCCTTTACCCTGGTGACTGTGGCTGCTACATAGCTTAGTAGATGAGTTCTCTAAGAAACCTGTTTCGAGATTTGATTTGTGCCTGAGTGAACCCCCTATAGCCATTTGTAGGTAAGGTCAATAGTTCTGTGAGGGTTTCTGCTCTTTGATACTGTGGAGGGCCGGCTTATGAGCAACGTGGCAAACTGGATCTAATAGAAGTTAATGCAGCCAGCACACATTTCCCTGGCAGCCACCTTAGCCCCGGTCTCCATCTATTTGAACTAAGATGCCGCGTGCTAGCCTAATGTGGCTCAGAGGAGAGGGCACTGCCTGCCAGATGTGAAAGAATGGGCAGAGCGGATGAGTACAAAGCACTCTGTAAGTGCACTTCAGAACAATGCAAACATATCTTAATCAAACATTACAAAACCCTCTGCAATAGGGATTATGATCCCCTCTTCACAGAAAAGAAAATGAGGTACTGAGCTACTGGGTAACTTAAGTTAGATCCATAGCTAGTAAGAAGTAGAATCAGGTGTCAAGGCCAGACATAATTGATGTCAAGTTCCAAGGGTGCACTGATTTTTTCTGTACAGTCACACCTCCCATTCTAGAAAAGCTGATTTCAATTCAATATGAAGCAAGACTTTCTAAAAATTAGAGCTATCAAATGAAAACATGTCTTCATAATTTAGTGAATTTACTAAGCAGGATTCATCCAGAAGTCAAAGGAAACTGAGAGAATAAAACTATCAAGGAAGCTGGAAAATTATTTGTTGAAATGCTGGTTTATAGATTCCCTTCTTTGTCTAACTCTATGATTATTTACCAATCATAGACAGACAGACACACACACAGACACACAGACACACACACACACACACACACACACACACAGTCCTCATGATGATGAGGTAAAGAATGACAAGCTTGAAGCTATGTGCACCCAAAACGCAAGAGTACATAATAATTATACTAGTACCATTACTACATATTAATAGCTAATATTAATGGAACTTCTAAGCTATACCAGGAGATATGCTTAACACATTCCATACATTATCTCATTCAATGGGCATATTAGTAGTTATGTTATAGGGATGTTATAAGGATTAAACTAATCCATGTAAACTGTTTAGAATAGAAAGTGTTGACACATAGTAACTGTTGAATAGACATCAGTAGTTCTTATCATTATGATCAATAGTTCTTATCATAATGATTCATTTCAGCAAGGAATAATAATGAACAACAAGAAGGTACTTGTGCTAGAGATTACAAATTCAGTAAGGAAGGAAGGAGAGAAGAGTGAGCAAGGTATCTTACTATTTATTATAATGTGGCTAAGGGCAAACTGGTAATTTTAAAGTGCTAATGTTATAATACACAGTAAATAATTTAGACAAGTGTCTTAATCTTGCAAGGCTTCAATTTCCCCACTCTTAAAAAAGGAACAATAATAGCACCTACCGTGTAGGGTTGTTTTTGGAGACTGTATAATACCACGCACCTGAAGCACAAAGTCTGGTGCTTGGAAAACAGATGCCTTTAAAAATTTCTCCAAGAATTTAAAATAATTGAGATTCACACATTGGCATAAGTATCTTCAGGATTTCTTTTCTTTCTGTTCTGCCTCCTTTCCCTCCCTCAGACCACTCCATTGACTCTGAAGTGGCTCATCAGAAAAAAAACAAAGACGTGGATCCAAAATAAATTTTCATGACTCTACGAAAAATATCATTTAATAAGAGCTTCTTAAGCATTTATTATGTTACAAGAGTAGTTGTATTTTGCTCAGTGAAGTGAATGAAACAGGAATACATGAAAAAGTATAGAATGGGAAAGGCACAATATGACAGAGTGGTCAGGGACTAGGTTGGAATCCCACATGTACCATGTACTATCTATGTGATTTCAGGACAGTGCTTTAACACTCTAGGCCTTAGTTTTCCCATCCACAAAATGGGGATGATAGTATTCATCACATAAAGTAGTTGTGAAGAGTAGATAAAATACTCTATGATAAATACTGGTATATAAACAGTCCATGTATGTTAGTTAATTACATACATTTACATATAAATGACAAAAATTTCTAAATATATATTAGAATACACTGTCTAATAATTTTTACGTGCACTTGTGGTAACAAAATAAAACATTCAAAATAAAAATTGACGTGAAAATTCTGTGATTTAGTATAACTCACACACATACACACACACTGCAGCTTCTAAGAAATGTATAATTTTGATGGCTATACATTACCTGCACATAAGTGACTATAAAGACCAATAAACACATGTAAATGATCACATATTAAAATGCGTGAGATCTCAACTCTAAAAAAGGGTGAGTCCAATAGGCAGGTGACCCTCACTAGCTGTCACCCACACTAACTCAGCTCCCTGGGGCCCAAGAGCACATCCCTCCCATTCTATATAGTTTATCTCCAGCCCCTCACACAGTGCCTACCATGGAGTCCTTGTTCTATATGTATTCATCATATTAATTTAAAAAATAAAAAGGGTGGTTATAATGTCTATTGTAGCACCCTGAGAAATGGTTATGTTACTCTATTGAAGAGAAAGGCACAATAGGACATTCTCACTACAGATTACTAGATATATTTATATATCAATATAATTCAGACTAAAAGGAATTAAAAGAAAAAAACGTGGATTTATTAGTCCTGTCACATGTTGTTTTGAACCACAAAATTTAAAGACATCTTAAGGAAATACTGGTCCAATATGCACATATAAAAGACAAAGAATGAGGCCTAGAAAGAAATGATTTACTCAAGTTTATTCAAGATCAAATATGGAATGGCGGGTTTCTTATTTTTCGATCTCTTGTGTTTTTGTTTTTTTCTACTAGACCACACTGCCTCATTCTACTTTTTTTGAATACTCATTACTCATCCTCCACTCCATTCTTTCTCTCTCTCTCTCTCTCTCTCTCTCTCTCTCTCTCTCTCTCTCTCTCTCTCTCCCCTCTCTCCCCCTCTTACACACACACACACACACACACACACACACACACACACACACACAGTTAAGCATCTTCTTTAAGTCAATTTTATTTTTTCTCTTTATCCAGGATGTCCTCAACAAGTCAGGGAAAATAATCCCTCTATATTACCCATCATAGCATAGGGAACATGGAATGATTTCATGTAAAGGTTTATTTGAATATCAGTTCCCTCTAATGGAATTAATATAGTGTTTCAAAAGATAAGATTTTTAAGATCTGAAAGGAGGGAAAGAATAGAGGATATTTCAGTTGATATGAATTCAACAATGCTCTCATAGCAGATATTTATACCACATTTACTCTGTTATGTGCTAGAAATAGAGTGGCAGACAAAAGCTTACACTGTTCCTTGAAATCCCTGCATAGTAGGGGAGATAAATAGTAATTAATAGTCACACTAGTAATATATAATTACAAACTGGGAAATGTCTTCTGAAGTAAATGAACATGGTTCTTTGAAAGCAGATAATAAAGAAACTTTCCTGTAGGAAGTGGTGCTAAAGTTTGAGATCTGAAGCATAAAGAGGAATTAGGGGATGACACAAGTGAATACAGCATGATGAGTTTGAGGCTTGGTGAGGAGACTATCTGATTAAAATGATGGGTGCATGATGGTGAGGAAAGGCATGTGAAAAGGATGATACTGGAGATAAAGATGAGCAGATAGAGGGGATGGAGGCCAGACTATGAAGGACCTTGAACACACAAGGGAAAGGTTAACAAAAATAGGAGTCATAAAATAATAGAAAATAAAAAAGATAGGTGTGTATATATATTATAAATAATATATGCATAGCATGATTGAAAATGGACACTATCTCTTTTAACCTAATGATTTCCATGTTTACAGATGAAAAAACTGAGGCTCAGAGATACAAGACAACTTACTAGAACATGTCATGAGATAAGTGCTGACTTCAACTTGTGTAGGCTTGCATTTGAGTAAAGGTTTCCAGAAGAGGCCTGATGTGATGACAGCTGATGATGGCTCATAGAATGCATTGAAGGAACTAGAGCCAATGGCTGTTTCTGAATCCAAATGTGAAGAAATCTGGGCCTTAGACCAGAGTATTGGTCATGGGAATGGAGAAATAGGGTCAAAACCAGAGGAAAAACCAAAAACAGGTGACTGGATGGATTAAGGAATGAAGGCAAAAAGTTAGTTAACCATGGCTCTAATACACTGAATTTGGATAGTTTGGATAGCCATTGTCTCTGGAAGGAAATTTTGATAATAAGCTAGTTTTTAAAGAGGCAGGTGTTAAATTGGGTATGTGAAGTTTTATACATAGATTGGACTAGTAAGAATATAAAACTGGCTTAAAAATAAGTTAGTAACTCAAGGTTCAAACTGAAGTGGGCTTTCAAACATTGATCAGAATTTATGACTAAATGCTAAATGTACTCAACCAACACATATGTTAAAATGCACACTATACGTCTTACTTTTGACTAATGAGATTTCAAATCCACCCTGATTCACTCCCGTTTACAAAAGGAAATTAAAAAATTGATTGGTTACTTCCTCTGTTGCATGTGGACACCTTGATTGGCCAGCTGCTGGTGGCTAGGCAACCAGGCGAAGAATCTTTGGAACAAGTAGCAGACTTCATCACAGCAGGAGCCGTGAGGCAAGAAGCTCTGGGATCAATTAAAATGCCAGGCTTTTCCAGGCTGGTTTCCAGCGCATCTGTGCATGATTCCACATAAATTTAGGGAATTAGAGATCAGACAAAGGTAAACATTGCTGTGCTTTGCATAGCATTGATTTAGAATGAGAGGATGAAATATGCCACAGTCATTCAGCCTGGAGGGGTTTTACACCTTCAGCTGATTTTCCCCCCACCCCCGATTGCTTTATTATTTTAGGTATGTTGAAATCGAAGCCTGCTTAAATCATCTGTGTGTTCCTTTGAGGAAGGGAAGAGAAAAAGAAACAAAGGAAAAACCAGTTCTTAGTTTCATAGACTAAACAGTAGAATATGACTCATTCTTTCACTTTACAGTCACACCTCTCAAAGAAGAAATTATTAATGTTCTTCATTTTCCAGCTATTTTGTCTCTTGAGCTTGGTTTAGATGAAAAAAACAAAAAAAAAAATCATTCACGTCCCCACAGAGAGGGAAAGACATTTTCTCCCTATGAGTCTATAGGAGTCTGACCTTTTGCAGAACCTTCTCCCCTTTGTTTTTTGTTTTCTTATTTTATCTATCCCTTGGTATCTGTAGTTCTGGCTGTTTCTCTAGTGCAGAGGTCTGTTATGTATGGCCTGTGTGTCAGGGAGTGGGTGAACTTCCACAGAATCCTTTGTACCTGGGCTGGAGGTGAATCTCTGAGGTAGCAAGAGCATAACAGAAACAGGTAGTTCACAGAGACGGAGCAAGTGCAGACAAGACACTGAAGACAAAGGCAAGGCAAGTATCAAAAAGGGCAAATGATATTTTAAATCCTGCAAAAAAAATGACACAAAGATATCACAGAGGCAACACAGAGTCACATTTTCATTAAATGACAATAGGAAAAGCAGAAAGGCATCAACTTTGGCTACATAATCAATGTGAATTAGAAGTGGGGCTTTGAGGTAACTTCTGAGTAAGCTTGACCAACTGATTATCTCCTAGCCTCCACAACAGTCACGAGTGTTGGAAAAGAAGACCTGAAAAGTGCTTTTCAGATTTACAGTTACAAAATTCTTTAAAGTATTTCAAATCCTTAGGTACAAAAGTAAGTTTATTTAGACTGAGAATAGAAATCACACAAATTATAAATCTGTAAGATTTACAGGAACTACAATTTTAGAATTATTAAATCTTTGTAGATTAGAATCTTGTATCATTATGAAGTGACCCACTCTAGTATAATGCTATCTAGCTTAGAGTCTACTTATCTGATAATAGCCACACCAGTTTTTGGGGGGTTTTTTCCTGTTGTTTTTTCCGTGGTACGTATCTTTATTTTTTTCCATTGTTCTACTTAAAATCTTGTGTTTTAAAGATTTCTCTTATAAACCGCCTATAAAGGGTATTTTATAAATTCTGTCCCACAATATTTGCTTTTAAGTGGAGCATTTAATTCAAAGTTCTAGAAAAGCAAGGAAGGCAATTAACGTTTATTGAGCACGTAGGGCTGGGCTCAGTGCTGCACATCTATTTTGTTTTTTAGTTCCCACAAGCACCATGTGAGGAAGATGCTACCTCTATTCTACAGGTGAGAAGCCTGATGCTCTGTAACACGCCACACGTCATGCAGTGATCAATGATAAAGCTCCATATTTCTGACTATCAAGCTGATACTCTTTCTGCCCCACCACAGAATTCTCTCTTAAGAAATCTTATACGATGAGGATTATTTACCTAAAGTTTGACTTAAATAAATCATTCATTCTGTATACATTTAGGCATACGTGTAGTATAACACAAATCCATAATGACCATTTCCAAGGGAATATAAAAGCTTAAGAAAATTTCTATTTAACTCTCTCCTGCCATTTGGCCTCAACAAAGACCATAAGAGAAATGGCAATCTCCCAACAGAACACAGTATATTAGAAGGTTGAGGGTTGGATTCTTGAATCTGGTCTTCCAACTCTAGGTACCTTCAGAGTAATGTCATGCAGCTCTTGCCAAAGTACACGGTGATATATTTTAATAAGAGAGCAAGTAGAGTTTTAAAAATCAAGCAACTTGTAAAGGGGTATTTTAATTTTCTGTCATCCACGAGTGCCAGTAATTAATACTGCTTAAATGCAGTTGGCATATTTATGACTTGAGTTTCCTTCTTATATTCACTCTTCACTTTTTTTTCTTACCTCTTAACAGTGCTCAGAGACCTGGGAGCACTCTCTGCAATTCAGTGGAAAGTGAAAAAAATGGTTTCTATAAAAGCAGCAAATACTTCTGTCACATTTTTTTAGTCAATTTAAATAGAATTTAGGAAATTCTTCATTAGTTTAGAAAAATTCTGCTTCTTCTCTTAAGTAATTATTTTTGATTGTAGATTTTGAATTTAGTACGAAATAAATGAGCTGATTGTAATAGCATTACTCATTGAGTTCCAGTGATTATCCAGGGAAAGCCCAATGCAGTTGTAGTTAAATTTGCACAAAGTTAATACACAAAACTATGTAAGAAGGGACTTCTGATTTTGGCAACATGAATAATTGATTTAACATAGGCTCTTTACCCCTCAAAAACACGTACTAATACTGGATAAAATTTAACAAAAATAAGCAAGTAAATAAATAAAAGCTGGATTCAGAAGAAGTATTGGAAATCTCAGATTCCAGAAAAAAGAAGGAAAGTCATAATGAAAAAGGTAAGCAATTACATTAAGTCTGTAACATCCTGGGAAAGAGAAAAACCCTGATATACAACCTATTATCTCAATTCTAGGGATTATTCCTTACCTAGAAGCATAAGAACTTAAAACTGGAATTGGGAACCCTGAATAAAGCTAGGACACAATTAGAGTGGCCTCCTTCCTATAAGTGGGACTAAAAAAAATAGTCCAGAAAAAAAGGCAAGAAGCTTGATTCTGACTGGAAAAAAAAAATAAAGCTTCCCATTAGAAACCAAAATTTGGGACAAAACAACATATAAATGTGGCATCAAAATTTAACTATTTTCTATTAAGCTATATATTAGTCAGTTCATCTGTCATAGAATAATAGCATAGGCTGGGTGGCTTAAACAACAGAAACTTATTTTCTCATGGTTCTGAAGTCTAGAAGTTTAAGATCAAGTTTTCATCCAATTCAATTTCTAGTAAAAGCTCTCTTCTTGGCTTACAGATGGCTGCCTTCTTGCTATGTCTTTATGGCACATGCACATGAAGAAGAGAGAAAGAGTATTCTCTTTTAAGGACACTGACCTTATCAGATTAGGGCTCCACCTTTATAAACTCCTTAAACCTTAGTTATTTCTTAGAAACCCTATGTTCAAATAGTCACATCGAGAGTGAGAGCCTTAACATATGAATTCTGGGGGCAAAAATACTCAGGCTATAATAAACTATCTCAAGCTAATAAATTAATTAAAATATTTTCCACTGAGGATGAAAACCTCTGAAGAACCTGCCAAAAGTCAATAATATGATGTAGAAATATTTCTAATACCTGTGAACATGGGATGGCCACAAAAGTGGAGGGCAGGAAGTGGTTGAAGATGAGCCCTCAATAAATGGAACAGAGTTGAGATCCCAGAAATAAATCCATATATATATATATATATATATATATATATATATATATATATGCAAATAATTTTCAACAAAGGAGCCAATAGCATACAATGGAGAAAATAAATCTTCTTCAATAAATGGTGCTGGGAAAATTAGAAAGTTATGTGCAAAAGAAAGAAACTAGACTGATATCTGTCACCATACACCAAAATTAACTTAAAATGGATCAAAGACTTATCAATATAAGACCTGAAACAATAAACTACATAGAAGAAAACATATGTACTAAACTTATGGACCTTGGTCTTAGAGAGGATTTTATGAATTTTACCTCAAAGTCAAGGGAAGTAAAAGCAAAAATAAATGAATGGGACTATATGAAACCAAAAAGCTTCTGGATAGCAAAAGAAACGATCAATAAAACAAAGAGGCATCCAACTGAATGGCAGAAGATATTTGTAAATAACACCTCTGATAAAGGGCTAATATCCAAAATATATAAAGAATTTATACAACTCAACAACAACAAAAAGACACAAACAATCCAATTAAAAAATGGGCAGAGGACCTGAACAGACACTTTTCCCAAGAAGACATACAAATGGCCAACAGATGCTCAACTTCACTAGCTATTAGGGAATTGCAAATCAAAACCACAATGAGACATCACCTCACTCCTGCAGGAATGGCTATTATCAACACGACAAGTAATAACAAGTGTTGGAGAGGTTGGAGAGAAAAAGAAACCCTAATATACTGCTGGTGGGAATGTAAAATGGTACAGCCACTATAGAAAATAGTTTGGAGGTCCTCAAAAAATTAAGAATAGAATTACCATACAAACCAGCAATCTCTCTTCTGGGTATCTTCCCAGAATATCTGAAAACAGTTATCCGTAAAGATACATGTACCCCTGTGTTTACTGCAGCATTACTCACAGTGGCCAAGACATAGAAATGACAAAAGTGTCCTTCGATAGCTGAATAGATAAAGAAGATGTTACTCAGCCATAAGAAAACGGGAAATACTGCCATTTGTGAAAACATGTATGGAGCTTGAGGTGATCGTGCTAAGCGAAATAAGTCAGACAGAAAAAATTGAGAACCGTATGATTTCACTCATATGTGGGATATAAAACTGAAAGCAACAAATGAACAAGACAAACAAGCAAAAACTCTTAGATACAGACAACAATTTAGTGGTTACCAGAGGGTAAGGAGGGATGGTAGGAGGTAGAAGAGGGTAAAGGGGGTCAAATATAAGATGATGGAAGGAGATTTGACTTTGGGTGGTGAATATACTACAATGTTTAGATGATGTATTATAGAATTGTACACTTGAAACCTATCTAATTTTATTAACAAATGTCATCCCAATAAATTTAATTAAAAATTACAAATTACATGAGAATTGATATGCCATATGAAACATTCTAAAGGTCTGTTAACCTAATGTGTAAAATGAATAAGATGATCCTTAAAAAGAAATAAAGACCATAATAAAATTATAGGATATTGTAAAATAAAGACTAGACGTGAAAACAAGCAGAACACCTAGAAATTAACAATATCATTACTGAAATTAACATTTTTATGGATTTATTATAAAGATAGAAACACTTGTAAAGCGAAGTAGTGAACTGGAAGGTAGACATGAATTACCCAGAATTGGTAGTGATAAAAATATACATAAATTTTGTAATGATAAATATGTGGAGAATACTAAAGAGGTTAAGAGAAACAGAGGACAAAGTGTGATGGTTCAGCATACATCTCGTACAAGTTCTCCAGTGAGTATATAAAAAGAGTTGGGGGGAATTAATATGCAGACAGATAATGATTGGGACTATTTCATAATTGATGAGAAACATAATCCTCATATCGATGAATCACATCAGGACTAAACTAGGACAAATACCAATAAATCCCCACATTATTATCATGAAACTACAGAAAGCCAAGTTCTAAGAGAACATCTTTGGAGCAACCAATGAGAAGAACCAGATTGAGATGATCTAAAAAGGAATAATAATTAGATTTTTCAGCAGCAAGAATAGATGTCAGAACACAATGATGTCTTCAATAAGATGAGATTAAGCTGCCTCTGTAGAAATTGCTAATTCAATCCTACAAAAAATTATTAAGGATGTAAAATATTTCAATAAATTCAAAACCTGTTTCTTTGCAAAGACTTAATAACATAGACACATTTTGGCAGAACAGTAGCAGCAGCAGCAGCAGCGGCAGCAGTAGTAGCAGTCGTAGCAGTAGCAGAATAAGAACAAGTGGAAAAGGCACATATAAACAATTCTGTGAACTAAAAAGCTATCGATAAACTATAGTCAAAAATGAAATTTAAGGCAAATTTTTAGAAAACGGTTATCAAAATTGACTCCAGAAAAAATAGTTGCATATTCAAATGAACCTCTAAATTATTTTTTGAAAAAATCTGTAATCAAAAATTCACCCTCAAAAATGTTACCAGCCCAGCTGGTTACAAAGATGAATTTTAGCAAACTTTCAAATAACTGATAGTTACTACTTTATGCTTTGTACTGTTAATAAAGAATAGACTTGAAACAAAACAAAACAAAGAAAACTTCATTTTATAAACTTGCATACACTGATACTAAATCTGAAAAGTTTGAGAAAAAAGTTATAAGCCAATTTTATGTGTAAGATCATGTCTAATCCCAGTAAGTAAATAGCTATGTATAAAAAATAACATCGTTATTAATGGTAAAACTTTCAAAATCCCTTTAGAGTCCATAACCCAAATGATAGCTGTTCTGCTGTTTCTTTTAAAGTTGTAATGGTGATCCAATCTAGTGTAATAACAAAAAGGAATAAAAGAAATAGGAGGTAAACAATTGGAAAGGGAAAAATAAAATGAGCATTCACAGTTGAAATGATGCTTCACATGAAAAAGTCCAAAAGAAAATTAGTATTTTTCCAGAAATAATAAAAGAAATCATCAAGGTGGTTAGCCAATAAATTAATAGAAAAGGTTAGTAGCTTTCTTGTACACTAACAATAACCAGTAAGATAAAATTAGATAGATAGATGATTGATAGATAGATAGACAGACAGACAGGTAGATAAATAGATCTCTTCACAACAGCCCCATAAGTCATTTAAAAATTATCTATCAATACAATACAAGATTTATGGGGTGGCCAGTTAGCTCAGTTGGTTAAAGAGCGGTGCTCTTAACAACAAGGTTGCCAGTTCGATCCCCACATGGGCCACTTTGAGCTGCGCCCTCCACAACTAGATTGAAACTACTACTTGACTTGGAGCTGATGGCTCCTGGTGAAAACACACTTAAAATAAATAAAAAGTTTTAAAAAAAATGTAATGGAGGCAATTATAGTTTTATTTAAAAGCATAAAGTAAGATAAAAATAAGTGAAGAGATATTCCATGTACATGGATTAAATTATTCAATATTCTAAATAAGATCATTTTTCCTAAATTAATCTATAAATTCAATGCTATTCTAGTCAAGTTCCAATAAAATTTTTGAAAAATTGGTCACATATTTACATGGAAAAGTAATGAACCAGAAAGTCAAGTCCAATTTGAAGCAGAAAGGCAACGGCTATCACTCTACCAGACTGTCAGATATCAAGATAACTTGTAAGGCTAGAATAATTTAGACTTTAAACCTGTGTGGTACTGGGACAAGGATAGATAAAGACATAAATGTAATTAAATAGGGAATACAAAAATAGAACACATCCAAACACATTTAGACTGAATGTTTTCCTCTTAAGATCAGATAAAAAGTAAGAACTCAGCTCTTGCCACTTTTATTCAGCGTTGTATTGTCCATCCTAGCCAGTGCCAACAATAGGAGGAAAAAATTTTAAAAAGAAGAAAGGAAAGAAAGAAGGAAGAAAGGAAGGAAAGAAGGGAGAAAGGAAGGGAAGGAGAAAGAGGGGAGATAGGAAGGGAGGGAAGGAGAGAGGAATAAAAATGAAAAGCATCCGGATTGGGGAAAAAAAGAAATCTGTCTAACGCAGATAAGATTATTCTCTTTCTCTCTCTCTCTCTCTCTCTATATATATATATATATATATATATATATAGAAAATATCAAGGAACTTTTTTTAAAAATTAAAGTTTATTGGGGTGACAATGGTTAGTAAATTTACATAGGTTTCAGGTGTACAATTCTGTAATACTTCATCTATATATCACATTGTGTATTTAACACCCAGAGTCAGTTCTCCTTCTATCACCATATATTTGATCCCATTTATCCTCATCTATCACCCCCCTCCCCCCTTACCCTCTGGTAACTATGAAACTATTGCCTGTGTCTATGGGTTGAGAGGCTCTGGAGAAAAAGAAACCCTTATACACTGTTGGTGGGAATGCAGATTGGTGCAGCTTCTATGGAAGGAAGTATGGATGTTCCTCAAAAAATTAACAATAGAATTACCATATGACCCAGGAATCCCTTTCCTGGGTATCTACCCAAAAAATCTGAAAACATTTATCTGTAAAGATATAGGTGCTCCAACGTTCCTGGAAGCTTTATTTATGGTGGCCAAGATGTGGAAACAACCAAGTGTCCTTCAATAGATGATTGGATAAAGAAGATGTGGTATATATACACAATGGAATACTATTCTGCTGTAAGAAAAGATGAAATAATGCCATTTGTGCCAACATGGATGGATCTTGAGATTATTATGTTAAGTGAAATAGGTCATACAGAAAAAGTCAAGAACCATGTGATTTCACTGATATATGGGATGTAAAACTGAAAAGAACAGAGGAAAATGACAACCAGTAAGAAAATTTTTTTTTAAGTCCAAAAACTTATAAATGGGTTTAGCAAGGTTGCAGGACACAAGATCCATATACACATATTGGTTGAATTTCTATATACTAACAATGAACAATCTGAAAATAAAATTATCAAACAATTCCATTCTCAATAACATTAAAAAGAAGAAAATACATAGAAATAAACTTAACAAAGGAAGTCAAAGAATGAAGACTACAAAACATTGCTGAGAGAAATTAAAGAAGATCTAAATAAATAAATGACATGTCATGTTCATGGATTGGAAGACTCAATATTGCTAAGAAGGAAATTCTCTAAATTGATCTATAGATTCAACATAACCCCAATCAAAATCTCAGCAGATAGTTTGCAGCAATTGACAAATCAACCCTAAAATGTATATGAGAATGCAAAGGGTCCTGAACAACCATAACAAGTTTTTAAAAAATGAACACAGATGGAAGATGTATTCTGCCCAATTTAAAAACTTACTATAAAGTGACAGTAATTAAGATAGTGTGGTATTGGCACAAGGATAGGCATCTAGATCAATCAAAGAGAATTAAGAATATAAAAATTAACTCTTACATTTACAATTAATTGACATTCAACAAAAGTGCTAAGGCACTTATGGGGGATGATCTGCTGGGAAGATTGGATATCTATATGAAACGGTGAATATAGAACCTTACATCATACACAAACTTTAACCCAAAACAGATTCTAGACCTACATGTAAGAGCTAAAATTATACAACTTCTAGAAGAAAACACAGGAGATTATGATGAGTTACACAAAGAGATTTTAGATATGAAAGCAATGGCAAAAATCTATAAAAGAAAAATGTATATATTGGACTTAATCAAAATTTAAAACTTTTATGCTTCAAAATATACAATTAAAAGAGAAAAAGACAAGCCATCCACAGCACAAATATTTATAAATCACATATTGATAAAGTACATTTGCCTGGACTATATCAAGAACTCTTTCAACTCAATAATATGTAAACATATAACAATTTAAAATAATCAAGCCTATGAGTAGCTATTTTATTTAAAAAGATAAAGAAGATAAATGGCTAATGAGCTTGTGAATAAATGTTCAATATAATAGATATTGGGGAAATGCAAATGAAAACAACAATACAGTAACACTTTGCACTCATTAGAATGTCTATCATCAAAAAGGCAAACAGCATCAAGTTTGAGAAAATGGAATTCTCTGGTAGGAATATAAAAATGGTGTAGCCAGCTTGGAAAACAGTTTGGCAGTTTCTTGAAAAGATAAATATAAACTTACCGTTAAACAAACTTAGTTTACTAGAGCTGTCATGAAAAAATTACTTCACACAGGGCAGCTTAAACAACAGAAATGTATTTTCTCACAGTTCTAGAGGTCCAAGATCAAGGTGTGGGTGGGTTTGGTTGTCTCCTTGACTTGTAGATTACTGCATTCTTGGTGGGCTCTCACATGGCCTTTTTCTGTGCACAGGCATTCCTGGTGACTCTCTTCTTATAAAGACATCCATCATCTTGGGTTAGGGCCCCACCCTTATCTCTTCATTTAAACTCAATTATTTATTTTAAGCCCTATCTCCAAATATAGTCACATATGAATATGGAGGGAACACAGTGCAGTCCATGATATTATGGTACAATCTAACAACTGCACCCCTAGTTAGCTACCAAAAAGAAATGAAAATATGTGTTACACAAAGACTTCCATGTGAGCATTCACAGAAGCATCACTCATAACGGCCATAAAAATAAAACAATTCTAATGTCCACGAACTGGTGAATGGATAAACAAAATTTAGTTTATCCATCCAATGGAGTAATGCTTACCAATAAAAAAGGAATGAACTACTGACTTGGACACAACATGGATGAACCTCAAAAACACTGTGTCAAGTTAAAGGAGCCAGAAACAAAAGACTACCTTTTGTGTGATTACATGCACATGAAATATCCAGAAAAAACAAAGCTATAGAGACAAAAAACAAAACAATGGTTGCCTGACATTGGGTGTGGAACTTTGAATTAAATTGCCAAGGTACACGGGGAATTTTTGCGAATGATAAAAATATTCAAAATTGAATTATGCTGATGGTTCAACCACTGTGTAAATGTACTGACAACCATTGAATTGTATACTTACAATGAGTAAATTTTATGTTATGTAGATTATACCTCAATAAAGCTATGAGGGGGGAAAACATTTAAGGAAAGAAATAATGTAGGGATTCATGACTGAGTGGACCCATGAATCCTAGTGCTTTCTCTTTCCCCATGTCACATTCCTTTATGGGAATGGTATGCTTATTTTACAAGTATCTCTGGTCATTAAAAAAATACTTTGAAATGAGCTACTGATCTTGAGACCTTGATTCTTCGAGAGAAGTCAAACATAGTCAGACTTCCTATTATGGAATCATTTGTTATTTGGAATCTTTTATCAGCACTGGTTTTGATTCAAGACCACAAAGCTAATTTCTTTCAAAACTTTAAAAATATATTGTTAAACATTATTTTTCCCCATGACCAATTGGGAGCAAAATACAACACACAGTTCTCATTTTTATTAAAGATCAAGGCTACACTAGAAATTATACTATAGATAAGATGTGAATTAGTTTTCAATTGCATGTAGATGATTGTATTCATTTATGAATTTTTCTTCCAGACTTTTTCCCTTATGGGAAAAGCAATAAAAAATGGGCTGTTCTATGTTCTTTGACTGATTTCTCATTTCAATTAAAAATTTTCAAGCAATTGTGGAAATGTTCATGTCACTATGATGTTTTCTCAAAGCCTGAAGTCTTCACAGTCCTTTGGACCTGGCCTCAGTTCCCAAGCCAGAAGTCATTTCCAGCCTTTTGCTAGAAATTTAATTGCACTTTTTGATTTGTACTGAGACACTTAAAATTTCATACAATTTGGATATACTTGTGTATCTAAAGCCAGTTTGTGTCTTAGGCCAAACCCTGAACTGAACTAACTTACCATAAACTCTTTGACCCCAGAGCTATATCAAACCATAACACCAGTGCCCAGCTTGCAAAATCAAAGTAAGGCATGCAGTAAGAATGCTATTCTGTGTTGGCTAATGAGGCATTATTTTCTAAAGTCAAAACCTCCTAGCAGACAGACCTTTTTAATCATCTTATTTTTATACTCCAGCTTTCAAAGTTCAAACTATAAATACCATAGGACAACCAGAGGAGGAATAAGATCTTTTTCCTTTTTAACTTCTCTAAATTGCAAGGAAAAGAATTCAGATGCCAACTGATGGAGCACATGCACACACACACACACACACACACACACAAAACAAACAAAAACAAACAAACAATCAAAAAAGCTAGATATGAAATTGTATGGTACAACTTGGACAGACCAAACTTGGACACAGATTCATCTGGGATTAGTTTCAGTGTTTCTTCTCAACTATGTCACCTTGTGCAAATTATTTTCAATCTCTAATCTTAGTTTCTCCAGTGATAGAAGGTTATAAGAATACCTAGTTCTCAGGATTATCCTGAGTACTGAATGAAATATCGCACAGAGTTCTTCAACTGAGACATCTGAACTGCTTTCAGTTTGACTGTGAAGTCCCTAAAACTGCAAGAGAACTTTCACATATAGAATGTTCATAGCTTTCATCAGCTCTCAAAGGAGTTCGTATGTTCAAAAATCACTGGGATGGGATATATAGGTGTTTGGTAAATATAAGTTTGATGATAACCTTTGAAAGTGTGTTTCTGACATCAATAATCTCTTTTCTTCTCCTTTCTAGAACAAAAGATTAGATTAAAATTGCAAATAGGATAAGAATGCATTCAGAAGCCTCTTTTATACCACATGAGTAGATGAACTCAACAATGAGAGGACGTGTGTCTTGGTGGTCAAAAATGTGGCCTGTGGTGCTAGACTTGGCTCCCCAGCTTACTTCACCTGACCCTGGACAAATCACTTAACCCATATGTGCTTCAGTTTCTTCATATGTAAAAATGGGGGCAATGAATTTAAAATCTACCTTATGGGGTTATTCTGAGTAAGAATTTGAAAAGATAGGCCCAGTTTCTGTCTCCTGGTAAGCACTGAGAACAGAGACATAACTGATCTGAGCCCTGCCCTCAGGGAGCACACTCTCATGGAGCCCATTTAAATGATCTAACCCAGGAGTCCCCAACTCCCGTTATGAGTATTTATGCTGGCCACTGATCTTCTGCTATAGTTGATACTGAGTAGATGTGGAAATGTGCACTGTCTTAACCTCTACATTGTCCCTAAAAAATAATGCTATCTCCTGCTCCTGTACCCCTTTATTGCCTCACAAGCTTTTGCATAATCTTATTGATCTTTAAGCATGTTAGCAGTTATTAGACTAATTCATACAGAATCAACTTTGTATATATGATAACAATAATAATTATTTATTTAATGATTACTATGTGCCATACTAGAAAATTTATATGCATGAGTTTGCTTAATCCTTGCAACAGTTCTTTAATATAGATAATGTTATCCCCATTTTACAGATAAAGAAACAAAGCTAAGCTAGGTTAAGTTGCTTTCTCATAGAGCAGCAATTATTTATTGGAGCCACGGTTCAAATTCAAGTTGATCTCTTAATTATTCAAGGTGGTAGTTTTATTTTAGATTCTATAATCTAGGAGATACCTTACAGAGGTTATTCCTATCATAAAGTATTGCCTTTGAAAATTCCACCATTATTTTTTAAAATGCCAGCATTCCTGTTAAAAGTAACTTATTAAATCACTAGCAAGATGTGTTAATTGGGGTTCTCCAGAGAAGCAGAACTAATAGGAAGACACACACACACACACACACACACACATATATGTAGGTATATATGTATATGTTTATATGTGTGTGTATACATATACATATCCATGTGTTTATATATATGGAGGAAGACAAGAGAGAGAGATTTATCATGAATTGGATCACACAATTATGGAGGCTGACAAGTCCCAAGATCTGTCATTTGCAAATCTGCAAACTGGAGACCCAGGAGAGCCAGTGGCATAGTTCCAGTTTAAGTCCAAAGACCTGAAAACCAGGAGAGCCAGTGGTGTAAATTTCAATCTGAGTGCAGGATAAGACTGATGTCCCACTTTGGAAACAGTCAGGTAGAGAGAGAGAACTCTCCCTTATTCCTCCCTTTTTTTCCATTCAGGCCTCCAAAAGATTGGATCAGGCCCACCCACATCAGTAAAGGGCAATTTGTTTTTGATCTACTCATTCAAATGTTAATCTCATCTAGAAATACCATCACAGACATATCTGGATACTTAGTGATCCAGTAGAGTTAACACATAAAATTAAAAATTACACAAGTTATTGTGAAATAGCTGTCCCTAGAGAGAAAATACATATTCTTAATATAATTTAGCAGTTACTAGTAAAATATTTTATTTCTAATATTTCACCTCATAGAACCTACAATTAAAACACATATTCCCTATATTAAACTTTCCCATATTGACTAAAGCTTGCTGATATCCAATACTTTTACTTGTTTTTTCTGTTACTTTCTCCTCTTTTAATTTCCATTTTTTCTTTTAGAGTTTCATTTAGGTCAGTTTGGCCTAGTAAGTCACTTGCTCTGCTCTCTAAGTTTGCATTAATATATGTCTACGGTTTCTCAGAGTTCTTGCAAATTGTTCGGCAGTTTTCTTAAAACATTTAACATTGATTAATAAAGAAACCCTCAAAAGCTACACAGTGTTTACACTTTTATGCATTGAATTAATTTCAAGTTAGTAAAATACTGCAGAATTTTAAAACTTATTTTCAATGAGATTAAGTGAATAAATACTCAGAAACACACACAATTGTTATAGTAGTGACTATGCGCCTGTTAACATTTATAGGTCAAACTATATAAAATATCGAAGATATGCCTGTTTGCATGTACAATACCCTGACCGCCCCCCTTACTCATGAGGGATGTGTTCCAAGTTCCCCAGTGGATGCCTGAAACTATAGATAGTACCAAACTCTTTCCTATGTATATAGAGCTATGATAAAGTTTAGCTTATAAATTAGGCACAGTGAGAGATCAACACCAATAACTAATAATAAAATTAAATAATTATAACAATATACTGTGATAAAAGTTAGGTGAATGCTTTTTTTCTCTCAAAATATCTTATACTGTACTCACTTTTCTTCTTCTTGCGATGATGTGAGATACAAAAGGCCAAACCTATTTCTGAATCTGCAGAACCACCTCTTACCTGCAGTAAATGGCTTGGTGTCATTTGTTCCAGGGAATCTCTTGCTG
Source organism: Rhinolophus sinicus (assembly GCF_057876585.1). Taxonomy (NCBI): domain Eukaryota; kingdom Metazoa; phylum Chordata; class Mammalia; order Chiroptera; family Rhinolophidae; genus Rhinolophus; species Rhinolophus sinicus. Next base: position 157,046,284 of record NC_142514.1, on the reverse strand, counting down.
AAGTCTTCGTATGTGTTCAATGCTTTCTGTTGCAACACGTTACTGTCAATCAGAAAACATGTTCTGTTAGTCTTCCATCCACAAATTTAATGTCTTTTCCATCTTAACTAAGCACTTATAACACACTGTGGCTGTAAGTTTTGAAGTTTGAGCTGTGACAGCAAAACTAGGACGAATTTCTTTTTTTCTTCACAATCAAGGATACAAGACTCATTCTTAGCATAGATCTTAGCAACCTCAGTATATGATTTTTTTCTTTCTGTCTATGTCCAGAACTTTCACTTTTTTACTTAAAGGAAGCACTCTTTGGCATATCCGAATTGCCAGCACCGCTATTCTTGCACTTTGGGGCCATTCTGAAGTAAAATAAGGGTGACTTGAACATTAGCTCTGCAATTCTGCGGTGGTCGATCTGTTAACCAAGATGGCTAAGTGAGGAACGGGTGGGAGCCACGAGAATATGCAGCACAAAGGGAGATTCACGTTCTGGGCAGGACTATGTGAGATTTCATCATGTTAATCAGAACAACTCACAATTTAAATCTTATGAATTGTTTATTTCTGGAATTTTCCATTTAATATTTTCATACCAAGACTGAGCTCAGGAAACTGACACCTGGGAAATAGAAACCGAGGATGAGGTGGGACTATTATACAACTTTAGCAGCTTCATCTGGTTCAACCTAATAAACTTAGGACTTGTTTTTCAGGAATTTTGCTCTTATTAATAGTTTTGTATGAAATATTCTTTTCCAGGTTCTTTTAATAATTGACTCTTTCTTATCCTTGAGTTATTAGCTCAAATTTTACTTTTTTACTGAGGCCTCTCTAGACCATCCAATGTAAAAGCACAAACCTCACCCTAGTAAAATTCATACTTCATACTGTTTACTTCTTTATATTTACTAGTGTCTGAATGGCAAATTTGTTTGAATTAAAACCTGCCCTCCTCAAAATGAAAGCACTTAGTAACTGCTATGTAGTAGCTATACAATAAACATTGAATACATAGATGAGCTAACAAATTAATGCTTACATTTTTGTTGCAGAAAAAGATCATATGAAAACTATTTGGGAAACATTCTAATATTTTATTGCTTAAAATGAGTTTTTAAAACTTTTCTTCAATAACAGGAGCGGGTAAAAAGTTGAAAGTCCCCAGACCATTAAGATAAAGAGGCAGTAAAATAGAATTGTGAGGAGAGGTGTCAGAAAGAGAAAGGAAGAGAACCAAAGGAGATGCTGTGGGGAGATAACGCTCCATGGGCCCTTCTTATTTTTGTACTATTTGCAAGCAAAGGCACTGGCTGCCTTAGCTCCATATTTTCTTTTCAAGGATGTTTGTATAGTAAATGGCCTTGGAAGATGGAGATAGTGTCTCCTTGCAAAGTAATCAGCGGGTTTAATAGCTGTCTACTATATTAAAAGTAACGTCTCCTTCCGAGGCAAAGGTCACAGAAAATGTGATGCTCAGTCAGAATATCTGGGTTTGAAATCTCGTTCTGCCACTTATTTGTAAGGTGTTTTACTCACTTTGAGTTTCAGATTTCTGATTTTGTAAAATGATTTTCACAAAATATGCCAGAAGAGCAGGTCTGATAAATAAATAAAATGACATAACGACTTGCGCCATGATAGGTACATCTTGTGTGTTCAACGCCCATCTCTTTCTTTTCTTTACTTCTCCTTCCTTCTCTGCATTCTATCCTGCATTCCTCAAGCTGTCTTTAGGAAATAAAAATGCTCCCATTTCCTTGGAATGTCTCAAGGCACCACAAATTGTAAAGAAACTGTTATTCATGGAACTCAATCAAATAAGCTTAAACCGTTCTGTACAAAAGAACAACACAAAACATAAACACAACGAAGACATCATAGAGATCTAAGTAATCATATTCAAACTCATCTCTCACAAGGTCTGTCTTTCATCCAGATATGTTTCTCTGCCTCATCAGATATCTGTGGGGCACTCACCCAATCGAGAGAGAAGAGGAAATGTGTCAGTGCGAAATAAGTTCCGCTGCAAATAACAGAAAACCCGAGGGACAGTGGCTTCAAAAAGTAAAGGATTTATTTGGCTCATGCAAAACAAAGCCAAGGCCAGTGAGTTTAAGTGTAATGACACGGTCAGAGATCTTTCTAATCTACCATACTTAGCATGCAGACTTTTCAACCTCAAGCTTTTCTCTTCTTAGTAACATCAGATGGACCACATGAACAACACCCACTTAACTCTTGGGTAATTCTTGAACTCTCCCTTCAAAGTTCTTTAAGTTTTCCTTAACAGAACTTACTGATCAAATATCTCATGTCCTAGTGGTATTTAGCCTCTGAGGAATTCTACCCAGATGAGGTGCATTTTAGTCCCAGAACCCTAAAAGTTGCCACCAGCCTTTTGCATGTTTTTTTTTCTCTCAGGGCCTGAGCATCTCATGGGTGATACTTCTCATACCCTACTATGAGGCAAGGATCAAGCACCAAGCTCTTTCATGTTCACTTGACCTTCCCAGTAGAATGCTCATTAGATTCTTTTACTCCACTGACTAATATGTTTATTATGTTGAAATTCAAACAGATTATTGCAACTGATCTCATCTTGAGTCACAACCCTTTTTATTTCCCAGAAAAACCAAGAACAGTTTGCCCTATTTAACAAAAACAGTTATAATGGATGGAATGACATGTGACCCTGTTCCCTTGGTACAGACACCACTAGGTGGGGATATGTCAACCCAAAAAGTTGGGGCCACTGGAGGGGAGCGGGCAAGAGGAAGAAGTACAGTGAGAGTATCTCCCTCACCTCAGAATTAGGCAACTGCTTACATATCAAAAAGACGTATTTCTTTTTCAGAAAACAAGAAGGCTGTTCCTAAGCAGCCCAGGGTAGCTACATCAGCTTCACACAGAATCAAAAATGTAAATCTTTCCATCTTTCTCTGCCACCATCATAATTTATTTATCTTGCCTAATAGTTACAAGATGGCTACTAGTCCTCTTGGCCACCACTTAGGAAGACTGAGAAGGAGCTGCCTTTCCAGAAATCCTCAGCCAATTTCCACCTATATCTCTTTGGTAATAAGTGTGACATGGTAATAAGTGTCACATGACCACCTTTAGTTGCAAAATAATCTGGGGAATAGAATATTTTTGTAGCAAAATTTGGCTTTTGGTAGTAATGAAGAAGGTGAGAAATGGATATTGGGTAGATAACTGTAACATCTGCCATGTGATAAACTGGGAATTAGAGATTTTGCTATCTTTGATAAATTACATCTGCTTCCCCTTACTAGCTATTGTCAAATTTTGAATTATTTTTCTATTGAATCCAATGAATGGACTTTAAGTTCGTTTCAAGTTTTAAAGTTGAGATGAAAGTCCTGTATTTCTTCTGTTGTGCTCATCATTTTCCTCATAGCCAGAAATCCTCCATTCCTCACCATTGGGTCTCATGCCATCATTCCAAAGTCTTCAGTCACAACCCACTAAAATCCATAGCAGTCAAACGGTTAAAAACAGAGTTCCTAGAAAATTCACCTGTAGGTGATTAGCTAAAGCAATCTGAAAAAGTAAGATATTTCACTGCCTGCCACATAACATTTCTGCAGGCCCAGCCCCTGTAAAAATAAAATATCTTTAATGGAAGCCAACTCATTACCCCATAAAATTACTACAACACATGTGCTTGAAAATGTAAGACAGATATTCTTAACTTGGCATTCCACAGTAAACCACACAGAAATGTTCTCCAAGAAATGATTTCATTTTGTTGGTTTTATATTTAAAGCCACATTTTTGGCAGGCAATCCCTGAGACAAAATTTTGAGAACAAACTGGTCTATGGGATAGAACTCAGGCTTTTGGTTGCTCACTTGTTTGAATAGTTTACCTGTACTGTGTACCTGACACATTGTACTGGGAACCTGGCTCCATGCTTTCTAGCTGTAGACCTCCTCTTGGCAGTTTTCCTCCTATGCTTCATACTCAGTATAGTTTATTACTTTAGCACACGTATGTGGGGTTATAAAAGAGTCTGGATCGGAGTTGCCATTCTGGCACTTAATAGCAGTACGACGTTGGACAAATTACATAACCCCCCTTTGCCTCAGTTTACTCATATATAAAGTATCACAATAACATCTACTTCATAAAACTGTTATGAGGATCGAATGAGTTAATATATTAAAGTTTTTAGAATAGTGCCTAGCACGTAGTGTTATGTAAGTGGTAGCTATTATTATTACCATCCAGCTGGATAACAGGACATGACCTAAATCAGCCAGCAAAATGACTCCCCAAAGTAAGCCTTTCAAAACCAGAATAAAAGTGTTCTGTAGAAATATGTGCAGAAAGGGAGAGATATTGGTAGAATAAGGGACTCGGGAAGCTGAGTGATCATGGAAAGTTGCCAGGGAGTCAAATTCATTATTTCCTCTGGATGCTTAGGGATTATAAAACTTTAGAGAATATAAGAACTTCAGAATTTTTCTTATATAGTTCCTTTATTTTACAAAGAAAAAAAAGATATGTGAGTTAATACATAATTAATTACATAAGTAATTAATTACATAAGTACTTAGATTAATACATAATTAATACATAAGTAATTAGTAGAGAGCTGGTGAGATAAAGCAAGTTTTCTGAGCCCTAATACAGTGAACTTTTCTCTACGTCAAGGCAAGAAAATGTTTTCATTCCCACTCAGGTGAGAATGAGAAGAGAACGAGAAGTGTGATGTGACAGGTTATGAAACCCAAAGATATGTGCGTACAAAAGGTCTGTTCCAAGTTGGGAATATTTACATCTCGAAGTTTTAGAAGGTTTTATGCTTGGATCTCTATAGCCATTTAATCAGCTAATTCTTTATCTCCATTTTTTACAGTGAAAGGTGAAACTTATTAAAAATAATGTATATGCAGCTTGAAATCTTCAAGATAGGCCAAAAAAATGCCAGTTAGGTTCTACCTTTTGGAGGCCAAACTGACAATTTCACCTTGTTCTTTCCTGTTACCATCTTTGCTCCTGGAGTACAGCTACTGATTTCAGAAGAATTTCCAGCACGATGAAATACATTTGTATAGTATTTTCATTTCCCAAAGCGCCTTCATCATCTACTTAACCCTCCTAGCAATGCTTCAGCAGCAGCAGCGTCATCCCTACTTCACCAATGAGGACATCAAGACTTAGAGGGGATTCAGCGACTCTCTTTCAAGATCACATAATGAGTGAAGAGGAAGTCTGATTTTGTAAAAAGCAGGTTTTCTGAGTCATTCAGTTTCATTTCCCTCTTTCATTCAGTTATTCTACCAATATTAATTTGTGCTTGTCATGTGGACTGGGGATACAGTGGTTAAAAAATAGTCACTCAAGGTTCGTGCTTTTACGAAGCTTACCTCACATTTATATCAATTAAGTTTCATTCTAACACACAGTAAAACTATTCATTGCCCTCAGTGACTTTACAAACCAGTCAAAAAAGCAAAATATCCCTAAGAGACCAAGTATAGAGAAATAGAAGTATTTGTAAGATAACAATATAAAGCAAATTATAAATGGGCTAAGGTGAATAAAGTAATGCCCAGATGATCAGAATGGGAGGAATAACTGGAAAAAACCACCTGGAGAAAGTCAACTTCACTGCATCTCTTCCAGCCCACATGTTCCTGTCACTCTACATACCCTAGCCCCGGCCACATCAGACCGCTTTCATTTCTTAGCACACCCTATGCAATTTTATTCCCTCTTGCTACTGTTCCTGTTTCCTGTATACTTTCCCCATTATTTCTTTTTAAATAAGTGATTTACTTTTCATTTTATTCATTTTTCAAGGCTTAGTTCAAAGGATCTCAAGACTGATAAAGTTACTATTGTTTCAGAATCTTCACCCCATAACTGGGGCCCTCTGAGAATATAGGAGTCTCTAGAAAATAAAAAGAAAGTCAGTTTATAGTCCCTTGGCAAATTTTTTCATCCCTATAAAGTCAAGAGACTATAAGAGAGAGTGATATGATGCCTCAAGCTTTTTCACAAATTCAACAAATTTTTTATTGAGCACCAACTGTTCTATTTTTCTAAATAAAGTTACATTACTGAATAAGACAGGGTCCATCTTCTTGTGAAGCTTTAATTATGGTGATGAAGAGAAAAAATAATAACATGCATAACAACATAAATAAATATATAACCTAAAATTGTGGTGAGTGTAAACAATTAGAAACATAATGGGATTGTGTTTGAAAGGAGTGTGAACATTTTGATTGAAATCCCAGCACCTACACATCTTCTCTTGACAAATAGCAACAATGTGTGGTTTCAGGAATGGACCTCAGCTCAAAGGGTGAGGACTCATTATTATGAATGATCCCATCCACTTTATTAATGATTGATTCAAGCATAATCATGTAACACAGTTCCAGCAAATGAATGTAAAACAAGTTTGCTGCAGGCATCTAAGTTACTTTTCTCATTTTAAGAAATAATCATAAGGAATCAGTAGTTTTATGGCATTAACAAGGAACATATAGTCCAGATTTTCCCTGGAACCATTTTTACAAACATGAAAGAAACCAGCCTTAGGAGGTGGAGTGCAGAAAAGGAAAGGACTTGTTGATGTACTAAACGAATCATCTGAAACCCAATCTCAGGACTTTTGTTTTATGTAATCTAATGTTTCCATTGAAGTGTAAAGTCGACTTGAACCAATTTTTTTTTTCTTTTTACTTGTACCTGGAAGCAAATGACACAAAGGTTGGATTATCAGGTAAGACCTGTGAAAATATGGCATCTGAAATGAAACCTAAATCATGAGAAGGAGCCAATGGACCAAAGATCTGGAGGATTTGGAAACAGCCAAGATAAAGACCCTAACAAGGAAAGGAATGACTGTCATATTTTTGAGGAAGCAGTGTAGTCAAAGAGTGAAAGAAGGGAAAAGTGGGGTGAGAACCGATTGAAAGGTAGACAAGAGTAAGGCCATCTCGAGTTTTGGAGGCCACAGTAAGGGTTTTATTCAAGATTTACACAGAATCACAATATCCCTTCTTGGAAAAGTAGAGCAAGAATAGAATTTTTTGATACTCATTCTGTCTGAAGTTATAAATTTTTTTATGATATACATGGCAAAGAGCTCCTCACCCCCAAGCCTTTCTGGAACTAAGATCCACATAACAATTTTGAAGATCCTAAATTATCCAGTTCTGACAGAGTACTGAGGTATATGCATCCTTCTTGGGTTTATAAATACCTATAGGCAAAGATATGGACAGATAAGCTGTGATTTTTAAAGAATTTGTTTCAAGAAAAATAGAGTGGAAAAACAGAAAGTCAATATCCAGATTTCTGAGCAGACAAACAATTCTACCCTAAGATAATTTTCAATTATCCAGAGCTGAATGGAGATTGAAAGGGTGAAACTGTCATTGTTTACCTATTGTTTGTTTAATCATTAGGAAATTGCCTGAAAATCCATAGCATATAGTAAAAATAATTGTTCCTTATTTTATTTCAACAGTGTAACACTTATTTTCATTTATTCTGTTTCAAACCTAGCATTTTAGTTATTGATGTATGAGTCTGTATTTCTCAATAGATTTTAAGTTCCTGAAGGAGAGAGACAACTTCAAATCTTTTATATTCTCTCATCATCTGACAATTCTATCAATATAACACAAGCTCAGTATATTTTTGATAAACTAATGGCTCCTTAATTGCTATTTAACACTGACAAAGGTACTAAGATGTCATTTTTCAATAATTATATCATACAGACTGCACACGACATAAATTAATTCCAGCAATTTGTAACAAAGTTTTATATATAGAGGAAGGCTTCTCTTTTGGTTTTTGAATAATTGTAGTTTGTTACCTATCATGGAAATTTGACTGCTTAGCTTCTGAGCCAATAGTTCCTTTATTCATTTCATAGAAGTAACGGCTGTATGTATGTCCTTCTTTTGTATTCCTGGAGCAATCTGGTTTATATAACTCAGATTACATGGCTCAGTCTTATTCTGGTCCATACACAATTCATGTTTGACTGACTAAGAACCAGTTGGTGTCATCCAACTTCTTCTCACCTCCAAGCTCTTACCAGGAAGTTAATCAATAAAATAATGTCTGCCACGTATCTTTGATACAATAAAAAATATATATATGCATGCTGTTGATATTTGTAAAGTAGCATACATTATGTTATGAGCCTGTGCACATATTTCATTTCACTTCATCCTCATGACATTTCCCTTGAAACCCAGCTCTCCTTCCTTCCCTCATTCTTCTCCATCTCTATCTCCAGCCTGAGGGAATGGAAACCGAAATTCAGAATGACAACTGCAGGACTCTGAGAATAAATACTTTCAAAAACTACTCACTTATGTTCAATATAATCACTAAGTCTAAGAATTCCTGGGAGCATTGAGATTATTTATTTAGGGTAGTCTCTAGCTTCCACTATCATGGTCAGCATGTGCCATGTGCCCAATAAAAAGCCAATTGCATTTAAGGAAGAAGAATCATTCCTTTAGGAAAATTTTCAACAGTAAGGCTACAAGTATAAGAAAAACATAGTTTGCTCTTCTGCTTAGACAAGATTTTGCTGGGGAAAAAAATAGCTCATTAATTAAAATCAGGTTCTCCTGCAGACGACTATTTTTAGATTCTTTTGTTTCTTCATTCATAGCTCTGAAGTCAGATGAATTTTTTAATTCAAAATGGAATATATTACCATGTTTATTCATAGACATTTTAACAAGCAAACTGGATTCATCTTCAAGCTTTTGATAGAAAATGTTCTTGCAGCTGCTGAGCGATCTTGGGTGAATGAGACTAGCTCCCACAATTAATTTCTGAAGCTTTATACCTGTCAAAGTGCAACTGCAAATGACTTAATGTCTGGAGGAATGTCAGTATCCAGGCTATCATTATCTGCCAGGAAGCAATCTCCGTCCTTCTCCTCAGTTCCAAATAAAATAAAAATGAAAAATTCTGGATCTGCTTCTGAATGTACCCCATTTTCAGAGATAAAATTACTAAAGTCTCCATGGGCTCCATAATGGATATGTTTTAAAGTGTGTGTTTACTTTTATTTCAAATACTGCTGTACCCTTACAAAATCCTGTGAAAGTGCAGGTTTAGATTTTTGTCATTACTGGCTTATTTGCATTTAATAAGGTACCACAACAAAAAGATATTTATCTGTTTCAAGCCAATGAAGATATAAAGCTGCTGCCACTTTTCCTGATTCATTATGTAGTTGCTGTTACACAACAATAAGTGAATTCGCCGTCTCAGGTCTGTACTTCAATGTTGATAGGCAGTTCACTAGCAAACAGATGAATTCATGATTCATATGAAACTTGTAGGTTTGGATCTTATGTTGAATCTGTGTCTAGAATTCCTTTTTAAATTTCAGCCAATCCTTCTGGGAAAATTATCTGTGATCTAAATGACGAAAATGGTATATTATTGTTAGTGTAGTTTTTTTTTGTTTGAAAGATGTCCTTGGGTTCCTAAGTAATATGAAAGCAGCCAAAGTCACAATCACTCATGGGTGAGATTCTTTAGCTCTAAAGCCAGTCCAAAGGCGAGGGATTACACAGTTGAAGTATTCTCATTACAAGTAACTCTCTGTTAAACTGGCCATTTGGACATTTCCTCATAGTCTTTTTTTTTTTTTTAATTTTTTTAAATAAAGCTGTCCAGAGAGGTTGTCATTGTTGTATCAGGTTTTACATCAGGCAAGCTACATTCTTTGGCTCCCCTGCATCTCAGCCAAGCTACTTGGCTGCCTTTGAGTTCTGGCTCCCAGATTAATTGTTTCTAAATCGATTTGCCCTCGGATCTTCTCCTTACCATTCTTGTGCTCTCTTGTGAAAGGCTGGCCCTCTCCCACGCCCCATGATCAGCTATATTCCACTGGTGTAGGCCAGTGGGAGGCACTAGAGGAAGACTGGAGGGTGAGAGAAACAGAGCAGCCAAGAGAGCCTTAACCATATGTGTGAATAGTAGGTAACGCCATAATATTTTATCTTCCACCCATGAGTATGATGGCTAGAATCAAGATTTAATTTTTACTTTCAGGATGGAAAAGCTCAGTGCTTAAAGGGGTTGGTGAGGTCACATAAGTGAAGAAAGCAAGCCCAGTGGGCACCAATGAAAGCACTCACCCCGTCTAAAGAGGACAGGCTACCACACAGCTCCAGACAACTACTGCCGTGTGAAAGAGCTGGCTTAAGTGGTCCATTCCTCTGTTGTTTATGTTTTTCTTTTTTAAATTCAATCAAGACATCCAGAATTGCGTGGGAAATTCTCTTACTTTTAAGAGGTAGAGAGCATTTAATTTTTTGTTTCCTATCCTATATGGGCCAAATACAATCTAACTGTGGGAGAAACCTGACAAACGGTTTGTGATCCTGGCTTTAGAACAACAGCAGTTCACCTGGGGAGGGAACATGTTCAAATATTCACAGTGCACTGCAGGGTTAAAGCAACTGTCTGGGTAGCTCCTCTTCTCTTCTGCCTCCCCATCAAACAGCTGATTATTTCAAATCAACATTTTACCTCAGCACAGTTGCTTTCATATGCCACTTCACTTGGTGTATTTAGACACAGGCCAAGCATGATCCTACAGAGTTTGTGGGAGTTAAAAGGGCAGCACTTGATAAAGAACATAAAACTGAGTTGCTAAGAAGCAAACAAACCCCGTTGTACGTCCACGGCATACCTTCAGTTATTATCTACAAATAAACCCTGGTAATGAGGTTTGGGGTTCCTCTCGGTTGCATGTTGGTGATGAATTCTCTGTGGAACTGATGCCAACCCATTAAGCATGCTTGGTCCTGCCGCCGTGGCTGTTAATTTGACAGGACACTGTCACATTAAGTAGAACAAACATGTTTTCGCCCAGCCGGCCATCCAGAACCGACATGGCTGTTACTCTAACAACTGGATATTGATTGGAATCACTCACCCCTTCCGACCCGCCACTGGGAGGTGGAAACCAAGCTCGAGCTGATTGAGGATTTGGTCCCTTGCCACACATGGGTAGCATGTTAAGGATAGCCATAAATTTTAAGCTGTTTAGCCCTTTGTCATGTCCATTCTTCAGACACTGTCTGGTTCTCATTTTCATCGGTGAGACAATAGGCTCTGAATAAATCATTGTGTTTATTAATTTTATGAATCTACACTTCAATCCAGGAGGGTTGTTGTCTTTAGCACGTACAGTTTTATAGATGCAAAACATCAGAAGGCACAAAAAGGGATTTTATAAAAAGTCCAAACATAGACTCAGAAATTTAAAATCCATTAGATATTAATAAGTGAGGCTGGACTCTGGACTCTTCTTAATATCTGTGTAACTGAGAGACACCCATTTTCCAGATACAATCTTAAAGTCTTCTCTAAGGCAAAATCAGTAGAATAGAATTGATACTTAACTCATTTTTGATTTTTGGTAATTTAAAACCTACTTATTACTATATGTACCTAACATTTAGCAGAGTTGGCTTTTCACCCAGTAATTGATTTATCATCGATAAAATTTAACCTGTGCACTTGCTGGGATCTCATTTACCTGTGCCTCTGTTTCAACCTGAGCTTATTTTGGGCTCTGCTCTGTGCATTAAATTCCATGTTCATCATGGAATCTCCTGGATGAAAAGTGTTTTACAGAACATTTAGTCCAATTGTTTCTTAGTGTCCTCTGTCTGCTCTGGAACATTCCTAAGAGGGAATTTGATATTTGCTTGAATGCCTCATTAAACTCCTTACCACCCTAGAGAATTGTATTACAGAGTTATTGTTTGACTTGGCAAAAATATGTTGGCATAAAGCTTCTACTCATTGGTCATAGATCCTCTGGTCATATAGTATAGGTCAAACTCCTTTTCTATATGTAATTCGTTAAAATATTTGAAAATACTTGTGGTGTTCTCCTGTCCAATCACGCTACATACAAGTTTTTTCAACTGTTTCTCTTATAGCAGGGGTCTGCAGACTATGGTCTGAGGGCCACATCTAGTCTGCCACTTATTCATTTCATGAACTTTTATTAGAACATGTCCATTCGTTTACATATTGTCTGTGGCTTCTTTCACGCTACCATGGCAGAACTGAGTAGTCGTGATAGAGATGTTATGAACCACAAAGTCTAAAATATTTAATTATCTGGAGATATATATACAGAGGATGCCAAAAAAATGTATATACATTTTAAGAAAGGAAAAAAAACCTGTATTAATTGTAAAACTCAATAAATATATACTGAAAACAAAAGATGAATACAAGTCACATTTGACTTCTACAATTACAAGAGGTGTTCAAAGTGGTTACTATCAGTGTCCAGACACTTCTGATTACGGCGAACCACTGCTTGAGCATAGATAACATCTCTTGACATGTGTGTATGCCTTTTTTTTTTTTTTTTTTTTGGCACCCCTGGTATACATATGAAGTTTGCTGACCCCTGTCCTACACCGTGGCATGCCAAGCCAAGCCCTTTATCATCTTTATTCTTTCCCAGATGCCTTTCTGTTTTCTACTATCCAAGACTGGGACACCCCAAAATTGAGAAGCTTGTATCACTGTTCTTGGATACTCTTTCTATTAAATCAGACAGCAATCCATGGGCTTACAAAAATTCTCCATCTTAAAGCACAAAGAAACCCTCAGTTAAACCACTGAGATTAGCCTCATTTGTGGTAGGAAAATATATATTTGTCTCCAAATTATTCTTATTTTAATGTTTCACTGCTGCTTGAAAATATGCTTTTGAGTACCTGTTCTTTCATAGCATTGTTCTAGACACTGTATGAAATGCTAAATAATACAGAGGTCTTTCCCAAAAGAGCTCACATCTGGCTGTATGGAGGAAATATTTATGAACTAACTTATTTAGTTTCTTTATTGCCCTTCACTAAAATATCTCCCTTCAGATCCCAAAAGACAAAGTAATTTGTCTGCCTGTTGTGCTATATTTCCCCAACGTCTTGAACAGTGACTGGTACGTAGTGGATGCTTTGGAAATGCTGGTTTCTGAGGGTACTAATTAGAAGAGGAAGACAAAATATCAAAATTTAACTGAATATTAAATAATGTGACAAAGACTATATGAAAAATAGGAACTCTGGGTAGAGGTAGAGCAACCTCGTCTGGACATAGAGCTAGACGGAAACTTTGTTATGGAATCTAACTTCTCTAAATGTAAAAATCCTGTGACAGTTTTCAGATTGGCATTCCTCACCTACATCAGAATCTTCTAGTTCACTTCTTAAAAACAAGAGATGCCTGATGCCCACAATTGAATCAGCATCTCTGGATGTCAAGCCCAGAAATATGCTTTTTTTTTTTTTTTTTTGCAAGCAATACAAGTGAATCTCTCTTGAATTCTAAAATTTGGAAACCACCTCTTTCAACAGAAGGTGATATAACCTCTATGTGAATATCTCTAGTGATGAAGAAATCACACTACCATAGGCCAGCTTCTATTTTTGTTAGCTTTAGTTGTTGGGGGGGAAATATATATATATATATATATATATATATATATATATATATATATATATATATATATACAGCTGCAATCTGCCTCCTATAATTCCCAATCATTGATCCCAGTTGCATCCTTAAAATCATATGGAACAAATTTTATTTTTCTCTTCCACATGACAGTCCTTCAAATGTGTGAAAAATCCTATAAAATTTCTTCTGTAAGCTAAACTTTTACTAGATTCTTTTATTTTTGTTGTTGTTGTTCATTGGCAGAACTACCTGATGTCTATCCAAGATTCTCAATCTGTGTTGCCAGAGGAACCTGGCACCCACAGTGGAGAGTAAGTGGTTCAAGAATCCATAGGTAAATCTCTCTTCCTTCCACTCCAAGCCAGTTTACCACAGCTCCACTCCTTATCCACATCTGAAGCCACACTATGTGCTCCCACTCTAGCCCTTGATGTTGAATCTCAGCAGACTCATTGGAAGGGAGCAAGGGGAGTCTTGCTCATAGATTATGGATTCTAGTCTCGACACTATTCTTGGCACTCTCTTGATAAGCTCCATATTTACAACATCTGTCTTAAAATGTGTCTGCCAGAATAGACTTAGTGTAGTATCAAGCTGTAAGTCATAGAATCAAACTTAACCACTAATTAGCTCTGCAACCTTGGGTGACTATTATTTGAACTTTCTTAGCCTCCACTTACTTGTTCTATCAAATAGAGTGGTAGAATCAGTGGTAATATGTATAAAGTATTTAACATAGATCCTGGTATATGGTGAGCTTTTAATAAAATGTTGATTACTATTACTACCCTCCTGGTGGAATGAGACCATAACAGAAATCCTGTGAGTGCTATAATTTCTTAATTACATTCCCATCTCCTCTAGCAGATGGTAAACTTCTCAAGACAGGGGCCACCATTGACTTATCTCTAGCTACAGCTACTAAAGGGCCACTGGGGAGAGCTCAAATAATCTAATACTCTCTAAATAAATTTTCAACCTTTCCAAACTTTGCATATTGCCAACCTTCTACTTTGTGCTTCTAAACTAAGCCTAATATACACAACTCTGTGGGCAACCAGTTTTGAAAAGCCACCATTGGACCATTCCTGTTCTTGGTAATTGTCTTAAATCCAGCTTCTCTGCTCTGTTCTTTCTCTATTCTAAGTCTATATTCCTATTTTACACCTGATCCTCTGCTCGGTTATAAGGTTTTAGTTCTGCACTTGCCTTGTGGATATAAGGACGAGGTTCGAGCTTGTTCGCTGATGTTTTCTGCTTCTAAACCCTGGGAGTAGCTACCCTGCCTGCCTTAGTTGCAGTCCCTAGAGCATTTGCACCATGCCTGCCCCATTACCCCAGAGAAAAGCAAAGCTGGAGAATGAGAAAGATTCCATAATACAGAGTTGGCTACATATCTATCCGATTTGGCCTTACCATGTCATTTTGGTTTCAACTGTTGTGCTACACAGATAGAGAATGAAAAGTAACACATCATTAATATGCCATTGCACTATCAGTGATGAAGTGACGACATGGCTTGTTCAACAAGACATGGGGTTATGTAGGTAAACCTCAGAAAATTTTATCAGTGTCAGCTCTAGAAATCAGGAGGAATGACGATGGTATCATGTCTTAATTGTAAACCACAAGTGCTGAGTTTGACCTCCTTTGTCTTTGTGGAGGTGGCCCAACACCCCATCAATCTTAGAGTGAGAGGGTGCTGCTTTGCACGGAAGAGGCTGGCGCAATTCAGCTGAGTGGGCGGGTTGATGGAAAGTGACTCTGGCACTGCTGAGTTCAAATGGAATTAAGGATTCATGAGAGCATGCAGGCAGGCAGGCATAGAGCCCTGGGTGAATATGGAATGAGTCACAAGGGAGACCCAGCTGGGCTTCAAATCCCAAACAAGCAAGGAATTGCCTTTTGATGATGCCAAACTATAAATATCATCACCTCAGAAAACCAGGTTCTCCTTTTACCACGTCAGGAATGAGCGAAGAATCTGGGAGGCCAAACATGTAGTTATAGACAAGCATAATGCTTTACGTAAGTAACACTGCCACTCTGAAGACATTTTTAAAAGAATTTTTAAGAAACATATTTTTCTTAAGCTATTATTTTAATGGTCTTTTAATCATACGAAAAATCATGGACAGAATTCGCACAAATTCAGTGTCTCTGGGCTACTTAATAGGCAATGAAACTGAAAGCATTTTCTCGGGTCCTACTCTGAGTCTGGTTATATGACTGCCGGTGTTTAAGTATCACGTGTCGTAAAAATGACAGTGTATTTCAGGTTTGATTGCAATGCTTATCTCTCTAGTTCCTTACACCCTTTCCAATTTTGCTGTTTCAACTAAGGACAAAAAGCAGGGGAATAGCATTTGTATTTTTGCCAGAATTTTCTTAAAAGCATTGAAAAGAACGTGTCCAGAATCCTTCGGTGTTAAATCTTTGACTCCGCTGTGCTTGTATGAGCCGCTCTTGCAGAATCCCTCACTACGGGATTTAATAATTAGTGCAGATCTTGCTCATGACCTGGGGAGGTGTTAAGTGCTGGATCCTTGTAACCTGTCCAAATCTGCAAGGGCATGTGGGCCCTATTTTCAGCAAAGAAGTACCCAAAGAATTTTCCAAAATAGAGGCAGCTGAAGTCCTTCTTATAATCCAATACTGTTCTATATCCATTGTGTGCATGGGAGGAAATGACATGCCCTAACACTGGGTCTATGCATGGTGCAAATGCTTTAAGTACACACAGAGACACATATGATACTGTAGTCTCACCGTTGCAGCTTTCAATATACTGTGTCAAACAAAGGGAAATATAGACCTAATTCGGGGGAAATAAGTTATGCATGTAAGTGCCTGGGTGAACATGGCGATATTAGACTCTAATGTTTGGAAGCTGATTAAACCAAAGCAGGTCTGAACTCTGGACTATGTGACCAGAATTCCATTAAAGCAGACTCTGTGCATCATCTGGGAAGAACTCATCTCCTTTCTCTGATCTTGTCCAATTTCTGGCTGTTGTCTCTGTGGTAATTTGTGGACTAAATGGAAGGAGGCAGTGCTGCTGGGTACTTTGTGTTCTTATCTCTACAAACATCTAGTAAAAAAAAATTCCAGCACCTAACCAGACAAATGCAAATAAAATATTATCTATTTGATTAATCGCAGCAATATCACAGAACATTCATCTTTTATTAAAAAGAATCACTGGCTTTCCAGAATTTTCTGGGAATTTTCATTGTTCCCTCCATTTATACAGTAATATGAAGGAAAGCTATGTTATATAAATCTAACACTTTCCTTTTCCTTCAATGTAATTTACACCATGTAAACTTCACAACTCCCTTCCAATACTTTAAAATTACACTGTAGGCTCCTCATCTGGGTTTTTTATTACATAAATAAAACACTCTCTGAGTTTAAACTTGAGTATATATATTTTCTCTTCTCTGAAAAGAATTATAGCATGAAATGCACAACACTGATATATTTTTATTCTTTCAATCTTCTCTCACAATATGCCCGTACATTAGAACCAGGTTTTGGCTCCACTGAAATCCATCTGTGGCATATATTAACCAAAAAATCATATTAATTTTTTCCTTAGAATAAAACCACATGAAAAATGGCTTAGGATCTATAGATGAAAATAACAGAAAAGTTAACATCTAAGAAAATCCATGAAATCTCAGAATTGCATTAAAGGCCCTGAGATTTAGAAAAAAATAAAAGTCTCTCCTTCAATAAGGTATTTATAGGTTCAAGGCATAGAGAACATTCATATCTCAGTCCATCTTCCCAGTTTCCCTCCTTCTTTACACCCCTCCACAAACTCATCACTCTAGACCTATATGTCCAGGGAGTCTCTACTCCCTGGATATATATATACATGTTCGTACCACCTGACATGGCCTGTACTGTTCCCTTCATCTTCCCACTTTCCCAGTCCTTCTCTACCTGTTAAGAGCTACTTATTTTTTCAGAATCAAAAGTCACCTCTCCAGTGAAGCACTCCTAATTCACACTTTGGTGAAAGTCTCCTCCTTGCCCAGCTCAAAAGAATGTCAGCCCCTGGCATTGCTGGCACAGTTTATCTAAGTTCCTCAGTTCCTCGTATAGTAATTGGCATAAGCAGTGAATGAATTAACATGTCAATCAATCAATCATCAATGAACAAACCTGGAAACTTCTTTCATCCTCAATGACTCACACTTCCCGTCTAAAGTATTCTCGGCCTAATTTTCCAGTGAATCCTCATTTATGGTTCAAGCCCTGGATTTGTCCTATCAATGTCTATATTTTTCCCATCAACAAGCCCACCATATTTTCTTTGGAACTTTCTGACATGCTTTAAGACTAATTTAAATAGAGCATCATACTGAGTAAAACTCAGGAGAGTGACAGTCTGAGTCTAAATATTCTAGTAATTTACTGTAAAGTCCGAGCAAATTTCTATTCCTTTCTGGGTCTTTGTATACTCTTTTATGAAATTACTGTGTTTCCCCCAAAATAAGACGTAACTGGAAATTAAGCCGTAGGATGATTTTTCAGAATGACATCCCCTGAACATAAGCCCTAAGGCATCTTTTGGAGCAAAAATTGATATAAGACCCAGTCTTATTTTCGGGGAAACACAGTAGGAGTCTACACAAAATGCCACAGGTCCCTTTCAACTTGAGGAAAACACTGTGGCTGACAATGTTTTTAAGAGTAGTGCCCCTATAGAAATAACTGCAGTTTAATAGAGACTCAATTTATTCAACAACTATTTACTGAGTGCCTACCTCTTGCAAGGCATTTTTCTAAGCTCTGGGAATACAGTAGTAAGCAAAACATAAATGCCATCTATGTAGCTTACTTTAAGGTGGGGTAAGGAAAATAACTTATCTATGTATGTGTATATGTAGGTATATGTATCTATCTATCAAATCAGGTGGTAATAAGTGATAAATGCTATGGAAGGAAAAACTTAAAAAACTGTTGAGGTAAAAGGTAGAAAGATAGAGGTCTTATGATTTTATATATTATGTTCAGTGATGGCCTCACCTATAAAGTGCCAATTGAGTTGAGAGAGAGAGAGAAAGTTAAAGAGACAGCAAGTGCAAAAAACCTGTGATGAGAGTGTGACTGGCTTGTTCAAAGAAGAGAAAGAGGTCAATGATCCAACACAATAAGGGAAGGGATGAGAAATAATGTTGAAGAGGTTGGAGTAGTGGAAACAGACCATTAAGGCCTTGCTGGCCATTGTAAGTGCTTTGCTTTGAGTGTGATGAGAAACCGTTGGAGGAATTAAACGACAAAAGTGAGAAGATCTAATTCAACATTTTGGAATGATCACAGAGATGGTTGGGTTGAGCACAGATGGGCGATGGTCAGTGAAGCACTTAGTTAGAAGGCTATTATAATAATCCACATATAAAACTGCAGGTGACTTGGATGGGCAGAAGCAGTGGACACAGTGAGAAGCTGTTAGATTCCATGCTTATTAGGAAGGTAAAGCTAATAGAATTTGCCCATAGATTAGTCATATGCAGACTGGGCCAAAGAGGAATTATAGATTACAGTGTGTGCCCTTAACCAGTGGACGGGTAGAGTTGGCACTGAGGGAAGACTGCAGGAAGAGCAGGAGAAGCAAGTTTAGTCTGGCAGGAATCCTCAGGAGTTTCAATTTGGACAAAGTAAATGTGTAACGCTTCTTAAGGTGGATGTGTCAAGTAGACAGCTGAGTGAGAGCCTCAAATTCAGGAACAAGGTGTGGGTTAGCGATACCCATTTTGGAACGATTGGGATGGTGATGGTTTAAAAGGTATGGAAATGGGTGAGATCGTCAAGGTAGTACATGGAGCTAGAGAAGAAGTGGCCCAAATACTGAGTCCTGGAGAACTCTAAGAATAAGACATTGTAGTGATGAAGGGAAACCAGCTGAAGAGATTGAAAAGAAATGATCAACAAGGTAAGAAGAGAGTCAAGAGACAATATGTTCCAGAAGCCAAATGAAAAAGGCTTTCAAAACTGTGTCTCATGCAGCTGAGAGGAAGATATGGTAGAACTTGAGTCAACTCTCAATCATTAGGAGTCTGTTTCTCATTGTGGTCATTTTAGACCCTGTATCAACCAGGGACACAATATTCTCAACATGGTCTGTGTGAATGCATGTGCCCAGCAGTTATGCTGTGTAAAGCCTGAGAAGTCCTCCTGAGCCAACTACAAAGGCCAGCAGACACTTTCTGTAAGACCTGTTAAATCAGCATTGGGAGGTGACTGGATAATAGTCAGTGGGTCTGTTTCAAATGCCCACAAGCACTTCCACTTTCCCTCACCCCTTCCCACACACACTAGACATTTGTCATTTTAAATGCAAAGAATGGCATATTCATCATGCTCTTCTGAAAAGTAAATGGAATTTATATGGAAAATGGCACTAGTTGTTGATAATACTATTGTGTTATTATTATTAACTGTTTACATTTATTGAGTAATGAACAAGTACTAGGTACTATCTGAATCACTTCATGTATATAATTTTGTTACATCCTCACGACATCCTCTGAGGTTGATATTAATATCACCCTGATTCTCAGATGAGTGTATTAAGCCTTACAAAGGTGAAGTGGTTTATCTGAAATCCCAATAAGTAATGGCATATTCTGTTTTCAAACCCAAAAGTCTCCCTCTGGGGCTCTCAGTCTAGAAATAAGAAAGGGAATGTTCAGTTCTTCTAAATGCTGTTCCTTGGCTAATACACATACTTTGAACTCTCTGTTGCCAGCTATTTCTTTTTTTGATTCCCAGTAAGGTTGGGTCATCTTGAACTAACCCCATAATTTTCCTGATGCTTAAATGAAGGCAGTAGCTGGCTTTGCCTTTCCCTTAGACTATTAGCTATTGTTATACCAACGTATCTCATGGTCAGATTGGCCAATAAGTAGACAAGAGCCATTTGAATGGCAGCCTTTTGTTCCTTCAGGACTGTACAGCTGACTCCAATAAAGTTATTACCTAGCATTTCTGAAATCACATCTCCACATGATCACTAGTCTCTGGGATCACTTTTTTGGTCACATTCAATGTCTGGGCAGTAGCTGGAACTTACTACCATCTTTGTTATAACAAGCACTGATTTGGTAAGAAATACTATAATTATTTTTATTTAAGTGACTGGTAACTGAGATGGTTGCTTTAAAAATAAAATCCATAAATTGGAAACACCAAGAGAAAAGAATCTTTCTAATTCCTTAGTAGACAGAAAGAACTTTAAAAAAAAAATAAAAAAAAAATTCTGTGCTATTGGAAAAAGCTGGTTTAGAGCCTCTCTCCTCCCCCAACAAAAAAGACATAAGTTTAGGCTCTAGATTTGTCTCCTTGTTGACTGAAAATACATTCTTGGAAAACCTTATTTCATGGAGAATGTGGTGAAATGACACTAAATCTCTATGTTTAATGGATACCAGAATACTTTCTTGGACTGTATACATTATTCTTCATGCTTTTCCATCCCCTATGACAAACTTGATCACTTCAGGTAAATCTGTGAAGTGTTAGGGAAGAGAAGGAACAGACTGAGTCATACTCAGCAAGGAAGGTATGCCATGGAATTGGATTTCCTAACCTCGGTGATAGCTGTGTTGAATCATTCATAGCCTCATCTGCCTTCCACTATTCCTCACCCAGGATCTTCTACATACCTTTGGAAGTAGTCACACTGGGATCAGGCAGATGGACTCCAGCTGTGATTTAACGTGTGTGTGTGTGTGTGTGTGTGTGTGTGTGTGTTTGCATATATGTGCATATAAGACCAATGGCCTCCACAGGGAACAAGCCTAAGTTCCGTACTTCAGTAGCAGAAGAGTCTGTCAGAGTCCTGGGCTCTGATCCCATCTTTCCTTTCTCAATGGCATCAGGCAATAACAAAAATACCAGGTTTGAAATCAGATACAGCCAGATACAATTCACATTGTATGTTCTCATTCCTAAGTCATCTTAGGAAATCATTCATACTGTCTGAGCTTTGGTGTTCTTATCTCATCAAGGGGAATAAATAGACCTACAACATGTGAAATGTACCTACCTATAACAAGTACACACATGGTCACCCCTGTAATTTAGACCTCAGTGAAGCTTGAGCAGTATTTTCAGTCACTCTCTTCAACATTATCATGTTGTCCTAGAAAATAAAGTATCAAGTGACTTTTTTATAATGTGAGAGAATTTAACTCATAGCTGGTTCTGAATTTAGAAACCACATCATAACTAGGTTAAAGCAGTAACATGAAATATTTTGTCCAGCTTTTGCCAAGTGGAGAGTCTTATGGGACTCCAATTAAAAGATGGATATGCTCTTGAGCCTCAAAAGAACTTTCACAACTACTGAAAGTGAATGAATAATAATACCTAACATTTCTTGAGCATTTATTGACTAAATCTACTGAGGCACAACAAATTACCCCCAGACTTAACACAACAAAGATTATCTCACACGTTTTGAGGCTCAGGAGTCCAGAAGCAGTGGCTGGGTAGTTCTGGCTCAGGGTCTCTCCTAAGGTTGTGGTCAAGATGATTGCCAGGTCAGTCACCTGAAGGCTGGAAGATCTAAGCTCTCTCACGTGGTTATTGGCCAGCAGATTCCATTCCTTTCTGGCTGTTTCCTGAAGGTCTTAGTTCCTCATCACCTGCACCTCTCCATTTGGCAGCTTCCATGTCCTAGCAACATGTCAGTTGGCTTCTGCCAGAGCCAGTGATCCAAGAGAGCAACTAAGATACAATATCAAGGAAATGACACATCATCACTTCCTCTCTAATCTATTCATTGGAAGTAAGTCACTAAGTCCAGCCGGCTCTCAAGGGGATGGGAATTGAGCTCTATCTCTTGAAGACAGGATATAAAAAAATTGTGGACATATTTTTAAACAATACTTAGTATGCTAGGAACTATTCTAAGGATGCAATGTAAATTATTCCTATTTAGTTTGCACCATAACCCTACAAGTTTAGAAATTATTATATCTCCCATTTTACAGATGAGATCACTGGGGCTTCGAAAATTTAAGATACTCAGGGATGTGGTGGTGCTGGGATTCCAAACCAGCCAGTGTGACTGGAGAGCCAAAACATTTTGAATCATAAATAATAATAATAACAATAATTTCTTTCAGTAATACTTCATTCTCAAACACCATCAACCCCAGAAAATACTTTTTAAAATATGAAAATATTTAAGAACTTTGGCTATTTATTCAGCTTATTCAACCAGAATGGTTAAATGTTCTAAGAGATACCTACAGAATCTGGTGTGAAATTATCTTAGTATCTTTTTCATTCCCTCTATTTTTTTAATGGTCTCAAATTTATTTCCAATTGTCTCATAAACATGAGGTTGCGGTGCGGGGAGAGCCCCGTTGAGTAATAACTTACACTGTCATTTAAGACCTTGTTTTCTGCCAATAATGGTTTGAATTTAATTTACTAGGGGATAAAATTGCAGCTGTTAAACAACTCAAAGCAGAAGGGGGAAGAGTCGATGATCCAGATCACAGCTTCAGTAACAGGCCAGGAAAAACACATCAGCAAGATAGTAATCTTACTGATAGTGATAGCAGAGAGGTGGCAGAGGGGAGCAAGGACGGGGAGTGAACAAAGGAAGGAAGGAATGAAAGAACGACTAAAGAAAGGAATGTGGGTTGGAACATAAAAGAGGGAAAAGAATGGTGTAGGCAAAATGTCTTTCTGTGGCAGGGAGAATAGTGGTGTCACAGTTTGGGGCAAAATCCTTCCACAGCTCTCCATTGCCTAGAGCTAGGATGGGCAAACCATTGCCTACTGCCTGGCTCCAGCTGCCTGTCCCCAATGCGGACAACTGACAGCCAGAGCCCCCCAGAAGCTTGGGGAGTAAGTCTTTCAGTTCTAAAGAAAGATCTTGGAGGCACAGCCCAGAATCCTTTCCCCTCTTCTATCATCCTTTGCTGGTTTAAACAGTTCAGTTTTATGCTGGTGTGCCAATACAGGGAGATATATTAACTCAAAGATACTGAACACATCTCAATTATTTGTCTGAAAGCTAAAGCTAATATATGTTCATCAAACTATTGCAATGGGGATTAAATGAGATAGAGCAATAAAGCATTAGCATGCTATCAGATAGTGTTGGCTGCTATTATTATCAGTTATATTTTAGGCTGTGGGAACTCACTATTTCAGCAAATGATCCAAAGTTAAAAATGAATATGTAGTTTAGAAGACATAAAAAGTCAGGGGTCATGGCTACTGAGATCATCAAGCACGCTCGATAAATGGCACCTCTATAATCATCCCAGGATGTGGGGAAAAAAAAACAAATCAGGCCAAGGAGTGAGAGATGGGTATCCAAACATCACACTTAGACAGATAAAAGTTGAGCTGGGCCAGCTAAGGTATGTACCAGAGAATGAGGCATATATCCGTACAGCCATGGCCACACTGATTTGGGGAAAGCCACCTCCCCTGTCTTTATAGGGACAGAACCAGCCCACAAGGGAGCAGCACAGAAAGACTACATCAGAAAACAGAAGGGAGTGGCTGAGCTGAGTATGCTTATGCCCCGTTCATTTGTATTAATGTCAAGTATATTAATCAAAATCACTCTTTCTCCTCCAGATCAGAGTAAGGAAGATATTGACTAAGTGAGAAGATATGCTCACTGAGCTCTTCTCACATGGAAGGAAACACAGAGGGGGAGAGAAGTGTTTTTCCATAACAGTGGTTTCATAGAGAAATTCTGACTCTTCCAACCCCTGGTCAGGTCCTAGCTGGCGAGAACACTGGGCCTGGGAACAGAGATACAACAGATCAGTTTGAAAGTTTTTACTCTCGCTAGGTGTGGTATGGTATATACTCTGTAGAAAAATTTTTGTTTTAGTGATGTATTTTCATTTTTTGCAATGTGTTTTTAAAGCCTAAGGAATGAATTTATAAACAAATAATGCCTAAAGCACATCACCAGGGAACTAATATATGAACAAATACCACAATCAGGGAAAACCCTAGACTTGTAACCTGAAGATCTGTTTTTCAGTCCCAATTCAACCATTTTCTAGCTAAATATCCTTGACGAGTTATTCAAACTAAACCTCAGTTATCGCATCTTTAAAATGCAGAAGATGCCAGGTTACCTGAGATGTTTCATATGACACTGGTCAGATCACTAAAGGATATATATGTAAAAGCACTTTGGAGTTTGAAGGTACTGTGTGTATAGGTATGGTATCTGCAAGGGCTTCAAATGTATTTTAATTTAACAGATCTTGTACTTTGGAAACACAGACAAAGGAAAAGAAACCATCAGTGTTTTAACAGTACGTGACAGCAAAGCAAAAAGCAAAAAAGAGAGATTCTGTTTTCACCCACTCATAAATCCATTAATTTTTCATGATGGGCTTAGCCTTGAAAGTGATTTTACATAGAAGAGGAGCTTTTCATTATGTAGTCCAAGGGAATCAATCAGTTACCAAACAATTGGATATTTCATATAGACGGTGCCACTATATTTATCCTTTTTAAAAAGTCAGGCTGAATCTACCGCAAGTATTTTCTTGTAAAGGCTTTTCATTCAAAAAATGAAACAAAAGATGTACTGCTGCTAAGAGCTGCAAGGTCTAGAATGCCTCTGTGCTCCTTATTATAATTCCTTTCTTCAAAATAGGCATTTTGTGTCCCTAAAGGACAAGCCTTGTGTTCACTCCGTTCTAGGAATTGATTAATGTCTCAGGATGGGATGTATATTTAAGCCAGACTTGTGCCCTATTAGCAATTCACACACCACAACTGCACAGTTCTGTGCTCAACTCCATTTTGCATTGAAAAAATGTTTAAAAATCTGCCTCCATTCCCAGAATAGTATATAAACACGTCAACAAATCGCATGTGTATTGAGGGAAGGGAGCTAAAAGGTTGTGAATTTATCATAGCCTCAGGCTGTTCTGTGACACATTAAATATCACTCTGGCCACTGAGGTCCCCACCGGGCAGTTGGTCAGAATGAGCTGTAAATAGATTGAACCTCTCTTATTGGAGACAAGTCAGCAGCTCACCCAAACATAAATTGTATCCCCCACACTAGAAAGGAAATTACATCATGCTAAAGGTAAGCCTCTCATTTCCACAAGACTGCAGGAGACAACGAGATTTCATGGCAAAAGAAAAGTCATGAAAAATACATCAAGAGCAGGTTAGACGGATGGTGGGGATGTTATCTTCATTTTAGTGCCACCACCTGGGAGGGTGTGTTCGAACTAATTGAATATACAGAGGGTGCCAAATATATATATATATATATATATATATATATATATATATATATATATATATATATACACATTTTAAGAAAGGAAAAAAAACTGTACTAAAATTTGAATACTCAATATATACTGACAACAAAAGATAAATACAAGTCACGTTTGACTTCTGCAATTACAAGAGGTGCTCAAAGTGGTTACCATCAGCATAATTTTAGTATTGTTTCTTCCTTTCTTAAAATGCATATACATTTTTTTGGTACCCTCTGTATATTCTCTTTTACATATACATGTTCTATTTCCTGAAGGTGAATTCTGTCCCTTATCATCTTTGGGACCTTAACAGGGAGCAGAAAGTGGATAAAAAGAGGATCCCCAAGCAAAGAACTCACTAATTTGCCCTGAACACCATCCCCAAGAGATAACTGTCTAGATTCTAGTTTTCAACAAGACTTAGTCACAGGCAAACCTCATTTTCTCTCTTAATCTAAGGGTATGCCATTGGATTCAAAATGTAAGTGGTCTTTTTTTGTTCAGTGATTGGTGTAAAGATAGGCTTTGATATGAACCAGCTATCCTAAAAGATCCGACAGTCAATTAAAAGGTTCATCTCTTAAAGCTTTAGCTTATAAAATAAAGAGTTTTATTTTATGTTATATATACTTTACCACAATAAACAAAGAAAATTTTAAAAAGAAATAGGGTATTTTCTCCCAAGAAGCACACACATTAACTAGAAAGAGGAAAGGTTTTCTGTGATTAGATCATAGAATTACAGACTTTTAGAACTGGAAGGGGTCTTAGAAAATCCGTCCACTATAGAATGTAATTCTACAAGTTTGTTATGGTTTTTACAATAAGAAAGGGTTCCAAAGTCATAGTGGTCATTAGTTCTGCTCACATCCATCCAGCTTTCCTCTCCTCTGGGCACTCTCTACATCACTTATAGTTGACTAGGGTCATTTGACTAGTTCTGGTCAATGAATTGTGCATGGAAATTATATGCATCATATTTGGGTTGTAACATTTAATGACTGGCTTGAGACCCTCCTAAACTTCCTGGTTTCTGGCAAAATGAATCATGATTTTCATGAGGATGTCTCTTCCATCAGCTGATATCCCTGAGTAACTGTGAAGAAAAAAGCCCCTCTCCACTGTCCTTAAACCATACTGGATATGTTAGAAGAGAGAGAGAGAAGATAGAGATGAGAGAGAGACAGAGACAGAGATACAGAGAGAGAAAGAGAGAGAGAGAGAGAGAGAGAGAGAGAGAGAGAGAGAGAGAGAGAGGCTTTCTTATTTTGAAACAATGAGATGTGTACATATTTTTGTCTCTCAGCATAACCTAGTCTATACTGACAATGGTCAGATAAGTTTGAGGAACACAGATTCACACAGAAATGTTCAAGACTTTAAAATGCTAATAGAAAATATGAATTTTCAAGACAGGAATATATTGGAAGAATTTCTCACACCTATTTGACAATGGAAGTTTTTGCTTTGTTTTATTTTAGTTTTGTATGTGTTGTGCACAATACTTAAGACCATGTCAAAGATCTCAGTGTTCCACAGAGCAATTAGGGAAATATCTTTGGTCCAATCTCTGCAGTATACAAAACAGTCAAACAAAGCCCTAAGGCATGTAGGTCAGTTAGTGGCAGACGTGAGAGCTGCTGCCCGATGTCCACATCCTGGACCTGGCAAAGAGGGGAAGCTTCACAAGTGAACTAAACCGTTGCTAACGTTCTAACCCTTTTCATGAGTCTTTAAAGAGATAGTCCAGTGGAAGTACCCATACCACCTTACCATGCAAATCAAAATCAACACAATGTTGCCATTTGCCCACAGAGAATTCAAAGAAACCCACAAGAAACTCTCAAAAAATTTCCCAACCAAGACATAAGCCAGAATTAACATTTTTTAGACATGTGAGGGGAAAAAAAATCTCTCAGCTGGATCTTCTAAAGCAGGATTCTATATCCCTTTTGGGGTTGGGAGGGGGGAGAAGGGGAGGAATTAGTTATCTTGCTAAAAACCTGGCAGTGAGAACCTCAAGGACATATTGCCCTCCTTTTCCTTGGGGAAAGCTTTGGCCAAAATTAAGATTTCAGCCTGAAATGAGGGGGAAAATATCTGACTCACGGAGCTTGTCATTAGCTATGGAAGAGATCATTCTTCTTTGAAAGCATTTATTTTGACTGGTGCTAGAGACCTAATACCATAATACTGGTGCTATAGAGACCCTAATACCCTAATACTGAAAATAAGACCTAGCCGGACCATCAGCTCTAATGCGTCTTTTGGAGCAAAAATTAATATAAGACCCAGTGTTATGTTATGTTATGTTATGTTATGTTATGTTATATTATATTATATTATGTTATATTATATTAAAGACCCGGTCTTATATTATATTAAAATAAAACAGGGTCTTATATTAATTTTTGCTCCAAAAGATGCATTAGCGCTGACGGTGTGGCTAGGTCTTATTTTCGGGGAAACACGGTAGAATTTCTTTCTCCCAAACAAAATCATAGTAGTCAGAGTGATAGCTTTGAAGTTGTTGGAGTAAAGATCAACTGAAACCTCATTGGGGTTTAATCATAGTATTGGAGGAAAGGAGTAAAAGCTGTTTGAAAAAAAATCAGAAAGTAAACTGCTACACGGATATTGCTAGAAATCGATTAAGCAAAGCTTTTGTAGCAACTCCAAGCTTAGTCTCTGAGCTTCCCCAGTGCACTTTATTTCACAAATTGGGGAATGTTCTAAATGGTACACTGTGTCTTTATGGTCCCCAAATGCAGGTTCCATGTGGTTGCTTTGAAATTACTCAAATTGTATTGGGTTCGTCACTGGAGTGAAATGAGATCTTTAGTTAAAAAGTAATGAAGTGTAATTGGAACATAAATAATTTTAAAACCTTTTGGTGTAGGCCTGCAAAGTGGCATGTGAATAATTTTGAGTCATGTCCCAGGGCATAAACTGGTAGGCACAGGTGGGGACTATGAATTCCAGATAGTGCCTGGAGGGTCCCAGACACAATGGCTAGGGCAGACAAATCTCTGCTTTTCCAGTCAAGGGCCTTTTTAAGTATTGCTTATCCCTATGTGAACAGAGAGCCCACAGCCTCTCCCAGTCAGCTGCAGAAGCAGGAGCAGCTCAGCTCCTGCATCACAGGTCTCCTTGCCTCAGCAAACACAAATGACTGCAGTGCCCAACCTGAAAGCTCTTTCTGCACAAAACGGGGTGAAATTAGGATAAACAGGACTTTGGAAAATAACTAATTTGAAGCTCCTGTAACAGCTTCCTTAAAGAACCAAAGCCAAGGGAGGCACCAATTAAAATGCAGAAGGAAGTAGTAAAACACACCTGGAAGCTCAGGGACCCTCCTTCACCTGCCCTGCAATTGCACAGCCCACTCCTCCAGAAATACATCCATACTTGGCAAAGGGGCAGCCTAGGTCACATAGCAGAAACTACACAATGACTAAGCATCGTTGTCTGCATCACATAAAAAGTGATGTAAAAAATCTATCTAAACCTCACAAAGAAGTTCATCTCTAAACACACACACACACACACACACACACACACACACACACACACACACACACACAATGAATTGTCATCCCACTTTCTTTTCTTCCTTGTGGCCCAGCTTTTTGTTTTCTCCTTGTCTCTGATTTGATAAATGTATCCTCAGGAAAGCATTCTGGATTTATCAGCTTATTCTTTCCATAGCTGCAGCTTCTCTAAATTTGCTGTCATTCGTTGTAGAGGAAGAAGGGAAGTCGGCCTGCCTACCACAAGCTGAAAGCACTAGGTGTTCACCATTTTCCTTCACTCTCTCACTCATCATGTATTTAACAAATATGTTATGAACGCCAATAAGCAGAGCGCTTGCTCATTATTGACCCAGAACACAGACATTGATTTAAAGAAACCTACAGTCTGGTAAAAAAATAATAATAATAATAAAAATAAAAATGACAGACATGTAAACAAATATCTGCAAAACAAAGAGGACGTTCTGTTAGTCAGACCTAGAAATGAGACCACAGGCATAGCCAACAATTAGACAGCAACCTGAGAGACCCTGTGCCAGAGGCACCCAACAAAGCCTCACCCCGATTCTGACCAACAGAAACTATAAAATAATAAATGGGCTGTTTTAAGCTGCTAAACTTTGGAGTGCTCTGTTACACAGCAGTAGGTAACTAATATAGGAACCCTAAGTGTTGGGGCCTCACCACTCACCCACTGCTCCCCCCATTCCCGTCCCTTCTTACAGCCTCCAGCTCCCACCCACCACCCCATTTTTCTACCAGTACCACAATCATTCAACCAGAGCAGTTCTGTTTTAATCTCTCCTGTAAATTGACTTCCCTTACACAAGTTTATTTGCACAATTATTTCCACAGCAAGGATGTGCTTGAAAGCCAATCCTCTAAATGTTGGTGTTTCTCAGGATTCCAGACTTGGCCGATTTCTCTTTTTAGTTTACCCATTCTGCCTTGACCTTCTTCAATGGGCTAAGCTCTTACGTGTCTCTCTGATATTGCAAATGTTGTCCTTTCTACCGTAAATACCCTTTTTACCCTGCTGATCTGGCTAACTCTGACCCATCTTTTCAAAATGTAGGTGATGATACTAAGATTTCTAGGAAACTTCACCGACCACCACTGACACCTAATGCAATAAACACATAAACATGTACTAACACACTTATGCAGGCAGGTAGATCCTCCCATGAGAACCCACAGTGCTCTGTGCACATTTCTATGTCTAATATCCAGGAGATGGTAACTAACCGTGTGCATTACTGTCTCTTTCCACTAGACGTGAGCTCTATATGCCAGCAACAAACAGGAACATATGGAACTCTGTCGGCCTCAATGAATATTTAAACAATGAATAAATGAGGGCTCTAATCTACCATGTCCTTTTTCCTTTGAGAGAGTGTATGAATTTCTGTATTAGGTTCCCACAGTTGACTTTTGTAGCACTTGCTTGATGGACTGTGGCAATAACTAGAGGAATTCTTAGTGAAGATCAAACAAGAACATGGTTCCTGGACCATGAGAAACCAGAGAAGCTCCAGGGACTTTGCACCCATGTGTCCAACATGACCTGAGGGAGTGAAGTCATAACAATCCCTTCAAGCCTGTCTATTCCACAGCTTCAGGCAGGTGCATATCTGGCTAGAGTCTATGTTTAATTCCCCACTCCCAGAAAATTCCACAATAATTATTACGAAATTGAAAGTTTTAGAGTACTTCAAGCAAAAGCTTCCGACCAGCAACTCCTGTGAGGTAGCTTTTGTCTCTTATCTTTCAGCAACTCTCTAAGTTTTCAGGTGCCTTGGTTGGGGCCCCATTGCCCAGTGTATTGATTTCCAATTGGTGGGAGAGTCAAGGTCTGAATCACTTCAGTAAGTGCCAAGAAAGATAAATGAAGAGAACGAAGAGTTTCCTGTCTTTTTATATTTAATCAAGGAACTGCTAAGCTC